>NC_046157.1:34834356-35450202 GCF_011064425.1 Rattus rattus | reverse complement strand
ATTTAATACAGATGGAAGAAGAAAAAAAAACAACAAAGCAAATAAAATGAGAGGAAGATTGTTATAGATAAACAGGAAAGAACTGTGGGGCTGAATTTTGATGTGAATTAATCTCATTTTTATCCTTTTAAAATCTTATTTACAACGTCTTACACACATTTGCACTGAAGAGCTTGACTGCAGGTCAGAAGGTTGGAGACAGATCTCAGTAGAGTCAATTTTCTCTATTTGGAACCCTTGAGACTCAAACTCAGCTCATCTTCTTGGCAGTAAGCATATTTACCCTCTAAGTCACCTCATGTCAGGTTTGAATCACATCCCAGGCTTTCAGCTTACTGCTAATATGACCAAAACATAGGAACTCAAAGGACTGTCTAGACTAGGTCTGTAATAGTCCTGTGCCTTTTGTTGACATACTCTTGTAACTGATAGTGCAGATCAGCTCGTGGAATTGGTTTGCACACATACTTTTCACCTGTGCCATTTCTTATACTAATCTAAACCTTTATTAATAAGGTCTCTTATAGTTCATGCCAATTTCCCCCAACTAACTTCAAAATGAATGATCCATCAAATCTCAGAAAACCCATTTGTTTGCATTCCTATTGGCTTTCTTACTGACTGGCTTTTCTGACTTTGTGGAGAAAAAAAGAAAGGTTGTTTGATCTAAAATGTATTGTATTTCCAGGTAATGGACCATGTCGCTTTCATTTCTTATAAATTTGCAGAGAACAGTCCAGCATGTAATAGGCAGTTCTTACATTCCTATTTGCTTGCTCTTTTTCCCAGTACATGCTTAACACAACCAATGTCCCGGTCTTTACTTATATCTCTTGATTTCAGCTACTGGTTTTCATTTCTCTGTGTTTTTTATGCAACAGATACTCACCCAGAGAACGTTAGGTGCCGTTTTGTTTAATCCTGTAGCAATGAAGGAAAAAAGTATCTAGTTGGGAAGTCGATCAGCCATGTGATTTGGCTCTGTCTCCTTGGCTTTTAGTACTTCCATTTAGAGTTGGAGAATCCTTCAGTGAAAAAAAATATCTATATTCCATATTTTGAAGTTTCTCTTGACCTCTCTTTGAGGCCAGGGTTTTAAAGACTGACTGCAATTGTGAATTTTTCCAGAGAGTCAAATGAAAAGTCCTTATTGTTATTGTTATCCTGATGTGTTGTGTTTAACTCTAAAAGTACACAAATATGTAAAATAATTTAATTAATCATACAAGAATTGCAGTATTCCTATCTTTGGTAGATTCATTGTTGAAAGTTTTCTACTGAGGAGGTTTTAGATGACTCATACCTGATATGGCAAGATTCTTAGCTTTCATTCAGAAGTTAAACTCAGCAAATTTTTACTTTAATTTTTTTAAAATTTGTTTATTGAAGAATTATTTGTGTCAATGAAAGTGGTTTTGTTTCTTTTTTTCTTCTATTCTTCTCTCATATAATACATACTGGACGACAGTTTCCTCTCCTCCTCTCCTTTTAATACCACTCTACCTACCCACATGCCTCCCATCTTCCTGTGGAATTCCTCCCTTTTCTCCCCCTCAGAAAGAGCAGGCCTCCCAGAGACCTCAACCAAAATGCTGCATAACAAGCAATATAAGACCAAGAACATATAATCACATCAAGGCTGGACAAGGCAATCCGGTAGGGAGAAAAGGGTCTCTAGTAGTAAAAAAGAGGTAGCAGGGACAATAGACTCCCACCATCAGAATTCCAACAAAGCACCATAACATATTTCCAAGAACCTAGGTCAGACCTCTCACACCCTCCCCAGATCTGCAAGCCCTCATGGTTTCCCTGTTCTTCTGGTGCCCTTGACTTCTCCTGACTCCTCCAATCCTTCCTCCCTACTCCTCTAGAAGATTCCTTGAGCTCCCACCTAATGTGTGGATGTGGATTGTGCACCTTTTCCATCAGTTGTTGGATGTCCCCCAGTCTCTATGATGATGATTCTGCTTGGCTTTGTCCCAGAACATACTTCAGGCAGGAAAAACTATAGGTTCAAGATTTGTGGGGCTGAGTTGGTGTTCCAATAATAACTTATTTGTTTTATTTAGCTTTTAATTTTTTCTATGTGAGATACAATGTGTGTGTGTGTGTGTGTGTGTGTGTGTGTGTGTGTGTGTGTGTGTTTGTGTGTTTTGTATGCATGGAGTGCCACAGTGAATTGGGGAGACCAGAGGATGATTTTCACTGTCTGGGTCCCATCTTCCATCACATATATAAAGGCAGAGAAATTGTTGTTTCTGCCCCTAGCCAGCGTACTCCAGGCCAGCAAGTTTTTCTGTCTCTGCCTTCCATCTGCTATAGGAGTGCTGGGACTACAGATGTGAGTCTCTGTATCTCTTTTCGTGTGAGTTATGAAGGTCAAACTCAGGGTCACACATATACAGGATAGAAGTATTTTACTGTAGCTTAAATATCACATGGGAAAATATTCCCTTTTATTGATTCCCAAATAGTCTGGATATTATACATTATTACACATATTGAATTAAAATGTTAAACTTCAATCATTTTTCTAAGCAAGTGACAGGGAAATAGAAAAATTGCCCTACACCTCTGAGAAGAATATATCCGTATCTTGATGCTGGAGCTCTATTTTATCAGGAGATTTTATTTTAACATTTAGTAAAATAAAAACTGGACCAGGAAGACAATTCAGTAAGTTAAAGAGCTTGCTATACAGGAAACTATTTTCATGTCAAATATGTTACTTTAGTTCAAAAATTTCTTGTGGAAAACACAAAAATTAAAAAGAATAAAGTTACTTGTGGAAATCATGACCTAACAAATCAGATTCTTACCTTAAAAGGCTGAGATGGCAAAATGTCAGCATGTCATCTGCAGCCCAGAAGCACAGTCCCCATATCCAAAGCTCAAATCACGGTGGAGGAACATGCGGAAAAGAAGAGAAAAGAAAAACAAATAGAAAGTCTCTTGTTGAGATTTCAAAGAAGCCATTGGTAAGTTATTTAATAGCTAATATAGACTACTTCATTTATTCTTGGGTTTATAATTTATGGGATAAGTATAATTCCCATTAAGGGCAAGAAAAGTAAATCTTAATTTATACAAATGACATAACAGTGGAAACTGAGAGATATTTAATATTTAATAAAAACAAGTCAATTTGACATGACTGTGTAATCAATGTCACTGAATTTGGACTCACCTGGAGGTATGCATTCCAGTGTGTCACGAGGGTGCTTCCATGGGAACTTTAACTAAAAAGAGAAGGAAGACTCTTCCTAAATGTACACAGTAGCACCTGAAAGGCTTGAGTCTCAAATGACTAAAACTGGATAAAGAAAAAGTTAAATGAAACACACACACGAAAATTCATATCTCTCTGTTGATAGCAGTGGACAATGTCACATACGCTTGCATACCGTGGTTCATATGTCCTCCACCCATGAGTCAAATAAACCCTTTCTTAAGTTGCTTATGCTGGGTACTTTGTCATGTGACAGAAGGAAAAATAAATAATATGTTAGCAATCGACAGCAATGTCTGAGAGTGCTAAGTGTGATGAAATAAGACTTAAGAAAAAGGTTAAATATGCTACATCAAAAACAACATATGGGGTATATTCATATACTTATTTCAGTTCCTTCCAAGGGGACACAGAAAAAGAACCCATGATGCCAAAATAAATGACTAACAACACAAAGAGCATCTAACAGGATGTAGAACTGCCATGGAAACTAGACCATTTTGCCCTTTCAGTTTTGTTCTGTCATTCTTAAAATAATAAACATTTGTTTTCAAGACTAAAAAACATGCTTAAATTTACTAAGCACCAAAAGGGCTACATCAAAACAAATATTGTGATTTCAAGTGGCCAATTTTGAACTCTGAAATTTTACGTCTTTTCTATTCCATAATGCTTTACAAAAAGTAATTTACCTATTATACTGATATCTTCTTATAAATGTGTTCAAATAATATTTGACATCTTCTTATATAACATTTTTCCAGTGTAATATTTCATAATAGTAATAGACAATGACTTTTTGTACATAGATTAGCAGTCTAGAACAAGGGCAAACAAGCAAACGAAACTTACTTGAAGGTTTAGATTAGTTCTGGCTTTCTGTTTTGATCGAGGTGAATAAAAAGTCTTATTTTGGGAGCTGTTTCTCCCCATCTTTTGCTTTCACATGCAGCTGCATGTTAAATGAGTTTTTAAAACCATTTCAACCAAAAGCATCCCTCTTGGTAGTAACTAGGATTTAAAAAATAGAATTACTGGTGTCTGGCTTCCCTCCCCTTACTAGAACAGAAATAGTTTGGCTTCAAACCATCACTATACATAATATGAAAGTCTGCTTTGTCTATTATTGATCCATTGAAGAAAGGAGACATGTTAAGATAAGATTAGAGAGGTAGGTTGGTGAAATTACTTCCCTCATAAAGGTTCCTGCCACCAAGTCTCATCATCTGAGTTCAATCCATAGAGCCCAGATGGTGAGACAGGAAAACTGACTACAGCCTCCCCAAGTGTGCTCTGGCCCAAGCTCCTATTCACACATAGAAACGTAAAAAATATAAAAGCAAAACAAGATTAGAGAAGCATCTTTTCTCTTAGATGGGGGTTCTCTTATGGCATTCGAGGTTAAAAATATTGTAGTAAACTGCAATCTATGTATACATATCTCAGTAAACTCAGATGTCCGGGTTATAAATAAAGCCATGACCATGCACAATAGCCTGTTTTTCTTTGGGTACTTCACACAGTGACCAAGATAGAAGGCAGTGATATGAGAGGTGACATTCTTGATATTATATAAGGTCAAGTGTTTTAAAATCTTTTCTAGATAAAGTATAGGATTAAGAATTCATTTTATCAGTAACCTAAAGAGGGATGGAAACAAAATAAGAGTAGAAAACTAACAAACACATAAACTTTACAAAACTCATTAAAATAAGTGGACATTAAAACACACACACACACACACACACACACACACACACACACACACACGCAACACAGCAAAATGGTAGGAACCAAGAGGTAGAAGAACACAAAGTATTGGACCTCTCACATTCCAACCTGATTCTTGAGCAGCAAACATAGACTGAACCTGAAGGACTGGGGAACACAACATCTCAAAGGGTAAAAGAACTGAGTAGAGACTGTGGTTTTCCTACACTCTGGGAACGTGGACACTGGTTTTTCTGTATTGAAAATGTTTTAGTAGATACTCCACATTTTCCATAGACACTGTCTAACAAATCTTGAAACATACAGTAAGTTAAGTGCTATGAGCAGATATTTTAAGTGTCTGATACAACAGAAAGTAATATCCTTTCATGGAAATTGATAGAACCTATAGTTCCTAATCAGGAATTCCAGGGGAAAATGCAAGGTAGATAATGAACGAAGCAGAAAAATCTGACTTGTTGTGGTGTAAATACAACAGAAACAAAGCAACGAAATTATATGACAAGAAATAGACTCATTAGTTTATAGTATGTGTTGTAAGGAGACTAACATGGTTAGGAAATAAATGCTAATGGTGAATAAAACAGGAAACCTTGGAATAAAAACACAAAATATAAACAAAACAGGCATTCAGGTAGAAAAACTGTGTTATATGCTAAGAGGACCAACTTTGATAAGTGTTAGGTTAGTTAAACAGGAGAGGAAGCTAATTAATAGAATTAAAGAAAGAATTTAGGAGAAAAGTTCAGGCTGGAGTACTAAGATTTAAAAAAAAAAAACCTATGTTTTAGCTATCCTATGGCCTGATAAGTAACATCCAATAGTATTAAATACAGAATTAAAGTCTTAAAAGGAAAAGATGACAATTGGAATAAAACTATACTTTAAAAGATGACCTGAAATTCCAAAAATCATGTATAGGCATCAACTGATAAATCCATATCCCTAAACTTAAATGACCAAAAATTTGGATTAAGAATAGAGTGAGCTACCTTACTGTCCTCCAAATGATCTTGGTTTTAAAGATTATTGACCTCCAGTTGAACCAGCACCATTTGTTGAAAATGCTATCTTTTTTTCCCAGTGGATAGTTTTAGCTCCTTTGTCAAAGATCAAGTGACCATAGGTGTGTGCGTTCATTTCTGGGCCTTCAATTCTATCCCACTGGTCTGTCTGTCTCTGTACCAATACCATACAGTTTTTATGACTATTGCTCTGTAAATACTGCTTGAAGTATTAAAATGAAATGAAAATTAAAACAACCCTGAGATTCTACCTCACACCAGTCAGAATGGTTAAGATAAAAAAAACTCAGGTGACAACAGATGCTGGTGAGGATGTGGAGAAAGAGGAACACCCCTTCATTGTTGGTGGGATTGCAACCTGGTACAACCACTCTGGAAATCAGTCTAGAGGTTCCTCAGATAATTGGACATTGCACTACCTGAGGACCCAGCTATAACACTCCTGGGCATATACCCAAAAGATGCTCCAACATATAACAAGGAGACATGTACTCCACTATGTTCATAATAACCTTGTTTATGATAGCCAGAAGTTAAAAAGAACCCAGATGTCCCTCAACAGAGAAATGGATACAGAAAATGTGGTACATTTATATAATGAAGTACTACTCAGCTATTAAAAGCATGAAATTCATAGGCAAATAGATGGAAATAGAAAGTGTCATCCTGAGTGAGGTAACCCAATCACAAAAGATAACATATGCTATCTATTCACTGATAAGTGGATATTGGCCAAAAAGCTCCGATTCCCCAATGATACAAACCACAGAGTACATGAATCACAAGATGGACAACTAAAGTGAAGATGCTTAAGTACTTCTTAGAAGGGGGAACAAAAATATTAATAGAAAGATATACAGAGACAAAGTTTGAAGCAGAGACTGAAGGACTGTCCATCCAGAGACTGCCCCACCTGGGGATCCAGCCCATATTCAGCCTCCAAACCCAGACATTACTGCTGATGCCAAGAAGTGCATGCTGACAGGAGCCTGATATAGCTGTCTCCTGGGAGGCTCTGCTAGAGCATGACAAATATACACATGGATGCTTGCAGCCAACCATTGAACCATTCCCCATTGAAAGAATTAGAGAAAGAATTGAAAGAGATGAAGCAGTTTGTAACCCCATAAGAACAACAATACCAACCAACCAACCAGAGCTCCCAAGGCCTAAACCACTATCCAAAGAGTACGTATGGACTGACATCATGACTCCAGCTGCATATGTAGCAGAGGATGGCCTTGTTGGGCACCAATGGGAAGAGAAGCCCTTGTTCCTGCCAAGGCTTGACTCCCCACTGTAAGGGAATGTCAGGGTGGGTATCTGGGTAGGTATGAGTGGATGGACCCTTATAGAAGTGGGTTACGGACAGGAAACCAAGAAAGGGAATAACATTTGTAATGTAAATAAGAAATATCCAATGAAAAAGTTGAGATTATATATAACAATCAGAAATGAAAAATGTAATGTGGAAAATGAAGTCCAGAGATGAGGATAAATGAACAAATGAGAGTAGAATCTATAGAATGTCTAACGCATACACAAACACACACACACACACACACACACACACATATGTGTGTGTGTCAGATGTACAGTTAATGAAGATCTTTCCCCAGTCTGTAGATAACCACTTTGTTATATTGACAGTGTCCTTTGCCTTACAGAAGATTTTCAATATCATGAGGTCTCAGTTATTAATTTTTTATCTTAAAGCCTGAGTCATTGGTATTCTGTTTAGGAAATTGTCTCCTGTGCCAAAGCACTTGAAGCTATTTCCCCCTTTCTCTTCTATTATATTTAGTGTATTGGTTTTATGTTAAAATCCTTGATCCACTTGGGATTGAGTCAGATGCACAATAATAAATATGGATGTATTTGTATTCTTCTACGTGCAGACATCCAGTTATGCCAGCACCATTTATTAAAGATGTTTTCTTTCTTTCCATTGTATGGTTTTGGCTTCTTTGTCAAATATAAAGTTGTGGGGCGGCTGGCTATGAAAGGTACCCTGATTCCTGGTCCACATAGGTCAAATCCCCAGAGACCCTAAAAGTTGCGGCAGTGCGCATTCCCAGTCTCCCAGGAGATCAAGACCTCACTAACTGCAGCCCCCACAGAACCCTGTAGAGCAGTTTGAGACAGACCAGTATTGTAGGGCAATGCCCCAAGCCCCTCCTCCACAGGTGAGGACGTGATCACAGGTTACATCGTCTCATACAGATCAGTCACAGAGGACAACACCCCAAACCTCTCCTCCACAGGTGAGGACATGACCACAGGTCATGTAGGCTCAAGACAGATCAGTCATAGAAACAGGACCATGCCCCCAAATATGTAGATGAACTCTTCCCAAGTTCTCAGGCTAAACAAATAGGAAGTACCTGCTGTCAGACACTGACCCATCCAAAAACTGTATTTAAGAATCTTGTCCCCAGCTCCGAAAAAAAAAAAAAGGAAAAAAAAAGAATCTTGTTCAGGATTAAAGGTGTGCAGGGATTATTCCATTGTCTGAGAGCTTCTGTCATAAGAGCTATAACACGGCTGCTTGGGGAAGAGATATGCGCTCCAGAAATCACTGCCAGAATCTCCCCTGCGCCCCTCACCGCAGGCTAGTCAGTCTCCTGCTGGCTCAGCCTGGTCTGAGCAACCGAAGCTGCAATGGCAGAAAGGAGAAGGACCAGCCACCAGCCGTGAGGGCCATGAAAGCTGTTCTCCTTCCCTGCCCGAGTTTTTTCCCTTCACTCGAACCCACACACCTAGCCGGGCGAGAGTTCTCCGTGGAAAACCCCAGGCATCGGAGCCCCACATAAAATGTTCTTAGGAGTGTGGGTTTATTTCTGGTTCTTCGATCCTCTTCAACCTCTTTCTGTACCAATACCATGTAGTTTTTATCATTATTGCCCTGTAGTACAGCTTGAAGTGAGGCATGATTCCTCCAGAGGTTCTCTCATTGTTCCGGATGGTTTTGACTATCCTGTGGTTTTTGTTTTTCCATAAGAAATTGATATTTGCTCTTTTAAGACCCAAGTGAGGATGCTTGAATCCAACTTGTAAAGGGGGAATAAAACAGTCATAGGAACTTTGATTTGAACTGCATTAAATCTGTAGATTGCATTTGGTATGATGGCCATTTTCACTATGTTAATTCCACTGATTCATGAGAATGGGAGATCTTTCCATCTTCTAATATCTTCACCAATTTATTTCCTCAGGGACATGAAGTTCTTGCATTATAGATCTCTCACTTGCTTGATTAGAGTTACACCAATATTTATACTATTTTGTGGCTATTGTGAAGGGTGTTCTTTCCCTAATTTCTTTCTCTAGCTCTTCATTGTTTACATAAAGGAGGTCTACTGACTTCTTTGAGCTAAAGAAATATCCAGCCACTTTTCTGAAGTTGTTTATCAGCTGTACTGCTCATCAGGGAAATGCAAATCAAAACAACTCTGAGATTCCACCTTACACTAATCAGAGGGGCTAGATAAAAATCTCAAGGTATAGCACATGCTGGCAAGGATGTAGAAAAAAAAAGAATACTTTTCCATTGCTAGTGGAATTGCAAACTTCTATAACTACACTAAAAATCAATCTGGAATTTTCTCAGAAAATTAAAAATAGTTCTACCTAAAAACCCAGCTATACCTCTTCTGGACTTATATACAAAAGATACTTTATCTTACAGTAAGGACACATGCTACACAATGTTCATAGCAACCTTATTTATAATTGCCAGAAACTGGAAACAACCTATATACCCCTCAACCACAGAATGGATTCAGAAAATGTGGTTCCTTTACACAATGAAATACTATTCTGCTATCAAAAACAAGGACATCATGAATTTTGCAGGAAGTGGATGGAACTAGAAAATATCAGCCTGAGTGAGGTAACCCAGACCCAAAAGGACAAGCATGGTATGTAGTCACTCAAGGGTGGAAATTAGCCATAAAATACAGAATACCCAAGATATACCCCACAGACCCAAAGAAGTTAAGCAAGAAGGAAGGCTAAAGTGAGGATGCTTGACTCCCACTTAGAAGGGGGAACAAATAGTCATAGGAGGAAGAGGGAGGGAGGGATCTTGGTAGAGGAGGGCAGGGGAGAGGAATAGGGAGGGCAGGATCAGGTGTGGGAAGAGACTGGAGAGAGGCCCAGAGGGCCAAGAAAAAGAAGGGAAATCTGAAGCTCTCAGGGGTAGAGTTGTGGGGGGAATCTCTAGGCAGTTCCTAAGACTTGGGATGGGGGAGGCTCACAGAAGTCAATGAGGGTGACCTTAGAGGAGATGCCTGACATTGGAGATGTGGAACCTGAAAAGGCCACCTCCTCCAACCAGGCAAGAGGCCCCAGCAGAGGGATAAGGACGCCAATCCACCTACAAAACTTTCAACCTAAAATTTGTCCTGTCTAAAAGAAATGCAGGAACAAAGACAGAGCAGAGACTGAAGGAATGGCAAGCCACTAACCAGCCCAACTTGAGACCCATCCCACAGGTAAGCGCCAATCCCTGACACTATTAATGATACTCCATTCTACCTGTAGACAGGAGCCTAGCATAACTATCTTCCGTGAGGCTTCACCAGCAGCTCACTGAAACAGATGCAGATGCACACAGCCAATCGTGGAATGGAGGCTGGGGACCCTTATGGGTGAGTTGGGGAAGGATTGAAGGCCCAGAACAGGATAAGAATGCTACAGGAAGACAGACAGTCTCAACTAATCCGGACCCCTGGGAGCTCTCGGAGACTGAGCCACCAACCAAAGAGCATATGCTGGCTGATTGAGACCTGGGCATATATGTAGCAGAGGGCTCCTTTGTCATGCCTCAGTAGAAGACTTGATGTGCCAAGGTGGGGGATACCAAAGGGAACCCCACCCTCTCAGAGTTGAAGGGGAAGAAGAATTGGGGGGGGAGATTCTTTGAGGAAGGGACCGGGATGGGGACCGTGTTTGGGATGTAAATAAATAATTTTTTAAAAAAAATGAACAGGAAGAAATCCTCCTGAAATCCAAAATTATTCTTACTTTCCTGAAATAATATGGTGTTTTCAAGAAAACACAAAACATCCTCTGATAAGCAGTAGTGCAAACAGCAGTGCTAAGAAATCAGCTGTGACAACTTCAGGACATCATGTAACCCCCAGTGTAACTAATTGCTAAGATAAACACAACAGGTGGAGGATTAGGTAAGACTAAACTGAATTGTTGAACTATGGGGTTTATTGCTGCTGCCTGTTTTTGTTTGTTTTGTTTTGTTTTGAAGACAGAAAAAAAGATGTACAGCAACAGATGAGCTCATTATCAATGGGCTTTAAGCCAATGTGAATCAATATGAGAGAGTGCTAACTCCTACACATCCCAATTTAAAAACAAAACAAAACAGAAAAAGGTGTTTAAAATTATTGTGCTGAAATCACTTTCATTAAGGAAATTAGCATAAGTAGGAATTTATACTTAGTGTTGTCTTAGTTAGGGTTTCCTTTGCTGTGATCAAATGCCATGACCAAAAGCATCTTGGGAGCAAAGATTTTATTTTATCTTACAATTCTAGGTAACTGTCAATCACTAAGAAAAGTTAGGACAGAAACCTGTTAGTAGAAACTGGAACAGAGGCCATGGAGGAAACATTGTGGAACACTGTATCCTGGCTTTCCCCTCCTGGCTTGTTCAGCCTGCTTTCTCAAACAGGATCACATGCCCATGGATAGTACTACAGACAATGGGCTGGACCCTCCCACATCAATTATCAATCAAGAAACTATGCTACACCCTTAAGATTGCCTAGAGGCCAATCTTATGAAGGCATTTTATCAATTAAGATTTCTTCTTTCCAGATGACACTATCTTGTGTCAGGTTGACATAAAATCTAGCTAGTCCCAAGGCTTACTACTGCTAATCTCTGAGCTAACACTGGCTATTGCTAGTATCAAGCAAAAACAAAAAAAACTTAACAATGTTCAAAGAAAAAAAAATCACTGAAGTTCAAAGAATTCTCTATATTCTTTGAAGAGAAGTGGCCCAAAGATGTGTGTGTGTGTGTGTGTGTGTGTGTGTGTGTGTATGAATAAAATATCTGACCCTTCCAGATAAACGAACTCCATATTTCCTAATATTTCATCAGTCAAAGATTCCCGTTTACTAGCAATATTAAGAAAATTAAAGTTAAAATCTAAAACTTACAGCAGTGTTTTTCTAGGACTGTCTCCTTCTGGAATATATAAATGTAAAATGGCTACATTTATTCTAGGCAAAATGGTTAGTTATGAATAACAGGGAGATTAAAATTTAAACAGCAAATCACAAGAATCATTTCACGCGGGTAAGATATGGACTAAATAGCCATCTCGAAATTCCACAAACTTGTTGCAATATCTTTGGCTGTGAATGAGTGACTTCAAGATTCTGCAAGTTTCCATGTAAAGGCTGATTCATCACATTGCAAAATTATTCTCAACACTGGGGGGCAGGGGGTGTTAAATATGGTAAAACCAACCTATGTTCTATTCATAAAAAATATTTACATAGCATGGAAATATTAAGCATAAAGCACTAAAATGGTTAAAAATGGTAACTTCACCAAGAAGAAACCACACTTAACTGTGTGTAGGCACACATTAGCAAATCTCAAAACATAGGAGATGGGAAGATACCAAGACCCAAGTCGCCTACTAGCGCTTCTCTCATTAGCTGTTGGAAAAGTCTCTGGGGCCCTGATCCTGTTCTTGTAGATGCCAATCAGTGAGACCTTACAGGTCTGGTTTCAGTTTGACCAATTCTTTGCTGATCATATGTTTAAATCCAGCATATCGATGAGTTTGTAGGAAATAAACTCAGCCCATAATAAGAACAAGTCCATTTAGAAATCATTAAGGATACATGACCAACACATAAAATTAAATTTCAATTTTATAAAGTAGAAGGGAAATTAGACACTAAATTAAAAACAATGCATTTATTATATATTAGCAGTTTGTATCTCTTTTAAATATTTAAAAAAAGGAAATATATTTACCTCTACACATGCCCCTTCCCACCTCTCATGTCTGCCTCATCCTTTAAATAAATTTTCATAAAAAGGAAATATCTTATTTTTATATAAGAATTAAAAGTGGAAGCTACACAGCTTCCATGAGCAATGTGAAATTTTAAAAGAATAAATTACTTGGACAGTGGAAGTGGGTCTTAAAAAGATGATGATTTAATAGGCGGGTCACACGTGAGCAGGCAGAGTAGTATTCTGTGTACATGAATTCAAGAGCAAGGAAAGCTCTATGATATTCAAACAGGAGTTGCCTTTGCCTATGTATGGAGATTGACTGGAAGCAGGGCAAGGCAATGGGATCTGAATGTTCTATACTTTGCATGAGTGCTCGCTAGGACAGATATATCCTCTGTAAGATCCCTAGTTCTGTGCACCTAGTGCATATAATTTTTTACTGCAGATGTGTTGGAGGGTGGATATGTGCAAATACTGGAGTGGCGTCAATATCTATTTCCAGGAAGTGGTATCCAAGAAAAGTTAAACAAGCTTTGAAGTCAAGAGAATTAGAAGCCCAGATCTGTCACTTACTGGCCATCTGACATTGATTTGCATATCATGCCTATGCTTTTCTGGTTAAAAACTGGAAGAGATAAGTTTTATAATATATGAAAAGACTTAGAAGAGTGTCCAGCATATAATATGAGCTGGAAACTTATAAAATTTATTATGGCTAAGATGAGATAGAGTCTTTTGAAAGAAAATGATACCTTTACATTTGGATGTAATTGTCTTCTACCCTGTGATGTAAAACAATATATAGCATGTATCTATCTACTGGATATGGAGGAGGATATAGAAGGGGAGAAGGTGAAAATACAATGTAGCAAATGAGATGTGCTTCTGTGGTTGCAGTTAAGGTAGAATGCCCACATTAACATAACTGAAGGAGACATGAGGAATTCAGAGCTGTGCCTGGGAGTTATTAAGAAGATTAAATAAGCTGCAGCAGGAAAAATTACTTGGGCTGCTGTTTTGTATTCAGTAAACCCGTAACAAGTAGTCAGAATTAATTTATTCATATTCACACCCAACAATTTCCAAAGCATAAATACTAACGAAGAAAAAAAAATTAAAGAATTCTATCTAATTCACAAATATACCATAAATACCATCCCTAATAACTCATTCTAATTGAGCCTTATTCATTTTATCACAGGATACAGTTTTTAGCAGATTAATATCTTGTACAGTAGCATTTACAATGTATCACAAAGTACAAATTCAATCTCTGAATAAGAGATGTTTGTCTTTACTATTTATTGTTGCATTTATTCCACTGTAATTTACTCCCCCAAATGGAACCCACAAGTGTGTTAATCACTCCTGCCGTTCTTCCTGTTCATTAGCCTCTGTTTGTCTAGTTTGCTGTGTTCATGTCAGTGTTCAGGTCTCAGCCAGTTTTAATTAGCTTCTGCATTTTTAAACTACTGCAAAGTTTGTCAAACAGTTATATTGAATAGATCTTGAAGTCTGTCATATAATTATAATTCTGTCGACTCGGGAATTTCCATCTTAAACATGTTGTTTTTTTTATGAGTTGCTTTGATATAAATTTGCATGTACCTTTTTTTTCTACTCCTAGCGGAATGATTATTAATGATTTTAATCTGTTTCCTTGGTCAATTTTTATTTGCTAAATTAATTTTTAGACTCTGGATTCTTTGGATTTTTGTTAGATTCATTGAGGTTCTCTGGGGGGGGGTTGTAGTTTAATTGTATCTATGTTGAAAATCAACCCATCCCTTTCAAGCTTTGCTAGGTACAGTAATCTAGATTGACACCCACACTCCTTTAGAACATGCAGCGCATTTTTCCAGGTTCTTCTGGCCTTTCAGGTTTCCACTGAGAAATCAGGCCTCTCTAATAGGTTTTCCTTTAAATATGACTTGCAATTTGTGGTTCTCTCTCACTGTTCTGTGTGTGTAGTATTCTGTGATATACTGTGGAGATTTTCTTTTCTGGTCTTGTCTACCTGATGTTTCATGTGCTTCTAGTATCTGTATGGGTGAATCTCTCCTTTGTTTGGGCTGGTTTTCTTCTATAGTCCATATATTCCAGTCTATGACATTGCCTGGAATTCTCCTTCTTCTGTGCCTATAATTGGAAGATACACACTTTTCATGGTAACCTATAATTTTATATATGTTCCTTTCAGGTGTTTTAATTTTTTTCCATATCCTTTGCTTCAGTGATCCAATTCCTTACTTATCTTCAGGTCCTGACATTCAATCTTCTACCAGATCCATTCTATTCGTAATGTTTTCCTCTGAGTTTTCTAATTGGGTTACTGAGTTTTTCAATTCTATCTTTGCTTCATCTTGAGATTATTATTATTATTATTATTATTATTATTATTATTATTATTTAGTCTTTTTTATAGTCCAGACTTTATTCCCCTCCTGGTCTACCCTTTGACTGCTCCACATCCCATACTTTCTCTCCCCCACATCTCTAAGAGGATGTCCCCACCTCCAACCCCTACCCTACCAGACATACCCACTTCCTGGGGTCTCAAGTCTTTTGGGGGCCTCATATCCAACTTTAGATCTTTAAATTTCTACCTCTTCACTGAATTCAGGTGTCAAATCATGTATTAGTTTCATTATTTTGCTCAGTTATATATTTACATTTTCTTAGACATCACTCAAGTATTTGTTAATATTCTCTTTAAGTTTATTGAGCTTTTTTGTCATCTTTAAAGTTCTCATGATCTTTGATAACAAAAAAATTATCCTTTTAAATTCTGCATCCTGAGGCTTATATGGTTATTTGCATTGGCGAGTGTTTCTACAGTACTAATGGATCATGAGCATTTCCTATTATTTGTGTTTTTGTGATATGATCTGGGCGTGTGGATGCTTTATGTACCTGATGGCCTCTAAGCTGCCGAGGCTGGGTCAGTACAGGAACTGGAAGACCTGAGGCAGGCCTGTGAGTGTGGGAATGACACTGGATGGTGATGTTCTGAGGCACTCACCATGTCAAGCCAGTACATGAGCTGTGTGTCCTAAGTTAAGCCTGTAAGTGTTGAAACCTAAACCCTTAACTGGATCTACACCACTCCTTCCAGGCTTCAGGAATAGCACAGAGGAAAGGAGTGAGAAGAATGCAAGAAGCAAAGGAAGAGGAACACATGTTGTGAGGCGCTGACTTCTGAGCAGGGCGTGGATAATATGCTCTTGGACCCACAGCAGCTTGACAACCTCCCTAAGACCCACACAAAACTGGACCTGTCAAATATCCCATTGTGGAGTGATATCTTCTTCAGTAGTAATAGAATTTCCTGTAGGGTACTGAGGATTCTGAAAATAAATTATCACTCACACTTTTATAAGCAATCGTAATGAAGCTAATTCAGCCATGGAAAGGGGGGAAAGAATAAAAGACACGAACATAAATAAAAGGAGTGAATTGTGAAAGAGTTTCAGCCTAAGTGGAAGACAAGAAATGGTAACATGGGTAAATAATGGAAATATATTACATACATGTATGAAAATGCCACAATGAACCCATTAAGTATAATTAATATGTGCTATTAAAACATCAACCTTAAATATTCTAAGGACAGCGATTCCTGAGTGAATATATAAATTGATGCAAAACTGTTCAATATCAGCCAGCCAATAATCAATGCTATTTTATCTGACACCTTGCTTTGTCTTTGTATGTGCTTGGGTCATATTGCATTATTATCAAGTGGGTTTTCTGGCCAGCAGCTCACAGAATAGGAAACCTTGAGATGGCTTACAATGGTTTGGATGAGATTGTTCTCCATAATCTCAAATACACTTGATCCCTAGTTGGTGGTGTTCTTTGGATGACAATTAGAAGATCTGGCTTTACTGAAAAAAGACCACTGGGCTTTGAGTGGTTAAAGACTCCTGCCACTGTCCCATTTTCTCTGCTTTGACTATTAATTGAGATGTGAGCCCTCAGCTTCCTGTTCCTCTTGACATCTCTATTGTCTGCTGTTTGCTACCATGCCTCCCTACCAGGACAGATTCTTATCCTTCTAGACCCATAAGCTCAAATAAACTCTTCTAGAAGTTGCCTAGGCTATGGTGTTTGATCCATAGCCAAGAAACATAACTAACACAAGAGTTTACTGGCTAGAAAACATAATAATCGTTTTACCCATTTCAAAATAATTCAAAAAGTTCCTCGATACTAACAGCGCTCCTGAAAACTTTTCTGAAATTCCTTTGACTCCTTCCCTGAGTCAGACTCAAACAGTTGAAGCTTTCGAGACTCTTGGTGGTGTGGGGATGATAGCTTAGAACTAGCAGGGTTACTAAGTAGATTGCGGGAATGAAGTAGTTTCCAGTACGTAAGAGAAAGATTGAGACTGGGGAGATTCCAATAGAGATAAAAGCCAAGGTTTCCAGGAGAAAGGGAGCTTAGGTTGAGAAAGGGATTTAACAGCATGATGCTGAGCACAAGGGGCGTGCGTGCGTGCGTGCGTGCGTGCGTGCGTGCGTGCGTGCCACATGAAGCAAGCAATGTGGCAACAAGAGACAGCATGCACCCATGCGTAGCAGCAGCTGGATAGGGCAGCAAACCAGCTTTGACATTACTGTTCCACCCACCACCTGGCAGACTGGGTTTCAGCTCCCATAGGCTAGAAAGCAATTCTATTCAAAATTTCTCTATTTTGTAAAACTAGACTTCCCACTCGCAGCGAGGCAGCCTAAAAATGCCTCCTCCTAACTTCTGAACTCAGTGTCCACCGTAATCTGACTTGTAAAGGCAAAGTAACATATTTCTAGAACACAAATGCAATAAATAATTATTGGCTTCCACTATGCTTACATTTTAACTAATAGCATCTTGAATAGATTTAATTCCCCCTCCACAAGGTGAAACCCAATCTGGCACCACTCTCTGGGCTAAGAACCTCCGGTTGGACAATGCACAGGCTGTCTACTTACTACTCTTATTCTGCGAATTGACTCCTAATGACTTATCAAGATACCCACACATTAGTGCATCTCTCAACCCTTATCTGCTATGCTGCGATTTGCAGTAGATGGTGATAAACAAAGTCCCTAAGGTTGACCTGCATTGAGTTAAAAACGACAAGGAAATGTGATTCTCAGGATACAGTGGGGCAATTGCAGGTATAAACTCATGGTTGTGACAATAGAACCAAGAGCTGCATAATCTGGAGCCAGACACAAAATTAGAAGGTAGAGAAGGGGGGATCTGGAAGAATTTGGGAGGAGTAAAAGTCAAAGTGCATTATGCAAAAATTCTCAAACAATTAATAAAATGCAAATAAATGATTAGGAATATACTGCTAGGAAATCTAAGTATCCTAATGACCGAGAGAGCTTTACCTACTAGTATGTCAACTTTTACCAGTTATGGTTGTTGCACTGGAAATGTTTTACTTCTAGAGATAATGGTGTATTTCCTACCCAGTGAATTATCAGCATGATTTAATTACCTTCAAATAGTTAAGATCCTATTTGTACCCATTTAAAACATGCTGAATCATATGTCCATTCAGAAAACATCTGTCACTTGCAAGTGCTAGACAGTATGCTCGATACACAGCAAAGGGCTGAGCAGGCAAAACACAACTCGCTCACGAGGAGCTATTATCTCAGTGAGGAGGAAAACCTGGAATAATTGACGGGCCAAAAGCAATTTAGAAAATGAAGACTATGCTTGCACCAAGCTGTGGAAAATGAAATTTATGAAAGTAGTCATGGAGGACTAAATTAAAAAAAGAAACTAATTAGGTAGAATTTTTAAATTGTGGAAACAGGACACAATATGCAGATTACCAGGCAAAGACATTTGTTGTAGAAGAACATAAACACAACACAAACAAACAAAAAGAGGGCCAGGCATATCTGGAATATTGAAGAAAGGCTAAGAAGTCATTACAGCTGACTATTACATCCACCAGAACAAGAGGTTTGAGATGTGCTATTTGCAGGTGAAGGGTCAGGAGGTATAGGTTATAATAAGAACTTCTAATGAAAAGAACGCCATCTCCTGCAATATATGTCTTGATACCATGGCCACCAGACACTTACACAATAGTGCACATGTATTGTATGTAAATTTGGTAGTTATAACACATTAACTTGCAGGATAAAATGTGCAAAAGATTAAACAGCACTGTATGCTCAGTGGCTATTAACCAGGAGCTAAATAAATTTCAGGTATTAAAAGCAGTATATACATGATTGCTTCTGTCGTGTGTAAAAGTCTAAATAAGAAAAACACTAGAGTTGGTGAAAGGATTCTACTGTATCAGGGTTTACATCTTCTGTCTTCTTTTCCATCCTCACATGTCCAAAATAAACCATGACATCATAGACAGTGGCATGAATGAGGAAGAGGAAATGGTAGGTTTTGCCTTCCCTGTGATCATGGTGTACACATTATGCCTTCTCCAGAGCAGCATGAAAGTTTATTTCAGTTGCACATAACCGAAAGGGACACGGACATATTTAGCTTTTATTCTGGGCAGCCTTGTGCCAAGTTAAAATTAGGAGTGACAATACATAGCTAAACACCCCTTACATCTGTTTTAAGTGGAATAGCATAACAGTTTACTTTGGAATGCCTTCAGGATCCTTGAAGTCATTGTTCAGTGAAGGAAAGGGGAGGTGATGGAAAGTTGAGTCATGATAGGGTTCTGTTTAAGAGTGAACGAGCATCCTTGAATTAGGTACTTCACCGTTCCTTCTCTATGATGTCATCTGCAACACTGGACTGAAAATACCAAGCTGCATTTCAGCAAAAGATTCTTCCTCCAACTTTTGGAAAGTCAGTTTTATCTGATACATAGTAATTTCAAAATACCAAAGCCTGCAAAATGATACAAATACTCAACAGCAGAAATATCTGGCTTTGAGCCCAAAACATACCAGATGTGTCTCTTAAAAGCCAATACCAACTGTCTATCTATAGAAGGCTTTTTTAAAAAAAAATATGAAAATCAAGCTAACGATAATTTGTTTTATCTCGGTCCAGATGGAACTCTTGTGATTGCCTCAGAGACAGGGCACAGTGACCCAACCTGGCTTAGTGCACCATGCCTGTGGCTACTAGATTACATGCTGAGCTCAGCACGGATAGGGCAACTGGATGTCCTTCCATTGTGTCGATAAAAATCAACAGTTCACTTGACTCCAGCCAGTGAATCAAATGGTCACGACCTTTCTTTTCAGAAAGCCCGTGATTGCATGTTGTAGGCAGCGTCTGTAAAGAGACACCCACCATGTCATGGAAATTCTTATTAAGGGAAAAATTTCATTGGGGCTGGCTTACAGTTCAGAGATTTATTCCTTCCTCATTATGACAGTGAGCATGGCAGCATGCAGGCAGAGAGGATGCTGGAAAGGGAGCTGAGAATTCTACATCAGTAGGCGGCAGAAAGAGACTGAGACAGTAGAGCTTCAGAAACCTAAAAGCTCACCCCCTAGTGACATGCTTCTTCTAATAAGGCCATACCCATTACAAGGAGGCCTAATGATGCCACCCCCTCTGAGCCTTTGGAGGCCATTTTCATTCAAAGCACCACCTTGCACATGTACCCGAGAACTCGCAAAGGACCTTCATTTGGGCTGTCAGTCATAGCAGGTGCTGAGACAACTCTGCCATTAGGAGAGTCTTATCAGAGGTTTTATTGTCTCCATTGAATTCATCTCTCCAAAGAGCCTACTGTGAGTCTTACATCTCACCCCCATGGCATTTGCAAGACCAAAGTCAGTCTTTCCTGAAGCCCAGTCCTTTGCTCTTCCACATGCGTCAGGGAAGCCAGACTTGGAAACAAAAAGGGAAAGCATCAGTCTCCATTTGCAGTGAATCTGGATTCCGTGAAAAGCCAGGTAGTGTGACTGAAAACAGCATCCGGCATACAACCACCATGGCAAAAGCGTCTTCGTGCCATTACCTAACGCACCTGTAAGAGAAAAATGACAGAACAAAAGATGGGCTTACATAAATCAAGGAGAAAAGCAAAACTATGTAACATACCTTAACACCTCTCGATCGTTAGGGCTAACAACCACAGTCTACCTGATGCAATTGTAGCAATGTCTTGATTATAATTTCAATAACTTGTTTGACTTGTTGAGTGAGAAATATAATTAATATAAATAATTAAAACGTACACATGTGCACGTTATTCAAACACTGACAGCACCCATTGATGTTGCTTTACTGATGTTCTATAAAAGGCAAAAAGGAAAAGAGGGGGGAAAAAAGAAAAAGGAAAACAGATATCTAAATATACATACACTCCAGAGCCACAGCAAGCGGTTCATTTGACAGACTAGGTTTTTGTGGATTTGGTTAATAATCGAGGTGCTGAATACACAAAGTTATTTATTCAATCCACTCTGCTTAACACAATGGGGTTTCTGTCAGGGAAATAAAGTTCTGGTGCTTTCCATCTTTTTTCTGACTTTCCCCCTTAAGTCAGGCATTTGGTGATGCAGACTGAAAAGAAAAGAAAATGTCAGCGCACAGCTGAACCTTTCAGAGCCTCGGATCATTCTCCTTCTGCAGCTGCCTTTGTTATGGATGCTTTTATAAAGTGGGAAATGGTTACTACTTTAAATACATATCTTCATAAGCTTCTTTTGGCCTCTAAACTATATAGAGTTATATTTAGCAAAATGATCATTTACTCTGGAGTCCTAAACATCCAAACATCATTATTTTCCTATAATCCAGTGAGCCATATTATAGGATTGTATGATAGATACATTGGTGGACTGTCATACCCTAGACAATGAAGAACTTTATTTTTATCCAATTCAAGCATGAAGTCTATTGATGAAAAGAAACACTACTCAGGTCTGGAGCTATTGTGTTGACTTTATGTTGTACTGCTGCCTCAGTTTCCTCATCTATGAAATAAGGGTATTAGGATGTACTTTGTAGATCAATTACAAATGAAGATAAAGTGGAATCATTCCTTTGTATTGAGTAGAGGAGAGGGAGCGGATGAGATCAGACAAGTTAAAAAAAAAAGACACCAGAATGCTACTTTAAATTTCAGCCTATATATATATATATATATATATATATATATATATATATATATATTGTTCCTGTAGTATAAATGACAGTTGGAGCTCCATATTGGTCACAGACCAGCCTAATACAGACAGTGCTTAGCTTTAAAGATAATGCGTATGTGGACATCCAGAAGTTGAAGACTCTCTCAGGTAATAGGAGCAACTGAAGGAGTAGCCTGAGTCTAAATATGGTGGCATGGCAATCTGGTGACCTGTGTAGATCACCACCCATGCACATTAGTGAGAATGCAACAATCTAGACCTATGATGATGACAATAGGACAAGAACACTGTCATAGCGAGGAAGTAATTTAGAAGACTGACCTCTTTCCTCTGCCTCTGACGACACTGGTCACTGGAAATTTGATAAATACATTGCTACTGCTCCCTCGAACTTCTAACTAGGTGGTAAATCAAACCCTGTACACTTTGCTCAAAGACTTCATAAGGAGGTGTTGTTTGCAGTGCATTCACAACTATCTGGCAAGGAAGGAGGAGTAATTTTAAAAGTTAAGTCAGATACAAGTACACTGAAATTATTCTCATGGACACTAAAGTACATAATATGCTCCCCAAATCACATTTAAGCAAAATCATGGACTCCTGAAGAGGAACAATAAGGAGAAGCAGGGAGGAAGTGATAAACTGACACCTCAGGTGAAAGACTGGAGTGTTACACTCGTAGAGTGGCGACCTTCCTTGTATACCAACATAGAATAGGCGGTTCATATTCTAGGAAGCTATGCACCCAGAAATTTGAAAACAAAAAAGTGCATATAGTCTACATATTGACCCTTCTTCCACCAGTGGTAAAATGGAAAGGGACGTGGAGTGGAAAGGCACAGGAATACAGTTTAATGAAATAGACTACCAGAATGACACACACATCAGGTCCAGTTTCAATAAAATGAACTACTGCCAGGAAAAATAGGTATTCTTAGTTCAAAACATAACAACTGCTCATTTTTTAAATGAAATAGAACAATGCAATTTTAAAAGAATATTTGTTATTTGATATGAAATTCAAGAAGAGAACATAAACAACATAGCAGAGTTATAAAGCAGCATGTGCTGATTGATGTCACTCAACCAGAAATCTCATTGGGGGTTATTGAGCTATCGTAAATTATTGAATTCATGAATTCCTACAGTTAAAACTTATGGCTGGTTTAACACACACACACACACACACACACACACACACACGCACACGCACACGCACACGCACGCACGTACGCATGTACGCATTCATCCTCACCTACCTAAAAAGCTAGCCACAAAAATCTCCCCAGAACACTTCCTGTTGATGCTAAGTAATCCTAGATGTTCAACTCTACATGGACCCCATTTTAGTTTTCCACTTGACCCTTCCTTCTTTACAAACTGATAGTGAGGAAAGACGAGGCAAATGAGCCATAGTATTTGGCAAAGCACATTTAACGTGATGTCTGCCAAGTTCAAAACTGAAAACGTTCCAGCTGTTTGGACAAACCATGAGCCAGTAAATTCCTTCATGGCTGACAATATGTTTCTCCTCTCAGTTTCCCCATCCCTGACCAAGGTCTTTTTTCAACAGCTGTCAGTTCAACCTGGAGTTGAAGGTTACTTCACTCAAGAAGAGGATTGTGAATACACTGTACCAGCACTGCTCTCAAGAAGGAAGTCCAACAGGGGAAAGCTACATGGAGATAGAAATGAGCGTTCCTGTGACGTGGGTAGGTGAGACATAGAACGCCCTGAATATTTGCAGAGGTGTCTCCCATCTGTAGCAGAGTAGAGCTCACCATTTCCAATCACAGTCTCAGAACTGAAAGATGCCACTTCTTAAAGAAGGCGTCATCCTTGTTTCTGATCATCTATGGCTGTCATGGCAACACTAGAAGTGGCAGCCGTGAACCCTGAGGTTTGTCTTGATATTTCATGATATTTCCCATCAACCTGGCAGCTGTTATGGGAACAGAGCCAAAAGCACTTGTGGAAGTCGTCCAGCATGGACAATGGCCATGGACTGCAAAGGGAGAAGCCAACATATGGAGAAAAATATCTGAGCCTTAAAATATGAAAGAATTTCACGGTGATAACTGAAGTTAACATGGCTGAGAGACACACTAGTGATTCAGAAAATAAAAAAAATTGGAGGAGTTGGAGAACAAATAAAAAGCCCTTTTTATCTTTTTGTTTAACCTCGAAACAGATAGATAAGAACGAAACACATGGAGACAAAAATGATCACAATACTCATAAAGCTTATGGTAGCTTATTGTTTACACCTCATCCTAAATTAAATATTAGCATGGCCAGGCTACTGCACGTCTTATGCATAGAAGTAGGTTGAAGAGCACAATGAGAAAATCATATGCCCAGTGCACAAACCTGATCTCAAATGTGGGAAGAAGTCAAGCTGCACATATTAGGAATAAAATGCTGCTAATAAATTACCTCTCCCTCAATCATGGCGGAGAGTAAGCATAGAAAGAAAAAGCTTTCACCTTAGCCCACCACCGATTTCTCTGCAGGATACAAAGTATAAATTTTGTTTCCTTTGAAGAAGTACTAGGGGCAAGGAATGCTATTACAGGATCTGAAATAATGTTAAAACTAATAGTAGCAAGTGTTATTTATGACGTTTGTCCTCCAGTACTGTTGCGATTTGTATACAGTATCTTCTTAGTTACTTTTCTATCACTATGGTAAACCCATGACCAAAAGCAAATTGGGAAAAAAAAGGGGTTTATTTCACCCATCTCAGGTTAGACTCCAGAACTGTGGGAAGGCAGGTCAGGGACGTAAGTCAGGAACCTAGAGGCAGGGACTGATGCAGAAGCCGCGGAGGATGGCTTTTTACAAGCTTGCTCCCCATGGCTTGTTCCACCTGCTTTTGTATCCGACCCAGAACTATGTGCCCAGAGGTAACCCCAGCCACAACAGCTTTGACCCTCCCACATCAATCCCTTATCAAGAAGATGCCCCAGAGACTTGCCTACAGGTCAATTTGATGGAAGCATTTTCTCAGTTAAGGTTCCCTCTTCCAACATGACTCTTGTTTGTGTCACACTGACAAATGCTAGCAAGCAAAAGTAGATACATTTATTCCAACACAAACCATGCAAGAAAGGCATTATTTAAATCTTCAATTTTACACATGACTGTACAGAATCTGGGGAGAGGATCTCTTACTCCAGGTCACATGACTATAAAGAACAAACACCCGGAGTTAGCATTGCAATACATTTTTTTCCTACTCCATCATGAGGGTTATCAACTCACCAAGATAATGTTCTACCAGGAAAGCAAAGGTAAAGCAGTAAGAATGATAGTAAAGTTGTATGTCATAGCATGTTTGGGGCATTGATAAACTGACAAATGGCTGTTAGCCCAGCCATTGAGCATTTCTGTCATAACTGCAGAAATAAAGTTAAAAAACAGATTCACGGGACCTAAGAATAGCCAGAGAAGCTTTAGGAAAAGGAAGATGTTGACCTGTTGGGACATCTCTGGAAGCTAAGGCTGATTGTGAGGATTTCAAGTGTGTAAGAATAACAGAAGAGTTTTCAGTGTCTCTGGGTGAGCCTTTCTGTTGCTCTAATAGCTTGTATGCTCAGAAAATTGCTAACTAAAGTTCCAAGAGTTTAATGTGGTATCATTCTTGAATACATACCCTTTTATAGTAGGTAGCAATCTAGGCTTAATATAGCAACTGAACACAATATTCTGAGCTGCCTCTGTCTTCCTGTTCATATGCTAAGTACAAAGAATTCAGTGTTGATGATGAAATGAGCTCATCAGTCAGGTAAGGAACCCAGGCCTGCAAACAAGCAGCTACAGGCAACGTCAAAATTTCTATGGTAGAAGAACAAACCTATCCCGAGTTGAGGAGACAGAGTAAAGCTAAGTCACCAGGAAAAGGACTCGGGAGACTTCCTATAAAGGGTGAGTTTATAGCTTGTTGTAAAATGAGCACTCTTTTCTGATCACAGGAAGAATGTGCAAGCATTACAGTGCTGTACAAGAGAAAGAGAAAGCCTGCTCTTACAAATAGTCTATATCCTTATTTTAACTGTTTTCAAACACGAAGAGCACAAATGCATTTACTTCTATCTGGAGCTGAAGACGTACCTGTACTTTAAAAAAAAAACCCACCCACTGAAACTCAGCAAAGCTTTTACTGACAAATATTTACCAACCGATACGTGGGCTGACGTAAAAATTATAACACATGTCAGTCGGCATCTGGAGAGAAAACAAAATCTTTAAATTGTGCTTTCATTGTTTTGAATTGAGCTGTTTACTTCATATTATTAGTCCCTACCAGGTGCCATGTACTTTACAAAGCTTTAGAAATTTATTAGAAAATCATCTAAAAAATATTTCACTCAGCCTACATTCTGTTTCATTCGTCCTTCCCTCACACAGTATACCCCTACTGCATCTTCCCCTCCTTTACTCCTTCCAGTTTCCCTCTCCCCCAGATCCACTCCCCTGTCCACTCCGCCCCCGACCCCCAAGAAGAGAGCAGCCCTCAGCCTACATTCTTAAAGGAAATGGAGATAAAGCACAAAGCAAAGGATCCCTGTGGTTCCGGATGTGGCAAACTGGATCATCATGAATGCAGCTAACACAGAGCTACTTGTAAAAACCAGTAATGCTCTTAAGCAACAACTAGAAAATCAGGACGAAGCCCAGGGTAAATAAAGTGTCCCATGATTTAAGGATGGCTGTACCCACATCACAGGGATACTCGCACACAGACATGTTGGTCATTTGATCTCTTCAGGCCATTCCTGGGATAGGAAGAGCGGGGGAGTGAAATAGTGAGTCACACACACCCTTTTTTTTTTTTTTAAAATGTTTAATTGAGAGTTCAGACCATGATGGTTTGCTGGATGTTTTCTTATCTTTAAATTTTTCTGGTCTGAGGGCCATTTGAGGTCTCCTACCTGAGAAAGTTTGCATAAAATCTGGCTGTGGCCTCTCTGTATTTGTTCCCATTTTTTTTTTCAGGGAATTGTAAAAGTAAATTTTCACTGTTGGCTTACTCTATCCTGGAAGCTTCTTCTCATCTAATGTAGTCCAGAATGGAAGCAAATAATTCCTTTCTAGCTGGATGGCTGGTAAAATGAGCTGTCTGGCTTAAAACCTAACTGATTCTTGGCTTTTCTTATCTTCTGACTGAATTGCTCTGCTTGGCAATCTGTTCTAATCTTCTGGTTCCTCATTCTCTGGTTTGTTCTGTCTTCACGTGTGTCTAGCTTCTTCCCCCTGTAACATATGTCTGTAAAACTCTCCTAGTAAAACTGCTTCCCTCTTAGCACTGCTCTCTCATCTAGGTTCTCTTTCCTCTCTCTTCTCCTGAGAGTTAGCCATAGCCTGTGGGGCAGTGGGCAGTGAAAGGTACTGGAATGCACCTGCACACACACCCTTTATGTGCGAAGACAGACCTTGGTTTTCTGGATGTTTTGGTCTGAGCCATAGGCACCAGAAAGTTAGAATATTCTCACTGTTGGCTCTATCTGGTAGCTATTTCCTCCAAATGGAAGCAATTTCCTGCTGGAGAGAGGCACCTAAGACTTAGAGAGCTAATGGAACTTGGGGCATTTGTGAAGCTGAGAAAGTTACAAGATTCCTAGGGCTCCTTTGTGTGTTTATGAAAGCTGTGAACAGTTGCTAGGAAGAAAACACTCTCCAGGAGAGCTACCTGACAGTTGGGCACTGAACTCCTAGGACTAAGCATGCATGAGTCATTATTTGTGAGGAGGGGGCTTTCCTGTGAGGTTGTTTGTTGGCTTTGAGTCACCCATGCATGTAACCATTCACCCACACTCCTGACAGTCACCCCAGTGACTTGGTGACCCGAGTCACCAAGAAAATATTGTAGAGGAATTATTTTTCCAATCTGTTACTGGATGGAATGCTGTCTTTAGTCTGTCATCGGTGTCTTCTCTGATGTAGTCAGATCTGTTCACATCTTCCTAGGATGACACCACAGGGTATTGCTGTCCTTTGTCTCTGATATGACAAACGACACACAAAAGTTGAAGCTGTGAATATATCTGGGATGTAAAAATTCTCAATCCCAAAGAGGAGGGCTATCTTAAAATGTAGGTCAGCTCCTGCTGGATTTCACTGTGCTGTATTTGATTAAGCCACAGAGAATAAAAGGCTAAATAGGAATTCACTGAAAAGCACAATAAGAAAAGCTACTATTCTATACAATGTAGGGAAACTCAGTGGGTAAGGTGCCAGACTAGCATACCAAAGAACCTTGTTGCTTTCTCTGCACCACCCAAACCAGGGCAGTGGCACAGAGGCTTGTTCTCCCTGCAAGAAGATCAGGAGTTTGGTGCTATAGTTCAGTGGGTAGACAGTTTGCGTAACAAACCAGGGGACCTGGGTTTGACTATGGCCTCATCACCACCGTTTTCACTGTTCAGTCGTGTAATCCAGATTTTCCTCCAGTCTTGCTCAGATACTTGGGGTATCTTAAGATCCCTTTCTAATAGAATCCCAGTATCCAATTCAGAAGAGCTACTAACTCTCTTCACTATTTTTATTCTTCATAGTATTAATATTTTACTATTTGCTTTATTCTTCTCTGTCTCTATTTTATACAGAACTTGCAGATCTTCTGAGGATGAGAACAATATTAATGACGCTTGTGTATGGGCTAGCCTTTCCCTTCCTGCTCTGAAGATTTATACTTATTCGACAAGGAAGCTAGCTGATTTCACATCTCCCTTTGCATGCTGCAGGTGCCTTCTGAATCCCTCTGTTGCTGCCAGGGTGGCATGTGGGGCACAAGGTTTCAGATGACTTTTTTTTGTCAATATTGTTCACTTTCATGCTGTGTTTTTGCCTAAGGAAAACACTCCCTCTCTACTGCCCCTTCTTCAATCCTTATGAGTCTGTCAACTCCCACAGGTCACTTGCCAGCCTAGGACAGGTTGGGAAAAGGATGACAGAGAGGCTATTGTAGTTGTGGGTCAGACTCAGCTGGAGGTAGGCACTGTGGCTTCAGTTCATGGGACATAGACTTTGCGGTAATTATGCTGTGTTCCCGATGCTCTGGCCTCAAAATGCATTGTCTCTCTCCTCCATAGGCAGAAGATTGTTTTCTTTACTTCTATGCTTGATAATGCCCTTCCCACAGACGCTTAACTAGTTTACTTTATGGAGAAGACAAAGGAGAAGGTAATAGATGAGGCTTTCTGCTTTCTCTTTCTACTATGCCCATTACTGCCCTGCCCATACAACAATCCAATCCTATCTTTCTCTTGCGCTGCCTTGGAAGCATTCAGTGAGGTCTGTGGACAGAGTGCAGCTGCTGTCTGCACACCCATGTAAGAACTAAATCCGGCATTTAGCACCTTCTCAAAGCACCTTCAGTTGGATTCTTCTGTTGAGATTTTAGTGAAACTGGCATCAAGATCAGGAGAAATATGCTCATCTGCTCTCTTTTCATGTGAACATCATTTTATATAATTTAATTTAGTTGGATGTCTCAGTTCTGAAGAGTCCAAGGACAACTGGTAATTGGCAGATTCTCCATCTCTTTATTGAGAGGAAAGGAATGACACTCTTTTCAGCTTTTTATGTCCCAGCTACAAGCCGGAAGATAATAATTTTTCTTTCTGAAGGTTTTTGAAGCCATTAAAACATGCAGCTCTTTTGCATGTTAGGAAGATAGTTCTATATAAAGCAGAGAATTATTGCTTTATAGGGAGCAGCTACGTTTTTTGAATTTTCTACATTCAAATGTCCTCACTACAAATATATAAGTATGAGAAGTGAGGCACATGGTATTTAGCTTGAATTAATCATTCCACATGGCATAAAATATCATAATATCTGGTTTTTGGTTTGCCTGTTTGTTTGTTTGTTTGTTTGGTTGGTTGGTTGGTTGGTTGGTTGGATTTTAGTTCTTTTGAGTTAGATATGGGTTTGTTTTAAGTTTCTTGAGTCAGGGTCTCTCCATGTATCCTAGACTCTCTCCAAAAGGTGATCCTCTGCCTCAGCCTCCTGCGTGTTAGGACTACAGGCATGAACCACTACATCAGACTTATCACTGAATTCTTCTTGTAAATATACAAAATTATAATTTGTTAATTTGTGATACAAATTTTTGAATGAAAGAGAACCAATGTAATGATGGCAAAGTTCTTTGAGACAAATCATCAAAGCTACTCCAAACATTGAGCACATAACTTATCTTTTATCCATCAAAATATTCTGGACCTTTCATGTGCATGGATGACTTCCTTTCAAGCACATACAGAGAGATGGAGTAGTAACATCAGCCTTAATGTACTCCTGTGGAATGGCAGACAAATTGAGGAAATGCATGTCTATGCTCTGACATTAATTGTGCTGCTATATGATAGAGACTTTGAAATTAGATATTATAAGATCCTGTTCACAGTGGTAATTATTTAGTAAAAGTAGTGAAATCAGGTTAGTAGTAAATTGCATGTTAATAGTTATGTTATTTGGGATAATTTGTGTCCTTAATCAGGGGTTCTCAATCTGTGGATTGTAGAACTAGAGTTTTAAAAAGGTTACTCAAATTGTCAGAGTCCAGATGTGCAGGGCCAGACGTGCCTGAGGGAGAGCCAGAGATAGGACTTGCCGGATCAGCTACCAGCCCAAGAACACTGACCATCCGTAGCCACCCCCTCCCCTTCCTTCACTCCCCAGAAGTGAGTCATTCCCCTGAGTGAGATGAGCCACCCTACCTGCACTGCTGAGCTGCTAGAAAGCATGTACTCCTTACTGATGTAATTTCACGCCGAAAGTAACTGTGCACCATTTGAAATGACCAATCATGTGTAAGAACCTCCCTATATAAACCCCGGTTTGGGCTCGGGTCGATTCTCTGTCTCCTGTGTGAGACAAAATGGGATTTTATTGTTTACATCAAGGGTCAATTCCTGGGGCACAACATTAGAGGAACTGTTTTAGAAAAGGGTTAGAATGACCCTTTCACAGAAGCAAGACCATAGAAAGGTTGAAGAGGTACACAATAGTTTTATCATTTGTCCATAGGAACTTGAAAGGGTTCAAATAAACCACTGTCCATATTAATAAATGAATAGCTTATATTTGACCTAAAAATAATCTCATGAGATTTAAGATTAAAAATTAGGAATATCTAGTTTGAATAAACTATCTGTGAAAAGGTTTCTTGAATACTTGAAAACAAAGGGATTGGGGACAATGGGCTGGTTAAACACAGATCAGTCTCCTGTGAGATAAAACACTTGTTTCTAATTACTTTGACCATGATGGAAAAAAGCTTTTAATTAGTTCTTTTTAAGACCAAAATGGGAAAGGATAGTTTGGGGTCTGTAGCCTTGAAGAGTTAAGCCATCTGCTTCCAGCCAGCTCTCCCCAACATGTGATTTGCAAGTTAAATGTCGCCAGCTGATGACATATGGCACTACTTACTTCTCTAAATATCTTACTCAAAATGAGTTTGCTGCTCTGCCACTTGGCTAAATACTAAATGCTCTCAAATGCTGAGCTCAGGTTTTCAGAAGTCATGGCAATTGCTGTAGTTTTCCCTTAGCAAACAAATCTAAGAAAAGGAACCGCGATCTAAGAATCTGGCTTGTCTTAGCGCTCCATGCTGTAAATTCTGCCTTAGACGTGTTTGATCCCCTAAGATGTTCACAGCAAGTTTACAATTTTAAATTTCTCTTCACAGTTTTAGACTAATGAAATGGAGAGGATGAAAACCACTTCCCTCAGTTTGAGGTTTGTATCTGAGGAAAGTGGGGAATGCTCTAAACAGGGAAACCAAAATCCTTTTCGAATCCATGATGTGCCTTCTGGCAGAAGAGTTGATTCTTATACTGCAGCAGCCCTCAAATATTGAAACAAACAGCACGCGGCAGTCATAATCCCAGTAACCTACAGATACAAAATGGTTGCCCTTGAGGTTTTAGGCTTGTTAACAGATACAGGTTGCTCGTCAGAATTATTGATCCAAACAACCTTTAGGTGATAACCTACCATCTCTTCTGGTCTTTTAATCACTCAGCTTCCATTAGCGACTATTTCTACTAGAGTTACCAAAAGAGCATAGTAAGGTCTACCTAAGTCATACTAAGACAGACCACTAGAAGGATACACACCAACCTTGCCAGTCAGACCACAATCTGTCTACTTGTAATCCTGATACTTCTCTGTAAGAGGAGAAGTTGGGGCCATTGGATTGCAACTGATAAGCTCTGGATCGTTAATTCATTGAAAAGGTGCTTGAATATCCTACCCACCCACAACTTTTGATCACATTACCCAGTGTTCAGTAACCAAGGTCAGCTAGCATTAGACAACACTTTGCCCTCTTATTATATTTATGCTCTTCTTTACTGTCAATAAAGATTTGGGGTTGTGTCACACCAAGGTCACATTTTAAGCCAGTCTTTTTACTATACTTCTCCTCTCCTCTGCCCCACCCACCCACCCCCAAAACAGCGGCCTTTAAACATTCTATCACAATTTTCAAAGAATATGTAATCATCTAATAAGCAAGGATTAAGGTCGATTAATGGACACATGAGGCTGAAATGCTGGCAGAACTTGAAATGTTGTGGAATTAGGATTTTTAGGAAAGATGACTTTCGTGGCCTTAGCCCATGAAAACAGCTGATTTGAAAAGCACATCTTAAAAACTGAGGTCCCTGCCCATGTTCAAAATTAAGCTTTTTAAAACTATTAGACTGTGGCAAGGTATGGAAATGAAGTGATAAGCGATAGGAAAAATGTGAGGTTGGAGAACCCTGATACACAAAGCTGGTCTGAAGCCATTAATGTATTCCACAGTTGGCATTCTGTGTTGCTTTATAGTAGCTCAGTATTAATCTAGATCCATAGAGTTCCTTATAAATTTCTAAAATTCATGATAACGAGCTTACCTAACTACTGAAGTTTCAGATAATGCAATTTTACCATTCTAAAAAGATACCCTAGGCCCTAAAATAAAGTCCATCATGTCTCTTCACACCATCAATATCATTAATGTCTAGAAAAATTTTATCCTAATTAAAAGATTTATGACTATGCACATGAACACACATATACATGTTTGTAAGCATATGTGTGTGTATATATATCTATATAGATATATATATAGATATATGTGTCTGTGTGGGTGTATGAGCACTCACATGGTCATGAACATGCAAAATGATAGCTTAAAATTCAAAGTTTAGGGGCTGGAGAAATGGCTCAGCTGTTAAGAGCACTGACTGTTCTTCCAAGGGTCCTGAGTTCAATCCCCAGCAACCAGATGGTGGCTCACAACCATATGTAATGGGATCTGATGCCCTCTTCTGGTGTGTTTGAGGACAACTACATTGAACTAAAAATAATTCAAAGGTCTTACATGCACAATCCAAATAATTCCTCAGCTTTAGGGAACAGATTCTGAATGCAGAGTTTGTTGTCTACACAGTATAGTATCGGTTCCTGTGTTTAGCTCCCACTTCTACTTGCTCCTTTTCTTCCGCAGCCTCCTACACTTTTTGTAATGCTCCTATTGTGTGTTGTGCTCTCATGAAAGTGAATATCAGCTGTATCAATCATGTAACATGCACTATTGACCATGCTTTCAGACTCCCCTCTGACTTGCTGACTCTTGCCTATGTCTCGGTGCTGTAGTAACCTATGCTGTGAGGACAGTCTTATTTACCTTCTTGGTTACTGTTAGTGTCCTACAAGGACTTCAGGTGACAAATCATCTGTGCTGTAGGAACAGGATTCCAATTATTCACCTAGGGGTATGCATGTCTATCTGTCCCTTGACATATTACTCCTTTGGAACAGCCAGAAGCAAAATTACAAGAAAGAAAGAAAGAAAGAAAGAAAGAAAGAAAGAAAGAAAGAAAGAAAGAAAGAAAGAAAGAAAGAAGGAAGGAAGGAAGGAAGGAAGGAAGGAAAGGAAGGAAGGAAGGAAGGAAGGAAGGAAGGAAGGAAGAAAGAAAGAAAGAAAGAAAGAAAGAAAGAAAGAAAGAAAGAAAGAAAGAAAGAAAGAAAGAAGAAAAGGTCTGGCTTTGATTTTATTGGAGAAGTGAGCAATGTAAGGTTCCTAAAAACAGAGTAAGTGTTCTAAGGCTCAGAGCAGGAGGGAGAGGTTCCCAGCCAAGGAAAGAAGGAACTTGAAGCACGAGCCTATAAATGGACTGGTCATGTCAAATTCTCTTGGCTTGCATAAGGCTGAACAATAAGTAATGATAAATGAACAACTCACTATTTAGAAATATCTTCATCGTAATAGTGATAAAAATTGGCCTATTAGGTTCTTTGTTGTTTTTATCTCTCTCCTGATATCCTAGAAGGACAAATGGCAACTTAGTTTGTTTAGCTGATCCTGTGGAGCTTAAGTGCGAGTGGCTTTTTGTGGATGTGTAACATGATTTCCAGGGGGCTAACTCAGAAGCTGGGTCTAAAATAATGGCCTCAAATTGTTGTTGTACAATATTTAATAACTCTATTAGTTCTTATTATAACCCAGCCAGCTCATTCCCCCCTCCAATCAAGTCAGAGTCTTATTGATTTACTTAATTGGTTTTAGCACAATGATTGGGTGATAACCCTAAACTATTTTTATACTAGACAGGCTATTTCTCAGCTGGGCTCCCCTAGTTACTTGCTTTTTGAGTCTTGCCCAGGTTATTTCTGCTCCACCAGTCTATCCTCCAATGTGCTTCTCTCCCTGCTCCTGGTCAATCCCATCCAATGGAGACCTCTTTTTCTCTCCATCTTCCTCCTCTTTCTCTCTCCTCTCTTCTCTCTCATGGTCACTACCTGTGATTCCCAGCCCTGTACCTGGAGCCCTTCCCACCTCTATTCTCCCAAATAACTTGGCTTTCAGACACTTTTATTTAACCTGTTAGAGAAGATTGACAAGCAAAGTTTATACAACATCATTTGGTACACATGCAAATGTACTGCAACCAACTCTTGGGCGTCAATAATTATCATTTGAATACATAGTAACACCAGACCAGCTCCTGACATTATATGATTTTTATTTAACAGCCATTTCCCACACAATCAACTTCTATTTTAATTTCCACATAACTGGTTCATCAGTATTCATCTTCTTCCTTGATGTGAGCTACTAAGCAAGGCCAATTGGGACCTTTGGTTTGGGGTGGCTGATGCTGAAGAAGACAAGGTCTCTATGCTTCTCTGGATAACGTCTAAGGACCCAAATAAGTGAGAAGCTTCCATTGGCTATCATGATACGACTGGCAGTAACCTGTCTGAGGGAAGAGCCAAAAAGAGGTTTGATATAATTTTGAGGTTTTGTGTTCAAAAATATAGTCCTGTGTCCTTTTGAATATCTGAATCCACTCAAATTATCTTAAAGCAGTCATTTCCTTGGAAGCTATTAGCCACATTTCAAATGCTCAGGAGTGAACTCTGTTCTGTAGGATAACTCAATATTAATGTCACCACACCTTGTATTTCTTCAGTGTCACAACGGGAGAGACAGAAACAGAACTCTAATTTCATCTTCCATTTGTTTATGTTTTGTTTTGTTTAATCTAAAATAATGGGAGCAATCTTTAAGTCCCACCTCTGCTCTTTCAGATTCACAAGCAGAAACAAGTCTTCCGACTTTCTCCATAATAAGGGTCAAAAAAGAATCTATTTTTTCCCACTTTTCAAATTCCTTCTCATGACCTTTCCTGACAAGAATCCTCCTAATCGTCTCTCCAGCCACGTGCACACAAACACACAAGTGTGCACATACACACAGGAAAAAGAGATCTGGTACAAGGTAAGGGAAGAGTTGCCACATAATAATCTTTACAATTGACAATAACAAACTGTAAACACCAAAGTGCTCAAAGCATATATTTTCTTCATTAGCTCCTAGCAGTACAGTAGGAGAAGGAGCTGAGCCTCATTCTGATTAGCACAGAGGAGGCCTGGCAGCCTAGAGCTCTGTGAAAATCTGCCAAGTTGCCAGCTCTAAGTGCAATTAACTATGGATGCCTAGGGGGTTATTCTAGAAGTTGGAAGTCTAGTGACAGGACTCTGTCCTACTGAAAATTACATTTCATATAAATAACCTTCAGATCCTTGGATAAGTCCCTCCTATACTGCAGATGACACATGAATCTCAAAAGGGCAGAAAGGACCATTTTAAGACTTCTGAGTACCCGCAAGGAGACCTATCATCAGTTGTAGGTCAGTACAAACCAGTCATTCAAACAGTTTCCTGTTTTGATAGCTAGGATTTCTGACAGGATCTCCGAAGCAGACCAGTTTGGCTTAGGGGCATTTCCTCAGGTTGCCAGAAGGCATGATAAAATCAAATCAAATCCCAGGGCAGAGATTTGAATAATGTGGTTTTGCCAAAAATTTCTTTCAATTCTCACTACCTTTATTTTTTTCAGAATTCAGAGCCAAACATATACTGTATAATTTAATCCACAGGTTCCTCTCTGATGTTGATATCATTATTCATTTTACCAATGAAAATAATAATAATAATAATAATAATAATAATGAGAAGAAGAAGAAGAAGAAGAAGAAGAAGAAGAAGAAGAAGAAGAAGAAGAAGAAGAAGAAGAAGAAGAAGAAGAAGAGAAGAAGCAGAAGAAGAAGAATTAATGCATGTTCTTATAACTAGCTTCTGTAAAAAGTGCAAATGGCTTTCAATGGCAGGGTCCTAGAGATATGAATAGGAAGGGGAAGAAAACCCTCACAAAGCATCAGAACTGTGTGACTGACAGGCAGCAGGTGTACGGACTACAAGTGTGCAACTCACATCCACTGTCATCTCAGCGAATGGCTTGGTCCCAAACTTGCTGAAGGGGGAAATTTGATTATCTTTGCTTCCCCAAAAGACTGATAAATTGAATTCAGACTGCTATTGTTCCAGATACGGCCGAATCTTCTGCAGGATTTTAATCAGCAGCAGCATTATGTAACATATGGGAGCGATTTGGCTGACAGGAGTCTCCAACTGTCACTGGAACATCCGCCCAACATGAAAGGAAAATAATAATATGTAATAACGGTGCTTCCTTATCGAAAGAGCAGCTTCCCTCTGAGAGACTCGGTGGTTTACTGTGCTACATCCTTACAGCATCCTGTTACTGGAGCAGCAAGCCAATTGGCTACAGTCTTGATTGTTTACTGGCTGATTCCAGTAGCATTTTAATGTCTTTCATGGCTCTTGCTTCTTCCTCAGTATAAATCCAATTCCCCCACTCAGTTTCCCAATTCTTCCTTCCTCTTTATTTAATGATTAACTTTTACCCACTCTTCTCTGTCCTTCTGCCCTAGTTCTCATTATTGATTCCTTTCTTTTTCTTATTTTATAAATTAGGATCTATACTATACAGCAATCACATCTACACATCAACTGGTTTAACCTACATTTCCAAAGTAATTGTCAAATTATGTGTTGTTTCATGAATTTGCTTTGTTAATCACATTTGCTGTATTAATTGAATTTGTGTGGGGATTCAAAGGCGCATAGTCCTTTCCAGCAAGTATGGAAGACAAAGAGCTAATGGTAATCCAATAAATGTTGTCATTAAACTCAGGAAACCTGCTTGTGCTTGTAGCTTTCAGACTTGACTGTAGAGTCAGCCTCAGCAGTGAGTCACCAGGCTTCCTCATTGCCTTTCCACTCTCGTGAACTTCCTATATGTGCCTCAATCTCCAGCAATGCTGTGTCTCCATACCTCAGAAAGGTTATCTATGAAAAGACGCTATGACAAATAGCTTAACAGTTGTTCTGATGGAAGTGATGGTGGACATCCTCTGACTCTGGAGCCAGGATTTTGGTTTTACATAAACTCTAAGTCAGTCCCAAATTCTTGTTTCTGAGTTATACAGAATGAGAAGAGAGAATCATTGGTGCGGTGAAGGAGCAAAGCAGAAATCTGAAATGAAACATTGAGATTCCTTTGAATCTTTGAACCGGGAAACTGATGGATTGGCCAATACCAGTTAAAAAGAGAGTTTAGTGGACAGAGGGAGACAGATTGCTGTAAAGTGTGATGGTGTGGGATTGCAACACTAATTAGTTGAGCGAGCAAACCACGTAAGCAGATATTGTTTTGGGGGCTGGGGAAATATCTCAATGGTTAAAGTACCTGTTTGGTAAGCATAAAGATCTGAGTTTGAATCCTCTGCCCTGAATAAAGCTAGGCATGGTGGTTCTCATCAGCAGTTCTAGTGTTTCAATGCTGAGATAAGACACAAAGTCAAGAGACTCTCCTAAAGACTGAGGGACAACTAGCCTAGTAGAGAAAAACAGTGAGAACCAACATGTAAGGTGGACCTCTGCCTTCTACTAGCATCCCATGATGGCATGAGCACCTGCACTCTTACACTATCACAGGCAAACATTCAGAAACATATATCTTATACACACACACACACACACACACACACACACACACACACACACTATAGTCTGCTTCGCTTATCTCTGACCTACTTATCCAGATTTTTAAAATTCAATTTCTGGAGATATCAGAGATACAATGATATTGCCGTCATATTATTCTAGCTATACAAGGAGTTCTTAAAGTAATGATGCTAGCAAATGAAGTTCTATGCTGATTTTCTACATTACTTAGCATTCAGTAACATAGAAGCTTTCCTTCTAAACCAATAACAGGGAAAAGTAAAAGTAAACTATTCCACTAGCATCAACAGAACAATTCATGTTCATGCCTTAATAGAATATGAGACTCTGATCCTTTGGCAAATTGGGGCAATGACACTGTTCCTGAGGTTGTCAACTAAATGTAAAATAAATAAATAAATAAATAAATAAATAAATAAATAAATTAAATAAATAAATTTCAAATGTACCATTGGTGAAATTGTGAGATTATGATACATATATATTAATCTTCTTTATTAAAATGTCATTTATGTCTTCTATTTTATAACTAGAGTACCTAAGTTGTCATAGATGGTAAATGTTGTATGTAAAATGAATAAACCATTACTGAGACACCATTTTCAAATCTTCCAAGACAAAAGTAAGAACTATTTATTTACAGTGTTATAAAAATATCACTAGATTAAATAAACTAACCATAAAACTAACAAAAATTATACACCAAGAGTGTAATATCTACATGTTGCCCCCACAAATGTATTGGTTAATAATGGTTTGTATCAACATTATAATTACTAAAAATTAACATTTTTCAAGAATTTAGTCATGGATACTTACATCATTTCCAACCCTTTTCTCCCCACTCAAATTCTTCCTGTGCCTCTCCACATGCTTTGTATTTCTAGTCTCTTCTTTAAGTACTATTTTATACACACATTTATATATGTTTTATATGCTTATATATTACATGCACATTTAAATGCAACCTACTGAGTCCATTAGTCTTACTCACGTGGATATGTGTTCAGGGCTAACTACTTGGGATAGGATAACCTATCAAGGGTCTCACCCATTTTTTTTAAGATTTATTTTTATCATAAAATACACATTATGTGTGATTGTATGAGTATGTTACAGATAGGGGGACACAATCAAGGTCCATGTTTTAGGATCCCCTGGAACTAGACTTACAGACTGTTGTGAGATGTCTGATGTGGGTGCTAGAAAGTTACCTCTGGAAGAGCAACACAGGTCCTCAACCATTGAGCCACTGCCTCTTGGGCTTGTGATGCTCTCTCGCTCTTTGCAAGCTTATTTGGGTTTTCTGGTTAATTGAAACAATTGGGTCAATCATTTTAGCAAATATCACCACATTCTCCCAGTATTCACAGGAGAGTTTTCTTTCCTATGTTGAGTCCCACTGCATGAGTGGAGTAGAGGAGCAGGAAGCCCTGTGATGTGAAGCTAAACAGGGTCTCTATTGGTTTCACTTCCTTGCTGCTTCCATCTTCAACCACATCCATCAGTTTGAGTGAGGAGGTAAAAGAAGAGAAAAGGATGCTTTTCTCTCTTCTTTTACAATTTATAATCATAGTACCTAGGACATCACATACGCTAAGTAAGTGTTACTTATCATTTTCAGATGTTCCTGGTGCTTCTTCATACAAGGTTGTGGTCCAGGTGTGAGGAGAAGCATGTCATGTCTGCCCACATTTCACTTGATAGAACTGTCATTGGTTTTATGTGGGCTGCAGGTCTTTGTTTCTCCGAAGAATAAAATGGCATCGGCACTGTCAGTTTTTTTAAACAAGGAAATGACTGAGATGAAAGTGAGGAATTCAATTGGCCATACTTAACAGAAGAAAGAGAGTTAGAACTGGAAGCAAGGGGGTCTGAAAAACTATTGCAGTAACACAGGCAGAATAATAAGACCCTGGCCTAGTTAGCAGGAAAAATCGAGGTGACCACACAACACATATCAACTTATTTGTTGAGTGAGCAGAAAAACAGCGTGTCAGATCGTGGACTTTATTTTATACACATTTATACATAAGTATATATTTAAATGTGGGTGGTCATTTGCTTAACTGATGCATGTTTTGTCAGCTGCTTAACATTTTCCCTAATGGATTCCTGCAATAAATATTTATTTGCGACGAAAGTGTCTGCAGTTCTGTGTCTGTAGGAAGTTGGGGAAAGCTCAAGAAGAGCTGAGGAAAACAAACACAGTGAGTGTTTTGGGATTCTGTGCCTCAACTGAGGGCTTTGAAGTCAATGTGTGACACCAAATCAAGTATCAAAAGAGGGAAAATGCCTTGTAAATTGTCTCCTCTTTATTTGTTTTGTTGCTGTTCACCACTGTCAAGTAGTGAGATGCAAATACAATTCTTGAATGAATAATTCCATCGTGGCCATGGCACCTGGCTTATAGTAGGAGGAGTCTCTAAAGATCTTAGTCTGAATATGTAGAAGAGAAAAACCAATGTGCCTGGGGAAGCAACTGGTAACCAGTTAATCAGATAACAGAAATTAGCCCTCAACACCTTTTGGTATGTATTATAGCAAATAACTAGTCCTCAGAAAGTCTAAGATACACAATGAAGAGTTTGTTAATGGAGCAAAGGGTGTCATTAATTCTTGTAAAATCACTTATCTGCATTTTAAAGCCTTTTTTATCCTTCTAGAGTTATGGACAACACATAGGAGCGACTGAGAACATGGAGCCCCTTCCCTGCAGGTGACAGCCACCATAAAAAACTGCAAGGTGATTGGCATTTCGGACTAGAAATAATTACCATAAAATTCCAGAGGATATCTGGTATCCTGCTCTATCATTCCATACCCTGCTCCTTTGAGACAAGGTCTCCCACTGTACCTGAAGCTTCATTAGTAGCCAACAATCCCCAGTGACACTTCTGCCTCAACATTTCATAGAGATGGAGTTAACAGGTGCATGCACTATTTTATACCTGATTCTTTGCATTGGTGATAAGATCCAAACTCAGGTCCTCTTGAAGGCACCACAATTGATGTTACTTACTTTACTGTAGGATGATGTCATTATACAGTTGAAGGCAGGTAGGTATAGGATAAAATGAGGCCTGAAATTGGACAAGAAGGAAGGATGGATGGGAGAAAAGTTTTAGGGGGGGAGGGAACAGGACCGAAAGGGGAGAGAAAAGAGGAGCAGGCAAGAGAACATGGAGGCAGATGTTACGATTTCTCTCTGCACATTTACAGGTTGTTATGGATATTCTTAAGGGATGGATGTGTACAGGGCTTTGTATGCCTAGATGAGCAAATTATATATTATCAGTTGGATCAGAGGTTATTGTTAATATGGCGATTTAAGTTCAAGAGTGTGTGTGTGTGTGTGTGTGTGTGTGATGGCTAGACATGCTAGCCCACCACGAAATTGGGATGTGTATGTCTGGCATGGTGGGAACCTGCCTTGGGAACTTGACAGGTAGAGAGATTGCTGCCAGGCTCAGAGAGTAGCCATTGACAGTGTGATATGGGATGGAGCAGAGCGGGTGAAACACTTTGCTGACTGAGATGACTATATCTACCAGATATCTTGATACACTACAGTGTCAGATCTAGTGTAGGGTAAAAGACAGTTTTTTATTTTAATTTTACAGCAACACTCTACCATGTCTCTGGCTACATATGTTTGTTTGTTTTTCTTAATTTTTGTTTGTATTTTTGTTTTGTTTTGTTTTTTTCAAAGAAACAAGTTCCCATGCCCTGGTATTTGATACATAATTGAGAGGCATACTGTCAGATACCCATGCTGTCTCTAGGACACAGAAACAATTTATACGAAATTTTCTCTAACTTCCCAAAAGTTATAGAGTATTCTGCATTTTCAAGTACTCTATCAAATGACTACCTCATATCCTACATATGTATAAGGTAGAATCAGGAATGTTTAAATACAAACTAAATATGCTTATTAGTACAGGAATAAATGCAAAATGTGACAGAGAGCCCTTAAATGTATACTACAGCCCCAGAGAATGTTTAGAAACTATGATTCACTCTGCATTAAATACTCATTGCTGGAAGCATGTTAAATTAAATGCCTGTAATGATCTCAGTTGACTAATCAGGAAACTGAGGCACAAAGAGAAAATACCTCACTACGGGCCACACTGGGAGCAGACAGGCGAACTCCACTCTTAACCATTAGATTTCTCCTGAACAAACAGCACAGAGAATTCTGCCTGAGGAATTACAGGCATGGTTTGTGGGTTGGGTGACAAGGTATGACAGAAAGAAGCCAAGGAATGAGGCAAGAGCTATAAGCAGGGGTCAGGATGTGACAAAAGGGGTGACAGGATTTATGAAACTAATAATTTTAGTCCATAAGGTGATAGCAGTCCATTATTGGTAGGAATAAGATGCCATGTTCCTATGAACCTTGTATAAAATAGTGGATAAATAACAGACAGAGCCAAAACCAGGAGCGTCTCTTTTGAAATGTGAGTGACTTTCCTGCTAATCATTAACAAGAATCAATTTTGGCTGAAGTGCCAAAATTTCTGCCTATACCCTGTTTTTAATAGTTGCTACCAAGGGTCTCCCTCACATTAATGATCTGTTTCCTTGGTGAAATTCTTCCTGATACTCTCAAGACTTCTCTCAAACTGGCCTCCATTAGTGCGTGTTTCTGTGAAACCAATTAGCTTAGCTCATATCGTGAGATACTTGGTCAAGTACCAATGTAACTATTGATGCCTATAGTTACCTAATCACCTGTGTACATTTTCACTTTTAATGAGGCTACTAATCTTACAGAGAACTAGAGAAGGTAATTGGGAGCTCACTAGCACACACACTCACACACACACACACACATTCGCACACACTCAAACACACACTCACACACACACTCACACACACTCAAACACACACTCACACACACACACTCACACACACACACATGAAAACATTTCACATATTAAATATTTTATAAATGTACACGATGCACATTATTTTCATGCTCTCTTGAATTAATTAATTTTTACTTACATTTAAAATTTTAAGCTTTCCTAGGCTGATAGAAAACCAGCTAGATAGATATCTACACATAGAGATACCTACATGCATTCACAACCATTCACCAGGAAACAGACATTGATATGGAGATAATCATTTCAGGTGAATAATCAGGGAATGAACATGGAAGGAAAAACAGAGAACTATTACACGGTGAGTAAAGTAGAGCTGTCACATGGTCCCATAAAGCCTGCAGGTGGCCACATCCCTTAGGGATTGCTTTCCTGCATCGCTTCAGAAAGATGCAAAGGACCTTGATACATTCAGGTTGACTCATCATTGTTCATGGTGATAAGGTCACAAGCATCACCAACAAGGAGAAATGGTCACAGGTGACTTGTCATCTAAATAAGCTAGGAACTTTCTTCTAATGCCATGCTTAGATCCCAGATTATTAACTAATTTGTGTAAAAGAGGATATGAGTGACATATCAGAGAATATACCACAAAGAGACAGAGCAACCCTGTGACACAGATAAATAGAACACCAGAGCATATTTATCTATAATACCAACATATGAATACATATATATATTTAATATATAATATATACTTAATATATTTATATATTAAAAGTTAACAAAGCATTCAGTGTGTTAATGCTCTATCCTACATACATATTATTTATTCAACCAGTGAAAATTGTCTTTTGGGTGTATATACACATGTTTTTATATGTGTATAAGAGGTACATGTGTGCCTGTACACACATGCATACAGAGCCCACAGAACAACCATGAATGTCTTTGCTCAGGTACAGACCACCATTTTCTTTGTGTTTTTAAGTCACAGTCTCTCAAAGACCTGGGACTTGTCAAAAGATCAAGCTGACCACCCACATAGCCCCATGATCTGTCTCATTCTGCCTTGCTGGTGCCAGAATTCTAAGCTCATGGCGCCATATCTGTATTTTATTTGTTTTGTTTTAAATATGGATTCTGATAAACAAACTCAGATTCTCAAAAGACACAACCTTACAGTCCAAGCTCTTTCCCAAGCTCCAGAAGATTATTTTAAACAGAAATTATTTTTATATTTCAATTGATTTAAAAAAAACTAAAAATTGTACCTATTAGGAAATACCATGTAATGGTTAATATGTTTGTATGCTGCAGAATGCTTAAATGAAAATAAAAATATACTTGTCTCCTTGAATATTTATTAGTTTCCTATGGGGAGAAACACTTTCAAAATATGTTTCCTCTAGTGTTTTTAATTTTCTTTCCAATTCAACTTTCCTCGATTATTTTGGTAAAAGACCAATGTCTGTAAAGTTACGTGAACTCATCTTACAGCAACAAGTCAACAGCCTTGGCCACTTTTCCAATGAACTTCGCCTAAAGTTTTTCACACAGAAGTTGTTCCAAAACCCTGTTCATTAGGAAAAAAATTAATTAAGATTATCAAGACATGGCTCTGATGCATTGGGTGTTAATCAATCTCACTAATCATCCCTGCAAGCTGACTTATTATAATCATATATGAGCAGAATACTTTTTTTATTCTTTATTGATTTGTTCTTTGCCAATTTTGGTTTTTATTGAATATTTATGCATTTATGTTTCTTCCTCCCCCCCTCCCCGGAGTTGGGGACTGAACCCAGCCAGAGCCTTGCGCTTACTAGGCAAGAGCTCTACCACTGAGCTAAATCCTCAACCACATTTACATTTCAAATGTTACCCCTTTCCCCCCTTTCCAATCCCCCTTTCCCTTCCCTCTGCTTCTATGAAGATGTTCCGACTCCTACCCACCCATTCCCACCCACCAACTCCCACCTCAATGCCCTGGCTTGCCCTACACTGGGGAAATGAGCCTTCATAGGGCCAAGGGCTACTCCTCCTATTGATGTCAGATAATGCCATCCTCTGCTATATATGGGGCTGGAGCCATGGATCCTTCCATGTGTACTCATTGATTTGTGGTTTAGTGCCTGGGAGTTCTGGGGGTAGTCTGATTGGTTGATATTGTTGTTCTTCCTGTGGGGTTACAAATCCCTTCAACTCCTTCAGTTCTTTATTTAACTCCTCCATTGGGGTCCCCATGCTCACTCTGATAGTTAGCTGCAAGCATCTTCATCTGTATTAGTAAGGCTCTGGCAGAGCCTCTCAGGAGACATCCATATCAGGCTCCTATCAGCAATTACTTCTTGGCATCAGCAATAGTGACTGGCAGGACAGTTTCTGGATGACCTTTTCTTCAGTCCCTGCTTTACTCTTTGTCCCAGTATTTCCTCCCATAAGAATTTTGTTCTCCCTTCTAAGAAGGACTATAGCATCCACATTTTGGTCTTCCTTCTTCTTGAGCTTCATATGGTCTGTGAATCGTTTCAGAGCTTTTGGGCTAATATCCACTTATCAGTGAGTGTATACTATGTGTGCTCTCTTGTGACTGGAATGCCAATGCATTCTCTCTTGCACACCCTCTTATCTTCCTTCAGCATAGATATCAACCACCATCCTCTTACTGCTACTACTCTCTGTCTCAGTTTCATGACTTCTAGGCTTATTTTGTGACTCACTTATTTGACCAGGGCCATCCATGTGATGACTGGATTGGAACAATCCACTGGAACTAGTGGGCTCTGAGTTCGTGAGTAGCAAAAAGTCCAGCAACTTCGGGGTGGTATCTCCTGAACCCTTCATCCAACAATGCGTTGATATTGACAGTTCCATCCTTGTGTAAAGGCAGTGCATTTGTTAACACCTCCTGGTTGCAATTGACTGGGTATTGATCAGACAATGGAATTTCACATCTATCTTCTGGTACTGGCATTCTTTCCAATGCCTCTGCTACTAATGCAATCATGAGTTTCTATACTCACCAGCATTCACTAGAAAGAGGCTTCTCTGATTAACCCATGAGTTCCATTTGCTTATGCATGTAACCTCAAGTATCTAAAAGGTAGTTTGATGCTATGTCAATTTAGAAAAACAACAGTGTTCACTCTAGGATTTATGAACCCAAACCATGGGGTTTTGAAAAGATTTACATTAGCAGACATGAATTTCCTCCTGTGGAATGAGTCTTGAATACAATCAGAAATCAGTTGTCCACTCACCAATAATAGTAACGTTGGTATTGAACAAGTGGGTACATCATCACATCACATCAGTCTCATAGTTCAGAGGATTTACAGCCAGGTAAAATCAATGATAACTTTCTTTCACAGATCCCTGAATAGCATCTTCTGAGATAAGGAAAATCAGATGACTGAAAGAAAACTTAGAAAGATTAGTTTTAATAACGTGATTTAATACAAATGTGAGATCTTTAATTTACCGAAGATTCTGAAAAATTATAGTTCACTTATCACACCTAGAAGATAATTACTGTTGATATGATATTGCCAGAGTATTTCTTAATTTAGTTAAATACAACTTGTTATTTTAATTCTTTAAAAAATTATGGAAATAATGTTACTTGTCTGATGAGCATATTAGTATAAGAAGTTTTAATAAACTCAGAAAAATAAAATACAGAAGAAAACATACAACTTTAATAGAAAATTATCAATCCAGTCAGAGTTACTGTGATATGAAATGTGTGTGTGTGTACATGTATGTATGCATATGTACACAGAAATGCAAGTTTCTTTAAAGAAAGATTATCTTTGAAAAGTATTTTAAGGGTGTTATGTACAATATATAAGTTTCTAAGGTGATTTTCTACTGGTTCTTATGGTCCCTTCTATTAGGGTTTTATATGAGCTTCATGTATACAATCAAAATGGCATTCCTTATTTTAAAAAGATCTTTATATTGAATTTATTTATTCCCCAAAGATAAAAGGACATCTCAAATGCACAAACTGCTGTAAAGTCTTTTTACAATTGAAGACACATAAACATTTAGCTTATTTCCAGTAGTCTTTCTACACCTTTGGGCATGTATTCAAATAAATATAGAATCACAAATCTAGATCTCAAAAACCAAATATCTTTTGTAGTAGGTCAGTCTTTTATTGAACAAAAGAAAAAATTCTGACATCTGTCATCAAACAGAAAAATCTCTACCTGGAAAAGATAATAAAATAGTCAGGGCAAAAGAACAAAATTCACAAACATTACAGTGTGAGGGCCAGAGGGCACAGAAGATACCAATAAAACTAGGCCCTCTAATTCAACATGATCAAAGTTCATATGAACTCACAAAGGCTGAGGCAATATGCACAGGGCCTGTACTGGTCTGCACCAGGTCCTCTGCCTATGTATTATGGCTTCTAGCTTAGTGATTTAATGGGATTCCTGAACATGGGCACTAATGGGACTCTGATTTTTGAGCCTTCTCAAGCCTTCTCTTGGGCTCTTTTTCTTCTGTCTGTTTGCCCGAATCCAGTGTTTTCTGGTTTCTTTTTGTCTTACTATATGTTATCTTATTAGCTCTTAGCAGCCTGTTTGTTTTGTAATAAGAAACAGAAAGGGAGTGGATCTGGATTAGAAAGAAGTTGGGGAGGGACTGAAAGGAATAGAGAGAGGGGATGCTGTAATGAGGATATGTTAGGTGAAAATAATTAAATTCAAACAATAAAAATATGCAGTGATGCATGCCTGATTTTTGCCAACGCCTAGAAAGCTGGAGAAGAATTGAGAGTTCTAATGCAGCTTGAGCGACATACTATATCTGCAACCAGCAAACCTTTATCTCCAAGGAGAAAAGGAGAAAAGGAGGAAAGGAGGGGTAAGAAAGAGAAAAGAAATGTATAAGTGATTTAAAAAAAACAAGTGAACAAAAGTACAAAATCAGGTAAATCAGGGAGCTTCAGAAAGAGTCATCAGGCTAGAGGTGTGGTGCTCACTCACTCCTGTAATCCTAGCCCTTGGAAGGCTGAGGCAGAAGGATTGCTGTAAGCTGAGGAAAGCCTAGATAGACTACACATTGATTTCAGAGGCAGCCTGGGCTAATGAATGAGGTGCTCTTTCGAGACTGAGAAGAACACTTAAAAGTTTAGCAAGGGGGCAAGGGGGTGAAAAAAATGTTTAGCAAGGATAAAGTTCCATTGCCATTTAGAGTTTTCTGCTGTAGCCAAGAAGACAGTTTGACGTTTTGGAGCACAAGTGCTGTCCAGGACTGATATAACTCTAGCCAAAGCACAGTGGATATATGCCAAACTACCAAAATATGTGAGTTAGAATGGATATATGAAATATTTACCCATTTATATCATGGACGGAGGAACCAGGAAGGCAGAAAAGCTGATTCTTATTATATTTATAGCAAATTAAAAGCAAATGTCTTAGCCCAGAAATCTCTTCCCAAGAGGATGCATTCTTGTTGCTAGGTTCAGCATCAGAGCCTGTTATGCATCCTCTGTGTTCGTCCCTAATGAAAGTGTTGGCACAGAGACCCACCATCCCCATGCCCAGCTACCCTGCTCATCTCCTCAGCTCAGTGAACTCAATCTTGCTGGGCTACCTTCCTAGCTTGTTGGGCTTATTTCCTGAAACAAGTGCCATTGCTTTTATTAGTACTTTGGTTCCCTCTTCAGGTCTATATAGCTCTATGTTTCTAAGGATGTGCAGTTTTCTGTCTTTGCAGATTATATAAATTTCGGAGAATGCATAAAACACCATATAGGAGAACAACGAGCTTCTCTTCCTTGGCTGGCTCTTCTATCTATAAAGAAGAAATAAAGTGCCTAAACTCAGTATTTGATGGGCTAATAAAAATGTACTCAGGTTTCTTCATAGAAGAACCAATGATCCATGAGCATCTTTCATCTAGAGTCTACACTGATGGGAAATGACCCACACATGTTGACTTGTCTCCTTCCTTTGGTCTTACAAACCAAAGCAGCACTTGACAATTACAATTACAATTCAACTTGAATATTGAAGAAGGGGGTATTTTTTGAGCTTCTCTCCTCTAGATGTTTCAGGAATTAGACTCCTTTAAATTAAAAAAAGCATCCCACAACTGATTTTGAAAGTCTTTTCTGATGTAAAGTTTCTGACACAGCATGCTATAGTTGATTGTGCCAATGGATTTCTCCCCTTTAGGAAAAAAAACTGCAAAGCAATAATTACCTAATTAAGATTTGCATAATTATGATTACTAAATTCCAAGAGAACTGTTGTAGTAACAGTATAACAACTTATCTAAGGCCAATTAGCTTGTATTTCCTTTCTGACTTAATTTATTTTAATTCAAAGGAGCTATAAACAGGATATGTCTAGTTGGTGATTTAATTAGGTATATATTAAGAGATTAGAAATTGTTATGATGCCAACAACCTCAATGTCCTTCAAAGTGGTATTTTTATTCCTTATTTCCAAAATTGTTAGAATCGGTGCTATTTTCATAACTCTCTTCATACCCTAAATTAAGATCAATATTCCATAGAGCTATAGTTCTCGTGTGTTATTTCAATGATAGAGAAAAGAACAGGATAAATTCATTTTTAGTAAAATGAACACTTAGCTCAGTTCCTTTGATGTCTATACTGGAAATGCAGTCATGGCAACTTGATACTCCATTTATAATATTCAAGGATGTAGAAATAAGATCAAAAGGGTGGTTTGAGATAGATTTTGTTCAGTCTTTGATTTGGATAGTTTAAAAACACCTCAAGACTGTGCATGATATCGACAAGAAGAAAGTGATGTTTAAATCTTCCAATGTGTTCACAATACAAGCCAAATATGCTGAGATAATTGAAAGAAAAGGAAATCCTCTGAGAAACATTGCACTAAGACCAACCATAATGATGAGAATCCAAAGGCTCTGTCTCGTTCTCTTCCTCTGAATCTGAATTTAAATGTCGCACGCACACACACACACACACACACACACACACACACATACACACACACGTGCAAGGGTAGCTAAAACAACCATAAATAGTAAAAGAACAGAGTTATAGTAATAAAAACAGTATGGTATTGTAATGAAAATGACAGGTTGTTCAATGAAATTAACAAGGCAGTATGTTCAACAAATAGTACTAGGCAAACCGAAGTCTGCATGCAGAGGAATCCAAATAGACTCGTGACTATTACCTTGTGTAAGACTCAACTGCAAATAGACCACGGACCTCAACTTAAGGCCAAATACACTGATTCCAACAGAAAAGAAAGTGGAAATAGTCTTAAATTTTTGCCACAGAAAAGACTTTCTGATCAAAACACAAACATCACAGTTACTAATGCCAATAATTAATAAATTTGACCTCATGAAACTGGAAAGTTTCTTCATGGCATGCTACAGAATAGGAAAATATCTTTACCAACTATACAACTGATAGAGTTTTAATATCTAAACTATATAATGAACTTTAAAACACTGGACATCAATAAAATAATTTAGTTTATAAATGGAGTATAAAATTAAACAGTTTTCAAATGAAAGTCAAATAGCTGAAAAGCACTTGAAAATATTCAGTATCCTTTGATATCAGGAAAATGCAAACTAAAACTGCTTTGAGATTTCATTTTACACCAATCAGAAGGGCCAAGATCAATAAAAGAGATTACAATTCATGTTGTCAAGGATGTGAAGCAGGGGAACACTCATCCATTGCTGAGGAGAGTGCAAACTTGTACAACAACTACGGAAACCAGTGTGGCAATTCCTCAAGATGCTGGTAATAGATCTACCTCAAGATCCAGCTATACCACTCTTGGTCATATGCACATAGGATGGTTCATCCTACTACAGAGATACTTGCTTATCTGTGTCCATTGCTGTTCTGCTCAAAATAGCCAAAAATTTCAAACAACCCATTTGTCCACCAACATATGAATATATAATAAATATGTGGTACATTTTCAGATTAGGAATTATTCAGCTGTTTAAAAAAAAAGGAAATGTGAAATCTGCAGATAAATGGATAAAGCTAGAAGAAAAACTGTGCTGTGTGAGGTAAACCAGACCTCAAAAGACAAATATGGTATGTATTATCTTATATGTGTACATTACCTTTGAAAGGTAAGCTATGGTCTCTATAACTATAGAGAACCATAAAAGTAAGGGACTAGAAGGATGGGGAGGCTCTTCCCAAGGAAGGGGAAACAGAAGATGTAGACACAAGGGGGAGAGTGGGGCAGGAGAATGCAATAGGAAGGGAGAGACAAAGGGTTGAGGGAGGACAGATAAGGAGGGACAACCAACACTAAGTACCATTTAAGAATTCTATCCATATGGAAACCTAGGAGTATAGAAGCTTCTTAAAATCTATACACATGTGAAAGAAATCTAAATGGACTCACCAAGTAATGGGGGAGAAAATGCCCCAACTATACTTCTTTCACTGCCAAGTGAAATATCCAGGGCTAGAAATGGGTTATATCTAGTTCAATGTTGGGCTTCAGGGATCCCATAGAAATTTCCAAATATCTCAGGGTATTTCCATACCTATTGGTTGCTTTCTACAAATTAATGGTAATGCTCTATTGCTGAATACTTACTTATATATCTCATTGAACATGGAGAAGTTGAGCTGATGCCTAGCTAGGGCATCATCTCTACTGACTAGAGTTCCTCACGCTAGAAGGTACTCTGCACATTACCAGAGAAAACAGATAAACAGCAACCCAGTTACAAATCCTTATTGTACAATGGTAATCTGCCTACATGATAGGCTAGTGCAATATCTGTGCTGTGATTGGATTTATGGCCCACTCCATGAGATGAAACCCATTCCTGACACCGTTGGAGTGGCCAAGGACCTGAAACTAGATAGGCCAAGAGCCTAGGAGAAAACAAAATACTGATGGAACATGGCAACAGTGACTCCCAAATACATGATCAATGCCTTTTCATCCATCACCAGGAAAGCTTCCTCTTGCAGTAAATGAGTTCAATACAGAGATCCACAACTAGACAATATGCAGAGAATGACAGACGTTGTAACACTCAGTACCAAATGGGCTGTGTTTATCAAACCCCTCCTCTCAAGGCTCAGACAACTGTGCATTTGCAGAAGAGGAGGCAGAAAGAATTGGACAGCCAGAGGTATGGATGATTCCAAAGAAACAGGGTCTTCCAGACTCGACACAATTGATACACACAAGGAATCACAGGAGCTATGACAGAAAGCACAGGACTTGCACAGCTTCAGGTTATACAGGGTCACAGCAATGTGAAGAAGAAGCAGACATGTACTGCGCTCCCATCCCTAACCAAGAAGCTATCTCCAATTGATGGTCTTATTGGAAGGAAAATTTTTTTCTCCAGTGGAGTCCCATACAAACCATACTAATAAAGGGCCAACATAAAATGGATTCCATGATATTTTTGTAGACACTTCATCTCATATTGCTTTGTTTGGGTATATTTTCTTTGTCTTACAAGTCTTCTGCTTGTATATTATGGTTTCTGATTTTGTGGAGTGTGTGTGTGTGTGTGTGTGTGTGTGTGTGTGTGTGTGTGTGTGTGCCCGCGTGTGTGTTTCTTGTGCTTTCTAGGTTTTCATTTTCTACTTTTTATTCTGTTTTTTTTTTCTGTTCCCTCATTGTTTTCTAAAGAAAGAGACAAAGAAGGTGTAGTGTTCAGGAGGTAGAGCAGTGGGGAGAATCTGAAGGTATGGGAAGGGGAAAACCATGCTCAGAATATATTGGATGAAAAATATTTCCAACAAAAACAAATGTTTATAAATAATAATATAACCCAAAAAATGTGTTGGTTTCATAGCTGCCAAACATGTGACCATATAATCCCTCATGTTTTCTAAGAAAATGACAGAGAGAGCTTTCCCACCTGTCTGGCTTTTCCTCCAATTGTCTCCTTCCAAGAATTCTGGACACCAGTGTCCGACTCTTTGAGCACCTTTTGTTTTATGCATATATATCCTGATTTGCCAGTTCCCTTTCTTTTCAGAAATAATCTGGCATGTTACTTTTACTTGCTTTCACTCTAAGAATGTGTGGCCTCTCTGTGGTGATACATTTAACTAAAAGAAAAAAAAATCATCATCAAAAAGTTCCTATTAAATTCAAGAGAATTGCATTCACTTTCTTTGGAGCCATCAATGTTTAACATTTCTAAGGACAATGGGTTCACACAGTTTCACAAAGCTGTCATGAGTGACATTTCAAAGATATTTGTCCTGAGCATTTCAAACTATAAGAAAACTTTGATATTTAACCAAAATATCATCAAACAGAGTCTGCTTCAGGTACTGTCATTACATCTTTTAGCATTTATTACCATTCTAAGCATTTGTTTCCCATTTCTCATATGTTTGAATGCACTCTGGATTATCTTTTATTTCAACATATAAAATTACCTCCAAACATAATCACAGCTACAATAGACCAGATATTAAAGGTCAAATATGAGGTGATGAGGTGATCTACATTTGCTCATATGCGCTGTCCGTTTCATTGCTTTCTCATTGCTCCTATAAACAAAGCTGGAAGAATTCATATCTTTGACTATTACCTCTGAAATGTCCAAAAAGTCTTACTGCCTCTCAGGGAGAAATCATGGTTCTCATTTCTTTTCCCCTTGATATTTTGACTCAAAATATGTCAGAAATGCCCTACTCACTGTAATGGGAAGCTATGATCACTAGTGAATCTCTTGGGGAAAAAACATGTTTTTAATAGTTGAGTAAACTATTTTTAAAACTAGAACTTCCTTAAGATTGGTAGCATAGGTTTTGATTAAAACTATAATGCCATTCTCTCTGCTATCAAGTCAAATTAGTTTCTCTATGCCTTTTAGTTTCCCGGAACTTTTTTGGTCTTGAATTCTACTATTCATTTTCCTCTTACCCTACTTCTGCAAATTCTAATCCTGGCTTACATATTTATAAGGGTACATGATTGTCATTAAAAAGTATTGTATTCTTAAGAGTGTTATTTAACATATATGAAAAATGTTGATTTTAAATATATAATCAAAATCCAGTGAGACGTGCACAGGTGCTCACAGATACACACACATGCAATTTTTTGTTGTTGTTGTATTTACTTAAAAAGGAAAAAGTCTTAGGAAGGAAAGAAGTTCTGAGGGGTCAATATAATTCCTTTCCCTGAGGCATCATTTTTGGATTGACAGGAACTCTATATTTCTTTCTTGCCTCACAGAAACAATCTAACTCTGACAGTGTGGGGAAAGAATATGTGATTACAGAAAAAAAATAAATAAATCATCTGAAAGCAGTTGGGATATGTGTGTGTTTGTGTGTGTATTACATGGTTTTGAGAATAATTACTGTTTTTGAACAGATTCTACTTTGCAGCATATTTTTCTATAGTTTCTTGTTTTGAATTAGAAACTTAATATCTTTCATTCTAAACTCCAAATCAAGGAAAATGGAGAACTTAAAAACACAGATGTTCATGACTTAACAGTTTCAACATGCACACTATTTTCAGATTATTTAGAACATTCATATTTTGCTCAGAAATTTTGCAATGAGTCAAAGACTTGTGAATCAAGGATACTGCAACAGTCAGTGTTGACAGGCCTCTGGGCAGGCCAGTAAAGGCCTCTGGATTCAGGTTAGTCCCTGAGCATGTCTGTGAGCAATTGTCTTGACTGAATATTTCATCTGGGAAGACCCATTTTAACTGTGGACCAGACCATTTCTTGGGTATAGATCTTGGACTGGATAAAGAAGAGAACAGGATCTGAGGACAGGTGTTCACTGTTCTTTGTTTTCTGATTGCAGCACAATTTGACCAGCTGCCTCAGGCTCTTGCTGCCTTGCCTCCTCTGCCATGATGCCCTATACCCCAGAAGTATGGGTTAAAATAAACCAGCTCTTTCATGAGTTGCTTTGTTCAGGGTATCATATCACAGCAACAGGGAAAGGAAGTGAGACAGAAATTAAAATCAAGACATGAAATGTAAGCCTTTTATAAAAATTGTCACTAAGGAATCAGTAGGTATTATAATGGTCTTACTTAGACTGCACTTAATCAAAACTAAGTTCAATGAATGTTTAACACTCAACTTACATTGACATACTCAGCAAGTCAAAATGTTTGTCAGTTATGAAAAATTGGGGATTTTATTTATTAAAATAAATTGTTTTAAATGGTACTATAAAATATCAAGAATATTTTTCTGTTAAACATAGCAGTGCCCTGTTAGAGATTAATGCATATTGCCAATAAGCCACATCATTTAATACTTCATTTCTTCAAAGACAATTTTTTAATTTAAGATATTAGAGAGAGTCCGCTATTTCTCTTTCTTCATCTATTAAGAGAACATGAGCTATTCACCAAAAAATTTCTATTTTTTAAAAAAATACAATTTACAGCCCTTAATAAATTTCTGTTTAATAAAAATTATAACTTTTGTATCTTTTATAAAATATCTATTAAGAATCTATGATATAAACACTGTGTCCTCCCTCAAAGTACTCATACTTTAGTGTTATGGGCAATTAGAAGATGAGGGTAGTTGAGGCTAAGTAGATGTCTTAGCTAGTGTTATATTGTTATGAAGAGACTCCATGAAGAAGTCAACATATAGAAGACCATTTAATTGGGTGTTTGCTTACAGTTTTAGAGACTTTGTCCATTTAGTCATGATTCTCATGGTGGGAGGCAGAGAGTCATGGCACTAGAGCAGTAACCGAGAGTTTTCTATCATGATCTGAAGGCAGTGGGAAGTGGGGATGAGGGAGGGAGGAAAAGAGGGAGGGGGAAAGGGAGGGAGGGACAAAGAGAGGGGAGGGAGTGGGGGAGAGGAGAGAGAGAAACTGTACCTGGCATGGGCTTTTGAAATCTCAAACCCACCTCTGGTGATTCATCTCTCCAACAAGGCCACACCTCTCAATTCTTTCCTAAAGAGTCCACCACTAACTTAGGGGCCAGACACTTAAAAGCGTGAGGCAGCTGTGGGCGTTCCCATTCTACCTACCACCTTGGATATGTCGGGAGTGGCAGGGGCGGAGACAGAACTGACAATTTTACCTGAAGCCTCCTCAGCAGTTTTTGTCAAAGACCTCTACACAGGCAACCAAACAACTCTTGTCTTTGATGCAAAAAAGAAAAAAAAAAGTTAAATCCAAACAAGTATAAATCAGAGTTGGAGTTTATTTTAAAATAAGATTTTAATATAGATAATAGGCACAAGGTTAAATGCAAGAGAGGCGCTCAGAAAGAAAAGCACACACCCAAATCACAGATATGGCTTTCTCAAAGAAGTGTCACACTTTATTGTCTTTACAATAATCACAGGTAGGAAGTTATTATCTTCAATTGGTTGCTAAGGAATTTAAATGAGATTACAGTATGTGATTCACGATCAGTGCCAGACAAGATTATAACTTATCTGGCTGGAGAGATGGCTCAGTGGTTAAGAGCACCGACTGCTCTTCCAGAGGTCCTGAGTTCAAATCCCAGCAACCACATGGTGGCTCACAACCATCTGTAATGGGATTCGAGACCCTCTTCTGGTGTGTCTGAAGACAGCTACAGTGTACTCATATACAAGATTATAACTTATCAATTAAAATTCCAGATCACAGGGATACAGGAAGTTAGAATGTCTCCATTGCAAGGAGAACTAATAGTCTTGATTCTGAGATTCCCACCAAGTATCTTGAAGATGAATCAAGTCCTAACCAAGACCCTAGACCTTCAGGCCTTAAACTTGCTTCATGGTTACTTTCACATAAACTATCTACTTATAAAAGCATTATTTATCTTTATGCTGGCATGCTGGGGGTTAGTCTGGTGGTGCTATGTATTCAAATGCTAAATACTGGCTCCGGATATTTGGATGCAGTCCAGATGAGCACTTTCTCAAGTACACCAAGCGATGTTGTGTAAACTTTGCTCCATTTTACTCTGACTGGTTATATAGAAGTTGGTGAGATTTAACTCCTGGGGAGAACAGTGGTAGATGAGGCTCTGGTTACTGGGCTGGGAGGTCAAAGGTGGAGACCATGAGAGAGCTGAGGGAAAAGGAGAAAGATACAAACCAGGAGCACATGGCCTAGAGACGTTCACCTTGAGAACAGACTGATGGAGCAAAGCAGCCTGAGTAAGACTCAAACAGGAAGTAACACACAGCTTATGACTGCGATGTAAGTTAGAAGAGCATAAAATTAACCCAATCTAGGCTTACATCTCAATGAAATACCAGGTATTTGTGTCTTTTATACAGACTAGCTAGAATATACAATTCCTTTAGGCGACTTCCACAGCAAATATTGTCATTTTTGCTGAAATACCTGCTTCTAAGATGGGGAAAGACTTCAACCAGACTCTAAAGTAGGGGGACTCCCATTTCTTACAGAATGTATTATAAGTACATCTAACCTGGACTCGAGGGAGAGCATAGGAATCTGCAAAGAGAACAGCAGTTAGGTAAGAAGCTGAGAAAAACAACTTCCAGGCAGGGAATCACACTTACCTGCAGGTAGAAGAGTTCAAAGAAGGAGGAAGGACACCCTGGGATCTAAAAAGCAACTGAGAGGCAGGCTGAAGGGGAAGCCAGGAGCCTCCATAACTCAGTGTGCAGGAGTGCAGGAACTCTATACCTTGGTTTGAAAGTGCTTTCATTTTATCCAAACATCCATAAAGAGACTATGGGGCTTTGGATAGGTGGGATGTGGTTCAGTTTTCTGTTTACAAAGGAGGGATGAGCTTGCTTAGAGGCATTTAGCCTAGCCGCCATGTGGAGAATGGCTTAAAAGGGAGCAATCCTGTGGTAAAGGATGTTGTAGTCTGATGTAAAAATCTACAGAACTGAAAAAGAGGGCTGGGGGGGGGGCGGCACATTGAGGACTGTCTATGCAAGTGGACCGGTAATCATAGGGGAACTGAAGTTAATTTAATCTGTGTATTTATTTATTTATTTAGAGAGACAAAAAAATATCATACATGACTCTTCCTTCACTTTGACAGAGGACATAGGAATATGGCATTAATAAATGGTACAACGGTTGGGACACAGTAATATTTGAGATGTCTTCAAGTCATTTATGTAAAAATTCAATCATAATAAAATTTGTGACAGACATTTCTAGCTTCCCTCTTGAGAGTGATCTCAGCTGTCAAGAAGAAATCCTAAGAAGCCTCCATAATTAAAAGAGGGAAGGGATTAAGTAAGAAAGGGGTCTTGAGAAGAAATAGCAACATATTCAAGTAATACAAACAAGACAAGATAGCATTGCAGACACCAAAAAGAGCAAATGCTATATTTAATAAAGGTATCCAAAAGACATTCATATACCAATACCCAGTGCAGAATACATAATACCTTGTATGGCCAAGGAACTTTGTGGCTGGATTTAACTTAAAGATCCTGAGATGTGATGACTTATTGGATTATTACCTGGATGTGGTGATTTGAATGAGATGTTAACCATGGGCTTTAGTAATTGAACACTTAGTTCCTAGGTGGTGATACTATTTGAGGAGGCTTAAGAGGAAGTGGGACCTTTCTGAGAGAACTACATCATTGAGAGTGGCCTGAGCATCCATAACCTTGCCCAATTTTCAGTTTGCTCTCCGATTTGTCTTTGCCCCTAAAAATTACTGATCTTGGCTTCCAATTCCTACTGCATTGCAGTTTCCTTGAATTATCCAGAACCATGAGTCAACATTCTCTTTCTTCCATGAATGTTTCTTAGTGATTGTGTTTTATCACAGAAACCGAAAAGCAACTACCACAGGAAATGCAGAATGAGTAGTGACAATGGTTCTTTAGATAGTGACAGAAAAAAAAAAAGAGAATCAAATAAGGGATAGAGTACATAATAGGGGAAAAAAGATTTGTCTGTGTGAGAGAGACAGAAAATACACACACATACACACAGGCACATGCACTTACACATGCAAACACCCAAGTGTGGGGAAAGAGAAAGATGGATGCAAGCCATTCAGAAAACCTGTAGAGGTAGGAAAAGGATTTTCCTCTAGAGCAGTGGTTCTCATCCTTCCTAAATACTGTGACTCAGTACAGTCCCTAAATACAGTCCCTCATGTTGTGGTGACCCCCAATCACAGACTTATTCTGTTGCTACTTCATAACTCCAATTTTGCTACTGCTATCATAATATAATATTACATGGTATAATATAACAGAATCATAATGTAAATATCTGTATGCAGAATATCTGATATGTGTCCCCTATAAGGGTCCTAACAGACAGGTTGAGAACCTCTGCTCTAGAGAGAAGGATCTTTGCCCTGACAATCCATTTCAATCTCCCAGCCTCCAGGACTGAGAGAAAAATCACTCTCTTGTTTGAAACTGCAGATGTTGTGGTAACCCATAACAACAGCAAAAGGAAAATAATGTTCTAAGTGGCTTAACACTTGCAACGTAGAAATTTATTGATAAAAGAGATGTAATTAAGAAGAAGTAATGACTTATATGCATTCTCCTTTGATATATCCCTCTCCATGGTGTTACGAGCTGCCGGCATTTCAGCTCAAATTATGACATATCTGAGGTGAAATGAAAACTCTATCGTGTCTTGGTCTCCTGACTGTTTTCCTCTTTCAACATTCAGAGTCTGCTTCTGATCATGTCATAAAAAGGTTCAGGGATTTTAGCTATGCTTGGTGGAATGAACTTGAGAAAATTTACCAAAGTGATTTTTAAGTGTATCATTTATTCCTTGTGAGAATGCTTCTCAGGAAAATTAGTCTTAGCTTGATTTAATCCAAAGTTTTATTTATCAGGAAATTATTTTCTGATAAAAAACTTACTTACACTGTCTGGAAACACCACCTCATTGCCTGCAATACACTATGTGAAAATATTCCTCAAATGCTTTCATGCTAAACTTACCTTGCCAATCCACTCTGTCCCCATAGCCTCGTCTTCCATTTGAGAGTTATTGCCCCCAAAGAGACCTTTTTTTCTGAAACCAAGCATATCCTGTATTCCAACGCTTTTAAGAAAGATGAAAAATCTGATATTAAATCCTATGAAATATTACAACTTTCCTGGATCTAAGGATACATTTCTTCACTAAACGGGTAACAGAAATAAGTAAAAGGCAACATAGGTCTTATGACTAAAACCACATACAGATTTTCAGCAATGTCGTCACCATCAATTGCTGGGAGATCGTGACCGAGAGCTCTGCAGCTAGACTGTGACGGAGACAAAAAACTGCAAAGCACGACTAATAACCATCAGCCACGATTCTAAGATGAGTCAGTGACCTACCAGGAACTCAGTACTCTGTGCTTTCTGCACGAGGGAATTTAAATAAGAATCATACAGCATGCTAACCTAATTCCCTAGTTGTATTAAAATATTTTTAGAAGAGAAATGTAATTTAGCTTTCTCAATCCTCTTGGCATTGAGAGACAAAATATCCTGTGACTAACAATAGGGTCTCTGCTGCTCTTACTGTATCATATGGCAGCATTTAGATAACCCTGGCAGAGCTGCGTAATGAGATACCGCTAACGGCGATTACTTGAAAAAGTACATTACAAATCTTAAAAGTACGTATGTTTTGACTTTGCTACTGAAACCTGAAAGTTCCAGGCTGGGAAATGGTGACTCACACCTATAATTTTAGTGTGAAGAACACTGAGAAATGAGGATTATTATGAGTTTGTGGCCAGCAGCCTGAACTATGAGTAAGATTCTGTCTCAAAAAAATATATAAAATAGAAAAATAAGCATATTTACTATAAAATATGTTATTTCTATATAACCACATATATGTAATAGATATTGACATAGAGATAGATAAATGTGAGCATGATCTGAGTAAAATTATTTGGTGACAATGGAAAAATATTTTTGTACTATGTAGTATATGCATTTAAATTTACAGACCTTTAACCACAAACCACATAGAGGTATGATATAGTAAATTGATGAAAGCAAAAGGGGAAAACTTACATGACTTTCTAGCTTGGACTAGGCTATAATTGAGTTCTTAGTGCAACTGTGGAATGTGGTTGAAGATGTAACACAGAGAACTTATTGAAATCCTATTCACATGAAGCTACGCACTGCAGATGTCAGCATCTAGCTTCAAACTGAGATCTTAAACCAAGCCACTCTCTGTTCTGCGCTTCCAATGTGCTTCAATTATGTATCTCCTCAAGGTATCTATGATAAAGTCTTGGTCCTCAGGTGACAAGATGAAACTTATAACCTGTGTAGGTGTCACACAGTCACAGATCATAGGTAGAGTGACCTCAAAAACAAATACAGGCCTTCTCATCCTCTTCCTCCCTCAACCAAAGTCCCTTTATAGGCGTCTTTGATGCTATCATGCCATCATTGGCCACCTAGTGACCCATCATCATTGGTAGCCAGTGCAGATGCCAATTCTTTGACCTCTAAATCTGTTTGTCACATGTGCCTCTCCTCTTCATGAGTTTGTTGCTTCAGGTACTCAGTATAATGACAGACATCTGAAATATGATGTTTGATACTTTAAAACCCTTCTTTACAAAGGGAAAATTAATTGCTAATATTGATCCCCTTTTAAGAAGAGGAGTAGCCACGAGATGTCTAGAATAATCAGAGTGAAAATGGAAAGAGGAAAAAGAGCCTTCCCTAAGGTAGAATGCAGAATAAAGCTCAGAACTGTTCTTAAAAAGAGCTAATGCTGCAAACAGCCTCACTAAACCAAACCAAACAAATCAAAACAAGCAGGACTAAAGAGTTATTATAGACTGAGTCTTCTTATTTGTTTTCTGTTGCTAAAGATAAATATTACCAAAAACAAGTTGGGGAGAAGATAATCTATTCAGCTAATCGTCAAGCCATCAAGAGAAACTGAAGCAAAACTCCAGCAGTAAGCTGGACATAGGAAGGAAAGCAGAGACCATTGAGGGATGAATGTCTTTATGGCTTGCTCAACAGGCTTTCCTATGCAAATGAGGCCCAACTGCCTAGGCTTGCTACCACCTGCAGACCCTCCCACATTAATTATTAAATCAAAGATCCCACAGACATTTCTATAAGCCACTCTGATGAAGGCCATTACTCAATTGATTTTTCCCTCTTCCAAAATGACTTTAGTTTCTGTCAAGTTGACCAAATCTAAACAACACATTAAGCAAGATGGAAACTGAGTATTATCTTCCAGTAACGATTTCAGAGGACAATCATTTCAGAAGTCATTTCATGACCTGCAATATAAATATAACATGTTTCAACACATATTTTACACAACATGAAATAAAAATAAACCAGTTGGAGTTGGGGTATCGAATTAGTCCATAAAAAGCTTACTGCACAAGCATAGAGACCTTGAATTTAGATGACTAGCACTCATATGACACAAAATATAGGGAGATTGCTTAATGGTCAAAATGCTTGTTATAAACATGAGGAATGGCATTTTTATTTCCAGAACTCACATAAAGATAGATGCAAGGGCATGCGTATGTAATCCCTATGTGCCTATGGCAAAATGAGGTAGGGACAGAAGAATTACCCTCCCCAAATCTTGACGGTAGCCTGCTGTTTCAGGAACAAGGTGCAAGGTGAGGATCGACATCCCAGGATGGTCTTCCACATGCACAAACACATTCCATGGCACAAACACATTCTCACACATGATTATTCATGCACAGGAATATGCACACACAAAATCAACACTAACTCACATACATCAAACACACACACACACACACACACACACATACCTGTGTGTGTACACACACAACCAGAGACATGATAATACACTTCTATAACCACAAGACTGTAAGGCAGAGACAAAACTAGAAATAACATACATGATATTAGTTCACAATGGTATAAAACCAGAAATCAAGAGGAAGAAACTCAGAAATTATACAGAAGTAGAGGGAATGTACTAAATCCTTTTAAGTAGTCAGTGAGTTACCAAAGAAAATTCCCAAGATTTAAAAGAAGTTAAGACACAACTTGTCAGAAAGCAACACATATAATGAAAATGGTTTTTCCTATAGCTATTCTGCTAAATGGACACAGAACAATTGCCAGGAGCTGTGCCCCTGACTGGGTCCTCTCTGGAAGGCAGCCAATTAGGTTGAGCATTAGCAGGGATAAGACTTGCTCTTGCAAAACTAAAGGTTGCTTATTATAAAATAGCATCTGCCTGTCTTGTCTCTAAGTTACCCTGAGACCAGGCCTCTAGCAATTAATACGCAATTGTAAAACAACAGAAAATGAAGAAAAGGATTAGTTTGAAAGGCAAGTTTCTCTATTGCCCAGAAGCCTCACCTCTCTCTGGCCAGTCGAGGCTTGGAGCAATTAACTATTATTGAACTAGGAAAAGAGTCACACCCACAGAAAGAAAAAAAAAACTTTTACACAAGCAAATGTGCATATAAACACATATATATTCATACATACATTCATATACACATTCACATTTTCCTTGGTCGCAACAATCTGTCTCACACACACACACACACACACACACACACACACACACACACACAAACCTATACTTGCATATATATGTGCACCAAATACCAATGCAGAAAGAGCTCACTCATTCTGGATGAAAAATAAGCTTCAACCTTTATTGCAAAGAGAAAGAAAAAGCTTCCACCTTTCTGTGGCTAAATGAGAAAAACCTAATTCCATTAGAAAAAAAAGGCCTGTCCTTGTCAGTAAGAAGAAGCACTTCTTACTGTTAAGAAAAAAAAACCCTGTCTCCTGGTGAGAAGAAGCTCCCTGCTGCTTTCTGATCTCTCCACAGCTCTTTCTGCTCTGCTCTCTGTGCTCTATCTTGGCTCGCCTCTCCTCAGCTCTTCAGCTTATCAGCTCTGTTATAATCTTTTTTGTCCCTTCTCGTTCTCTTCAGCTCTATTCCATTCTGCTATGTTCTGCTGTCTCTTCTGCTTCTCTTTTGCTTCTACTCTGCATTCCTTCTATTCTCTTTCTCCCTCCTCAATGCCATCATTATTAGTTTCTGTACTTTTTTTTTTCTTTTTAGGAAAATAGATCACATGGTATTCTAAGCCTTTTTTCTCAAAAGTTCACAAAAAGTTCAAACATAAATTCAAATCTTAAATTGAATAAGAACTAACAACAGAGATATTTGCATGTGTTTCCACTAAGACTAGTTATCTAACAAAACATTCATTATCTGCCACTAACTCCACAGGTTCATTGAAAGTTTAAAACTATAATTCTTGGGTTTAAGTTAGCAAATCATCTGCCTAGTGTTTCATTAATATTGAAGCTTTGTATAGATAAATCCAATCAATATTTTATCTTTTGTCCTTATACCTACAATAAACTGTTCATTCCTAGTTTATGGCCTTTAGTTATCAGATAATAGTTTTACAACCAGCCCAGAAAGGAACTTTTAATGGTAAATCTGCTACGTGTCTGTTTTCTATCTTAGGGCAATTAACTCATGACACATGAAGACTTGCAGAGCCTTACTTGCATCCCTTTGTGTAAATGGTTCAATAATTATTAGTATAAACTTGATTCTATAGAATCATTATCAAGAATTAAAAAGCTATTTATTTGTAGACATAGCATCTCTACAAGACAGTACATCTTCATTGAACTGCAGGAAATTTGCTCAATAGCATGGGCTAATGCCAAGAAATTGTTATATTAATTTAATAACGACAGGAAAGGTATATCAATAGCAAGAATCACTCCAGAGATGAAGTCTTTAAAGGCCTTACTTACAAGGGCTCATTCATGCAAAAATGGTAGACCATCACAGGAACGTCATCTGCTAACCTTTATTCTTTCCTAAATGGCTTCTGACACAAAATTGGCCTCTAGATTTATACTTGTGAACACATAGGTCACAGTTTTTTTGTGTGTGCAGTGGATAATGGTTAAAAGAATAACTCATAGCTGGCCAAAGTGCAGAGAATAAGTAAGTGTCCATAGAGTGCTCAGCCACACATGGAATATCTATACCTTCACACCCCCACAACCCTCCAAAGTTCAATAAACATCTCCAAAGATGAAATCGAGAGATTGACAGAGCCAGTGGTTGGGGTGGGCTGGAGCAAGACAATGTTTTCTAGAATTGACACGAGTGTTGCACTCGTGAATTCACAGCAGATGTAGTTACCTGCACAAAATCAACCCAATTATTGTTCAGCCTGCATACAGGAGGAATTCACCAGACCAGCTCCTAACTTAGAAGTTACAGATAGTTGATGGCTTCTGAGAGAGAGCAAGAGAGAAGATTTCTTTAAGGGTATGACTTCTAGAAGGTAGATGATACTCCAATGGATGGGCCCACATCCTGCAGAATGTAGTCACCACAAATTGGACTTGCTGGGTTATTTTTAAAAAAAGAAAGGAAGGAAGGAAGAAAGAACAAACACAAGGGAGATTTTGAAGATTGTAGATAAGGGAAGAGTTAAGGGGAAGAATGGGCCCTACGATGACCAAAAGTATATTCTTCTCAGAAGATCTGTAATGACACATTGCGGTCCTGTCTTCCTCCATCTACTACTTGGATACTTAGGCTATGTTTGTGTTTCTCAGCCTAGGATCACAGATAGAATGCTAGCATAACTGTTTTCTAAAAGGCTCTACCCTGCAGCTGACTGAAACAGATGTGGAGACCCACAGCCAAAGATTAGAGGGAGCTCAGGAAGTCTGTAGAAGAATTGGGAGAATGATTGAACTCAGAGAGGATAGAGACTCCACAAAAAAAACTAACAGAATCAACTAACCTGGACCCTTGGGGATTCCCAGAGACTGAATCAAATACCACAGAGAATATGAAGGCTATACCTAGGCTCCCTGCACATATGTAGTAGATGTACAGCTTGGTCTTCATGTATGTCTCCTAACAACTGGAGCAGGGACTTACCCTGAATCTATTGCCTGCCTGTGGAGTCTGTTCTCCTAAATGGACTGTCTTGTTTGGCCTCAGTGGGAGAGGGTGTGCCTATTCCTGCAGTAACTTCCCTTTTCTCACAGGTGAAGGGTAAAGGGGTGAAGTGGAAATTTAAGGGTTCTTTGGAAAGTCGCTTGGATGGTGTTTTGCTAGGGCATTTGTTAAAGTGGACACAGGTGTGAAACATTAAGGCCAATTTATAAAGGAACATTTTGCTGAAGCAAACACAGGAAAGAGGATGTTCTGCTAAAGCAAGTACATGAAAGGACATATGAAAGAGTCTCAGCTAATGACACACAAGTATTGGTCCACCTTACGTTGTGTAGTTGAGCTGTGATTGTCAGAGCTCCATAGAGAAAACACACCAAAGAACTCCTGGAGGTATACTGCAGTCTGTTGCCACTTCCTCAGACTCAGACTGACACATGCTGAGGCAAGACCTAGGATGAGGCAAGAGCCATGCTATAGCAAGGCATGCGGAGGACACGTGATGTTCGAAGGGTATAAATAGGATTCTGTGGCGTGATGAAGACAGAGCTTGGCTTGCTGGACAGCCAGCTGTGCAAGGCTTATGGGTCTCGAGTCTTCACTGATCTTCACTTCCCTGAAAGAGGCACAGCTGAGAACTTCTCCTGGTGTTCCTGTTGCCCTATCCCTACCCCACACTGACTTGAGCCTAGGCTGAGGCCTGGCTGTCTCTGTTATGTCATGTCACCACTGTTGCTAACTGACTCTACTGAACTGAACTGCTGGTGTATCCGTGGTGTATCCGTGTTTGCTAGTGGATCAAACTGCTGCTGCCTGCTAACCTGTGAACTGAACAGCTGATTTCCAGACAACACAGGAGGGAGTTGCTCCATAGAACCTTTCTAAATAGGTCTATTACCCTACTCTATCTTCTATATCCTTTCTTTTCCACTATCTCTGGTAGATGATGGGTTACAAGGAAGGTTAAATCATTTAAGAACCATCATTAAAAATGTATTTGAAAAAGCTTAAAGCTACAGAGGAGGCATGGAGGAAGGGGCCTTTTGAGGAGGGGACTTGGAGGTAGGCTATGATTAAATAAATAAATGAAAAAAATAAAATTTGTATATTAAAAACGGAAAGTGATAATTATGCTATAATCTACAGACCCAGAGAGACTAAGTATCAAGGATGGCTCAAGAGGGGATTTAGGAATCCTGGAATGGGAAAATAGAATAGATGTTGTGGATGAACTTAGAGCCAGTGCAAACAGGAACAGGAAGGATCATATGTATGGGGTACAGAGAGAGAATATTAGGAGAGACAACTGTAATTGGTGTATATTTAGGGGATAATATGAAAAATCTAGTACAGTGGAAACTCTCTGGACTCTACGAGGTTGACCCGAGTGAAGACTCCTAGAAATAGGGGAACAGAGAATCAGATAGCCTATAAACCAGCCTTAGTCTGTAACAAGAATAGGTTTCCAGGAGCAGGACTGCAGCATTAACCTTGTATTTACAATATATCCTGCCTATAAGATATCCTAGAGTTATGGTGACACAGAACTTATGCAAGTGGCCAACCAATGATTGGTCCAACTTCAGGCCCATGCCATGAAAGAGAGTCCATGTTTAATACTGCCTGGAAGGCCAAGAACCAGAGACAGAATATCCCAGAGACCTAGAACAGAACCAAACATAATTGACAAAGTAAGTCAATGAAATGCATCCTAATGACGCTCTATTATACTCATAGATTTGTGTCTAGCACAATCATAATCAGAGAGTGTTCATCCAGCAACCGATGGGGCAGGTGCAGAAACCCAAAGCTAAATAATAGGCAAAGCTTGGGGAACTCCATTAAAGAGGTAGAAGAACTGTGGGTTCAAGGATACCACAAGAACACAGTCCACAGAATCAATTAAGCAGGGCTTCTAGGGGCTCAAGGAGCCTACATGAGTCTACCCTAAGTCCTCCACAAATATGGTACCGCCAAGTCCTGCATAGTTTCCTGCCCCTGAGGCATAGCCAGAAGGACATGGGCCTCTATGAGTGCTGACTGTTTCTGTGGGTGTGAGGCTTGTTTGTATAGTAAAGTATATATTTTACTTCATGTTCTGCCTTCTGGAAATCTTCTCCCTGTTAAGGTTAATGACTCCATGATAATTGGAAGCATCATGAGTTCAGGAGGTGAGAATGTGTTCTTGAGCAAGACAGTAACCTCTGTGACCTTCAGGATAGCCCTTTAGGCTATGGGAAAGAAAACTGAAAATATCATGTTCAAAAATATATAATTTCCCAACTATGCAAAATATAAGGATACAATATGAATTGTATGAGAGGCTTCCCAGACCTAATAGAACAGAAACATCTGCACCAGTAAGTCTTTTTATCAGAAAGATATTAAGGAAAGGGATAAAGATATTTAGGAAATGGTGATCTCAGGGCAAATTTCCACCCATCTAAGTTTATTTTTGTACTTACAAAGGTAGGAAGATTCTTCAGTTCAAGGTCAGATTGGGACTGAGCAAGTTTAGGTCCAGGAGTGGTAGGAATGTAATCTCAGGACAAGATCCCACCCATGTAAAGTTACTGTTTGTGCTTACAAAGGCAGGCAAATCTCTGTGTTCATTTGCTATGTTTAAAAAGAAAATGTACTTACAGAATCCTTCTAAGAATCAAGGGGCTGAGGTCATAAAATGATGATTTGTGAGATAATCAAAAGGGAGCCTGGAGTGATGACTGAATTGCTATGTAAATAAAAGAAAGAGCTTTGGGTACGCAAGAGCTGAGCTGTCTACACAGCTGTCTGGAGAGCCACCCATGGGGAGCAGAAGACAGAGCTGTCATCTTGTATCCGTTATGGATTTCGAGTTGTTTCTTCCTCCACTTCCAAACACCCCTTCTTCAGGGCCCCCTCTCCAAGCCAAAGCTGGTCTTTGGCATGTCATGATTGCTTAGCTTGGTGTTCTTGGGGATCTCTTAACAGTGTGAGTAGGAGTATCTCCGACTCTTTTGGCTATTTTTGGGGACCCTTTGCCTCTTACTGGTTTGCTTCATCCAACCTTAATATGAGGGTTTGTGCCTAGTCATATTGCAACTTCTTATGCTCTATAGATATCTGCGGGTGACCTGCTTTTTTCTGAGTGGAAATGAAGGATAAATGGATCTAAAGGAGAGAGAAGTTGCCAGGGAAGGGAGGTTGGGAGGAGCAGAGGGAGAAAAAAACAGTCAGGATGTAATATATAAAAGAATAAATAAATAGAGAGGGAAAAATTAAAGTTTATAGGTAGGATCTATTACTTTCAGAGAATCTCAAATAAGTATCTTAATAATGTACGTCAAGTTCTTCAAAAAATAAGGACATTTCAAAATTAGTAAAAATAATAATAGAAAATAGAGCAGAAATTAATGTAATGGAAACTGGAGCAATAATGTACTAGATCGCAAGGAAAAAGTTTGTACTTTGAAGAATAAACATGATTGACAAGTCATGTCATGATTGACATGATGGCCAAACTGAACAAGCAAGAGACAAGGCCCACACCAATCAAATTGGAGATGGCAAGAGGTAGCGTCAGATATCAGAGAAACCCAAAGCAGCAGGAGGAAACACATATTGGACTATATTCAAATAAATTTTAAAATTCAGGCTCTAAATTTTGTCAGGCCTTGAAAGAACTAAGACGATTAATCTTCAGTGCATTCCATAAGAAAACACACTTTAAATTATTAAAATATATAATATACTTTATATTTATTCTTGAGAATTGAAAATAATTTGCATTAACAAAAATCATAATGCTTGGAAGGAAAAACTTCTTATTTCAGATGATGGAGAAAAAAGATGGGGAGGGATAAAGGGGAGGAGGAAGAGGAAGTGGAGAGGGAGGAGGAGGAAGGAAGGCAGAAGAAAGAAGAAGAGGAAGAAGACTGTCCTTGGTTCAAGATAAAATTTCATACTGAAATAAAAGAAGTTAATTTACTAAAACCTGCTGAAGGACAACTGTAAAAATAGTCTATAGCAAATGTTATTGATGAGATATTAGAAGTATCTATTTGAAAGAGAGATAGATTTAATAATGATTCATGTCCTCAGCCAAATGTTTAGCTGGAACGTCTAAATCATAGTATAAACTAGAAAGAAAAAAGGGATGAAAGATAAAGGATATAAAAGGAACAAATATTCATTACTTGTGGATAATAGGACTGAGAAGATGCAAATGACCTACATAAAGGTCTAAAGAGCTGATGTAATTATATCTGCATTGATTATGTTAAGGTTAATATAAAAAACTATTGTGATTTTATGCCTCATCAATAAACAGGAGGAAAAGCTTGTAAAATAGTATATTTATGCAGCAACAAATGTTGAAAGGTTTCTGGGGAGAGATCTTACACTTCAAAAGTCATACAAAGAAAAAAATGTGCAATTATTTAAAAGGGCATATAGGTGATAAACTAGTGAAGACATAAGCACTTATTTTAAACCCCCATTTTCTTCCTATTAGTAGATGTTGCATTCCTAGTCAGAATCAGTATAGGATTTCAAGTTAAAATTTGATAAGTTTTTCTAAAATGTTTATAGATGATCAAAGAGAAAATAAACCCAAGGCACCAATGAAGAAAAAAGAATTCAGCAGAGCATGTGCTGCTGAATCTGTTATGGAATAGTTTGATGTGGTCTGTTTCTCAAAATTCATTTGCTAGGAGCACACCTTTAGTGCAGTAGCAGAACTTCAAAATGAAATGAAGTCGAAGGCAATCTTAGGTCATGAGGTTCGCAGCTGCATGGGGATTAATGTTTTGCAGAAGCGGGCATTTCTGGAATAGTCCTCATGATAGGTTCTGTAGAAAGCAAGGGCACCCAGGTGTTTGGCCCTGTGCTTCGAGCTGGTTCATTTAACAGTTCTCAAATACGCTGTTGCGTAGCCAGGGGGCTCTTGCCAAAGTGACAATGATAGGCCGTTTAGACTTTCTAGTCACCAGAATTGAGGGCCAAATAAATGTCTTTTCTCAGGGTAAGATAAATTGAGAGAATGTGATGTGGTGTCGGAAAATAACCAGAGTCCTGTGGGATAGAGTAGGGGAGCTTGTAAGCAGCTTCAAGTACAAACAGAGTCAATGCAGGAGAAAGGCGGCATCCAGAACTCTGGAGATGATCATCTCCTTAGATGCCGAAAAAGCATTTAACAAAATTCAATGTCCCTTTGTGTTAAAAGTACTGGAGAGATCAGGAATTCAAGACTCATACCTAAACACAATAAAAGCAATTTACTGCAAACCAATAGCCAATATCAAATTAAATGGAGAGATACTTGAAGCAATCCCACTAAAATTGGGGACAAGACAAGGATGCCCCATATCTATTCAATATAGTACTTGAAGTGCTAGCTAGAACAATAAGATAACAAAAAGAAATCAAGGGGATACAAATTGGCAAAGAAGAATTAAAGGTATCACTATTTGCAGATGATATGACAGTATATATATATATAAGGGACCCCAAAAATTCTACCAAAGAACTTCTCCAGCTGATAAACAACTTCAGCAAAGTGGCCAGATAAAAAATTAACTCAAATCAGTAGCTTTCCTTTATACAAATGATAAACAGGCTGAGAAAGAAATTAGAAAAACAATTCCCTTCACAATAGCCACAAATAATATAAAATATCTTGGGGTAACTCTAACCAAACAGGTGAAAGATCTTTATGATAAGAACTTCAAGTCTCTCAAGAAATCGAAGATCTCAGAAAATGGAGAGATCTCCCATGCTCATGGATAGGCAGAATTAACATAAAAAACAGACCATCCTACTAATGGCAATCTATAGATTCAATGCAATACCCTTCAAAAGCCCAACACAATTCTTCAAAGACATGGAAAAAGCAATTCTCAAATTCATCTGGAAAGGGAAAAAACTCAGAATAGCAATAACATTTTTTAACAGTAAAAGAATGACTGGGAGAATCACCATCCCTGACCTCAAGTGTACTACAGAGCAATAGTGATAAAAACTGCATGGTATTGGTACAGAGACAGATAGGTTGATCAATGGAATAGAATTGGAAACCCAGAAATAAAACCACACACTCACACACACACACTTGATCTTTGACAAAGAAGTCAAAAATATACAATGGAAAAAAGAAATCATTTTCAATAAATGGTGCTGGTCTAACTGGCTGCGTGTACGTAGAAAAATGAAAATAGACCCACATTTGTCACCATGCACAAAGTTCAAGTCCAAGTGGATCAAGGACCTCAACATAAAACCAGATACACTGAATCTAGTAGAAGAGAGTACTTCTTATGGCAAAGAGCCTTGAACTCTTTGGCACAGGCAGAAATTTTCTAAACCGAACTCCAATGGCTCATGCTCTAAAATCAAAAATTGATAAATGCAACCTCATGAAACTAGAAAGCTTCTGTAAGGAAAAGGACATTGTCAATAAGACAAATTGGCACCCTATAGATTGGGGAAAAAAAATCTACACTAACCCCACATCTGATAGAAGGCTAATATCCAAAATATATAAAGAACACAAGAAACTTACCACCAAAAACAAAAACAAAAAACAAAACAAACAAATAAAAAACAACAACCCAATCAAAAATAGGGTATAAAACTAAATGGAGAATTCATAATATAGGAATCCTGAATGGCTGAGAAGCATCTAAAGAAATGTTCAAAGTCTTTAGTGATCAGAGAAATGCAAATCAAAACGACCCTGAGAATCCACCTTACACCAGTCAGAACGGCTATGATCAAAATCTCAGGTAAATACAACACATGTTGACAAGGATGTGGAGAATGAGGGACACTCCTCTATTGCTGGAGTGATTGCAAACTGGTACAACCACTCTGGAAATCAATTTGGAGGTTCCTCAGAAAATTGGAAACTGACCTACCTAAAGATCCAGAAATACAACTCTTTGGGAATATACCCCAAATATGCCCCACAATGCCACAGGGTCATATGTTCTGCTATGTTCATATCGGCCTTATTTGTGATAGCCAGAGGCTAGAAATAACCCAGATGTCACATGATAGAAGAATGGATACAGAAAATATGGTTCATTTTGCAGGCAAATGGATAGAACTACAAAATGTCATCGTGAGTGAGGAACTAAGACACGAAAGCACACGCATAGTATATTCTCACTAATAAGTGGATATTAGCCAAAAAAAATACAGAATACCCAAGATATAGTCTACAGAACTCAAAAAGGTCAACAAGCTGAAGGGCCCAAGTGATGATGACTCACTTCCACTTGGAAGGGAGAAGAAACAACCACGGGGCGGGGGAGAAAAAGGGGGATAGGGTGGAGGGAGAGGGAAACACGATCTGGTACTGGGTGGAGGGAAAGGACTGAAGCCCTGAAGGTCAGCAGAAAGAATGGAAACAAGCGACCTCAGGAGGAAGAGGGTTGAGAAGACCCTTTAAAATATACCAGAGACCTGGGTAGTGCGAAAGTCTCAGGACTCAAAGAGGGGGACGCTAGATGAAAGGCCCTTCAGTGGGAAGAGAGAATTTATTGGATCTACCTCCAGCAGAAAGACAAGACATCAAGTGAGGGATGGGGTTGCTATCCCACAGACAAAGCTCTGACCCATAATTCTTCCTGTCTGAAAGAAATGCAGGTATGGAAATGGAGAAGAGCCTGAGGAGAAGAAGGTCCAGCCACAGGCCCAAAGTGGGATTCAGCTCAAGGGGAGGCCCCAAGACCTGACACCATTACTAAGGCTATGAGGAATTCACAAAAAGGGACCTAACATGACTGCTCTCCAAAAGACCCAACAAGTAACTGAGTCAGCTGAAGATATATGCACCCAACTGCTGACCCCTTTGGTTGAATTAGGGAAAAGCTGAAGGAAGCTGAGGAGGAGGGCAACCCTGTAGTAGGACCAGCAGTCTCAATTAACCTGGACCCCAAGATCTCTCAAACACTGCATCACCAACCAGGCAGCATACACCAGCTGAGATGAGGCCCCCAACACAGATACAGCAGAGGACTCTGGGTCTGGGTTCAGTCAGAGAAGATGCACCTATCCTCAAGAGACTGGAGGAAGTTTAGATATCTGGGTGGGTGGGTGCGTTGGGGACATCCTTGTAGAGACAGATAAATTAATTAATTCGTTAATTTAAAAAGAAAATTCTATCCAAGAAATAATGGTGACACAAAGGTATTCATATGAATTTATGGCATAAATTCACAAAACTAAACTTTAGACTTTTTAAACTAAATACAAGAAAAAAAATCATTATGCTTCATAGTTCAAAATTTACTTGAATCATTATGCCATTGAATTAAAAAGCTAAAATGCCCCATTATTTGTAACGAGCCACATGAATATATAGACACTAACTTACTTATCCAAAATAATGGGGGTTTACATTTCAAGGGAGATACTTCCTAATTATTAGCTGACTTCAAGACATTTTCAACAATAAATCTCAGGAGAAATAACTCCAATTGATAAAGATAATCTGTGAATAGTCAATATTAATTTTCTAGAGAAAAACTGAATAGTATGTGTGTGTGATAGTAACAGAAAATCGATGGATTTGAATGTTAATGTAGACTTTTCAGTATGCCGTGTGACTCCTGTTTTACTGTCAACATCAGGAGTCTACTTTTTTTATCCTAAAATTGCATCTCTCTAAATAAAATATGTCCCAATTGCCAGAGCTTCATCCACAAAAGCCAATGATCTCAGGAAAGATATAGTAAGAAAAAATGATAATTACTTGCTTTTTTTGTTGTGTTTAACAAGTAGGGTTTTTAAATTATCAAATGACATTATTATAAAATCTGAAACATGTTTTTGCAAGTCTTAGAAATTTTTTCTATACATTTAGTCATTACATGTTTAAATCCCACTTCGTTAAGTTTAATTTCTCAGTTACTCAATCCTATTGCCTACTATTATTAATCCTAGACATCTTGTCTTCTTGTTCTTAGAATAAGCAAAAGAACGGACTCAACTCAGTGCTCATTAAGAAAGGGTTCATGTGCAGTAAAGGGCACTTACTGGCCATATCTTTGTATTTATATCCCATCCCACTCCTTCCTTGTTTTGATGTCATTGAGGGTAACCACTTCAATATCCAGCTCCTCCCAGCCAATCAGTAAGGAAGAGCCATTTGACCTTTGAACCTTCAAAGCCTCAATCAGTCAAAAAAAAACTACCAAAATAAGCATAGGTTCTGTAAATCCACAAGAAGGAACTCTACTATTGACATTTTACCAGTAAGAAAGAATATAAAGGAAACTTGCTCCTAGTATGCATTACTCCTGCCAGTAGCTGTCATCTAGGCATAGTTACTGTCTGTGAGATCTCAAGATAGCCTAAGGCCTAGCTTAAATCAAAAGGCAAAAGTAAGCAAAGCTCCCCAACAACTCACATTCCTAACTCACAAAGAGTTGTCCCAGCCGACCCCAGTGTGGTCCTCCCTCACCAGGCTGTCTACGCTCCTCCTTGCTGTGTACCGGCCCTTGCTAAATCAAACTTTTTGATGGTTGGCCTGCTGTATGCTTCTGTAATATTTTTTAATCACAAGACTAAGAATCTGAAACGAAAGAGATCTGAGCAGCATCCTTACTCTCTGTCACAACACTATTTTCCAGGAATGTTCTAGGACCTCGACTCAATTTCCAGCATCAAAATCAAAATAAAAGTTAGGTATTACAATTGTTCCAAATATCCTACCATTGTTTGCAGGTGTAACCAGAAGGAAATCACTGGAAATGTGATTTTTCTTCAAAGGAAGTCACTGGAAATATCATTTTCAATGACTCACTGGTCATTGACGTTAGATATCTACTCAATTGTGTAAATATTGTCATATGTAAACATGTGTAATTTTGTCTTAACTTGTTTTCTGAAGTTTAAAGGGTACTCTGGAAAATAGTTGCAAAAATGTCTAAATAAATAGCTTTATAGATTTTTTTTCAGTCTGTTAACGTAGAAAAGAAAGGCACGTAGACCAGTGAATATATTTCACCAAAATATAAGCTTTTGCAGGGAGTGTTCCCAACCAACTTACACTCTGGCAGCATATTCACGCTTAGCTCTTTCAAAACCTTTGTCTTTGCATTGATAATATCAAAATTATTCTAAAAACGACAGACAATATTGATCTATAAATATTGAGAAGTACTTTAACAATAGCTAAATGTTAATTACATAGTAATCCAAAATATCGGTTGCTATTTAAACTCATCTCCACTTTGCCTTATAGATTTTAAAACATTGAGAGCCAAATGATATTGGTAAATTGGTTGTCGACCTGTTTACCCTATCAGCCATCTGCCCATCTTTGCAATATTCTCCACACGAAGGAAAAGGTCATTCTGATGACTCTTTTCAGCTCAAGTACAGTTCCTCAAAAGCAGGACTTTTTTTTTTTTTTTTACTATTTTGATTTTCTTACAATATCCAATGCTTAATTTTTTTATGTATCACTAATCTTAAAAAAACAAAAAATGGAATTGAATAATGGATCAAAATGATATGAAGTTCTTTTTTTGATTTTTAAAATTTATTATCATCATCATCATCACTATTATTATTATTATTATTATTATTATTATTATTATTATTATTTACACTCCAGATTTTATTCTCCCTTGATCTACCCTCCAACTCTTCCACATCCCATACCTCCTTCCTGCCCTGACTGTCCGCACCAGGAATTCCCCCATCCCACCCACCCCACCAGATCTCTAAATGTCCGGGACCTCTACCTTCTTGAGGGTTAGGTGAATCTTCTCTGAATCTACCAATCAACACACCATTTATAAAGAAAACTATTAAGTTTAAATATTTATTTACTCGGACTTCAAATTGTCACCAAAAAAAGAAAAATTGTTTCTGGTGTATTGGTTAAAATAACTATACATACATATGTATGAGATACTTCTAGTTTCTGTTTCTAAGATAATTGTGTGCACACACACACACATATTGGCCAAACGCTCTGGGATATTGGTTCCATATAAAATGCACAGAGACGTGGCATCACACTGGACCCACACTTTAACTACAGCTATTTGATATTTAAACCTCTTTTGAGTTAAGATGCTTTAAGAGCTGAGATTTTATTCCTTCAACTAAATAAGAGATATCTCTCTCTCCAACAAGAGAAAGTAGAAGGTATTATTGTATCTTTGCACTAAGCAGTAAGCCATTTGAGTTTTGGACAGTAGCTTGTGATTAAATAAATAGCTTTAAACATGGTCTAGTCCTAGCCTTCCCTTTTGTAAAATCCCCCTGCTTTTATAATTTCCTATTCTCTGAAATGAAACAGACATAGAAATCAGGGCCTACACAACTCAGAAAGACAGCGTCTTCCTTCCTGCCTTCATCAGGCATTGTGAATTCTATTGACTTTCCTGTATTAATATGCTTTTTGAAAAGCCCTCCATAAATAGGATGACAGTAGAAAGTATGCTTTTCTGTGATTGCTTGGCATAAAATTCATTAGCCCCTAGTCTACTTTCTTTCAGCATCGTTCACGGCTCCAAGAAAAACCAGCAGCAGCCACAAAGGAAGGAAATGAGCAGTAAGCTCAGAAGCCCATCCCTTATTCATTTGATAAGAGGCCTTGCTTGTCACAGCCAGGTTCTGACATGCAGCCACAGTAGCAATGAATTCATCTCCTGGGTTCTTGTTGCCCAGTGGAAAAGCTCCTTTTCACAGAAGCTCCTTTCTGTAGTTACATCATTAAATTGTAACAAAGTCTCTCATTTTTCAGCTTCTTGGAGAGACAGCTTACAAAAAGTGACCACTCCGAGGACTAATTTTTTTTGTTTTAATGAATCATTTAGCCTGGTATCCAAGAACAGGAACATCCTTATTTTGAAGCCGTTCAAGTGTTGTCTATTACTTATGTTGTTCTTGAAATTTTAATGAATTGCACCTTATTAGATACTGAAGAAATCATTGTTCAGATGACAGCATGTTTTGAAAATCACATACACAGTCTTTTAGCATCACCTGCCTATTCCAATTCTCTAGAACTGCACGGGAGATGTCCTCCTGGTCATACCATGTTCAGTATTAAACTTGGAAAAGAATCTTCAATCCAGAAGAGAAGATACTATGAACGCAAGTACATTTCTCCACTTCAACTTAATGTCATCCAAATGATACCAGTTACCCTCAAAAAGAGAGTGAACAAGAACAAAATAGTTTATCCTTAGCTTCTTATCCTTTTAAATTTTATTTTTATTTTAATTGTGTGTGTGTGTCTGTGTGTGTCCGTGTGCTTGTGAGTTTGCACTTGCTAAATGGTGGGTCCACAAGAGCTGGAGTTACAGGCATTGGGGAGCTACCCAATATAGGTTCTGGGAATGAAACTTGGGTCCTCTCCAAATTCAACACATACTTTAGTCATTTAGCCATCTATCCAGTGTGTCAAAGTTATTTTTAATAAGTAAAAATTGTATGTTGATTCCTAACTACTGGCAAGAATCTCAGTGTCCCCAATATATCAATTATTACAATAAAATATTCTAGTCAGTTCTGATAAGAAAAGAGTGAACACAGTTCATTTTGCATATATATATACATATATATTTATCTCTTGTGATTTTTACTTATATTACAACTTTTTAAGTTTATAAAAGATATCTTAGCATTGTTAATCTAAATAAAACAAGCTCCAGTTTACATGAAGTATTTCCTTAAATATTATTTTGTGTCTCATCAAGGATCAGATGAAATACTGATGAGCAAAATGATCTGTTCATCAAGAGCAGAGATCTAGCAACCTGGCAAAAGCAAGGCTGTGCTTTAAATTCCAATTTCATTTACTAACATTTTACCTCAGAGATTTATCACTATAAAATGTGTCAGAGTAAAGGAACTACACAATGCAATTAGCTACTAAATTGTACTTTGTACTTAATATTGCAAAAAATTTAAATAGAAATATTTTTTTCTTAACCTTAAGAAATATGGGGACTGGTTGGGGATTTAGCTCAGTGGAAGAGTGCTTCCTAGCAAGCGTAAGGCCCTGGGTTCGGTCCCTAGCTCCGAATAAAAAAAAAAAAAGAAAAGAAATATGGGGACTACCTAAAATATACTTGGAGTTAAATGAGAAAGGTAGTAGCCCCAAGACTGATAACTGATAATGTTGAACAGGACTGTAGGAGTGTTCATAATTTAATGAATGAAATGGACAATGAACAATAACAAACACATAGTATAAAAATTGTTACAGATTATGCTGCTGTATGTAATGGAGATTAAGAAAACTTGTACCAAAACAGATGTTTTAGGTGCTTTTCAAAGATGAAGAAATAGTGTGAGAAAAGAACAATGCTTGGAAACTAAGAATCAGTCACTTAAATGAAAATTTCAATGAATATGTGGTTTTCTTCAAGTTATCTGCAAAATAATAATGATTAATACCCAGGATTCAGCCCAGAGATATAACTTGACATCCTCCTCCACAGATAACTTGCTTAGCCATGTTCAATGCTACTCTATTCACATTAGCTAGGAATGGAAACAACCTAACTATCCTTCCACTGGTGAATGGAAAATGAAAATGTGGTGTATATACTCAATGGAATACTCTTTAGCTGTAAAGAAAAGTAAAATTGGCAGGTGAACAGATGGAGATAGGAAAAGTACTGAGTAAATTTAGTCAGATCCAGAAAGACAGACCTGCAGTTCCTAGCTCCGAATCTTCAGATGTAAGTACACAGCATGGGATGGCCTTAGTAATCAGGTGAGTTTTAAAGCATTTCAGAAGGAGGGGCTTGGGAAAACAATAGCAGAATATAGGCAATACGAATAGAGATTGGGTGATAAAAATGAGTTGAAAGATGAGCAGGAAACTCATAATTCAAAATAGACCTAAATGGCATTGCAGAAAGATGGACAGGGCAGCACCTAGGGTGACCTGCCCGCAGGAATGCTACCATTTATGTTAGTTTTCTTTCACACTTCAAGTTTTATGGTAAAGTCATATTTTATCATGTCTGTGTCCAGGCTGTGCTTTTATGAGCAACAGAAAAACATGCTTCTAGAAAACCAGTTCAGTTTCCCCGTGGAAAAGAGCTTGTACAGACACATAAATCAGGTTGATAGTTCATGTGTTGACTCCACATTGTACTCTCTTGAAACTAGGCTGGAAGGGCATCCTAATAACTATAAGAGTGGGCCAAGAAGACCTTCTAACATCAGCAGAAAATGCCACTCTGCATCTGGAATCTGTAAGATAGAGGATTCAGAATATTATTACTCAATATAACCCCTTTAGACTTGTTCGCAATTGGGTGCTGTATGGAAAACTTAAGGATACGTATGCTCATACCAATTTAAGGATATGAGGTATTTTTCAAGGAGGAATAATAATTATTGTCATTTTAAATTGTGACTCTGGCAAGTAAAGAACATTGTAAAATAAACTACACAATCAGAAAGCATATATGATTACTGATGGTATTATATAAGACATAACTACCCGGTAACAAATGTTCATGTACCAATCCTATCTCTCAGTTGTATGTGAAAGAGGTATTTTTTCCAGTCCTAGTATAATTATAAGACCCAATGAAGAGTCTATAAAGAAGACAGTGATAGGAGAGTTCCCAAACATGCATGAGTCAATTAAAAGTGCCAAAGCCTGTGGAAACTACAGAGCATATTTGTCTACTGCTTTGTATTCCATTCCTTTATTATCTTCAGCAGTCATTTGCCTTCTTTGTTTTCCAGATCAATTCACTTTATAAGCATGCACTTCTAGATAATACAATTTCTGATTCGTTGTGTGCATGAGAGTTTGAGATGCCTCCTTGTCCAAGCCAGTCCAGCATTCCCTATCTGATAGATACATTCTCAACCTCCCAGGTTGTATACCCCAACCATCAGAGGGTCCATCCATTCTCCAATCTTAGCAGTGCCAGGTAGAAGAAGGAGTACCATAGACAATGGTGAAATACTGAAAGACCCACCATAAGTAGAAAATGTAACCTTCAAATTTTTAAAAGAACACTTCTGCTGGGTGACACATCATACACTGATATGTCAAGGACCAGCCTCAGCTTGCAGAGTCGTTCTGACAGATGGGGTATCTGGAAGTGGTGAAACAAATGACCTGGAGTCAAATTGTGTGTTACAAGCTCATGGCCTATGTTCTGCTCAAAACAATATTCCAGAATATTCTCTCTCTCTCTCTCTCTCTCTCTCTCTCTCTCTCTCTCCTCTCTCTCTCTCTCCCTCCTTCCTTCCCTCCCTCCCTCTCTCCTGCTTGAGACAACTTTTCCTTGCTATTCTAAAACCTCTTAAAGAGCCAAAACCCAGTTTTTAACATACGTATCAACCCAGTCATTTCCCCAGGTCCCTTCTGATTATTCCACAAATCAGCATCCCATGACTGCTGTCTTTTGACTATTAGAGACATCAAGCACAAGCACAGACAATAAGATAGTTGGACAGGACCCTACCCTGAAATTACCATTCAGACTAAGACTTAACCTAAATAATCTCTGTTCTAGGCTGGTCTTGAACTCAGGAATCTACCTGCCTTTATAAGCATAAACAAAAAAACTTATTTCGGTGTGATCTTGCCTTGGGATCACCACTCCCTAAATCTCTTTATCTCCTTCCCTAGTATCTTTCTGACAAGCTGGCTCATAGAGCAGCTGCCTCTGTTCCTTTAGATCTGTGAATCTCCTTATACAATTCATATTACATTCTTACATTTTGCATAGTTTAGAAATTATATATTTTTGAATTCATGTTTACAGTGTTCTTTCCCACAGCCTTAATGACTGTTCTGAAGGTTATAGCATCCTATCATTTTGCTGAGACCCACTCTCTCCTCTCAGATTTGTACTGTCTCTGATTATCATGGAATCACTAACCTTGACATAGGGACATTCTCAAAGGAGGAACAAGAAAATTTGTACACTATTATACAAACAAGTATTACACCCACAGCAACTATCAACACTTAGGAGGCCTACACCCTTCTGCTCTGTTCCATGGGCAGGAAAACATGTCATATTGCCCCTTACATGGCCAAGCCAGACTCAGCACTGATAGCTACTGTAGAAAATGATTTCTGATTTAGTGACTGAAGGCCAGCAATCAAAAGTCAGAATTTGGTGGATTTATTCAAGCCTAGGCTTGTGACTATTATTCTATGGCTACATTGCTTTGCCTTATGTTTTTAACAAAAATTTCCTCTGCCTCTCAATTATAAGATACATGTAATCACAACTAGGTTGCTTATATAATTCTGTGCTCTCCAGACTTTTAACTATATGTGTATTTAACTTATAGTTACAAGTTTGAGGATTAGCACACCGACATGTTTTGATGTCTCCTTATTCAGACCAATACAGAAGAATATTGTTTGAATCCTTAATGGGCAGTATCAAGATTTTAACCAGAATCCTCATACAAAAATATAAAGATACTCAATTTCATCTTGACACCCCCCTCAAAGCTCTGCATAATTCACTTATGAAAGCATCTTTTTCCCACTATAACAATGGCAAGATGGTCTGAGAAGTAGTATAATACCTTGCAGCATAAAATAAATCTTTTTTACAAGACCCTTTTTCTTAGTCAGTGTGCTATTGCTATGAAGAGACACCATGAAACACCAACTCTTATAAACAAACTCTTAATTTGATCTTGCTTACAGTTTCAGAGTTTTAGTCCATTGTGTTCCTGGCAGTAAGTATGGCAGGATGCAGGCAGACATAGTACTGGAGAAGTAGCTAAGAATTGACATCCAAATCTGTAGGCAGCAGGAAGATAGAGCTTTCTTGGGCCCTTGAAACCTCAAAGTCTATCCCTAGTGACACATTTCCACAACAAGGCCAAGCCTACTCCAACAAGGCCACACCTCCCAAACCCTCCCAAGTAATGCCACTCCTTGATGACCAAGCATTCAAGCATACAAGCCTACTGAGACCATTCTCATTCAAACCATCACATGTTCTCATGCATCAAATACTTTAAAAATATGTCTTGGCAATTAGAAAGAGAACAATAAGTCCTTATGTTATTGTTATCATTACTAAGATATATGTCCATTGAATTATTATAGACACTATTTTTGTTATTACTGATGATAGAAATGGTATTCACCTCTAGGATTCAATTTCCTTAGCTCCTAAAACTATAGAATTATATGTAGTGACATGTTATAAAGTTATATGGCAAAAGAAATTCCCTGATAATTGTCTCCGCAATTAAAGAAAAGCATAAAGTTTTAGATTTAAGAGAGAGAGAGAGAGAGAGAGAGAGAGAGAGAGAGAGAGAGAGAGAGAATCAGGCCCAATCAAAGAAACTATCTTATAGGCATTTAGAGAAAAAAGAGAGAGTCATAGTCAAGTAAACAAAAGCATGTTTTTAGAATGCTGCTGTTGAAGTACAATAAAGAGAGGAGAATGTTAAGCTTTCAAGGGCTGAGTTAAAATATTCCTTCTGAAATTCCAGAAGAGAGAAATCACAACACAGAATCAAAGCAAAAGGAAAATATGTTCAATCTTTTAAGATTACCACTCACAAATACTTATCAAAGAAATGATTAGAAGACAATTCAGGAAGGAGGTTAGAAATTTATGTTAATGAGAAAGTAGGAGGCAAGAAACAATGGTAAGCAGAGAAATCAGCAAGCATAATAAATCTAATCAAGTATTGTGGGAAACATTAATATAATGAATACGCTAGGGATAAAAAGCTAACAGATAAAATACTAAAAAGTGATGTCTACTATATTTCTATGTGTTAGAATTTCCTTAAATAAATGTATAATAAAGTTTGATTCTTATAACAAATATGTTAGAGCACTACCAATGACAGGCTCACTTACTGATGGAGAGAACAATCCAGAAAAACTTACTAGCTTGATTAATAAACTACATTTGGAAAATAACAGACCCAGGGTTTGAGTCCATTATTCACCAATACCATGATCTACTACTGGGAGTTAGTAAAATAGAAAAAAATATCACTCTAAAAAGGGATCAAGCATTCAGGAATACTTACTTTAATATGGAGAAGAGTGATTGTAATTAAAGATTTGAATCATTCAGAGAGAAATTAGAGGCACTGATTACAGCTAAGCTTTTATCCAAAAATTAGGGAAAACAAACCAGTTCTTTTCTAAGTAGTCAGGAGGGGGTATTGAGTAAATTCTCAGCATGTGCATTTCCTATAGTGAAATCCTTCTACTAAGGTTGGGTCTGTTGGTATGTATTTTAATGCTTAATACTAGTCCCTAAGATCTGGTTGCCCCCTATGAGGAGCTCCTCATGTACACAAAGTGATGCTATGTAACCTTGCCCCACCCTCTTCCTGGTTTTCCCTGATTGGAGAAGGATGCCTACAGCCTACAGATCTGGAGAAGAGACATAGGTGGGGTTTCAGTTCCAGGGGCCTGGGCTCTGAAACATAGACCAAGAAGGGGAGAAGAGAGAGTAGAAGGAAGTAGGTGCCATGGGGTACATGGGAATCATGACAGCATGGCCAGGAGGGTCAGCCACTTGAAGTAGGAACAGCCCATGTAAAACATGGCAAGTTATGTCTCTGGGCTCTTGACAGGGAAGTAGACAAAATAGCATAGAGGTTTGATATCTACCCAGCATTAGTCCTTTATAACTATAAAGGTTTTGTGTCTTTTATTTGGGGACAAAGTAAGCTAAAGTGAGAATGCAACTAGCAATTAGAATTTTCATAACATCATTCTGTTCATGAGTCTGTACCAGAAACTCTTCTACCTGTACTACAAGATGTGAGTGTGGGGAGGGGTGCATAATACATATTATGTATATATTACAATTTGTATTGAAAACTCAGTAGAACAAAGTTTTTGATATACTCAGTAATGCATCATCATGAATCAATACAAAGAAATAAACTCCTAACATCCCCCACAGTATGAAGAAAATGGACACCATTATTAATATTAAGAAGGTAAATAAAGAAGTTGCTGATTGATACAAAATAAGTGTCCCTAGCCTAAACACAAGGAGCTCTAAAATCTTCCCAGATATTGAACTTGTTGCTAAAGCATTTCAGAACATTTTGAACTGAAAATGTTCGTATTTGGGATCCTTAATTAATAAAATTATGCGAGCATTCTCAAATTTGAAGTCAAATCTGAAACATTGCTGTCCCTTAGCATTTCAGACAAGAGACACATGACCCACATTGTTTTGTTGAAATGAGGAAACCTATTAGTTTGGGCACATAGAGTAAAATATCATAAAGAAATGCAAAGTTAAGGTAAAAGAATACAATGAAAGAGGGAACTCATAAATGCACAAGACCTATTTGGATGCTGTGTCTCTCTGGATGCTTGGTAGACTCTTCACATGTGAACGGACATGTCATCCTCACCAGGCCGGATCTAGTGATGTGTGTGTGTCACTAACCAAGAAGAATGACTTCCTAAAACTGAAGGACAGGGGGACAAGATAAGTTCATAGATGACTACTCTATGACAAAAGCCAGATTAAAAAAGAAAGAAAGAAACACTCAAATTAAATTTCTCTCTGCCTCATAGGATTGGGGGAATTTCACGAGAAGATGAAATCTTAAAGGATAGGTAACACTAAATGTTTTTAGACTGATATAGTGGGTAGTAGTAGAAAAATATAATGCTGAAAAATCACATGAGCTGATGGTAATAAAAGGAGAGAAACTCAGCAAGACTGATTTGCTCCGATTTTTCTATATTTGGAAACAGAATCTTTGGAGCTAAGAATGTTCCTGCATCTAGGTTTACAGAGGGCACTCTTATATGAGGGTTTTAAAACACACTTCATTGCCAGACCATGCAATCCATCCTAAGTTTTATTCCCTGCTTTAGGAAACAAGAACGAGGAAAGGTCAAAGACATCCTTGGTTCTCTATGAGTTTTCTGAAACTCTTCCAACTTACAGTGGTTTGGGTAGCATATCTTGAATCTCATCATAAAAGTGCATTTATTCCCCTTGGGAAATGTAGAGACATGATAACCGCAAATAGCAGGTCATACCTTAAAGAGGATTCACAGACGGAATCAAAGAAGAATCCAAAATGAAATCATGTAGGAGCTGGGTAATAAACAACAAATCCTGCCCTTATTCATGCAGGTTACTCGAAAACTCACTGGGGGGATAAATGAGTTTTCTGGCTATTGTTTCTAATTCTGCTATCAAGCACGCTGTGAATTGAGCTGTAGTTGTATTTAATGGCTTCACAGAGTAATTAGGTCATGTGTGAATTCATAATCCTAATTATATCTGTGAAATACAATATTCATTTGAATGAAAATACATTTTCATTCTCTTATGATTTACAAAATATCCAAAGAGAGACACACAGTAGTAGTAGTAGTAGTAGTAGTAGTAGTAGTAGTAGTAGTAGTCGTCGTCGTCGTCGTCGTCGTCGTCGTCGTCGTCGTCGTCGTCGTCGTCGTCGTCGTCGTCGTCGTCGTCGTCGTCGTCGTACCGGTGGTATTCAGCACGTTTATGATAAGAAAGTTAGCATCCTGTGATCTCATACATTATTCAGTGTGACATTATTCAGTAACTTGATGGTGTTTTTTAGTGTAGAATTCAAAGACTCTCCTTTAATTATTATGATTTCTCTCTTCTGGAATTAAAGTGGAGAAATCAATAACTATAAAAACTTACCCAAACAGTTCTAATGCAGATGGTACTTAGAAAATACTTTATCATATAATAAGAAATATCTATAATGAGCCAACCAATTGACTAGAGAACTGTATGTAACTTGATATACTTACTTGATATATTTATAATCTAATGACTGTAAGCTACTTCAGCATCTCCAACCCACCACAGTATTATCTTGCCCATCTAAAAATGTGCGCATTGAATACACATATTTGAATCTAGGTCCAAATATTCAAACCTAAGCCTGAAACACTGGATAAAATTCTGAAAGGGTCTATGCCAGGACTCTGTAAATCATGCAACACTGCTGGCTTAGCCTCTTCCCCAAGAATTTCAAAGACCAATACAGGAGATAAATATGTAATACACTATCTGTAATCAATCATGAATTAGCAGATGGATGTATTTAATCCTGTTCTTTGAGAGATCAGATTTTATGGAAAAGGAACAAGATTAAAAAGACAAATGAGAATTTAAACCAAAAGAAACAGAAAGAAATAAAAAAGACACAGGTGTAGAGGGTCATAATGAAAAGACCATAGAAGGGTAAAGATAACACACCAAGAATTAGTTGGATTGAGGCCCATGTCAGAAAGCGCAATGCTTCCTTCAGCTCTCTCTGCCTGAAACATGAGATGACTATAGGGTGGCAGGTTAATTTGGGTTGGGCACACCCTGGGAAAGATACTTCTCACAAGACTTCTATGGTGCATATCACTTTCTAAAGAGTTCAACATATATACAGCCTCAAATTAAATTTATTTTTATTAATATTAAATTCACGGAAGAATTACCTTCCCATAACTTATTTTTCTTTGTTCTGCAATTTCATATATGAGTATTTTTAAATGGCTTAAAAGAACCTCCTAACTTAACTCAAATGAACTGGATAGGAAACAGCCAAAAATACAGAAGATGCTAAAATTAACTTCTAAATTCCCTATCAAATTCACTCTGCCTATTTCTTTTTCCTACGGTGTAAGTCCTGTTCTCTCTCACTGCCTTCTTTGTTGAAAGCTTTTTGCGTAACATGCATCCAAATGGTGTCATTTCTTATACTTCTGTTCCTCCTCTGGAGACCCATCTAATGAAGGTAGAAGGCCTTTTTCCTGTGCATTACAGATAGAAGACACCACAAAAATACACTGTGTTCTTTTGAGCTTCCCTCATTTTATCTTAAAATGTTTTTATTTAAGATTTGTCTGTGTGATTTTATTTAAATTTCATCTCTCTCTGTCTCTCTGTCTCTCTCTGTCTCTCTGTCTCTCTCTCTGTCTGTCTGTCTCTCTGTCTGTCTGTCTGTCTCTCTCTCTCTCTCTCTCTCACACACACACACACACACACACACACACACTCACATGGAAAATACAGAATCAAATCATAACGTCTCCTAGCTAATCTAAGGACACACATCCAATTATTAAAGTCAGGTGGAAGAAAGGCACATAAATAGTAGTAGTAGGTACCAACATCTTTAAGATGTAAGATCGCTAGAAGAATAAAACTTTCTACTTTTAAAGATGACTTCCTTCTCGCTTGAGCCAAGAACACAGAAAGGAAGCAAGTGCAGTATAGACATGACCACCTGTGTAAAAGTATCTTATGAATCAAGCATCCTTGTAAAATGATGGTCTTAAATTTCTGTATGCCAGAAAAGTCACTGTTAATTTACATTGTTCTTACATACTTCTTAATAGTATTGCTATTCAAACTCCAACAATTTCTAATGCTGATAGGCCAATCAAACTGTAAATGCTAATAGTAACAACAAATATTCATTAAATATTCATGACACAGGGTCTATATAGGTTTTGTGTATATTGACTTTGTTCTTTAATTTGAAGATCAAAAATTTGTGTATCTATATGCATGCCTATGAGTGTGTAATAGCTCTCTATATATTACATATAGAAATAATATTATATACATATATTAGTGTTTTACATATATTACACATTGTACACACATACTTATATATACATATATATAAATACATATTAGTATTTGCTCACTTTATACCTGAGAACTAAAGCACTGAGACATTAAATGACTTGTTCATGGTTGTAAAAGTTATGAGAACAGAAACCAAGTTTTCATGCTACCTGCTTGGACTCCAAATCCCATAACTCTCACACTGGATGTCACTTATGATGTATGTGCATAGCAATGCCTCCTAATAAGAATGGAGTTGCTATTATTTTTCCATTTTACAAATGAGAGCACACATACTGAGCCAGAGAGGCAGTGCAAGATGATAGATACATATTGGAAAATCTGAGATCATAAAGTCAACCAATCTAGTTTCAGAATATGTGTTCTATATTATTCTCTGAGATGTTTCAGAAATTAAGATTCTGAAACACTTTACAAAGCCCAGTTGACATAAGTTTTGGAGTCTGTGTGTTGTGCATCAGCCGTACACTTTTTTTTAATACCCTTATATGAGTATTGCTCCAGTAGAAATACTACTTACCTGTAAGACATAAATATCATCTTCCATTTTTTGAAACTGATTCATACAGTTTAATGGGTCAACTTCAAAGTCATAAATCTTGTGTTAAATTTAAGGCTTCGCTGAGTCCTTTTCTTCTCATTTCTGTACGTTTTGGAGCCAATATAACACCATCAAAATGTATAAATATGTAGATTTTTCCTATAAGAATTTTTGATTTGTCCAATAATTTAATAATGTTGCAACCTCAAAACCAAGAAGCAATAACAAGAGGGAGTGAGAGTTGCCAGCTGTAACTGAAGTCTAGTAAGTGCGCCCTTGAATAGCATGCTTAGTTGTTGTGTACAGCACACGATCGTAGACTTTGGCTAAAATATTTGATCTATAAAGTCTGGGAATTAGAAACACAAAGTATTTAAATATTTCTCCAGTTAAACTTACCTCAAAATGCATCATCTTCTCCATGTTGAGAAACCAGTTAAATTTCAAATAAGAAAGGTCGACCACATTAACTGCCCAGTGTCACACTCATTATTTCTTACAGGAAAGAAAAACAAACAATGCCCAGTGTATATTTAAAAAGAGTCCATTAGGTTGCGTGGACACATGGAGGAACACATGTAAACACAGTGCCACACACTAGATGATCTGAATGATACATTATTTGAAATATATTATTATCCAATATTTCATTGTTTATAAAGCCATACCCAACATACAGCACAACTTACTGTTTTAGCTTCTTTCTCATACTAGCATCCTCTTTCAGGAGACCATGTAAATAAAGGCAATGTAAATGCAGTCATTCACTGTGAGCCTTTTGAAATAAACTTATTATACTTTGATTTTGATTTTTAACAATTTTATTTTTATTTGAGACAAGATCTAACTTGATAGCCTTGGCTGGCCTCGAATTTTCAATAATCCTCTGGCCTCTGCCTCCCTGAGATGGTTAGTTTCATTGTCAACTTGACGCAATCATAAATCACCTGGGAAGAAGATCCCAATTGAGTAACTGACTAGATTACATTGGCGTCAGGCAGTATATGTGAGGGATTTTCTAGATTACATTAATTGAAAAGCTCTACCCTCTGAGGGTGTCATCATCCTGTAGGCAGAGGTGGATAGGATTGGAGAAAGTGGGCTGACACAGGCAAACTTGCATGAATTCAATTCTCTCGAGTGTAATACATCCAGCTGCTTCAAGTTCCTGTCTCGACATCCCTACACTGATGATGTAAGTAACCTATCTCTGTGAGTTAAAATAAGCCTTCTCGGGGTTGGGGATTTAGCTCAGTGGTAGAGCGCTTGCCTAGCAAGCGCAAGACCCTGGGTTCGGTCCCCAGCTCCGAAAAAAAAAAGAAAAAAGAAAAAAAAATAAGCCTTCTCCCCACTTAAAAAAAAAAAAAGAAAAGAAAAAAGAAATACATGCTTTAGTTCAGCATAAAACACTCAAGGTTGACATATGATTAATATTGTGTTCTTCATTGATGAGGATAATTATACTGATGTGACTTTGAGTAGCCATTCATTTGTTAGATTTTGAAGGGAATTTGAACCACAGCAGTAATGGTAACCATATTTTACCAAATAACCAAACATTTAGCACCCATTTTTTAACTCTATCAATGAAGGTAAATTTGTTGGGTTTGTTGAGTATACAGTGGAGAGTGAAAAAATAGGAGTCATTGGTCAAGTGCAGGTAATGCCAATCTTGCAAACCTAAAAAAATAGGGCTTTTTGTGCAAAAGTGTGTAAAACTGCTGCTAAAAGCTACTGTGTTGTGAGATTTTTGATTTCTTAAAACAGACACAGAAATATTATAAGAATAGGTTTAAAACCCAGGCCTGGGATATGTCCCCAGCAGCTGACGATGATTTACCTCATGCTCTAGAAGAAGCATAGTTTTACCAGCTGTAGATAGTTTCTGTGATTGTGTGATGCTTAGAATTCTGAAAACTAATTCGGATGTAATACTTGAGAACAGTGGGTATGTAAAGGCTAGGGCTCCTGAGATGTTGGGTTGGTCATTGATGGGTTGTTGGTTGTTGCTTGGCTGCTGTTGGATGCAGTTTGTAAAGCAGTTTTGTATAAAGGAAGAGGGGGAGGAAGAGGAGGAGGAAGAGGAGGATAAAAAACAAGAGGAGGAAAAAGAAGGTGAGGAGAAGGAAGAAGAGAGGAAGGGGAAGAAGGAGATGGAAGAGAAGAAGAAGAAGGGGAAGAAGGAGAAGAGGAAGAAGAGGAAGAAGAGGAAGAGGAAGAAGAAGGGGAAGGGGAAGGGGAAGGGGTAAGGGAAGGGGAAGAGGAAGAGGAAGAGGAAGAAACTATATATCCTGATAGCCAAGATCAAACGTATCCCACAAAACTCTACACCCCTAATGAGCAAGAAGTAGTCTAATGATAATAGCACACCCTTTTTCCTCTATCTCTTTTCTCTCCTATTTAGGGGTAGGAGGCTTAAAGTGTAAAAGAAGAGGATGGAGGACGGAAGACAGAAGAACCCACAAAGTAGCTAAACAGCCGGCTACACTACCACACTTTTAGTGCAAACTTGGGTTCTGGTGAACAGCCTTAGTAAAGGGCTAGTATAATTCATGTTTATATAGTTGTAAGAATTTAAGAGTTGCGGAAGTGTAAACATAGAAATATAGGAAAAGACAGAGGTTTCTAAAAAGAAGGAAAGCTATACAACCACTGCACCTGATAGCATCACAGGGAAGTAAATGGACCAGTGGCCTGAGCATCAGTGGTGAGTGACCCAAGATATGTGAAACAAGAGGAGATTTTGAAAAATAGCTCTGGTAAAGAAAGAACCTGAATTTATTATTATTTTACTCTGCTGGAGGGAAGAAGTTAACAACATTAGTTTTGTCTAACTTTAAACCACTTTCAATTTTTGTTTCCGTTGTCTTTGAAATGCACATCAATGAGGAAATATTTTATATACTTAATGCAGATTGATTCTAATAAGGATTTCCCAATAGTCTTAAAGCTCAAGGGTCAATTGCTATGTATTTTTTAAACATCTTTTCATCAGATCATTGCCCCAAGCTTTTTTTATGTGATAAAAGTTATTCTAAATTTCACATGATAATTAATCTAAACTCTAAAGCTGGAAAGTATACTATTAGCATTAAAAAACTGGGTCACAGTGTATTTGTTTTTCTTCTTAAACTGCTGGGTGAGTAAGCATAGTTAAAGCCAATGGCTTCAAACTGGAGACTAGGACAGACCCACAAAAAGTGAAAGACTTATTAGGAACATCAATACTGATATAGTTATTCTTACAATGCTTTAAATACATATAAACACACAACAGTAAGTACGTTGATTCCTCATGACACATGCTTTTCTAATCATAAATCCAAGTGTACTAAAAATACTAAAATACCTGAAGAAAATAAACATGTAGAGTAACGTCATTAAATTAATGTGATGAGTTATATTCTCCTAAGCTAAATTAAAATTCACAACATAATATGGCATTGAATGATTTTCTGCAAGTTCAATAAAGCCAATCAACTAGTTGTACTGAAGTTCACAGATCAACACTGTCACTGCCTATCATATATTTTCTGTTGCCTCTAACAACAGTTGACCACCTTTCTGTGCAATCTTTGTGTTTTCATTCCAAATGAGCCTCTGTTTGCTTCTTCTCACTAAGCACAAAAGGTTTATTGTTTTGTAACAATACACATGAGGCTTAATAAAGAATTGATCTGAGAAAATGTTTTAATAAAGTTTATGAACATAAACATGTCTCTCTCTAACAGCAAAAAAGCCAGATATGTAAGTTATGTTGAAGAAAACTTGATTTACTTTCTTCTTCTTCTTCTTCTTCTTCTTCTTCTTCTTCTTCTTCTTCTTCTTCTTCTTCTTCTTCTTCTTCTTCTTCTTCTTCTTCTTCTGATATTAAGATCCAATAGTAGATGTGCTTACAGCAAAAAGATCCAATCAACATCAAATCTCAATCTCACCCTTCATAGAAATAGAAAAAGCACTATTCTAAAATTCATATGGAAGCACAAATAATTTCAATCAAAAAGAAAGAGTAACGTGTGAGGTGTCACAAAGCCTAATTACAGATGAAGTCATACAGAGAGAGAGAGAGAGAGAGAGAGAGAGAGAGAGAGAGAGAGAGAGAAGAGAGAGAACTAAACAAACAAAAAAAGTCCATTCAGATAGCAATCAACTGGGGCTGCTGCAGATGGTGACCAATGACTAGAGAAAAGCAAGAGACAGGAAAACCGCACGTGCGTGTGTGTGTGTGTGTGTGTGTGTGTGTGTGTGTGTGTGCGCGCGCGCGCACACACACACACACACACACACACACACACACAGTGAATGAAGCAAGGGGTAAGCTCCAACAACCTCACACATACACAGACAGATAAACAAATATCCACACAGTCACACATTTGGTGGGTGGAGCAAATTACAGTGAGCTGACACTGAAAACTTTTCTTTTCCCTTAGACCTTTTATAGTCCTGAAGACAATGTTTTCCATATAAGAAGAGAATAAAATTACCTCATAGCCACAAGCTACGTATTCTCTAAAAACAATCACCACAAAAACATACTCTTCAGAAACAGATTAAAATCACTACACAAAAGGAAATTACAAGATAATTGATTGTGTATCCTTCTTTTGAAACTCATATCTAACTAAACATTTCCCATCTATCTTTCTCTTCACAAGCTCCTCATAACTGCAAAGCAATAATTCTTTTGTCATAGCTTACCAAAGCTTAAGCAAGCCTATCTATATTAGCGAGTTCTTTCCTATGTTTAGCTGGCGACAATTTAAGTAGAACATCATCTATCTTACATCTTTTGATTCTTGTTCAGTTAAACTGGCTAATTATCTATCATCTATTCTTATATTCACAATAAAATTACCTTTTCCATGTCTATGACCTTTTTTTATGGTGCACCCCAAACCTGTGTTCATATTCCTAAAAAATCAAGTAATTCAGGCCCAACTTAGAATGAATGTTTTCTTCGATCATTAACTTCCCCCCAGGGTATTTTTCTTGCTACCACGTTTACTGTTTGTAGTCATTAAAGCTCACTTTATTTCTTTTCTCATCTATGTAGCTCTTACTATTCTATAAGGAAGAGACACATTCTATTCTTGATTCTAACTTTTAACTTTCAATCATCTATCCTAACTTCCCAAAATTACTTAAATCAAATTAACTTCCTGAAACTATTTAAATCAAATCCAGAATTCTATAAAATTATTAACTTATCTAAACAGCTTTACCTCAAGAACATTTGTCTTCGTGTTGATCTGCAGGAAACTTGCCCAACAAAGTAGGCTATCACCCAAGAAGTAATGACACTAGGCTATATGCAGTGAGGGTCTTCTGATGCTCAATCATTGCAAGCTAGATAAATGAGGAATATAGCAATGACAACCATGAGAAGGCACATCAGTAGCAAAAACATAATCATGGGACAAAGACTCTAGGGCTGTACCTCTCTTCAGGGTACACCCATCACAGCCAAGAAGATAGGCCATTTCCAGGAAATTCACTTGCTCACTGCAGTTTTTCCTGCATACATCTGTCACAAAGGTATAAATTTTTAAATGCCTTTACATAATTTGAGAAGAGGGGTTGGTGATTTAGCTCAGTGGTAGAGCACTTGCCTAGCAACCGCAAGGCCCTGGGTTCGGTCCCCAGCTCCGAAAAAAAGAAAAAAAAATAATTTGAGAAGAAAGGATCTCTGATTCCACAGAGTTAAATCTTTGTTTGTAGCAATTTTGTCATCCAAAGACAAAGCTGTGTCCTAAGTCTGGCCCACCGACTGTTCCAACTGAAGTTAGACCTTGGAATCTTCATGTGGTACTGATTGGTCAGACATGCTGGATGCTAAATGCAATCATTGTAGGGTCACAAAAGATTTTACTGAAATTTCAAAAACCCCTGGGAAACTAGGCAATGTGTGGCAAGAGTTAGAATCCCTGCAGCAGCCTGTGGGAGAAACTGCCTCCATGAGATGGGCCTATGTCTTAGTTAAGGTTTGTTCTGATGAAACACCATGAACAAAAACAAAAAAAAATAAAACAAAAAAAATAAGTGGGCATGAAAGGGTATATTTGGTTTACAATTTCATACTGCTATTCATCATCAATGGAAATCAGGATAGGAACTTAAGCAGGGCAGAAACCTGGAGGCAGGAGCTGATCCAGAGGCCATGAAGGGATGTTGCTTATTGGATTCCTCTCAGGTTTTATTCAGCCTGCTTTCTAAGAGAATCCAGGATGACCAGCCCAGACATGGCACCATCGAGTGGCCTGGACCTTTCCCAGGGCTAATCACTGAGAAAATACCTTACAGCCAGATTTTATGAATGTTTTTTTCCCAGTTGAATTTCCCTGTTTTCAAAGAATTCTTCTTGACACAAGACTAGCCAACATTGCCTGTATGTCTCTAGGATATTTTCTTAATTGATGAGAAAGGAGCCATCCCACTGGGGATGGTACCATCCCTAGGCAAGTGGGCACTGGCCATATATAAAAGGTACCTGAACATAAGGTGGGACAATTCTGCTTCAGTTCCCACCTCTAGGTTTCTGCCTTGAATTCCCTTCGTGATAGACTGTGATTAGGATGTGTAAAACAAATAAGCCCTATCCTCCACAGGTTAGTTTTGTCTTAGGATGTTTTACCACAGCAACAAAAAGCAAACTGGAAAAATACCAAAAATATACATTGCAGAAAGCACAGTTTCTTCAACAAACGGTGCTAAGAAAATGGAATATCCACATGTAAAAGACTGAAACTATATCCTGGTCTAAAATGCTTCAGAAAAATCACTGTGAGAGACATTGGGTAAGTAGGATTTCTTGTTCTCTGTCTTAGAGGGCAAATGAAAGCTTCATGGACAAGAGAAATGTACTGAAGTATTTTGTGAGATCTTGCAATTAAGAGGCATAAGTATTGACTGTATGAATTTAAAGTCATAGGTAAAGTAAATATAATTCTGAGTAAAAAAATCAGGAGAGGGAGAAAGAGAGAAAGGAGAGAGAGAGAGAGAGAGAGAGAAGCTAAAAGAGAATTTCTGCACAATTCTGTTTCAATGTGTTTCTGCACATTGCTGTACATGCCTTTGTTGTTCCTTCTCATACAGAAGTCAGATATAGAGGATTAACAATTTATTTAACCACTTCAGAAATGCTGCTTTTTGCAGTACACAATGTGCAGAGACTGAGAGGCTTTAGAATAATACTCAGTCAAAAATGGGGTGTCTTCATCAAACCACTCCCCTCAAGACAGAGATTTATGCAGAAGAGGAGGCAGAAAGATTGCAAGAGCCAGAGGTGGTGGGCAATGATCTCAAGGGAACAGTGTCTTCCAGACATAGCAGAATTGATGTACATATGAACTCACAGTGACTGTGGCAGTTCATATAACATCTGCACAGGTTCAAGCCAGATGTTATTCCAGCACCAAAAGGGGAAGTAGACACAGATTCCCACAACTGAACAAGATACTATTTGCAACTGATACCCACTGAAAAAAATGAAAAAATCCAATGGAATGTCACTGGGTATATTAAGTGTACTCTAGTGTATTTCCCATGTCTGGGTGTAATTGGTCAACACTAAGAATCTCAATCTTGGCACTTTGTTCCAGAGACAGCCACATTTTCTCGTAACGTACCAGGCTTGTCCTGTAGACAAAATGGTGTAGGTCAGTGTGATCAGATTTGGGCAAATTTTACACCTGATTACCAGGGCTGCCTTCTGTTCTGCACTTGGCACAATGTTGCCATCAATGACCCCTTCATCAACCTCAACTACATGGTCTACATGTTCCAGTATGACTTTATCCATGGCAAAGTCAATGGCACTGTCAAGGCTGAGAATGGGACGCTTGTCATCAACAGGAAGCCCATCAGGAGCAAGATCCCACTACATCAAATGGGGTGATGCTGGTGCTATGTTGTGGAGTCTACTGGTGTCTTCACCACCATGGAGAAGGTTGGGGCCCACTTGAAGGGTGGGGCCAAAAGGGTCATCATTTCTGCCCCTTCTGCTGATGCCCCTATGTTTGAACCATAAGAAATATGACAACTCACTCAAGATTGTCAGCAATGCATTCTGTCCCACCAATTTCTTAGCACCCCTGGACAAGGTCATCCATGACAACTTTGGCATCATGGAAGGGTTCATGACCATGGTCCATGCCATCACCACCACTCAGAAGATGGTGGATAGCCCCTCTGGAAAGTTGGGCATAATGGCCATGGGACTGCCCAGAACATCATCCCTGCAAGGCTGTGGTCAAGGTTATCTCAGAGATGAATGGGAAGCTCACTGGCATGACCTTCCACATTCCTACTCCTAATGTATCCATTTTGGATCTGACATGCCTCCTGGAGAAACCCGCCAAGCATAATGATATCAAGAAAGTGGTGAAGCAGGCATCTGAGGGCCCACTAAAGGGCATCCTGGGCTATACTGAGGACAAGGTTGTCTCTTGGGACTTCAACAGCAACTCCCATTTCTCCACCGTTGATGCTGGGGCTGGCATTGCTCTCAATGACAACTTTGTAAAGCTCATTTCCTGGTAGGACAATGAATATGGCTACAACAACAGGGTCTTGGACATCATGGCCTACCTGGCCTCCAAGGAGTAAGAAACCCTGGACCACCCACCCCAGCAAGGACACTGAGAACAAGAGAGAGACCCTTGGTTGCTGAGGAGTCCCTGTCCCAACTCGGCCACCAACACTGAGCATCTCCCTCACTATTTCCATCCTAGACCCCCATAACAGAAAGGGCCTAGGGAGCCCTCCCTACTTTCTTAAATACCATCAATAAAGTTTGCCACACCCCACAAAAAGAATCTCTCTCTCTCTCTCTCTCTCTCTCTCTCTCTCTCTCTCTCTCTCTCTCTCCTCCTCCCTCTCTCTCTCTCTCTCTCTCTCTCTCTCTCTCTCTCTCTCCCCTCATGTGTGTGTGTGTGCATGTATGTTTTCTTGAGGAAATGTTATATATTCAACTTACTTAATGCCACAGTAGCACTGTTGTACTGAAAACCATTACACTATATACTAATTATAAGAATTTAAAAGACTGAACACTGCTCAAAGTACTGAAATGTATATGTCATAAGAAAATCTGGAGTAGGATATCTGAAGGTTTGATACTGACAGAAGTTCTATCAGGGATAAGGACTCTATGAACATTTTCATTTTTATGAACACATATCTCCTCATGCCTCTTGTCTCATGCTTTCAAGACTGCTGCAGCATCACAAGTTTCAGATCTGTGTGGGAGAAAGAGATAGGCAAGGACAGAGACTTGGGTGCCTTTGGTTTAAAACCTTTGCCATTTCTCCTTAGTAGGATGCATTGCTCCTGCCTTTTTTTTACTGATGTCTCACCTATGAGAACTATACCACGTTCCTCCATTTAATGATGTTTTTAGCCAGTTTCATTACTGACATGGACAAACTCAGGATGTTTTAAGGTCAAGGCAAACATGTGGGTATGAGTAAGCATGGGGCCATATCCCCCACGTTCGTTGGCCAGAATACATTAAAAGAAATGTGGCAGGTAAGCTAAAACAGAAGAAAAAACAATGAATCCGATGTAAAAATGTCAAAAGATAAAACATGCAGCTTGGGAAAAGAAAATCGAATAACGAATAGAGGCTGAACCCCAACAGTAAAGAGAAATGGAAATGAAAGTGAAACACATTTCTGAAAATGCCGTTTTGGTAAAATAATAAATGGGAACTTTAAAATTTCATTGAGGAGGTCAACTGCTTTTTTATTGCACCATTTTTTGAGATTATAATATAATTATCATTATTCTCTTACCTTTCCTCCATCCAAACCATCTTATATGCCTTTCTCCACTCTCCTAATTCATGAACTCTTTTTATTAATTGTTATTCACTGAATATATGGATCTATATGTATTTAGGAATAAAAATACATATATTTTATTTTATGTACTATATGTATTTATATATGTGTTGATATTCCTAAATGCAACCTGCTCAGCCTATACAATGTTTGTTATATGTATAGTTTTAGGGCTGAACATTTGATATTGGATAGCCAGTTGGTGTGCTCTTCCCAAGAGAAGACTATTTCTCCCACTCCCAGTGCTCCTTCGCAATATGTAGCCATTCTGCAAAGCCCATGTTATATGTACTGTTGGGAATTCATAACATTTGATCACAAATATTCATAAGGAGACATTTCTGAAATAGCAAGAATAGCAGCATGCATAACAACTTAAATGTTTCTTGAAAGGACAAAGGAATTTTGACACAATCAAATATTTAACTGCTAAAATTAGCAAAACTATATTCACAATGAAACAAAATTACATACATGTTGGTTGGAGTCTTCCAGACATAATCATTTTACTTAAACATAAATGGATGTGCTTTTATACCTTTTTATTGATTCTTTGTAAATTTCACATCATGCACCCGAATGCCACTCATCTCTACATCCCTTCATATAAACTTCCACACCAAAGGGAGGAAAAATCTTGACATGGAAACGGTATTGTGTCAGAGTGTGTCCCATAGTATACGCTTTTGTTCACACATGTTCATTGCAATGACTCATTGGTCTGGTTAGAAGACTCTGGCTTCCATTATTGTATCAATACTGAAACCTCACTGAGAGTCCTCTCAGTATTCTGTTGTTGCCCTGAGTCATGGAGATCCTGTAGATTTGGATCTGTTGCACCGGCTCCTTCATTCATGCCAGCATTTCAACAATGGAATATATGTTGGAGTAGAACATTTCAAAGCCCTAGATAGGGATCTAAGAGGTATCTTTAACTGGTCAGCCTGTTGACTTTCCCTGTCTCATACCCTTGGCCTCTCTCATGCCAGCTCTCTCACACTCATGCCCTCAGGCCAGGTTCCTGCAGCCCCCACATCCAGGGCTAGGGTGCACCTTGAGTGCTGCATGCAGTATTTCTTAATAATTGAAGTAATAACTAAAAAGTGATTCCTTTTTACAAAAGTTCAGGATAAAGAAGAACAAGAAAGGATAAGCTGTGAAATGGTGAAGTAATGGATGACTTGGTCTTAAAACCAGTTTGATCATCCTTTAATCAGACTATTTTAAAATCTTGATAATATTTTGTCCACTTTAGGCATGTTTGAAAAGATAACAGGATCAAAATTTAGTCATAGGCTTTAGCTTTTGATATCAAAATATATTCTAAGGCAGAAGTTTAACTTCGGGCTGAGTGTAGTTTTGAACTGGCCAGTGTTATACTGGTCCTATAGCTCTGAAGCCATGTTGTAGATGGAGGTATTATTCTTCTAAATGTTTCCAGGTTTCTTCAGAAAATGAGCACATATGATTACTCTTCTGCATGCTTCTAGGCGTGTGCTGTATACTGCTAAGTCGATCTGTAACACTAAGTAGCAGGTCAACTATAACCACTGTTGCTGTGGTATTAAGCACATTAAAGATATAAAATTAGCCACTAAGTTTGGCATCAGGAACAGGATCCCTGATCTTGTCTCTGCTACCCTGATGGAATGAGTTAAGACAGAAAGCTGAAGGTCTATGGAAAAGTAAAAGGAACGCGAGTGTAAAAAGAGAATATATGTAGAAAATTTAATTAGAAAAGATATTTAATTAGAATAAAACATAAGCCATATTAGAAGGGATGTAAGGAGATCAAAGATTTTACTTTTATGGAAATTGGAAGAAGACCCCCTTTTCTAGTCCATTAAAGATCCTGTTGATATCATTGTCACATAAGTATTTCAGATTCAGTATCGATTGTATCACGACCCTCTTTCCAGTCTATGGATCTTGAATTCATCTTTAAATCCCGACATAGAAGCTTCACCTATGTTCACCTAAGTCAAAAGTCATCCTAGACTACTTTAGCACCATTTGTGTGCAGTCCATCACTTGGTGATGAACTTTCATCTCTTAGGTCGTACATAAACATTCTTCTCTCTTAGCTTAATATCAATGTCCAGAATCATTTTGCTTTTTAACCCTATACGGTTCTAGTGATGGCCAGTAATATAGCCCTATGTTGCTACTAAATCACTGTATAACATAATATTGAACTCATTTAATGATCGGTTCACCAACATCCAAGATTAATTATTTAAAAGAATTTATTAGTATTCTTAAATAGCAATCCTACTCATATGTCTACTGACAAATTGTACTATGGCAGCTTCCAATGTTAACCCTAAGCCTGATCTATTCTTGTTGGGAATTTCTAGGGCCAACCAAAGCCTTATAAATTCATCATCCAAACACCTTTCATCATAAAGTCCCTTCAAGTTTATCTGATTTTTAAATAGGAAGGAACAACACTGGTTATACAATTTCATCCCACACAATTATACAACAATTATAGGAGTTTTCAGTCAACACCCAATTATCCCACTGTGTGTGTGTGTGTGTGTGTGTGTGTGTGTGTGTTGTATGTATGTATGTCATCCTCCTTCCTGCCCTCCTTTCCCCTCCTCTTTCATTTAAGACCAAATCTTCCTTTGTAGCTCTGGCTATTCTGGCAAACACTATAGAACTCAGTTTATCTCAAGCTCATGATTTTCCTACCTCAGCCTCCCCAGCCTTCCAAATTGTATTTATTGCAGCTAAGACATTAAATCTATACAAGCAATACTCGGGTCTCTTAACCACAATAATAGCAAGGTCTCACAGCATTTGCAGTATGTTTCTCTTGCATGGGAGACTTTCATTTGCTCTCAAAGAGAGAGAATGAAGAATCCTGGGCAATCAATGTCTCACACGTGGATTTTCTTTAATCCTTCCAGCTCTCAGAAAAAGAGACATGTCAATGTATCATCATATGAACTTTATAGGGTTTTTATTTCACTGGCTTATTGAAGATGACATTTCTGAACTACATTACAAGAACAGTTCGGTTCCAATTGCAATTCCAGGAAGGAGTAAATTAATACTAATGCAGAAGACATAGACAGAGGCCAATGAGAGTGAAATCTAGGAATGTATACAGGCACCAAGACTTTAATTGAAATTCGTCTCACACTAAGAAAAATAAAAGCAGTATGCAAAGAAGGTGTATTAGCATAGTTAGCAATGTAGATGTGCTTTGAGAGAGTCCTGCCAATATTCCCATTGCTGTAACACTGTTATCCACATCTCCAGAACTCTTTCTTCTATGACTCCATCTCAGCACCAGTGAAAGGGGAAGGCTGATTGAAAGAATGCCTTCATACTTCTATGTTATCACTTCCGCTTAATAAAACTGAAGTTTGGGGTAGTACATTGCAATGCTGAAACCCAACTCACCCATTTCTGGTTCATCGAGTCTGTCCAATGCCTTCACATCTTCAGACTATGTTGGGATGCCTACCTGGTAAGCACGAGGCCATTTTTTAATGTTTTTTTCTGTAGACATTGTCTCAGTTAAACATCACAGAGAACTTCAAGGTAGAAACCATGAATCTCAATTTCTAAATGGAAGTTCAGAACAGTTAGGATAACCCACCCAAATAGCTAGAGACAAAGCTCGTGTGACATTTTTGGTCCATCAGATGCTTTTCTAACGTCCTATAGACAAATAAGCAATGACTGACATTCTGATTAGGTAAGTATCTTGTTTTCTATCAATAGAAAACAGGGATCAAGGGGAAGAACTTCAAATGTAAAGAGTAAAAAAAGAATAGGAATGAAATGTTTGTCCTCTGGTTTCCCATATCACAGAGAAGAGACTATGAAGTCATCAAAAAGATTCAGTGAGATAAAACAGAAGGTTAAAAAATATTTCTCATGGGCTGAGTATATGGCTAAGTTGGTAGAGTACTTATCTAGCATGTAGAAACCTCTGAGTTATCTGGTGGGGTTGTACACAATTACACAGAAGAATCAGAAGTTCAATGTCATACTCAGTCACAGAGAAAGTCTCAGTATAGCCTGGGCTATCTGACAAGAATGATTGTTCTTTCCTTTACCCTTTTTTCTTCTTGTTGTCAGATAGCCCAGGCTATGCTCAGACTTGCTCTGTGACTGAGTGTGTTGAAGGGTTATATTGGAAATGAAAAGAAATCGATATCTTGATGTCTCAATTAAGTACCATTTTCTCCATGGATACTTGTTTCATCATTTTACACCCAATTTTTTACAGTTAACTCAACAGAAGCAGTACATTAGAGGTCACACCATGTATTATCATTAAATTTCCCTTGACACAAACAATCACAGAGTCAGATATACATCTTGATCAAAGTTTCTGAAGTCTACTATGTAGTCAGTGCTCTACTGGGAGTGCAGAGCGCGTGTCTCACACAGAAGTTTATAATTACTCTTTTATATTAAGGACGTTATGAAAAGCACTTTCAACTATCAGATAGAGTTCTGTATATTTCCAAGGAGTAGTTTTTCCCCTACTGGAAGCTTACCTAGAACCTCTGGCATCATGGAAGCTAGACCACACCGAAGAGCGTTTCAAGGATGGTACACTGCAGGTCCTCTGGACCCTGTGTTCAAAGTTTATGGCATCTTCAGCAGTACAGACTTACTTTCCACCTCTCAGGGGAAACCAAGGGCATCATCAGTAGTCTATAGTGTTTGGGAGTCTCTTGGACAAAGCTGAACAATTGAAAAAATGGTTTACCATACTTGGTGTTGGGGTTTGTCTTAAATGGTGGAGAATTGCCAGGCAAGATAAAAATTCTTGATTTAAACTGTATATGTGTACACAGACTTACATGTGATATAGGTATTGTTAAAAGTATAAGTTATCGTGCTCGCTTCAGCAGCACATATAATAAAAAAAGTATAAGTTATCATGGCTTTTTCAGATAGTGTTACTTTTATTTCCTTGTTTGTCTCCCACCCTTTCCCTAATTAGTGTCCCCTCATTATCCCAACCATCCTCAGATTATTGTTACCCTTCTATATTGTTATTCCCTTCTATATTTTTCTTCAACTTGATATCTCATAAAACTCTTCACACTTCAGTTACAATATAACACAACAATCAGAGCACTGTTTACTAAGTGATAGTTTTATTTCAACTTATCTCTATTGTTATTTTTTTAATTTCATGGTCTGAGACAGGCTCTCACTACATAGCTCTGCTGGTCTAGAATTCACTAGAAAGAACAGGCTGGCTTATAACTTGTAGAGTTCCTTCGGTCTCTACCTCCTGAGCGTTGGAGTCAGAGGAGTGCACTGCCATGCCTGACTAATGACTCTGTGCTCGGTTGTCACTGTATTGGGACTCCTTCTCTCCCTATGCAATGATGTTTTGCTCCCTAGGCAACAATGCTTTCCATTCTATGGATAAAGTATATAACATTTTCTATTCCTGAGAGTGCTTCAGCCTCAGGAGAGTTTCTGCCAGGCTAGAGTTCCTTTCATGGTAATACTTACAAATTGCCTGATGAACGGCACAATAACAAATTAGATGGTCAAGTTTTGACAATTAAATTGCATACAGCTCCAAACAACCTAATCACAAAACTGAAAATAGATAACACTAGAATGTGAATTCAGTTCAAGGGATGTCAGCGAAGATTTACAGTGTGCAGGCTATCACGGAAGACATAAATAGTGTTTGGACTTGAGCTAGAAGTCAATTTAATAAGTAAAGAGATGTATAGATCTTACAATGTAAATACAATTGCTAATCTTTTCTGGAATTTGGATGTCATTAAGCAATTTCTGACACCACAATCCCAAATCACCATATAGAAGAGAAGGGTTATGACCTAGCTGATCATGCACAAATTATTCCAAACCTCAATTAAGTTAAGATGCAGAAGGCATATATGTAAATGAGTGGTAAATATTGAGTAAGTAATACATTTCTTGAACAAATCTAAACCAAGATAACATAGAATACTCTTCTATAAATTCTTAAATAAAAGGATTTCTATTTGTGGGTAGGAAATACTTTCATCAAGACACCAATGCTGTGTTTTCTGAACTCATAATTCAACCAAGAAAACATTTCTGGTAGAAAAATGTATCAAACATCAAAGAAATGAATTATATCAATAAAATAAGAAGAATAGCTTTTAGGCATAGTACCCGTGGCATATGTCAAACTGTCCACATTTTGTATCAAAAATCTATTACAAATATCACAGGTAAAATTTGCAGCTTCTTTAACCTAATATAAAAACAACAAATTCTACCCCACAGGCTTCCATATTCATAACCAAAATGGAACCATGCCAAAGCCATGATAATTTATCCTTTTATGACATTGTTTCCTTGGAGGAAAGCACTTTATGATTTCTTTTATTCTCCTGAAATTTAAGTGAAAATCAAAGCATTTCTTGCCTTTTAAATTTGGAAGTACAAACAGCACATAGGTTTGCTGTCAGTCAAACCAAAGAAATTCAACCCTGTTAAAGAGCCAGGGAGTCTGTGTCTGTTGCCAAAGGCCTTCCTGATTTAATCATTGTGATTTCATAAGTCTTGGGAAGAAGAATCAAAGAAAGTTTTTATTCTTGTGGCTGCTACAATCAGGTTTTTAATATTGAAGATATTAGGTCTTGCAGGATTTACAGCGAAGCCCTTAGCTAGCTACACCTCTAAGTTTTGAAGCTGTGAAAACTATTAAAATAAGAAGAATGTAAAATGGCAAGCACCTTGATGCAAGGCCTTGTAGCAGGATTTAGTGTTAAATGAAGCTAACCTATTTCCACTTTGTAGTTTTGATAAATGTCCAGAGGGCCTTTTGAAAGTAAAACAAAATGAAAAGAACAAAGACATAGATCATTTCATTGGGAGACCCTGGGTTTATACAGTAGTTCAGTTTTGTCAAGTCAATATCAGAAAACTCAAGAAATACTAAAGAAGTCTATTCCTCAAAAACTCATTGCATCTCTCATCCAACAGCATACTCTAATGTGTTCATCATTTCCTGAAATTAACCTTCACTTGTATTCTTATACTTGAGAATCAACATACTTGAGGAGACATACCAGGTTGGCTCCAGTCTATAGAAGCATTAATATATTGCCTTCATACATAAATGTAACATTTTTGTACTAATTATTCTTAAATAAATTAGCTTGCAGGAAAATCTTTTCTGAATATCTATCCCATGTTATTATCTAAGATAAATTCTGAGATTGAGACCAAGATCTAGACAAGGTATAGTCCTGCCTACAAATGACCATTAAAATCTACCTGTCAAAAAATAATCAAAAATCTAACTGAATATGCATTCTAAAGAAGCCTAGATTAAGCAGAATACAGTGCTACTGGAAATTCTGTTTCACTTTACTCAGTAGTGGTTCAGATTGACTCTAAAGAATTGGTGGAAAGGCAAGCGAACTTGAGCCTCGGGACCACAGGTAAGACCAACTTTTCTGCTGCAAGAGACCTGCCTGGTGAACTCGGGACGCACAGAGGCAGAATTCCTCTAGGACCAGGCACTTCCTGTGTCTACCATGAGTCCCACACCCTTGGATCCTGGCCCGCAGCAGCTCTCTGCGCCTAGACCCTGTCGGAGAGAGACCTTACCGCCTGGTCAGGTGGCAACTCCTGAGGCTGCAGAGCAGAGAGGCCACCAACACTGCCCACCCCTGCACACATCCCTGGCCCAAGAGGAAACTGTATAAGGCCTCTGGGTTCCCGTGGGGGAGGGCCCAGGAGCGGCAGGACCCCTGTGCCTGAGACACCACCGGAACCTGAAGGAACAGACCAGATAAACAGTTCTCTGCACCCAAATCCCGTGGGAGGGAGAGCTAAACCTACAGAGAGGCAGACACGCCTCGGGAACCAGAAGAGACTGCACTCTGCACACATCTCTGATGCCAGAGGAAAACAACAAATGCCATCTGGAACCCTGGTGCACTGAAGCTCCTGGAAATGGTGGCGCAGATCTTCCTGGTTGCTGCTGCCGCAGAGAGCTCATGGGCAGCACCCCGCGAGCGAACTTGAGCCTCGGGACCACAGTTAAGACCAACTTTTCTGCTGCAAGTGACCTGCCTGGTGAACTCAAGACACAGGCCCACAGGAACAGCTGAAGACCTGTAGAGAGGAAAAACTACACGCCCGAAAGCAGAACACTCTGTCCCCATAACTGGCTGAAAGAAAACAGGAAAACAGGTCTACAGCACTCCTGACACACAGGCTTATAGGATAGTCTAGCCACTGTCAGAAATAGCAGAACAAAGTAACACTAGAGATAATCAGATGGCGAGAGGCAAGCGAGGAACCCAAGCAACAGAAACCAAGACTACATGGCATCATCGAGCCCAATTCTCCCACCAAAGCAAACACGAATATCCAAACACACCAGAAAAGCAAGATCTAGTTTCAAAATCATATTTGATCATGATGCTGGAGGACTTCAAGAAAGACGTGAAGAACTCCCTTAGAGAACAAGTAGAAGCCTACAGAGGAATCGCAAAAATCCCTGAAAGAATTCCAGGAAATCATAAATAAACAAGTAGAAGCCCATAGAGAGGAGTCACAAAAATCGCTGAAAGAATTCCAGGAAATCATAAATAAACAAGTAGAAGCCCATAGAGAGGAGTCACAAAAATCCCTGAAAGAATTCCAGGAAAACACAATCAAACAGCTGAAGGAATTAAAAATGGAAATAGAAGCAATCAAGAAAGAACACATGGAAACAACCCTGGATATAGAAAACCAAAAGAAGAGACAAGGAGCTGTAGATACGAGCTTCACCAACAGAATACAAGAGATGGAAGAGAGAATCTCAGGAGCAGAAGATTTCATAGAAATCATTGACTCAACTGTCAAAGATAATGTAAAGCAGAAAAAGCTACTGGTCCAAAAACATACAGGAAATCCAGGACTCAATGAGAAGATCAAACCTAAGGATAATAGGTATAGAAGAGAGTGAAGACTCCCAGCTCAAAGGACCAGTAAATATCTTCAACAAAATCATAGAAGAAAACTTCCCTAACCTAAAAAAGAGATACCCATAGGCATACAAGAAGCCTACAGAACTCCAAATAGATTGGACCAGAAAAGAAACACCTCCTGTCACATAATAGTCAAAACACTAAACGCACAAAATAAAGAAAGAATATTAAAAGCAGTAAGGGAAAAAGGTCAAGTAACATATAAAAGGCAGACCTATCAGAATCACACCAGACTTTTCGCCAGAAACTATGAAGGCCAGAAGATCCTGGACTGATGTCATACAGACCCTAAGAGAACACAAATGCCAGCCCAGGTTACTGTATCCTGCAAACCTCAATTAACATAGATGGAGAAACCAAGATATTCCATGACAAAACCAAATTTACACAATATCTTTCTACAAATCCAGCACTACAAAGGATAATAAATGGTAAAGCCCAACATAAGGAGTCAAGCTATACCCTAGAAGAAGCAAAAAACTAATAGTCTTGGCAACAAAACAAAGAGAAGAATAGCACACAAACATAACCTCACATCCAAATATGAATATAACAGGAAGCAATAATCACTATTCCTTAATATCTCTCAACATCAATGGCCTCAACTCCCCAATAAAAAGACATAGATTAACAAACTGGATACGCAACGAGGACCTTGCATTCTGCTGCCTCCAGGAAACACACCTCAGAGACAAAGACAGACACTACCTCAGAGTGAAAGGCTGGAAAACAACTTTCAAAGCAAATGGTCAGAAGAAGCAAGCTGGAGTAGCCATTCTAATATCAAATAAAATCAATTTTCACCAAGATCACCAAAAAATCCACCAAGATGAACTCTCAATCCTAAATATCTATGCCCCAAATACAAGGGCACCTACATACGTAAAAGAAACCTTACTAAAGCTCAAAACACACATTGCACCTCACACAATAATAGTAGGAGATTTCAGCACCCCACTCTCATCAATGGACAGATCATGGAAACAGAAATCAAACAGAGACGTAGACAGACTAAGAGAAGTCATGAGCCAAATGGACTTAACGGATATTTATAGAACGTTCTACCCTAAAGCAAAAGGATATACCTTCTTCTCAGCTCCTCATGGTACTTTCTCCAAAATTGACCATATAATTGGTCAAAAAACGGGCCTCAACAGGTACAGAAAGATAGATATAATCCCATGCGTGCTATCTGACCACCACGGCCTAAAACTGGTCTTCAATAACAATAAGGGAAGAATGCCCACATATACGTGGAAATTGAACAATGCTCTACTCAATGATAACCTGGTCAAGGAAGAAATAAGAAAGAAATTAAAAACTTTTTAGAATTTAATGAAAATGAAGGTACAACATACCCAAACTTATGGGACACGATGAAAGCTGTGCTAAGAGGAAAACTCATAGCGCTGAGTGCCTGCAGAAAGAAACAGGAAAGAGCATATGTCAGCAGCTTGACAGCACACCTAAAAGCTCTAGAACAAAAAGAAGCAAATACACCCAGGAGGAGTAGAAGGCAGGAAATAATCAAACTCAGAGCTGAAATCAACCAAGTAGAAACAAAAGGACCATAGAAAGAATCAACAGAACCACAATTTGGTTCTTTGAGAAAATCAACAAGATAGATAAAACCCTTAGCCAGATTAAGGAGAGGACACAGAGAGTGTGTCCAAATTAACAAAATCAGAAATGAAAAGGGAGACATAACTACAGATTCAGAGGAAATTCAAAAAATCATCAGATCTTACTATAAAAGCCTATATTCAACAAAACTTGAAAATCTGCAGGAAATGGACAATTTCCTAGACAGATACCAGGTACTGAAGTTAAATCAGGAACAGATAAACCAGTTAACCAACCCCATAACTCCTAAGGAAATAGAAGTCATTAAAGGTCTCCCAACCAAAAAGAGCCCAGGTCCAGACGGGTTTAGTGCAGAATTTATCAGACCTTCATAGAAGACCTCATACCAATATTATCCAAACTATTCCACAAAATTGAAACAGATGGAGCACTACCGAATTCCTTCTATGAAGCCACAATTACTCTTATACCTAAACCACACAAAAAGACCCAACAAAGAAAGAGAACTTCAGACCAATTTCCCTTATGAATATCGATTTAAAAATACTCAACAAAATTCTGGCAAACCGAATCCAAGAGCACATCAAAACAATCATCCACCATGATCAAGTAGGCTTCATCCCAGGCATGCAGGGATGGTTTAATATATGGAAAACCATCAACGTGATCCATTATATAAAACAAACTGAAAGAACAAAACCACATGATCATTTCATTAGATGCTGAGAAAGCATTTGACAAAATTCAACACCCTTCAGGATAAAAGTCCTGGAAAGAATAGGAATTCAAGGCCCATACCTAAACATAGTAAAAGCCATATACAGCAAACCAGTTGCTAACATTAAACTAAATGGAGAGAAACTTGAAGCAATCCCACTAAAATCAGGGACTAGACAAGGCTGCCCACTCTCTTCCTACTTATTCAATATAGTTCTTGAAGTTCTAGCCAGAGCAATCAGACAACAAAAGGAGGTCAAGGGGATACAGATCAGAAAAGAAGAAGTCAAAATATCACTATTTGCAGATGATATGATAATATATTTAAGTGATCCCAAAAGTTCCACCAGAGAACTACTAAAGCTGATAAACAACTTCAGCAAAGTGGCTGGGTATAAAATTAACTCAAATAAATCAGTAGCCTTCCTCTACACAAAAAGAGAAACAAGCCGAAAAAAATTAGGAAACGACACCCTTCATAATAGACCCAAATAATATAAAGTACCTCGTGTGACTTTAACCAAGCAAGTAAAAGATCTGTACAATAAGAACTTCAGGACACTGAAGAAAGAAATTGAAGAAGACCTCAGAAGATGGAAAGATCTCCCATGCTCATGGATTGGCAGGATTAATATAGTAAAAATGGCCATTTTAAAAAGAAATCTACAGATTCAATGCAATCCCCATCAAAATACCAATCCAATTCTTCAAAGAGTTAGACAGAACAATTTGCAAATTCATCTGAATAACAAAAACCCAGGATAGCTAAAAACTATCCTCAACAATAAAAGGACTTCTGAGGGGAATCACTATCCCTGAACTCAATCAGTATTACAGAGCAATAGTGATAAAAACTGCATGGTATTGGTACAGAGACAGACAGATAGACCAATGGAATAGAATTGAAGACCCAGAAATGAACCCACACACCTATGGTCACTTGATTTTTGACAAAGGAGCCAAAACCATCCAATGGAAAAAAAGATAGCATTTTCAGCAAATGGTGCTGGTTCAACTGGAGGTCAACATGTAGAAGAATGCAGATCGATCCATGCTTATCACCCTGTACAAAGCTTAAGTCCAAGTGGATCAAGGACCTCCACATCAAACCAGACACACTCAAACTAATAGAAGAAAATCTAGGGAAGCATCTGGAACACATGAGCACTGGAAAAAATTTCCTGAACAAACCACCAATGGCTTATGCTCTAAGATCAAGAATCGACAAATGGGATCTCATAAACCTGCAAAGCTTCTGTAAGGTAAAGGACACTGTGGTTAGGACAAAACGGCAACCAACAGATTGGGAAAAGATCTTTACCAATCCTAAAACTGATAGAGAGTTTATATCCAAAATATACAAAGAACTCAAGAAGGTGGACCACAGGGAGACAAATAACCCTATTCAAAAATAGGGTTCAGAGCTAAACAAAGAATTCACAGCTGAGGAATGCCGAATGGCTGAGAAACACCTAAAGAAATGTTCAACATCTTTAGTCATAAAGGAAATGCAAATCAAAACAACCCTGAGATTTCACCTCACACCAGTGAGAATGGCTAAGATCAAAAACTCAGGTGACAGCAGATGCTGGCTAGGATGTGGAGAAAGGGGAACACTCCTCCATTGTTGGTGGGGTTGCAGACTGGTACAACCATTCTGGAAATCAGTCTGGAGGTTCCTCAGAAAATTGGACATTGAACTGCCTGAGGATCCAGCTATACCTCTCCTGGGCATATACCCAAAAGATGCCCCAACATATAAAAAAGACACGTGCTCCACTATGTTCATCGCAGCCTTATTTATAATAGCCAGAAGCTGAAAAGAACCCAGATGCCCTTCAATAGAGGAATGGATACAGAAAATGTGGTACATCTACACAATGGAATATTACTCAGCTATCAAAAACAATGACTTTATGAAATTCGTAGGCAAATGGTTGGAACTGGAAAATATCATCCTGAGTGAGCTAACCCAATCACAGAAAGACATACATGGTATGTACTCATTGATAAGTGGCTATTAGCCCAAATGCTTGAATTACCCTAGATGCCTAGAACAAATGAAACTCAAGATGGATGATCAAAATGTGAATGCTTCACTCCTTCTTTAAAAGGGGAACAAGAATACCCTTGGCAGGGAAGAGAGAGGCAAAGATTAAAACAGAGACTGAAGGAACACCCATTCAGAGCCTGCCCCACATGTGGCCCACACATATACATCCACCCAATTAGACAAGATGGATGAAGCAAAGAAGTGCGGGCTGACAGGAACTGGATGTAGATCTCTCCTGAGAGACACAGCCAGAATACAGCAAATACAGAGGCGAATGCCAGCAGCAAACCACTGAACTGAGAATAGGACCCCCGCTGAAGGAATCAGAGAAAGAACTGGAAGAGCTTGAAGGGGCTCTGAGACCCCATATGAACAACAATGCCAAGCAACCAGAGCTTCCAGGGACTAAGCCACTACCTAAAGACTATACATGGACTGACCCTGGACTCTGACCTCATAGGTAGCAATGAATATCCTAGTAAGAGCACCAGTGGAAGGGAAGCCCTGGGTCCTGCTAAGACTGAACCCCAGTGAACTAGACTGTTGGGGGAGGGCGGCAATGGGGGAGGGTGGGGAGGGGAACACCCATAAGGAAGGGGAGGGGGAGGGGGATGTTTGCCTGGAAACCGGGAAAGGGAATAACACTCGAAATGTATATAAGAAATACTCAAGTTAATAAAAAAAAAAAAATTGGTGGAAAAAATTGCTATTGGAGGATGATCAGGCCCAATTGTTGTAGGACACTATTTTTCCTTTCCTCTAGGGAAAGGCGAAGCATGTCTAGTCATTTCAGATAGAGAAATTATGAAAACTCAAAGTGAGGCAACTCTGGAAGTCTGACATTTAAACAGAAGCTTAGATGAAATGAAAAAGTTGGTCAAGGGGAAACCAGGAAGCATGTGGTAGGCACTGTGGATGAGTCCAACTTCAACAATTAGGAAGTGAGACAGTGAAACTGGTAAGAAAGCAGGGACTTTGTATCCATCATATGGGGTATCAAAGTTGATTTAGAAAATATAGAGTGTTTCCAGAACCACAATATTCTTCCTGTTGCTTTCCATGGCTGTTTATATCCTCTACTTACATGCCAAGAACAACAATTTTTGTTCTTATTTTTAATATATTTTATTCATGACTGGTATAGAAATGGAATTATAAGTCACCAGTCTTTTTGAGATAGTCATTTCCAACCAAATGTTATTGGCCAGAGATTCACCAGATTGTTGGATTAGAAACTGTTTAACCACTCAGAGTAAAGAAGATCTTTGTCGTAAAATTACATAAGCATCCATGTACAGATTTTTTCCCATGAACAAGTTTTTCAATTCTTTATGTAAATATACACAATGCATTATTGGTTTACACTGATTCTGCATGTTTAGGACTAAGGGATGACTTCCATGCTTTCTACAGTCCCTCCAGCATTGAATAAATAACATAGTTTTTCCACTGTAATTTTTGCTATTTGTTTTATTTTAGCTTTTCTGAAATGAGTAGCTAAGGTCTATGTACCTTTTCCATACAAATGCTCATCTTTAACCATTATCCACTTGAGTTTTTGTTTCATGTTTGAAATTTATATATATGAAATATATATATATATATATATATTTGCTAACATGCGTCCCAATCTGTATGTTATCTTTTCAGCATCTTCCCAAGATTTTTTTAGAATAAGGACTCAGAATTTGGTGATGCTCAATGTATTAATGTTTTCTTTTATATATGTTTTAATGCCAATCCTAAGAACTCGTTGGCCTAAATGAAAATCTTGAAAGGTTTGGCCTGAAGTACAGTGGTCTATCTGCATTTTCTACTTCTCTGTTGTTATCTATCTGAGTCTTTTTCATTTATTTATTTATTTATTTATTTATTTATTTATTTATTCACCTTATATCCTGATCACAGCCCCCTCCCTCCTCTCCTCCCAGTCCCACTGTCCCATTCTCATGCCCTCATTCTTGTCTCCCCTTCTTCTCAGAGAAGAGGCTTCCCCCTTACAAGCTTGCCATTGCATATCAAATCCATCAGGACTAAGTGCATCCTCTCCCACTAAAACCAGATGAGAGACCCCAGCTAGAGGAAAAGCATCCAAAGGCAACAGTGTCTGAGTATAAGACAGCCATTGCTCCAATTATTATGGGAACCACATGAAGACCAAGCTTCACATCTGATAATAGGTGTAGGGGGCCTAGGTCCAGTTCATACAAACTATGTGGCTGGTGATTCTATCTCTAGAAGTTCCCTTGAACTAGTTAGTTGCCTCTGTAGGTCTTCTTGTAGTGTCTTGATCCCCTGGTTCCTTCAAGTTTTCCCTGACCCATGCCACGAGACTCTTTGAGCTCTGCCTTTTAGTTGACTATGGGTCTCCACATCTGTTTCTATCAGCAGCTGGATGAAGCCTCTTATATGACATTTGTACTAGGTTCCTGTCTGCAAGCGTAGCAGAATGTCCTTAATGGTATCAGTGACTGGCTTTCTCCCTCATGTGTGTGTGGAGGGGGGTGGGGGATCTCAAATGGCCACTCATTGGTTGGCCATTTCTTCCAACTTTATTCCTGGACATTTTGTACACAGGGAAAATTTTGAGCTGAAGGTTTTGTGGGTGGGTTGGTTTGCTCCCCCTCCACTGGATGTTCTCCATGGTTACAGGAGGGGACCACTTCAGTCTTTATGTCCCCCACTGCTAGGATTTTCAGCTAGGGTCACCCTAATATCCTCCCAGGCACTTACCCTATTCCAGGACTCAGACTTCTCCCAGAGATGCCCCCCACCAATTTCCCTTCTCTTTCCTATCTCTCTTAGCCCCAACCATACTCTCCCCCCCATCCCCTCTCCTACCTAGTTCCCTTCATCCATCCACTTCATATGTCTATTTTATTTCCCCTTTCCAGTGAGATTCAATCATCTTTTCTTGGACCCTCCTTGTTGTTTAGCTTCTTTGAATCTGTAAGTTGTAGCATGTTTATCTTGTACTTTATGGCGAATATCCACATATAAGTGCGTATGTGAATATGTTCCATGCATCTCCTTTTGGGTCTGGGTTACCTCACTCAGGATGATATTTTCTAGTTCTATGCATTTGTCTGCACATTTCATGATGTCCCTGGTTTTAATACATGAGCAGCATTCCATTGTAAAAGGTCCATTTTCTTTATCTATTCTTCAATTGAAGGTCATCTGTGCTGTTTCCAGATTCCGGCTCTTAAGAATAAAGCTGCTATGAACAAAGTTGAACAAATGTCCTTGTGGTATAGTGGAACATGTTTTGGGTATATGCCCAGAAGTGGTATAGCTGGGTCAATTTTCTCATACACAGAAAGTTTAATTTACAAAGTGGTCATACAAGTTTGTACTCCCACCAACAATGGATGAGTGTTCCCCCTTGCTCTATATCCTTGCCAGCATGTGCTGCTGTCCCTTGAGATTTTCATCTAAGCCATTCTGATGGGTGTAAAATGGAGTCTCAGTGTGGTTTTTAATTGCATTTCCCTGAGACCTAAAGATGTTGAATGTGTCTCTACGTGCATCCTGTTCATTAGAGACTCCATCACAGAGAATTTTCTCTTTAGCTCTGTATCCTTCTTTTAATTGGGTTGTGTTGTTGGTTCTTAAAAGTCAGATATTGTTTGTGTGGTTATAAAATTATTCCAGTGATTGGTTAAAAATGTTATTCTATCTCCATCAGATTAATTTTGCACATAATTCAAACATCAGTTACAGGTACATTTATGAACTTACTTTGTGATACTCTTTTTCTATTTCAGTGACTTAGGTCTAACCCCTACAACAATGCATAATAGATATTGTATCAATGTCACAGGTTTCTCTTGTTTTATTTTTTAAATTGCTTTAGCCACTTTGCATTCATTATTTCCACATATATTTTATATATTGTTCTTTGTATATTCTTCCTATACAAGATTTGGGTTCTCATGCTTTTTGCAGGAACCATCAGAAACCTTTCCATTAATGTGAGAATTGGTATCATTATCTAATCTGAGTGCTTCAATCCATGAACACACAATGACTTAGCGTTAATGTACATCTCCACTCATCAGTGTTGTAGAATTTCCATCACTCAAGTTCTGAACTGAGTTTGTCTTTTTGAGTGATTTTTATGGTATTGTAATGTGAGTACTTGCACATATGTCCACACTAGTTTAAAGCAATACCCTCAATGTTGAATCTGTACAGAATTCTTCTCTTTGTTTGGCCTAATTATGACTGAGCAGTGAATTCAATGTGATTTTAATAGAGCTTCTTTTCACCTTTCTGAGGAGGAAAGGGAATATTGTGTCACTACCACTAGGTAGAGGTAGTATTCTTACCAAATTCCTGTTTAACTCTTGATACTCTGACCCCTGGCAGAGACGAGAGTCATGGCCCTGACTTGACTTCTCCATCAACACCTTGGTAGAGATTTAGGCATTTCATTACAGTCTAGCTAAGATGAGTGTCTAGATCCCAACATGACACCCAGCTTTTACTAGCTTGACTAAAACATTTTCTGAGGACAATGGGTAAAATAACACGACTATTTTCTAAAACCATCCATTCTGCCAGGTTGCCCTTTTCTAGGTCTATTGGCCAGAGGAAGAACATATTTGTTTTGCTTTGTGACTGTGTTAACATTTTCTTTTCTTTTTTTTTTTTTTCTTTTCCGGAGCTGGGAACCGAACCCAGAGCCTTGTGGTTGCTAGGCAAGCACTCTACCACTGAGCTAAATCCCCAACCCCGTGTTGACATTTTCAAATTCTAAACATTTTCAACTCAAAGTATAAGTTATCTGAGGTAAAAAAAAAAACAAAACAAAAAAAAAAAAAAAAAAACACAAATCTCTACGATGTCATTTCATGAGTCCTGAGATCCTAAGTCTCTCCACATTTCAGAGTTTATTTCCATATATTATCTAGGATGGTTATTGTGCTTAGAAAAACAAACATGTCTATCCCATCTTTATAGAAGCAGAAGCCTCATGTCTCCATTGCAGAACCTGCTGCCACGTTGCTATGTGGGAGCTACAGAATCCCTGACAGTTTAAGGGCATAAACCCCAGGTTGAGTTCCCTTTATCCATGAGAAGCCCTGTAGCTTCCTAGTTAAATTTTTTTCCTTTTACTTGATATTTTGATATATTATTTGATTATAATTCTCATTACTTACCTTCTGTACTTGAAGCAGATCCAATGGGGCTGGGTGGTAAATTAGTTGTAGAGAGAGAAGGGAAAAAGGCCTTTGAGATAACTCTCAGGTTGAAGCTGAACAGGGATACTCCTGATTGACGTGGGAAAGAGATCTGTGAGGGTTTATTAAACCAAGAGTTTATTTTAGACATGTTGATTTATGAATGTCAATGTGTACAATATCAAATAATAATAAACATCTGGAGGTTAAGATGATGATAGGGACAGAGGTCAAATTCAGGATTCATCTGTCTTTTAGTGTGTAGCAATTAAAGTCTTCATAGCCAGATGGATATAGGCAAAGGAAAAAATATGTATCATTTTCTGGCTTTCCAGCAAATGATGCTTGTTGGAAATAATTGTGGGAAAAATGCAACAGGAAAGGAATTATGTAAACTAAAAGCAGAAATGCCGTGAGACAAATCACAGCCACTGATGCCTCATGGATCATATTGGAAAACATCAGGCCCTCAGAAATTCTTCAAAGTTCAAGCAAGAAATTTCTCTTTCCACCCATAGCTTTTGAAAATCCTATGATGGATTCCCACATGCTTCTTCAAATGAACTGAGAATCAAAAGTTACAGTGGGTTCAGCTCACTGCCACGCAAGCACTTTCCTGAGGCAGGACTTAAAATATGCTAATAGGAATGGAAAAACAGTAAATTTATTTTATGTCCATAAGATTCACACTGAAATATTCATCTTCAGCTGTGTATCCCTATCTTTATGTTTAATTTAATGAAACCGAAGGCATTAGAATAAAAAGTTGAAAATTTATAATAAACAACTGTTTGCCATGACAATTTATTACCGGTATGTTGTGTGCCTGTGGATATAATTTTATGGCGTTCAGATGCAAACATATAGCATTATCTTTCATATCTGTAAGTGCTCTTTCTGTGTCTTTACTCCTCTCCCTAGATGATTTCCCAAGCCCTTTGTTCTCTGTGCAGCTGTGAGAATGGTGGAGAATTGATGCCCTCTAACTCTTAAGTCCTCAAACCACTTCTCTAAAGATTGGACAAAGCTGGACAACGAACTCATTAAGTTAAACCAGAAATTATCAACTGCTTCTCCCACTCCTCAGTGGACCCAGGAAAGACAAAGAAGGCTCTTGTGCTCTTGGCTGAACTTTATCACTTGGAATATTTGTGGGGAGCGTTTATCCGATCAACTCATCTTTTCCTTGTCACTGCTGATGCGGATTTATTAAAGGAATCATTAGATAAATTCAACTTATAAAAAGCCAATGAGGGGGTTGGGGATTTGGCTCAGTGGTAGAGCGCTTGCCTAGGAAGCACAAGGTCCTGGGTTCGGTCCCCAGCCCCGAAAAAAAAAAAAAAAAAAAAAAAAAAAAAGAAAGAAAAAAAAAAGAAAAAAAAAACCAATGAAAGGAAGTCTTTTCACCTTTGGAGTGTAATTTAGGTATGATCTTTCAGATAACAGTTACCATCCTTGTCAAGGAAAAGGCCCTTTTATCAGCATTGTGAACTTTTGTGTCTAAATCCTTCATTGAGGTAGATTAATAGCAAGGAAAGACGATCTGGTTTTTCGTTGTCACTGGTAATCTAGCAAAATGAACAATGATTCTTTAATGAACATGTTTTGATAAACAAAATCAAATAAATAAATAATTCTTTTCTATCAAAAGTTTACATGAAGCAAAGAACATTATCTGAACCATCATATGCTGATCGATTTAAAGAAAACTCTTTCAATGTGTAATGGTAGGCCATATTCTTTGTGTAAATACTGAGTATGAGTTTTGAAAATAGCATAGATTTCATAAATCATTTACGTAGCCATCACAGGGAGACCCAAGACCATCTTCAAAAATTTGTGGTTAAAGCTCATGGCAATAGTCAATGACCTCTCATGGTTTCTGAGTGAGATATTCAAAAGACTCCATGAGAACAATTTGTGTCGGCTCTACAGTACTTGGGGCAGGTCTCAGTTCAAAGCCTTGAGACTGGAACAGACCGACACGAAGCCAAGCATTTCAGCATTCATTTGTTCATGTCTGTAGTTCACTGCTAACTGTTGCCTGGGACACAGTTGTGGGGTTCATTTGGGTCTGTATGCAAAAACACTTATCACTTACCTCTCCTTGTGTTTCTCTCTTTCTTTGCAACATAGGGAGGGTTTCTAAGGCCAAGAATCCCAGAGTTAGGCTATATTGCTTTTCTCCATCCTAGTTTCAAAGGTCATGTCCCCAGTCAAATGGAGTTCAAGGAAGAGCACTATAGAAAAGCATATAGGAAAAGAGAGACTTCTGCATGCTACACAGACAAGACAATCTGCTATAGTTTACTCTGGATGTAATAATTCACACACACACACACACACACACACACACACACACACACACACTTCTTTTCCATCAAAACTGCAAAGCCCCTTCTGTTACAGCAACAACGCAATATGTATAACAATTTTCTAAATGAGGTTGGATGTGGTTCCTAGGCAGAGATTTCTCACATACATTCTTAAAGGACTTTGCCTCACAATGGAGAAATGTGATTACGTAGGCAGGTTACACTTCTGCTTATTGAGCAGGAATGTCTGTATAAGCCTGGGTAATAGTAGTGGAACAAGGATTACACTTCGTCTGCCACTCAAAGGAAAGAAAAGAGCTGGAACAAATTCCTTGTTGATAGAGTGTTTACGGCACAAGAATGAGAGCATGAATTCTTACCTCCAAGACTCACATAAAAAGGAAGGCACACCTACTTGCATCTGTAACCCCAAAACTGAGAAGGGGACAAAGGCATGACATTCCCTGGTACTCACTGGCCAGCTGGTCAGGCCAAATGAGTAAGCTTCAAGGTCAGCAAGAGATCCTATCTCGAAAATATGATGGAGAACAGCTGAGCAAAATGCCTGGGACGTTTGTCAGCTTGACACAAGTCTGGATATACCTCAAAGAGATCTTAGTCAAGATAATGTCCCCATAATATTGAGCTATAGGCATGTCCATGGGACATTTTCTGGATTGATGAATAATGCAGAAGGGCCCAGTTCATTGGAAGCCATCAATGACCTGAATGTGGCCATTTCTGCTTCCAATGTTAACTTACTTTGAAGTCATTTAGGCTTTGCCTGGCTCGCTCTTCCTTCCTCCCTCCCTCCCTTCCTACCTTCCTTCCTTCCTTCCTTTCTTTCTTCTTTCCCGTTGGTTATTTTATTTATTTACATTACAAATGTTATCTCCCTTCCCAGTTTCCCCTCTGCAAACCCCCTACCCTATTTGCCCTCCTCCTGCCTCTATGAGGGTGCTCCCCGACTTACCCACGCACTCCTGCCTCATTGCCCTCTATTCCTCTATTCTGGGACATCAAACCTTCACAAGACCAAGAGCATCCCCTCCCAGTGATTCCATCCTTTGCTGCATATACAACTGGAGCCTTGGGTCCCTCCATGTGTGTTCCTTGTTTGATGGTTAGTCCCTCTGGGAGCTCTGGGTTATTCTTCTTATGGAGTTGCACAACCCTTCAGCTTCTTCAGTTCTTTCTCTAACTCCTCCATTGGGATCCCCGTGCTCAGCCCAATGGTTGGTTGCAAGCATCCTCATCTGTATCAGTAAGTCTCTGGCAGCAAACACTATGTGGCATCAGCAATAGTAATTGGACTTGGTGGCTGTATGTGGAGTGAATCTGCCCATGCGGCAGTCTCTGGATGGCCTTTCCTTCAGTCTCTGCTCCACTTTTTGTCCCTGTATTTCCTTTAGACAGAAGCAACTCTGGGTTAAAATTTTTGAGATGGGTAGGTGGTCCCATAGTTCTTTTTAATTTATTTTTACTGTATTTTTTAATCTTTAAAGTCCAGACTTTATCCTCCTTCCTGTCCACCCTCTGACTGTTCCACATCCCACACTTCCTACCCCGTGTCCAAGAGGATGCCCCCACTCCCTACCTCCACTCCACCATTCCCTGGGGCCTCAAGTCTCTGAAGGAATAAGTGTGTCTTCTCTCACTGAACCCAAACCCAGCAGTCCTCTGCTGTATATGTATTGGGGGCCTCGTATCAGCTAGTTTATGCTGCCTAGATGGTGGCTCAGTGTCTGAGAGATCTCAGAGACCCAGGTTAGTTGAGACTGCTGGTCTTCCTATACTCTCCTCCTCAGCTTTTTCCAGCTTTTCCCTAATTCAAACAAAGAGGTCACCAGCTTCTGTCCATTGGTTGGATATAAATATCTGTACTTGACTCTTTCAGCTGCTTGTTGGGCTTTCAGAGAGCAGTCATGATAGACCCCCGCTTGTCTTTCTTAAAGGTTACTGGGCTTTAACTAACCTTCTCTTTAGTGTCCTTGCATCTTCTGTCTTCTATTCAAGCAGAACACCTACAGAATTGTTTACTTTAATTGGATTCCTAGTCCCATAGACCCAATCTCTCCTGAATTACTGAGAGTTGTAAAATGAAATAAATCCATTCCTTCCCATGTTGCTTTTGGTCATGCTGTTTTATTGCAGTAGAAACCTTAACTAAGACAATGTCTAATGTTGATTTCTCCCTCTCCCAACTCCATGGAGGGGGGGGGCATGGGGAACTAATGGGAGAAACATGTAGTGATTCTTTCATAGAAATTCTGAAATACATCTTGACATTTATTATCAATTCCTTGACTAAAACTCAGATGCAATTGTAGGGATAATTCTCTACAATTCCTAGTTCTTTTTTGGGCTGCAAACCCTTTATGTAAAAGCCAGCTTGTGAGTGCAACTCATAATGCTTTGTGCTTTCTGGACTGCAAGTCCTTTATGTTCTTTATGGAAAAGCCAGCTCATGAGTGCAACTCACAATGGTTTCACCCAGTATAACTTGAGCAAATGGAACCAAATGTGATTCCTTTTTTGTATCCCATTCCCTTTAGTCCAGTGTTTTTTTCCATAAAAAGAATGTGCTTTAAATTCCTGTGATATGTACTATGAAATTTTGGGTGTTTGTGTTGTATATCCAGGGCCATAAGCATAAATCTTATCTTAGCAAGCTTCTCCCTATCTGGGCCCGATAAAAGGCTGCTGTGGTTGGACAGGAATCAAAATGTAGACGCCTTATCAGTCAGTACAGAGATATAGGCATACCCTTAGTGTGCCTGGGGGACGTTAATCTGTCCAATTCTATGACACTCCATTTTATATCTTCCTGAAACCTTAGGAAGAGATGATATGGTCATATTGTTGGCTTTATTTTTTACTGGCAGTAAAAATTTTCTGACAGTGACCTGGGTTCAATCTGGATTAAGACTCCTTTTCTTAATTTTAGAATTATTATCCACCCATTTGAAGAGGTGAGACTCAAAAACGGTTGTGTTAAGATGCAATGAACTGTGGTTCCCTTGCATTTAATCATCTTTTCTTCAAGGTCTCTCCTTTCTGTCACATTTTATCAGGAGCATGAAGATGCTCACCAGCACTCTCAATATGCTGCCTAGGAAGGCCTTTAAGTGGATCATGAAGTTCATTAGATGCACCTACTGCTTCCGTAAACCGCATGTGGCAATGCTACTAAAATTTCTCCTATTCTTACCAAGGGTTCATTTGCTTCTAGATCTCAATAATATTTGATAGCTTCCCTGTATTACTAACTAATGGCTTGATGGTTATTGGTGCTTCCAATACTAACCTACTTTGAAGTCATTTATGCTTTGCCTGGCTATTTCTTAAGGGCTACTGGGATTTAACTAACCATCTCTTTAGTGTCCTTTCTTCTTCAGTCCTCTATTCAAGCAGAGCCACCTACAGAATTGTTTAGCTTAATTGGGTGACTATTCCCACAACCCCAGTCTTTTCTGAATTACTGTTGCCTAGCAACAAATCACACCACTATCTACTAGTGATTTTACTCTAACCTGGTTTCTATACAACAGAAATTTGGACAGAGCATAAGAAAGATGATTTGCTTCAGACGTACAGTATACAAAATTTTTATTGGAGAAATCAAATTTGAAGCGCAAGATGTTAGATCATCCAAACCTTGATCACTTAGATGCCCTGAGGTTGTTGCCAGTCATCACTTGGGATACTGGCTGGATAATGAGAATACCTACTCATGATCTCATCTTTTGGACTTAATCTCTGAACATAATGACTGGAATCAAGAATAAGCTACTTTGACATCCATGATCTAGCTGTGTATTCACATAATGTGTCACAACTGCCTTAATCAACAGCATTCCTAGAGTTAAGGACAGGTAACAGAGATAGCCATCTCCACAGCACTAAATTTCCAATGGGAGAAATGCCCATTACACATCATAAGAAGTAGGATTAGTATGGAAATATTGTTGTTACCATTTTGAAAACACAACCTGTCATTAATATTTTTTAAAAAGTATTTAAACTATACACACCATAAGTACCAAGTGTTATGAAATGTAGTTCTTTTGTTTGATTTATTTTTTTTTAATTTTAATGTTGGGGAGGGTACTTAAGCCTTGAAATATAATCTACTTCTACTAGACTGTAAAAAATAGTTCAGCCCGGTCTCCAGCTGCACCCAGAGCTAAGGCTGTCCCACAGCCCTCCGGACCCAAAGCCTGCCCAGAGAGAGTTGGTCTCCCAGGACTGTCCTTGCTTCTAAGTTCACAGGCTCACAAGACCAAAAGAGACAAAAGTTCACGTGAGAGACAGCAGGAAAACTAACATCAGAGATAAGCAGATGACCAGAGGCAACAGAAAGCTAAGCAACAGATACCATGACCACTTGGAATCTTCAGAACACAATTCTCCCACTAAAGCTAGTTCTGGATAGCCCAACACACTGGAAAATCAATATTCAGATTTCAAATATCATCCCTATGATTATGTTAGAGGACTTTAAGAAGGTCATAAATAACTCCCTTAAAGAAATACAGGACAACACAGGTAAACAGGTAAAAGCCCTTAAAGAGGAAGCAGAAGAAAACCCTTAAAGTCTTACAGGAAAACATAAACAAAGAAGTGAAGGAATTGAACAAAACCATCCAAGATTTAAAATTGGAAATAGAAACAATAAAGAAATCACAAAGAGAACCAACCCTGGAGATAGAAACCTTGGAAAGAAATCAAGAGTCATAGATGCAAGCAAGCATCACCAACTGAATACCAGAGATTGAAGAAAATCTCAGGAGCAGAAGATAGCACAGAAAACACTGACACAACAGTCAAAGAAAATGCAAAATGGTCCTAACCCAAAACATCCAGGAATCCAGAACACAGTGAAAAGATCAAACCTAAGGATAATAGCAATAGAAGAGAGCAAAGATTCCCAACTTAAAGGGCTAGTAAATATCTTCAACAAAATTATAGAAGAAAACTTCCTTAACCTAAAGAAAGAGATGCCCATGAACATACAAGAAGTCTACAGAATTCCAAATAGAATGGACCAGAAAAGAAATTCCTTCCATCACATAAAAGTCAAAACGCCAAATTTACAAAACAAAGAAAGAATATTAAAAGCAGTAAAGAATTATGGTCAAGTAACATGAGGGCAGAACTATCAGAACTACACCAGACTTCTCAACAGAGACTATGAAACCTAAAAGATCCTGGGCAATTGTCATACAGACCCTAAGAGAACACAAATGCCAACCCAGGCTACTATATCCAACAAAATTAACATGGATGGAGAAACCAAGATATTCCATGACAAAACCAAATTTACACAATATCTTTCCACAAATCCAGCCCCATAAAGGATAATAGACGGAATATTTAAATACACGTAGAGAAACTATACCCTAGAAAAAGCAAGAAAGTAATATTCTTTCAACAAACCCAAAAGAAGATAGCCACACAAAGATAATTCTACCTCTAATAACAAAAATAACAGAAAACAACAATCACTATTCCTTAATATCTCTTAACATCAATGAACTCAATTCCCCAATAAAAAGACATAGACTAACAGACTGGATATGTAAACAGGACTCAACATTTTGCTGCATACAAAAATGCACCTCAGTGACAAAGACAGACTCTGCCTCAGAGTAAAAAGCTGGAAAATGTTTTTCTAAGCAAATGATCTCAAGAAACAAGCTGGAGTAGCCATTCTATTATTAAATAAAATCAACTTTTAAACAAAAGTTACAAGACACTTGAAAATCATCAAAGAAAAAATTGCATGATCATTTCATTAGATGCTGCGAAAGCATTTGACAAAATTCAACACCCCTTCCTGATAAAAGGCTTGGAAAGATCAGAAATTCAAGGCCCATACTTAAGCATAGTAAAAGCAATATACAGCAAACCAGTAGCCAACATCAAACTAAATGGAGAGAAACTTGAAGCAATCCCACTAAAATCAGGAACTAGACAAGGCTGCCCACTCTCTCTCTCTACATATTCAATATAATACTTGAAGCCCTAGCCAGAGCAATTAGACAAAAATAAGAAGTCAAGGGGATACAAATTGGAAAGGAAGAAATCAAAATATCACTATTTGCAGATTATATGATAGTATACTTAAATGACCCCAATAATTCTACTAGAGAACTCCAAAATCTGATAAACAACTTCAACAATGTGGCTGAATATGAAATTAATGCAAACAAATCAGTAGCCTTCCTTTATTCAAAGGATAAACAGGCTAAGAAATAAATTAGGGAAAGAACACCCTTCACAATAGTTACAAATAAGGGAGAGGGGGGACGAGGGAAAAAATAGTCACAAATAATATAATACACCTTGGTGCGACTCTAACTCTAAGTGAAATATCTGTATGACAAGAACTTCAAGTCTCTGAAGAAAGATATTAAAGATCTCAAAAAATGAAAAGACCTCCCATGCTCATGGATTGACAGGATTAATATAGTAAAGATGGCCATCTTGCCAAAAGCAATCTACAGGTTCAATGCAATTCCCATCAAAATTCCAGCTCAATCTTCATGGAGTTAGAAAGAGCAATTTGCAAATTCATTTGGTGTAACCAAAAAGACCAGGTTAGCAAAAACTATCCTCAACAATAAAAGAACTTCTGGGGGAATCACCATCCCTGAACTCAAGCTGTATTACAGAGCAATCGTGATAAAAATCTGCATGGTATTGGTACAGAGACAGGCGGATAGACCAGTGGAATAGAATGGAAGACCCAGAAATGAACCCCACACACCTATGATCAATTGATCTTTGACCAAGGTGGTAAAACAATCCAGTGGAAAAAGACAGCATTTTCAACAAATGGTGCTGGTTCAACTAGAGGTTAGCATGGAGAATAATGCAAATTGACCCATTCTTATCTCCTTGTACAAAGCTCTAGTCCAAGTGGATAAAAGACTTCAACATAAAACTAGATATATTGAAACTGATAGAAGAGAAATTGGGAAAAGCCTGGAACACATAGGCACAAGGGAAATTTTCCTGAACAGAACACCAAGCACCGAAAGAAATGTTTAACATCCTTAGTTGTCAGGTAAATGCAAATCAAAACAACTCTGAGAATCTACCTCACACCAGTCAGAATGGCTAAAATAAAAAACTCAGGTGACAGCAGATGCTACTGAGGATGTGGAGAAAGAGGAACACTCCTTCATTGTTGGTTTGAGTAAAAGCTGGTACAACTACTCTGAAAATCAATCTGGAGTTTCCTCAGAAAATTGGGCATAGTGCTACCTGAGGACCCAGCTATACCACTCTTGGGCATATACCCAAAAGATGCTCCAACATATAACAAGGACATATGCTCAACTATGTTCATAGCAGTCTTGTTTATTATAGCCAGAAGCTGGAAATAACACAGATGTCCTTCAACAGAGGAATGGATACAGAAAATGTGGTACATTTACACAATGGAGTACTCCTCAGCTATTAAAATCAATGACTTCATGAAATTCTTAGGCAAATGGATGAAGCTAGAAAATATCCTGAATGAGGTAACCCAGTCACAAAAGAACTCACATAGTATGCACTCACTGGTAAGTGGACATTAGCCCAAAATCTAGGAATACCCAAAATGCAATTCACCGACTATATGAAGCTCAAGAAGAAAGAAGACAAAAATGTGGGTGCATCAAACTTTCTTAGAAGGGGGGACAAAATATCCACTGGAGGAAATACAGGGACAAAGAGTGGAGCAGGGACTGAAGGAAAGGTTATCCAGAGATTGTCCCACCTGGAGATCCATCCCATATGCAACCACCAAATCCAATCTCTATTTCTGATGCCAAGAAGTGCTTGCTGGTAAGAGCCTGATATGGATGTCTCCTGAGGGGCTCTGCCAAAGCCTTACAAATACAGATTAAGATGCTTTCAGCTAACCATCAGACTGAGCATGGGAACCCCAATGGAGGAGTGATAGAATGGACTGAAGGAGCTTAGGGGATTCCAACCCCATAGGAAGAACAACAATATCAACCAACCAGATCCCCAGGAGCTCCTAGGGACTAAACCACCAACCAAAGAGTGCACATGGGGAACCCATTGCTTCAGCTGCATATATACCAGAGGATTGCATTGTCTGGCATCAATAGTGTAGTTGAATGGCAGGGTTTTGAGATGGGAGTAAGTGGATGAGAGGGGGAGTATCCCCTTAGAAGCAGGGGAAAGGTGTAGGGGAGAGGGGGGAACCAGGAAAGACATTTACATTTGCAATGTAAATACATAAACTATCTAATAAAGAATAGTTGAGAGTAGGTTTAAAGAACTCACCTAAGTAAACGAATGTCATATATTCTGTATAATAAAACACATGACATTCAAATTAGGGGGATGACTCATGTATTTGAGCAGATTTCAGTTCATTCACAATAGCACGAAACTCTAAATCCTAGAGACACCACACCTCTTGTCTCTCCACTTGGACACCTGGACAGACAGGCACACACTCACATACAGACCTGTGATGTATTATGTATAAATTATGTATAAATGTATAAATTATGTATACATAATTTAAAAATGAAGAATAAATATTTAAAATGTTTAAACTTTGACAATTACCCATCTATTAGGCTATCTATAATAGCCAAGTTATCAATATTATTTTGACCCTTTTGGGGAAGCTTCAGAAATAACAATGGATGGCCCCTTGCTTTTCAAAGCTCTATGAGAACTTTGAACTAGCGTAGTAAGTATTCAGCTCAAAAAAGAAATAGGTATGCCAAAAGCTGACGTATCCACTGGAAATAACAGAGACATGCGTGGCAGAAGTATAATTACTACAAATTTGTTTTAGACATTTATTGATCTTAAGAGTTCAGAGTCTATAATGCCATTCTCATCCAAAATGGATCATTGATATTTCGTAACTTCAATACTGACAGATTATCACTCTATTCTATTTAGTTCTGTCACAGTTTGAATAATTATATTTACGGCAGTTTCTTCTAGAGTGGTTCATATGTTTTTGAAGGCAATGTTGAAGTCTAATTTTGAAGGCTTCATTTGTCAACGGAATACTTTTTAATATCTAACTTCAGAAAGGTGACGTGACCGTGAGATACACATAAAACCTATTCACTTATACTGCTGCCTTGAAAACAATTTGCTACTTCTCACCAGTACTGGGCCATTATCTACAGCTGGGGATTTTTATGTGTCAACAATAGAATATAGAAAAATAAATGAGAAACATCAAATCTCTGACAACAGTTGCTCTACATATATGCATATTTAACCCTATTAACCTATTTTTGAAATTTTTTAAAGATTTTAAACATTTTAACATTATTTATAAATTTCTGTTTTTATTTAAAAACAAAACACATAAAATTGCATATCAGAATAATGTGTGATCTTAAAATGCAAACTTATTTAAGAAAACAAATTTAATTCCTAGAGAAAGGCTAACTGAAACATTCACAAAATTTTTTATGTCACAACCCAAATATTTACCAAGGAGCTTATTGCTTTAAAAAAAATCTTAAGTCATCTTTTTCTCAACAAGAAATCTATGAATACATTATAAGTATTAAGTCACTTTGTTGGCAACAAAAAAGGAGATGAGATATATACAACATTAAGATATGGCTCTTCAGTAACATGCAGGTTAGAATCTTAATAGAATAATAAACAATATAAAAACTTACTATAAAAATTGATCCAAATAAACAAATGTTGGGCATCTCTAAAAACAGGATAATAATGCAGTTGAAGAAACTGAATTTAAAATAAAGTGCAACAGAGTAGTGTGGTGACAAGTCTTGGATATCAACTTGACTACTTCTGTAATTAACTAAGGGTCAAGCATCAAAGTACACCTATGAGGGGTTTCCCTTGATTGAATCACTTGAAAACTCATCCTAAATCTGAATCATTTGAGGTTGGAAGATCCAACTTAAAACTGGGCCATACCTTCTAGTGGCAGCACAGGTAAAAGACGTGGAAGAAGGAATTGCTTGCTCTTTGCTTGCTAGCCCTTGCTCTCTAGAAAATCCCCCCTTCACTGCAATTAGAGCCCATTTCTTCAGAACTCTGATGTATGCCAAAGACCACCTGAGACCTCCATCCTTGTGAACCAACTATTGAATTCTTGAATGCCCCACTTGGAAAAAGCCACTGTTGGATTATGATGTCTATAAGCCACTCTGATGCAGTGCATTTTTATGTATATTGATTTATTCCATCTGTTCACATTCTCTGGAGATTTGTGACTAATACCAATAGTGTAATAATCACTTACATGCAATCATAACCCAATTTTAAGTTGAAATTAGCAAGGATAAAAGATAAGAAGGTCTAGCTGTCTCATAAGTACAGAAATTTTTCTCTTAAAATTCGGAAAAATTAGTTTAGTCATCTGCCACTGTTTTAAGAAATTCTGATGGGTAATGCACCTACTTTCCCACTTTTTAATCTATGCTGTCAAAGATATTCTGTCAAGTGTCATGTGGGGGAGATAATCACATTACTCTGCATTCCTAACCCAGGTCTTTGTCCACTTTTCTCAGTGATATTTTCATGTCTCTTCTGCATTTGAACATGTGATATGTTTGACATGTTTAGCAGATGTCGCCACACATACACACCAGTACACAAACTATAAAACATGCAAGATACTTTTAAAGAATTGGCATGCAGAGAGAAGCCGACGGTTGAGCCAAAGATTTTCAAAACACTAAAGGTTTAAAACCTAAATGTAGCCAAAATTTTCCGTAAGTTTTGGAATTTATATAAATCCTACCCTTTTTAGCGTTATGGATATGAAGACTACTAGAAAAGCAAGCAAGGTAGCCCAGAGTTTCTGTAAGGTAATTTTGTAGCTGCATGCAGAGACAGCCTGTCAGTGGGATCATCGGTTAGGACATCCTTTGTCTGCATGGATTTCTTTCTCCTGCCCTCAGCATGCCTTCCAGGATAGATGCTTTCCATAGTAAGGAAAGGCATTCTGTTCTTTTTTACGAGTCCTTGGAAAAATTCTGTCTCAGGTACCAAAAGCTTCCCATCAACTAAATAGGGGAGGCAGAGACATGAAGGAGAGAAGAGCACACGACTATTTCACTGCTTTCCCTGTAGTGAGACAGAGGAGTTCAACAAGCGAGGAGTCCCACAAGCCATGGATTTGCCTTTACCTAGCTCTCTTCAGAGAAACCCCCTTCCAAATCTTTATAGCTGCTGTCATCACATCAGGGAAACACACACCCATTTTTACTGTGATCCAAATTCCAATAAATATCTAAGTATCCTGAATTCACCGAAGCAAAAAATAATCAAGAGGCTTTCGCTGGTAGATTGTGGTTAATCCACTTGCCCCGCCCCAAACAAAACCTAAAACCTCTGGTGCTTCACTAATGACAATCCGGTTAAATTCTGCAATTGCTTTTGTAAGCATGAATATTTAGAAGACTGGCTCATTGGTATATGACACAAGCCGCTTCAGATTCTAGTGTCTAGACCTTAGAACTTAATTTAAAATGCATTTATTTACGAGAACTACATGTTTTACTATTGTAATGCCTTCACTATAAGTTGATTAAAATAATTTCAGACACATATTTCATGAATATTGGCTGGCTGAAAATGAAGATATAATAAGGATAAAGGAAAAACTATCACCATATCAAATTCTAGGCTCTTCCTAAAGAAGTCATAGCCCTCCACTGACTGCAGCTCCTTTCTCTTCTTCATGGATTTAGATTTGAATGTAAAATATCATTCACATTCACATATATGGTAAACACACTAAGTAATTTTATGCTTACATAGTATATCATATTTCATATATAGTTTATTTTTATGAAGGCAAATCTATAAACTTGTGAATTGTCAGTTAAATATCTGTATTATCATTGAGGAAGACCTTTGGTTTTTCTTCAATTTTGAGACATTCCATTAAATATTGATTCAAATATTTTTCATTGCTTTTCTATATGTTTTACTGTCTGGTCTTCACTTATTTGTGATATTTTCTTATATGTTAACATTATTACTAAATAACACATAGTATTGATATTTTCGTAATATCTATAGTGCAGGTATATTTTTATTTTGAAGGCTTTTTTTTTCAAATTTTCCATTATAAATTTTCACTGTGACTTATTTTTGAAAGGGTTCCCCACTTAAGAAGTGAATGTACAAACTTGAATGATGGCCCCATGGGTAAAGTCGCTCCCCACACAAGATGATGACCTGAGTTAAATCTCTGGAATCCACATAAAGTGAAAGAAGAGTATAGACTTTCCAACACTGTTCACTGGCCTCCATATATGTGTTCTGAAGTATGAACTCACACATACACACACACACACATGCACACATGCACACACACATACATGCACATACACACACACATACATACACATGCCCACACACATGTACACACACACACCACAGTATAATAAGATAAATTTTAAATTAAGTGTACATTCTTCTATATTGTCTTTGCCCAGACTTTAAATTGACTCATACATCTTTAATCTAATATTTTGTTTTGTGAATAATCTACTTTCATATGCGTTTTCTGAATAATCAATCTCATCTAATATGCTATACAACTTGCCACCAATTTATTCCCTAGCTTACTGAATAATGCATTTCTCCTCCTATAAAATTTCTACTTTACAATATTCTAATGGAGAGTGAGAGGATGCATGCCACTTAGAGAGTCTTTACTCCAGTTAATTGTAGCAGAACTGCTACTTCATGACTATTGGTAACACTTTGGTGTTAAAAGCACAAGCTGCGACCTTTTTTTTCCTTCAATATCATCTCGACTATTGTTTTTCACCTTTACTACTATTTATATATTTTTGCCCACATCTCTCACTTAATGGGAAAACTGTGTGATTTAAGAGGCTTTGCCCTAAATTATAGATTTGCTTTTTGACAATGAAAATACTTTAATATAGTGTTTTATTTTTATTCATCCATGCATACAGCTTTCCTGAAATTTTTAAACAATATTCAAATATTTTAGAATTTTAAATCTAAGTTCCTTGGGCATCATTTTTCCTTTTTTCTATAGCTGCCAGATACTGCATTTGAACTTTGAATATGATTTTCCCTGCCTTATGTTTCTATTTGGAGGATAATTGCTTTCGTAAACTGGTACTTTATTTAGCTGTCTCGCAAGTAACTTCGTGCATTCTGATAGCTAAGCAGATTCCCTTAGACTATTGATGGGACAGGTATTCTCCCCAGGTGCCGGGAGCACTGCCTTTGCTTCTGTTATGGCTGTTACTGTGCTTGTACCTTGGTGCCCTCATCTATAGGGTGATAATGATCCTTCTTCTTTCTCCAAGTCTTCAATAGAGAACAATCCAAATACCACGCAAGTCACGGGTCTTTATAGATATTTTTATAAAGAATTACCAAGATAATAAATAGGAAACCAACTTCATAAATTTTATTCACTAGAGGGTGCCATTTAAATTACATTTTTCTTTAAATTGGTCGTTATTTTATGTTATATTGATACGTTTTATTATTGTTAAACAAGTCTTATGTTTCTGAGGTAAGCACTAATATACTATATATTTATTTTTAATTTTACTTATTTACTTTTTATTCACTGTATTTGTGCATGTAATGGTGCATATGTGGAAGTCAGAGAATAACATGAAGAGTCAGTTCTCTTCTTCCACCATAGGAGCTTAGGGATCAAACTCAGGTCACCTGGTCTGAGTGAATGCTTTTAATCACTGAACTGATTTGCTAGCCCTACGTCATATTTTAATTTCAATTCATTGCTTGATATTATTTGCAAATGTTTAAAAAGTTTATATCTATGTAATATTGTTCATTATATTACCTTCAGTGTCTTTTATTAAATTAATTTTATAGGGAATTTGAAAATTATATATTACATGTCTCCAAATCTAATAGTAAATGTTCACTTTAAACAACTTTTCATGATTATATTATTTCAAACAGTAACTAGATGATTAAATTCCTTAAATGTCCACTAAAAAGCAAGATCCGGGATTGGGGATTCAGCTCAGTGGTAGAGCGTTTGCCTAGCAAGCACAAGGCCCTGGGTTCAGTCCCCAGCTCCGAAAAAAAAAAAAAAAGAAAAATAATAAAAAGCAAGATCCACGGTGTGTTTACTGTCAGTTACCGTATTATGTTGTCTGCAATTTTTAAGTTATAAATGATTGACTTTTATGTATTGGAGCTTAGAATAATTACAATGTATTTCTTATTACTATCTTTAATTAATTGCTTAATATTACTTTTAATACCCTATATAGTCATCTGTGTTTCATATTTCTATTCTTGTAAAACCCCCAAAAGTAATCCAACCTCTGCCTATAATTGATAGATTTTTATGACTCAATCTATGTGCAAAACAACCCTAGTTCTCTTTCACAATCAAATGCCAGGGAAGAATGACAAGTGGGGATTTGTTGATCTTAAAATGCATTTTCCAACATGTTCTTACATCTCGTAAATCCAGCAGATTTGCAGCAAATCTAATTTCAATGTATCATTTCCTAGTATATACATCTTCTATTTCTCAGGCAGATTTTAGGGTTTTGTTCTTGTCTTTTGCTGTCCTAAATCTCATTAGATCTTGTGGTGTTCCAAATCTGGCTGAGTGCTTTATAATCTTGCTGAATAATTTATATATGCTTTACAATATAAAGAAACAGCATCCTCCAGGTTTAAGAAATATTTGATTGATATTTTATCTACTGCCAACTTACTGTTCTGTTCTGTGTTCTGAATCTTCAAGTTGGTAGAATTGAAATGTGGGACATCTGGACCGTTCCAAAGTTCTCTCGTTTCCATCTCCTCTGGTTCTGCACTATGCTGCAGTTTCTTGGTGTAATTTTTGTTATTTCTTTGAAAAAGTAATCTTGTCCATGTGACTAAGGATTATAGACATGCCTTCAGTTTAAAGAAAAAATTATTCTTTAGCTCTAGGGGGTGGTGCTGTATTCTGCTCGAGAGTTAATCAATTTTGCTGTTATGTGACTGTTCGTTTTATTTATTTTTCCTTCCTTTTATTTAATCTTTTTTTAACACTCCAGATTTTATTCCCCTCCCAGTCCACCCTCCAACTGTTCCACATCCCATACCATGCTATGTGATTGGTTGACTTTTAAGTAGGAATATCCCTTTAAAACTGTATATACCCAGGGAAGAACCTATTTCCTAGCTGTCGTAGCAGCTGTTTCTTTGGTTCACTCATGATGCTTCCCTGTACACTTCGTAGTGATTTTGCTTAGTTAGCTTTTAAAGCAATGGTTCTCACCCTTCCTCACGCTGCAAACCTTTTAATACAGATCCTCATGTTGTGGGGAACCTCAACCATAAAATCATTTGGTTGCTACTACATAACTGTAATTTTTCTACTGCTATGAATCATAATGTAGATATCTGATATGATCACATCAGAGGGTCACAACCTATAGTTTGTTTTGGTTTTGGTTTTGGTTTGGTTTGGTTTTTCATTGTTTTTCTTTTGTTTTCTTTTTTGTTGCTGTTGGGTTCAGTGTGGAAACTGGAAAAACTCAGTTCAGATGTGGAAGCTTAAAAATGAAAGCTTTATTTTCTAAGCACTCGAGGAGACTGTCAATTCAGGATCTAAACTGTTTTCCCAAACAGAGATTGTACAACATTTTTAAAGGACGGGAACACAAAGCAAAGGGGCAGTAGGGAGGGGGAGCTACAGTGTTATCCAATTGTAGTTTGGCATTATGGGTCAAGCAAGGCAGTGAACATTGGAGACCGAGCCGTATCCAGGGCACGTAGTTTCTAGGATCTCATTCATTCTCCTAGACATTAGGTCCAGAGCTCAGAGTGATGAGGAGACAAAGAAGCAGGTCAGCTGCATGGAGTTAGTGAGGGCATAACTGGCAATTGACTTTATGTTTTCATAATTATGAACCTTGGTTTAAACAACAGTAATTTCTATACTCTTTAACGGTTAACAGACAATAAAGAACACATTGGGAGCTTAGATTCCTTTTCCTCACCTATCTTCCCCTCCCACTTAGGTCTCTGGGGCACACCCACCTGCCTAAGTCACCAGCTATCACCCTGGGACCTTCATTATCCTGCCACATTGATAGATTCCCTTCCCACACCCATCCTCTCTGTCCACTGAGTCTTCTAGGGCATCCCCATCTGCCCTGAGCAGCCTGCAAGCCCTGCTAGACCCCCACTATCCCACTACCTCTCAGTCCACCATCAGACCTGCTGGTCAGCAACCATTCATCCCAAGGATACCCATCAGAGACCTGCCACACAAGGATCACTGAAGTCAACCCCCCAGATACTGTGCTACAGCAAGTCCTACATATCCTAACACAACTGGAACACAAGAAAATGACCCTAAATCTAGTCTTATAAAGAAGGTAGAGGCCTTTAAAGAGGAAATAAATAAATTCCTTAAAGAAATACAGGAAAATATAATTAAACAGGTAGAGGTCTTTAAAGAGGAAACAAATAAATCCCTTGAAGATATGCAGGAAATTTTTAAGCAGGTAAAGGAAATAAATAAAACTGTACAGAACCTGAAAGTGGAAGCAGAAGCAATAAAGAAAACACAAACTGAGGGAATCCTGGAAATGGAAAACCTAGGGAGGAGAACAAGAACAACAGATGCAAGAATCACCATAGAAAAGAGGGCATGAGAGAGAGACTCTCGGATGTACAAGATACAAGAGAAGAAATTGATACATTGGTCAAAGAAAATGTTAAATCTACAAAATCCCTGACACAAAACATCCAGGAAATCTGGGATGCCATGAAAAGACCTAACCTAAGAACAATAGGAGTAGAAGGAAGTGAAAAGTCCCAGCTCTAGAGACCAGAAATATTTTCAACAAAATCATAGAAGAAAACTTCCCCAACCTAAAGAAATAGGAGAGTAAAAACATAAAGAAGCTTACAGAACACAAACCAAACTGGACCAGAAAACAAAATCTTCCCAACACATAATAATCAAAATACAAAATCTTCAGAACAAAGAATGAATATTAAAAGCAGCAAGGGAAAAAATGGCAGGTAACGTACAAAGAATACACCTGACTTCTCAACAGAGACTCTAAAAGCTAGAAGGGCCTAGACAGATGTCTTGCAAATTCTAAAAACCCACAGATGCCAATCTATACTGCTATAGCCAGCAAAATTCTCAATCACCATAGATGGAAAAAATAAGATGTTTCAAGAAAAATTCAAATTTAACCAATGTCTATCTACAAATCCAGCCCTACAAAAAAAAAAGACTAAAAAGAAAACTCCTACACAAGGAAGATAAAACACAGGAAAGAAGTGATTCCATACCAGCAAAAACAAGGGATTGATCAATAGAACCAAATCAAAAACCCTGAAATAAACCCACACACCTGTGGACACTTGATTGTTGACATAAAAGGCAAAACCATAAAATGGGAAAAAGGGAATGCATCTTCTACAAATGGTGCTGGTCTAACTTGGTGTCTCATGTAGAAGAATACAAATAGATCCATATCTGTCACTCTATACAAAACTCAAGTCCAAGTGGATCAAAGACCTCAAGGTAAAACTGATTACACTAAATCTAATGGAACACAAAGTGGGGAATAGCCTTGAACTCATTGGTACAGGAGACAACTTCTTGAACAAAACGCCAGTGGCTCAGGCTTTCAGACTAACAATTGATATATGAGACCTCATGAAACTGGAAAGCTTCTGTAAGGCAAAGGGCACTGTCATTAGGACAAAATGGCAGCCTACAGATTGGGAAAGGATCTTCACCAACTTTACAGCTGACAGAGGACTAATATCCAAAATTTTTAAAGAACTCATGAAGTTAGACACCAGCAATCCAAATAGCCCAATTAAAAATGGGGAATAGTTCAACCTCGAGACCCTCAGTGGTAACTCCTGGGCGTATACCCAAAAGATGCCCCACCATACCACAGGGACACTTGCCAAACATGTTCATAGCAGCTTTATTGGTAATAGCCAGAAACTGGAAACAACCTTCATGTCCCTCAACTGGAAAATGGATAAAGAAAGTGTGGTTCATCTACACAATGGAGTACTATTCAGCTACTAAAAACAAAGCCATCATGATTTCTTAGGCAAATGGATAGAACTTAAGAATATATCCTGAGTGAGATAACCCAGACTCAAAAGGACATTCATGGTATGTACTCATAAGTTGGATAATAACCATAAAATACAGAATACCCACACTGCACTCCACAGACCCAGAGAAGCTAAGCAAGAAGGAAGACCCAAGCAAAGATACTTGAATCTCACTTAAAAGTGGGAATAAAATGATTTTAGGAGGCAGATGGAGGGAGGAAACTGAGTGGGAGAGGGGATGGTGAGGGGATTGGGAGTGGGGAGGTTCAGGATCAGAAGTGATAGGGGGACGGCCAGATCTGAGAAAGAATGGAATCTGCAGCTGATGGGAGGAAGGTAGGAGTGGGAGCATTTCAAGCATGTGCCAGAGACCTGGAGTAGGGGAGGTGCCCATGAATCGATGGGGTGACTTTAGCTGAGACTCACAGCACCAGGGAGACAGAAACTCAAGTGGCAACTTTCTGCAGCTGGGCAGGAACCCCAGTGGAGCAATAGGGACCACAGACCACCCACAAAACTTTCAATCCAAAACTTATCCTGCCTACAAGAAAGGCATGAACAGGGGTTATGGAGCATTTTCTGAAAGAATGGCCACGAAATAACCTGCCAACCAGAGATCCACCCCACGTGCAAGCACAGATCCCTAATACTATTAATGCTATTCCATTATGCTTTCAGACAGGAGTGTGTTGTCCTCTGAGAGGCTCCACCCACCAGCTGACTGGGACAGGGGCAGACCCTCACAGCCAAATACTGGATGGAGCCTGATGACTCTTATGAGAATGCTGAGGGAAGGATTGAGGGCCCCTATGGGGATAGAAACTCCACAGGAAAACAACAAAGTCAACTAACCTGGACCCCGGTGGGATCTCAGAAACTGAATCACAAGCAACGAGCATACAGGAGCTGGACCTACCCAACCCCCACCTTGCACATATATAGCAGATGTGCAACTTGGTTTTCACGTGAGTCTCAAACTACTGGAGAAGGGGCTTCATGAAAGATGTTGCCTGTCTGTGGAATCCTTTCCCCTAACTCTGCTGTCTTTGCTGGCCTCAGTCGGAGAAGAGACTTGGTATGCCAGGGATGATGGGAGAGATGGCTGGGGGAGACTGGGAAGGAGTACAGAGATTGGGATGTAAAGTGAATAAAAAAGAAAAGAAAATTACACACACACACACACACACACGAAAGAAGAAAAAATCCCACACCCATCAAAAAAGAAGAGAGAGAGAGAGAGAGAGAGAGAGAGAGAGAGAGAGAGAGACTGAGACTGGAGAAGAGAAGAGAAGAGAAGAGAAGAGACAGGAAAAGAAAAGAAAAGAAAGAAAAGAAAGAAAAGAAAAGAAAAGAAGAAAAGAAAAAAGTTGGAGAAGTGATATTGGTGGTCATTCCTAGACCTGGGAACATGAACTTGTTTGACACTGCCAACAGGATGGAAAAGTTGTTCTTGAGATGACTGGACTCAGACAACTGCTTACAACAGAAGCTGTTCAGTTTAAGGAAGTCCCCAGGTCCCATAGGGCCTAGGACTTTGAATTTAGGTTCTCCATTTGATTAAATGGAGTCTAAAAATGAAATGGTGGTCCTTAGAATGTGTTTCTTTTGCTTTTTTCCAAGTTACTGAACTTGAATTCTTTTTTTCTTTTTTTTTCTTTTCTTTTGTTGGATATTTTCTTTATTTACATTTCAAATGTTATCCCATTTCCCAGTTTCTTCTCTGGAAACCCCCATCCCATCTCCCCTCCCCCTGCTTCTATGAGGGTGGTACCCCCACCCACCTACCCACTTCCTCCTGCCTCCCCATTCTGGCATTCCCCTACACTGGGGCATCGAACCTTCACAGAACCAAGGGCTTCTCTTCCCACTGATGCTCACCAAGGCCATCCTCTGCTACATAGGTGGATAGACCCATGGGTCACTCGATTTATACTCTTTGGTTGGTGGTATAGTTCCCTGGGAGCTCTGCAGGGGCTGGTCTGGTTGGTTGATATTGTTGTTCTTCCTATACAGTTGCAAACCCCTTCAGCTCCTTCAGTCCTTTCTCTAACTCCTTCAATGGGGACTCCATTCTTAGTCCAATGGATGGCTGCAAGCATCTGCCTCTGTATTTGTCATGCTCTGGCAGAGCCTCTCAGGTGACAGCTACATCAGGCTCCTGTCAGCATGCCCTTCTTGGCATCCCCAATAGTGTCTGGGTTTGGTGACTGTATATGGGATTGATCCCCAAATGGGGCAGTCTCTGGGTGGCCTTTCCTTCAGTCTCTGCTCTACACTTTGTCTCCATAGTATTTCCTCTTATGAGTATTTTGTTCTCCTTTCTAAGAAGGACTGAAGCATTCACACTTTGGTCTTCCTTCTTCTTTAGCTTCATATGTTCTGAGAATTTTATCTTAGGTATTCCGAGCTTTTGAGCAAATATCCCCTTATCAGTGAGTGCATATTATGTATGTTCTTCTGTGATTGGGTTACCTCACTCAGGATGATATTTTCTAGTCCTACCCATTTGCCTAAGAATTTCATGAAGTCATTGTCTTTGATAGCTGAGTAGTACTCCATTGTGTAGATGTATCCATTTCTGTGTTGAAGGGCATCTGGGTTCTTTCCAGCTTCTGGCTATTATAAATAAGGTCGCTATGAACATAGTGGAGCATGTGACCTTGTTATATGTTAGAGCATCTTTTGGGTATATGCCCAGGAGAGGTATAGTCCTCAGGTAGTACTATGTGCAATTTTCTGAGGAACCTCCAGACTGATTTCCAGAGTGGTTGTACCAGCTTACAATCCCACCAATAGTAGAGGAGAGTTCCTCTTCCTCCAAATCCTCACCAGCATCTGCTGTCACCTGAGTTTTTTATCTTAGCCATTCTGACTGCTGTGAGATGGAATATCAAATTCAATATTAGTAAATACAAACTAACGATGCATTGAGGAGAGATAAAATAACGGATATGAAAGCATCAGACCAAAAGCCTGAGATAGCACAGGCACTCACTCCTTTCGTCCCAGTCCCCTAAGACCTTGCAGGCATTCACCCTGACTCTTCCCAAACCCCCTTCACTCCCCAACAGATCCACTCCTCTTCCATTTCTATTAAGGAAAGTGCAGGCCTCCGAAAGATATCAGGAGATCATGTCATGACAACATACAGCAAGACCACGTACAAACCCTAATAATAAAACTGGCTAAGGCAACACTTTAGGAGGGAAAGGGTCTGAAGAGCAGGTAAAAGAATCAGGGATGGACGCCCCCACGCCCACGATCAGGAGTCACACATCATAACACACATGCGCACAGGCAATGTTTACCGGAAGGATTCATTGGTTACAATGAACACTGGCTACAATGTCTCATTACTTTCTTTAGAGTATTACAGGCTTCCTTTTTACCATACCAATAAATTTCAATGCTAACTGGCAAAGGGCTAATGAAAAGACACATTGTCTTCTGTGAACTGCACGTTACCACCTGGAGAATGTGGGTGTATGTTTAGGGTTGGAAAAAACAATTCCTAACCATTGCTAAAGCATGTTCACTCTACCTGAGAAACAAATGCAGTATACCTGTTTAGAAGCCTGAATCTGATACGACCACCAACAAATCACACTGTGTAAAGCTAGGACCAGAGTAAAAGCTGGCCCTTAAAAGGGAACCACACAGGTGGGTCTATTTTTCTTTAAAATGGAGGCTTTCATTTCAGTGAATTAGAAGCTAAAATCTTGACAGAAACCATTTTCAGGTTTCTAGTTTCTAGTTCATATAGATTATCTTCCATAGATTTTTTTTTAAAGTTATTGTTTCCTAAGACTTCCTTATTAAAAGCATTTTCTTCCTTTTCGAAAGTTTACCACTGCATTTTTAACTGACTGAAAGCTTTGTTCTGTGTGACCTATCTACTTATGCAAGCCACTGGATTATTGGTGCTCTTGGTGCTGCTGAGAGGCAAAGGACTTACCTGAAATCTTAAGTGAGCTCAGACAAAGCTCTCAGAGCAGCCACTCTTCACAGTCCAGAATCTTTTTTTTTCCCTGTTAAGAGAGGTCGGAAGGTCAAAGAGAAGAGCAGGAAAACACCTGCAGTCCTACATCTATCTAAGCACTTCTGCAAAATGTGCTGTCAGGAATACATGTGCGGAGGCAGGGGGGATGCGTTTTCCAAGAGACACTTGATTAACACAAATGCATCATGTTCAGACCTCCGGTAAAACAGAATAGCCGGGAGGGCCTGGAAAAATTATGCAGCTGCTTCCCGAGATGTTTTTATTTATAATTTCATGGACAGTGCACTTTGCCAGGAAGTGTCACTGGAAGGTACACATTCATCTGCATGACTGGCTCCAGGTCTCTTCTGCGGCAATGATCGCTAATGAATATGCAATACGTCGTTTTAAGGTTCAATAGATTTCAGATGGGCTCATGACAAACCACCTTGACTGCATTTGCTCTCAAGGCCCAATTTGGAAGGCTAGAGACATTGACATGGTGCCAGTCCTGCCTGGCATATTAAACAAGGACTCTGCCTTAATTGTGCTCTTGTGTGCTGAAAGCCCAACACGATCCTCAGGGTCCTTCTCCATGGCAACTTCCTCAGTGATTTGACATGAACACACATGTGTGTAGAAACAGTTGTGGAACTCTTAGACGGTGAGAAGAGGAAACGAGCCCAGACCTTGTCTTTGAGACTGGGTGTGGTGAGCAACAAATAAATTTAAAATATTCACAGTTGTGCACACCATTTTATTGTATTATTTTGATTACTGAGTCCTCAGTGTCTACAGTCACTGGAAATCTTTCATACAGTGAGATATAAAAATGCAAGATACATATGGAAAGGTTCATTAGGGCAGCCCATACAGTATTCCTTGTAAAAATTGTTTTGTATTACACACACAAACCTTTCTGAGTGGATGTATACACATGAAGGAAGTTTCTAAGGTAAAGCTCAGCTTTAAGAGACACGAGTGAATGTTTCAAGCTGGTTGCTAGGCCCACCTAGAATCCTTCCATCAGTGCATGTTTCCAAGTTCTCAACTTTAGCGGTGCTGTCTCTAAATCTCAGTCATGAAGCTAGAAAGTGGCTCAGTGGTTAAAAGCTCTTGCTGCTCCTACGGAGGACCAGGTTCAGTTCCCATCACTCTTGTCATTGGTCACAGCCATCTAGTTTCCGGGATCAGACATTCTTTTCTGACCCCTGTGGGGCACTAGCCACACATGTGAGTGTATACATACATACATGGAAGGGAAACACTAACTAACACACATAAAAATAATTAAATCTCAGTCATTCTGCTGAGGGTGCTGTGGAGTTTGCCTAGTCCGATGATCACTGTGCGTTTGAGTACTTTTCTTGACAGGTTCATTTAGTGTGGTATTCTCTTCGGTCAACTACCTCTATGTGGGGATCAGCCTGTGTGGTGCTTACTCTATTTTATACAAAATTGTAGCTTCCAGGCTATACCTTGCCCTGAGTGATTCATTTAATAATGCAAACATTCGGTGTGAGTCTGAGTGCTGAAGGAGAATGGCCTATACCTCGGTTGTGCATGGAAACCACCACTGTCCATGCTACACACACCTTGAGGCAAAGACTGATAAACGTCTCACTTGCATAAATAGAAAAGTGTCACTTATGGGCTTTTCAGATTAAACCAGAAACACTAGGACATACCAATCTAAGAAATCATGTCATTAAAAGCCCAGATTCGACATAAACCAGACAAACAAATGTTGTGACTCTCTCACCTAGATAGCTCATATAAAAAGAGACACCCCTGTAGAAATTAAGATTTTCATAAATGTCTTCTGTTTTTCGCATATGAGAGCATAATTTAACATTCAAAAAAATGACCTATCAGGCAATTAGCATCTTACCTTATGGAATTCCTAAGTGTATGCTTCAGTTATGAACTCAACATGATTCACATGTCAAAGTTCAGAAGAATTTTCCAATTACCACTTAAGTGCTTTGAGAAAAATATTTTATTAGAGAGTCAGGGCTTGTACTAATAGCTTGTGTGTCTACATAGGACTTACTTGAACTGAGCTCTGTTTTTATTAAGAAATACATACATATATGCATACATATATGTGCGAATGAACAAATAGCTCAGTGGCTATGAACAGTTTTTGCTCTTGCAGAGGACCCAAGTTTGGCCAGCACCAGCTTGATGGTTTACAGTCATCCATAACTCCGGTTGCATGAGATTCAACGCTTTCTTCCAACCCTCAAGAGTACAGGATGCCCACATAGTGCACATGAGGGCAAAACACTTGTACACATAAGAGAAAACAACAGACTACTTTAAAAATTTAAAAAAATAATATATACATATTGGCTCAGAGCTTGTGGGTGGGACCAACCAATGACTGGTGTTCGTTGAGTCCTAAACCTGGAAAGGGAGCCATGCTGCCCATTACTGCCTGGATGGCCAGGAAACAGAAGCTAGATGGCCCAGCAACTTTGGGTAAGAACCAAGCATGACTAAGAAAACAAAAGTCAATGGAGTAATTCCTAATGCTATTCTGCTATACTCATAGATTAGTCCTAAGCTAATCATTATCAAGGAGGCTTCCTCTGCAGCTGATGGAAGCAGATGCAGAAATATACAGCCAAACATAATATAGAGAGCACAGGGAACTCTGGGATATAGGGAGGTAGGATTATAAGAACCAGAAGGGTTGAAGACACCACGAGAGCAACTAAGCAAGGGGCTCATAGGAGCTCACAAAGACTGAAGCAGCCATCGTGGATCCCGTGTGGATCTATGCTAGGTCCTCTGCATATATGCTATGGGGTTTTTTAGCTTGAGTTTTTGGTGGAACTCTAATCGTAGGAGTTAAGGTGTCTCTGACTATTTTGCCTGCCTTTGGGACCTGATTCTTCCTGCTGGGCCGTTACATTCAGCCTCAATATGCGGATTGGTGCCTACTCTTATTCCACCAAGTTATGACATGCTTGGTTGATATCCCTGGGAAGTCTGAACTTTTCTGAAGGGAAACAGAGGAGTAATGGATCTAGAGGAGAGAAGAGATGAAGGGGGAACTGCGAGGACTCAAGGGAGGGACGCTATAGTCAGGATGTATTGTATGTGAAAAGAATAAATTTTAAAAAGAAATAATATATTCATGTATAGTATAATCTGTACATGTAATTTTTAAAATAGTTACATTTAACATATATATTATTGCTTCTTATACATCCATAGAAAGATATAGATATAGGTATAGGTATTTAGATGATAGATAGATAGATAGATAGATAGATAGATAGATAGATAGATAGATAGATAGAGATAGGTAGATAGATGTAGATAGTGATGATATAGAAAGCACAAGGAGGTCAATCATTCATCCAGGTCACTGAGTTTAGTAAGTATAAAAATTTGGACCTAGGCAATGCTCAAAACTTATGTTCTTAAATTTCTATTTGGCACGTTACCTGAGGAATGATTCACAAAATTTATACCTACCTACCACCTATCTTGCTCATTTTAATCACATGTTTGAAGCAGTAATATATGGATATTGGTATGAGTAGTTCTTGTAATGGCTTGTAATAGCTAATTGAAACAGAGAGCAGAGACTGAGGTCAGTCCTTAAGAAGCACTTTAATTTTAAAAATGGTCTTGAGTCTTTCCACTGCGGTAAGAAATTCTTTTGCTTAAAATGTTAAGTTGAAATTTAGTACCGAAATTAATATTATATTTAGAAACGACTGTTCTAGGTATTCAAATTTTACAGGGTCCAACATTAAACCTCCATAATCAAGAAGTCATAAAATAAGTATGTTAGATTCGGCAAACTGAACTGTAATAACAGTGTGAATCGTAAAGATTGGGACTAGGATTCTCTATACCTGGTCTGGTGTCGGGCATGTATAGCCACAACATGACAACCCACATATTCCCACCCACAACTCCTCCTCCACTTCATATCAAAATGTGGTTCTCCATGTGGCAAGGAAGCCAAGCAAATTAGTATACCAAGTATAAGACCCCCAAATTCATACAACTCTGCTATCATCTTGGTTCAACAAAAAACTTTTGCTACCCAGATAGTGATACGAAATTCAATCTGTGGTCAGCCATCTCTATGGGAACTCCTACTCCACAACTTTCTCTGCTCCTTGGGTCCATTCAACACCAAATGGTATATTTACTCTCAAAGCTTCAGATCCCTGGAGGCCCAGAGAGTTCAAAGATTGTCATGTCTAAGAAGGCAGTAAACCTCAGAAAACACACTTGAGCCCCTCCCGCTGAAATAACAGAAAATAGATCTAAGGAAAGAAAGTATGGTTGTGACAATGAACATCCTGGAAGTCGTGATTCTATCTCTATATCTTTCTCTTCCTCTACCTTCCAACTTAAACTGAAAAGCACCATTCTCAGCCACTGGGCTTGAGGAAAACTAAGCAATGATTAAAATATTTTGCAGGAAAAAATAATATATAAATATGTATACATAATATATTCTGCTGAAAATAATCATTGACTTTTATTTTCCTTCTTACAGGATAAGTCCATTCTGTATATGCGAGAGTATATTTCAGGCTTCTATTTTATAAATTTGGCATTATCTTGCATATTCATATTACCCAATAAGCTATTTATTAGTTTCAATAAAAACACTTTTAATATCCTACCCACAGCATAAATCCTGACTCTCATATGAATTCATTGAAGTTCTATTCAAATAGAGTAATTATCCTAAGGTATATCTTTAGAATATATAGGTTATTTATGTATTAAAGCTGGTAGGTTCTGATTGCTTTATTTTGATGGTGAGTTATGAATCTTCTACATTTAAGTGGAAATGTGTTTTCAAGCCCCAAAGCTAGAAATCTTTTTAAAACACATTGGAAATGAAGTCTTATTTCCCAGGTCTATTTCAGTATATAGTAGTTTGTAAAATAAATACTATAAAGTGGTTTGACTTCATAATAGTAATTGCTTTAAAACAGCCCCATGGTTAGACTTGGTATTATAAACTTTGTCTGGTAGCCAATTATTATGGCCCCACTAATGCTCTAAGCCACTGTCTATAATAGAAGTGCCAGGTTGAGCACAGTCATATGAATAAAATATTACAAATAAATTATCCCATTGGTATGCAGCTTCTCTTATGAAATACAATGACTTGTATTTACCAATATATTTCCAACAAGATTTGCAACAAGATTGATATGAATGGCCAGGGACTCTATCCAAAACTATTGTTCAATTCTTCATCGTCCAATGTTTCACTATATAATTTCATTTGATGGCTCATTTGTTAAAAGTTTCATCAGAAAGGAAGACAGCCTAACTCAGACACACCACCCACTATACCTCCTTACTCTGGGGTACGTTTATAGACTTTTAAGCTATAATTTATAGAGTAAGTGGAATGTGAATGAGGTGATAAAGCCAGCATGGAATTTCCAGAAGTGCCATGACTTCAGAAGCTTATTCAACAACTTCACATTTGAGCTGTACTAAGGGTATACCCGTTTACTTTCTCTGGCCATGCTTTCTATGAACAGAGGCAAGGAAAAGGGAGAGTCTGCAGGGGAAAACAATACACAATGAATAATAATCTGCTCTGCCTTCTGATATTACTATTGTCTCAACACCGTGACAATCAAAGCATGAATTTGCACAGGAGAATATAAATAACATAGTGAGGGCATATGGGAGAAGGATTGAGGGAGGGGGTGATCTGGAGGGGTCCAGTGAATGGGGTACAAAATGAATAAGTAAATAAAATAAAAATGACACAGTGCAATTAAATTTTGATTATTTCAAATTTTTGGAAGACAAACATTTCACAAGTGAAAAAAGTTACACTTGACTTTATCTGGCAGGTGAACATCTAAACACAGACATAAGATCATCATTTATTTAACATCTCCAAGGGATAAATGACTATTCATTCCCACCTTGACTGATATACGTCTTTTTATGTGTGCTCAGTAACCCTTGGTACCAGCCCATCCTCCTCCCCATCACCACCTTCCTGGCTACCATGAGTCAAGCAACTCGACTCCATTACACTCTTCCTTCCTGATGCTCTGCCTTATCAAAGGCCCACAATGCAGCCAGAGCACAGACCGAACCATCCAAGATATCTCAGCTGAAATTAATGTCCCCTTAAGTTGTTTTACACAATGGTAGTAACCTGACTGAAACAAGGCATTTAAATTCAAGTTACTTTTTTCTCTGTAAAGAGGTCAGAAAAGGGAGTGGGAAGATGTCTCTATCGCTAAAAATGGTGCAGAAGCATGAGGAAGTGTGATGGATCCCGAGAACATGTACCGAAGCCTGGTGTTATGAAGGACACCTGTACTGACTAGAAAGATGCAGAAGGACAGTACCCTGAGGCTTGCTCCTTAGTCTAGTTAAACCAGTGGCCCCCAGGTTTAATGAAAGATGATCTTTAAGTATAGTCTAGTTGCTGCAGAGGTTTTCAAAAGCAATAAATTTTCTGATCTGAATCACTGAGGAATTACATTTGATTAGTTATTCAAAGAGACAGAGTAATTAGGGGGTGTTAGCAAAGTATGTTATATACATGCATGAAAATATCATTTTCATATATGTGTCTTAATGCATGTGTGTTAGTCACTGTTCTACTTCTGTGAAGAAACATCATGATGAGGCAGAGAGAAATTGAACCTGGCATGGGCTTTGGGAACGTCAAAGCCCACTCCCAGTAACATATGTCGTTCAACAAAGACACATCTACCTCAGTAAGGACATGCCTCCTGATCCTTCCCAGCAGTTCATAAACTGGGACTAAGCATGCAAATATATAGGCCCATAGGGGGCAATTTTATTCAAATCACCACAGTATGCTAAAATATAAAAGGAAAGAGATAAAAATAACTGAGATACAATTTTAAAGACATACAAAAGTAACCAGAAAATTATTAGTGCACCTGGACACAATGAAATATTTTTAAAATGTATCAGCCATGGGAATTTGGCAAGGGGTACAGTTTTCTGACAGGATACTACTGAAGGAAGAACATGTGTTCTATCTATTAGTGAAGAGATAAGCTGCTATTCCATGGGGAAGGGAGAGCATACAAGAAATGGTATAGTGTCCAGGAGACAGAAGTTGCCCACATTACTGGAATGCTCAACCACTAGATGTTTATGACAGTTTTTAGGTTCATATAAACTAAGAGACAAAGAGGTTTGCCTATGTAATCCAGACTGTGACTAAGGGAGGTTTTGCCACCTCCTTGATAAGAGTTATGGCTCCACACTGGACAATCTGCACGCTTCAGAGCCAGTGTGATTCGACAGCATGGTGCCATAAATGCAGCAAGGTTTGGACCACCAGCAGCTGCTTAGAATGTGGGAAGCACAGCCTCAGGTGCAAACAGTAAAGCTTGAGACTCAGGAGGAGTGGCGTGGATGTGAGAGAGGCTGCCTCCACTGCGCTGCTCACGGGTACGCCCTCACACCTTAATGTCTACAGCTTCAGTTTCAACAATGTGAATAAAGATCAGAATGTATGGGTCTTGGCAATGCAGCTATGAGGACACCTGCTGAGCCTCCTTGCTGCTGGATTGAGTCAGAGAATGACATCGTGCTCTTGAGTCACACATCTTACCTAACGCATACCAGCAGAAGAAGGATGGGTGACTCCCCATAGCAGGTTTGCAGAAAAATCACAAACTAAAACCCAAGCATGTCTTACTACAGCTTTTATTAACCACGGGATTATGGAAGTTCATAGCGTGAACAAGTATGTAATGGAAATAGGCTGCAGAGATGAGAGCATATCAGCAATCTAATCATTCTATATGTGCTACAGACTGTGGACTCATAGGTTCCGTGGATGCATGAGTGGCCTCATGGGTTCTTTAGATGCATGAGGCCCCATGAGAAAAGTGATAGGCTCTTGTGACGGTGGATGAAAGGAAGAAAAACATTCAAACCTATTTGATTTAAATCCACTGATGTTTCCTTTATGAGTTTTTCCTCCAAGATCACTATAGAAAGCAGATGCCCACATTCATTCTATGTCCCAGAGTTTATCTATGCATATATTTGGATCTTTTCATTATTAGGTTTCATTTTATCTAAATGATGCATGCTTGCTGAGACATTTCATAGTAACTGTGGCAACTGCCTCGAGAGGCAGTGCAGCATAATGAAGGGTACCCCAGATTTGAGCACTAAGTGTTATGAGTAAGACACCTACTGTGCCTGCTAATAGAATATCATTAAGCTGCACTCCATCCCCTCATCAAGAAAATGAAAGGATCAACAGGATCACTGTGTTAAAAATGTTTATCTAGTAAATGTTACTTACTTTTGTTATTAGTGCTCGCCGTATCTTCAGTGCTTAGAATAGCAAATGAATGAATAATTCACACAGGTGCATGCGCATGTGCGCACACAGACACACACCGCACACATTCTTCCTTCTAAGGTGTGCACGTCCAACAGAGTGCCCCTTTTCAATAGAATTATTAAAAGTGCCCCGCATATCAAAGATGCGGACAGAACATTACATACCATCTTGTAGCTAAACACGGCACTAGCTTCCTGGAAACAATTACCTCATCCGAATTCAGTGCTTCCTAACTCTCCTTGGACTCAAATGCATACCATACCAAGTACAGTTAAATAAAAGTATTCGTCTCGTACTTGAACATTTTTCAAACACATCTAGCTGAAGCTAATGAAGCTCGGGTGTCATTGAGTTCAAGGAGACCATTATTGTTTTGTAGTTCATCAGTGTTAATTCAAAAACTACATCTAGTATCTCTTGGTATTCTGAAACTTTGACATTTAAAAGGAAACTTGTACTTGAAAAGTTTGAGAATCATGAGTCTTGGTCATGCTACATCTCTAAAATGTAATCTTTGCCTCCATGAGTTCCGTGGCAGAAGCAAAGGTCACTGGAGTCAAGAATATACAAAGACAAGAGGTGCCCTGTTAAGCCTTCTCTTCTAAAGGGCTCTGGGCATCATGTGTCTGAGTCTGCCTACATTTGTGAATCCGTTTAGGTGTGAAGGTCAAGTTTTGACAAGAAATAACCATTATGGACAAATATAGCCTTCTTTGCTAATTTGGAGAATGTGAGATTGAATAAGTTGCCTTACCAAAAGTCTTGCAATGTTTTAAAAACACCAATATTGTCTTTCTAAATATTTACCTTCGTTAAGAGTCTCTTCAGGTAGGTGCTGCAAATCCCAACAACTTCTGCCACTGATCTTCCTCCATCATCACAAAGATCATAGCAACATTCATGCAACAGACGTGTATGCCTGTGCTCTAAAGAGATGCTTGGAATTGAAGAGTAAACCCAAGAAATGGAAAAGAGTCATTATGTAGATTTCATATCCAAAAGAAGACCGTGGAAGCTAGACCTGGTGGTACAGTCTTGTAATCCCAGAACTTGGGAGGGTAACATGGAAGGGTGTCACACACACACACACACACACACACACACACACACACACACACCACCACCACCAACAACAACAACAACAACAACAATAACAAAAACAATGACAGTGGTGAATAAAATGAAAGGGAAAAATAACGGATTATTCTATTATATTTTAGTTTGTCTCATTTTCTGAAACTTTCTGACTAAACAACGCACCCATCAGGAAGACATACTCTGTGGTATATACCCTCTTTTGTGTGTGAGCGTAACAAGAGTTGTTCAGCAGCCCTTTGCCTCCTGACCAGTGAAGCAGCTAAGACAGAAGCCAAACACATGCAATGGGTTCATGAAATCCAATTTCATTTTTCTCCTTCTGAAAATATAAGACCCCATTTCCAAATTGCCCTTGCTATTGGGTCAGAGCTGGGTGATTAGTTTGTCATGTGGGACTGTGGAGAGAATTGATATGTGTAACACAGTCACAGAAGTTAGAAGTGGATATAGGACCTCTACCTACTTTCTTCTGAAACAATTTAACACTTGGTGCTAAACTCACATGAGGAACATTCCTGTTAGGATCCTCGTTCTTCATGTCCTAATTTGCCATCCAGCTAAGAGATGGTATTTTCTAATCAAAATACTTTCGTGTGTGTGTGTGTGTGTGTGTGTGTGTGTGTGTGTGTGTGTTGACTTCAGACTTTTAAAAAATGAATTTAAAAACCAGACTCTCAGGATTGAGATCTTTGAAAAGTTAAATAAGATCTCCAAGTACTAATCTGCTGTCTGTAGAAAACACAGAAAGTGTTACCATGCAGGATCATGTATTAGTCTGCTTTTTTGTTTGTGTGTCCAACATGATTACAGAAAAGATTACAGTCCACTAGATATGTAAAGTAGCTATGTGAACAATAGTTTCTTCTATATTGTTTTATTCCCAATAAATGTATGTTGTATAGTAATTATTGAAATGGTAAGAATACTTGTATTTCAAGAGTAAAATGGGATGTGGAAACCCTTGAATTCAGCACCTCATTTTACATACAGATAAGCAAATGAAGGAAGAAGAGCCAGTGATGAGGCCTATGGTGGAGTTCTACTCTACCACTGTATCCTTGATGTTCCACACCAATGTATGAGAATGTACCATTTAAAGAGTCACTCATCTATATACTACATTTAAAATAGTTCATCACGGTTGGAGTGATAGCTCAGATGTTAAAATCACTTATTGTTCTTGCAGAATGCCCTGGTTCAGAACCTACATAATAATGGCTCACAACTACCTGTAACTCTGATCTGCTGCTCTCTCCAGCCTCTGGGGGGCGGGGGGTACTGTATATTCACAGTACACATAAAGATGCATGGGCAGAAATAGAAACACAAAAATAAATAAATAAATAAATGTAAAATAAAATACTTTATCAGTCTTGCCCAAGATCACTAAAATTAGAGGCACAGAGGTTTGAGCAGCAGTGACTTGAGTTCTTTCCTTCATGCAAAACCTACTGAGTTATATCACAGACTACATGACTGTGTCTTAATTACAATACCAAGTTAACTTGTCTAAGTAATGTAGCAAATGACATAGGTGCTCATCAGCATACACTTTGGTCTAAATCTTGTTCTGCTGTTGTTATTATTATTATTATTATTATTATCGCTTTTTTTTTACAGCCCAGACATTATTCCCATCCTGGTCCACCCTCTGACTGTTCCTCATCCCTTACCTCCTCCCCTGTCTCCAAGAGGATGTCCACAGCACCCCAACTCCTACCTCACCAGACCTCCCATTCCCTGAGGCCTTAAGTCTCTCAAGGATTAGGTGAGTCTTCTCTCACTGAGGCCAGATCAGGCAGTCCTCTGCTGTTTATGTATTGGGGGCCTCAGTCAGCTGGAGTATTCTGCCTGTTTGGTACTCTGTGTCTGAGAGATCTCAGGGCTCCAAATCAGTTGTTTTCTAACTCTAGACCATAGGCAGTTTAACTATGATTTAGTTCTAGAATCCTAACTCTAAGTTACCTACTCTATGAAATTAGGATAAGAGAATGTGCTGTGAATAAATTTTCTGTTTATGAAATCATTTCACACAGCATCTGATAACAAAAAGCATCCACTAACGATGATTACCATGAGATGCACAAAATCCATTCTGCTCTAGTCATACAATGGACATACCTGAGTGTAAATACTTAACACACATATGTGATATGAACAAGAATATGTTATATCTGCTAAATCATTTTCACAGCATATCTATAGAAACACTGTTACAGTTCAATTACCACATAAACTTGCACTGTTGAAAAACATGTATACACTCTGATGTTACAGAATACAGGCTTGAAGAATAAAATAATATGAACCGTGTTTTTAAAGTATTTTAAAACACTAGGATAGATTCTTAAATCAACTTATTTAAGAACAAATGTTTGATTTTAAAAGGTGTTGGTGTTGGTTAAATTTCACATAATTAATCACCTTTACCAGAACATCAAATTTTGTATGTCTTTTGCCTCTTGATATGAGACACACAGAGTTACAGGCATGGGTTCAGAGATAAACCTCTGGCAGGACCCTTCCCTCTACAGCAAGAGATTGGCTTGCATTTTGCTCATTTGCATTTTTCTTGGGAAACCCAAGTGAGTAACGTTGAGCTGCCTGTTCTTCAGGGCAATAGAATAGCGCTCACTTTTTGAAGAATACATTAATAAATTAAAGACTGAAGTAATCAGCTTTGAACTGTTTTACTTGCCCTCCAGAAAATTATCTTCGCTGCCTGTGCCTCCAGGATCTTTTGAATTGTCAGCACCGTTCAAAACATTGCTCGTGATTCCACCAGGGACGTCATTTATTATCATATCTATCGCTTCTCGCACTGCCCTCTCCTGCCTGAACCAAATGAACCAATTTCACTGTGTAACTAAGCATCAGAATCAAGAACCATTGGCAGGCCGGTAATGGTGGGAGTTCTTAGTTACATTAGTGCCTTTTGAGCTGTTGTTCCCCTCAACTACCCTCAAAGCGTTGGAAAACTGTATCAGATCTGGCTTATACACCAATATTCTTCCTGGCATTTCCCCTTGTTCCTGAACTCCAATAACTATCATAAGGTTTTAAAACAATCTCAATTTCCCGGAGTTGGATTCTTGTTCCCTTCTGCCAACAACTAGCTGGAATCCTGCTTCCAACCCAGATGGACCATCACACTCCGGAAACCACCCGATTCTCACCCACCTGTCTGTGAGGACCACGGCTGCTGCGGACCTCCAGCCGCCAGCCCCGACCACCTGACTTCATCCTCGGAGCCCTGATTCAAGCCCAGACGGAAACAAGTTTGTTCCATCAACTCGGACCCTGAATCAGATTCCTGCCACGTTCCTTGGAGGCCAACTTTCCAGCTGAGCCAGTTTCCCTAGATTTGGCATAACCTATTCCTAACTTATTGCTGTCTTCCTGCAAGCCAAAAAAACCCAAACCAAACAAACAAACAAAAATGGATTTCTGGTGCCACACACACTGTCTAAGCAAATACAAGTATCGGAATAAATAATTCAAACCTTTGGGGACCTAGTGTTGTGCTCCTTTACCTTCTGGTATCACTGAAGAGTATATTCAGGTTATCACCGAGTTTATTTGGATACTTTGGGGAGGTTTCCAAGTCTATAAAGTCCCAGCAACAAAGTAATATGGTATTCTCTACATTTGCAATACGGAATTGAAACAAAAATGCCACATAGATTGTGATGTTTATAGTCCTCTGTGAATCGGGAAGGAGAGGGGGTGTCTCTTCATCCAAGTGTATGGGGCTTGGTCAGTGCAACTCCTGGAGAAGTGTCTTCTTGGTTTGCCCACTATTCCTATTGTTTCTGCCTGGGATTAGCTGGGCTTCTCATTTCCTCTCTGAGCAGCCATATACACGGTGCACTTTAAAAACGTAACAAGCTTGCCTGAGAGTGTCTGTAGGACACAGTCCTGGAATTGGGCTCACAAGGACTTTTGAGAGCTCCTTTAATGAATAAAAAAGTGGGTTCAGTGACACGTTAAGAAACACTTGCTTCCTCATTCACTGGCAAAGGATCCCAGGTTTCTATAGCTCTACATATATAAGAGAACATTATTAGGTGTGGGAGGAGTGAGGGCGAAGGGAAAAGAGAGAGGTAAAACAGGTGTAAGAAAAAAAAAAGGAGAGAAGAGGTAAAGAGAGTGACTGTTTTGGGCAAATGAGAGGAACAGTTGGTTGGGAGGAAAAGATTTAAGCTATGATCAAGCACAGGGAAGCCACTTTCAAATCTAAACTGTCTGCTGATTGCACTGAAAACCCACAACTATTTTTTAATCTTATTTTCATGATCATAGGCTTCTCAGGCTGGCATAATTACCTTCTGAGGTTTCATCAGCATTTGGCCAAATTGCACCATCTCTACTTCAAAAGCGCTCTGCTTCCAGAAAAGAATAGGAAGCCGCTTCCTTTTTAACTCACAGCAGCTAGTGAGCTGTTGGCGACTTTGTCCCTAAGGAATGATACAATTAACCTGAGCCTGCTGCATTCCCAATGCTGGGTGTGTTGTTACTGATTTTTAAATTGGCCTTCATTTAATTATAAGCTAACACTTAAGAGTATTATTCATTCAGGGTTTTAGCCTTTTGCCAAACTACCCCAAGGTTCCTTTTTCAGTAATAGTTGTCATTCATTCTCACCCAAACAACAAGCCTGGAACAAATGCTAGCGTGGTGAATAGTCCACAGAAAAGCTGATTGTGAGAAACTAGATAGCAAGGTAGACATGGCTGTGTCTTTCTTAAACATAATTTGTCTCTTGATTTCATGACCATACTAGCACTCCATTGTAGAAAGTGTCAGGAGGCAGAGAGTAAGGGGGAGGCTGCTTGCTTGGTCTGAAGAATAAGAATGTAGGCAAAGGCTAGTTCAGAACAAGCAGAGATCAAAATCATATCAACTCAATGAGAGAAATCAGGCCTTGGCAAACTAAAAAGTCAACACATTACCAGATTGCCTTAGAAACCATATGCCAGTTAATTTATAGCACAAGTCATGCTTTTGATTGAAGGAATCATCTCTTCTGCTGGCCAAAAGAGCTCCTGCCCAGAAAGAGGAATTGACTACCAAAACACAACTGTGTGGTCATACTCTCATGACCATCGGTTTCTGGAATGAATATGTCTACTTCACCCTAGCACCTGTAATTCTTTTTGTCTTTTAGGCCTTGGGTAGCAAATATTTTCAGCAAAACAGGCTATGGTTTCTGTTGCAGCTAAATATTCAACTCTGAATTTATTGAGTAAAGCAGGAGCCATGGAAAGAGAAAGTAAAATTATAGACAGGAATCTTGCCCGATAAAACTTTATTTAGAAAACAAGCAGGAGATCGGGTACATATTGCATCTATCCATATGATGCTAACAAGATGCCTCCCCACTAACGAAGGTATTGCCAGCCTCAAAAAGAATCTGAGAAAATACGTTACTTCCTGGGAATAATAGAGGTAAATCATAGCAAAGAATTTCTTAAGCCAGGATTTACTATTCAAAGTCTCATTTTAGTAGATCAAAATTGGGTAGTGAAGAGTTAATTTAATTCAGATGCCAGCAAATCTCATGAATTCTCTTTAAATCAAATGAGGTATTTTCTTCTAATCTGCCATCTACTTGCATCAATTACAACTGTCACACCCTGGGAATGTAAGATAAATATCCATTTTTTAATCCTCCTCTAAACTGGATGCTTCATGCTAAGGGCAGAATATGAACACTTCCTTTCAATACCAGGTCAGCACAAGAGAAAGGTTTCTGCAAAAACTGGATTTATTTATCTATTTTTCCATAATTTCAATCTCTGCTAGGTGTGAAGTGTCATTGTTGTTATCACTGTTTGGCCTGGATGGCTTGACTTAGGGAGTGGCACTATTAGGATGTATGATCTTGTTGAGTAGGATGACCTTGTTGAAGGAAGTGTGTCATTGTGGATGTGGGCTTTAAGACCCTCATCCTAGCTGCCTGGAAGCCAGTCTTCTCCTAGTTCCCTTCAGATGAAGATGTAGAAATCTCAGCTCCTCCTGCACCATGCCTGCCTAAATGGTGCCATGCTCCCACCTTGACAATAATGGACTGAACTCTGAACCTGTAAAACATCCCCAATTAAATGTTATCTTTATAAGAGTTACCTTGATCATGGAGTCTGTTCACAGCAGTAAAACCATAACTAAGACAGCATGGCAGTCAAAACCCTTCTAGTTGGTCTTGTTTCCACCATTCTTTTCCAGCCTCTTTGGAGTTCATCTCCCACCTAGAGCTCTTTAAAGTTTGCCTGTAACCTAACATACAGGATTTTGGTATGGTGTCTGGGGTGACATCTAGAAAAATGTTCAGCAATTCACATTTCACTCTTTATTATTCTCAAGTTTATAGGGGCAAACAGTTGTCCTTGTTCTCAGAGAAGTGAATGAGAGAAACCTGAGGGGATGGCTGGCCCATTTTCCCCTCAGTTCTATGAAATGCCCTTTAGATATCTGGTGTCTCCTGCATACTTCTCTGCTTCCCAGATTGCTCATGGGTAAAGAGCTCCACCAGGCTTTGGGGTTGATTTGGTTGGAATGATGCTGTTGGAACTCAGAGTATAGTCAATTTCATCTGGTCTCAAGGTCTTCATCTATGCTGGTCAATTGACTTATCTCTAGGCTTCTGCTAGCCAACAGAAAGTCTGCACTCTTCATCACCTCACTAGGATACTTCAAAGAACTGTAACATACCAGAATACTTTGCAGACCATCTTAAGACAAAAACAGGAATAATTACTGAGTGCCGGTATTGGATATGTCTGTAACATAGACTTCCTACTGAGCCTGAACAACTTCTAGTCAGTGTATCAAGGAAAATGTTATCAGCCTGAAAGGGTAAATACCCTTCCTTACTCCTCTTGTATACTCAAAGCCAAATATACGCTTAAATTGAGGAAACTAATAATAGCTATTGTTCCTATCTACTCGCCCTTTTCTCTGGTCTCTCCTGTGCTGTGCTATTTTTCCCACCAACTATTCAGACATATATGTATATGTCAATATATATATTTCTTCTTCCTTCTCTCTATTCATCCCTTCCTCCTTCTCCCTTTCCTTCTCTCCCTTCCTCTCATTCTCTCTACATCTCCCTCTGTCTCCATCTCTATCCAACAAGGACCACACGAAAACAGAGCACTGCAGTCAAGCTTTATATGTCTCATTTACTTTATATCTCGTGGAGGAGATAACAATACAAATGTCTCTGTGTTTTGATAGAGCCTGACATTCACCTGTTTTCTGAAAACTTCTGTTTGTAGTGTAACAATTACCAATTCATTTTCCCTTTGATTTCTGGAATGTTTAAACTCTTCCTAGAGTAGACTGATGCCTGTATCCTGCTAAGATAATTAATTAATTAATTAATTAATTAATTAATATACAGAGAGCTGTACTGCAGAGATCTTGACCCTTCCATAGTTTATGGGTTGCTTTGATAGCAATTATCAGTGTATGACTCAGTTTCTGCTGCTGTGAAAAAACATCTGAGGAAATAACTTAAAGGACATGAAACATTTATTTTTGTTCATAGTTCTAGAAGCATTGTTCCATGTTGACTTGGCTCCTTTTTTTTCCTGTACCCAGAATCCTGTAGACAACACTCAGCCAGACAGAAAAATAGCTGTGGAGAGCAGAAAGCAGAAAGAGAGGAGAGGGCTAGAGGTAGGAGGCCCTTCTAGAGCACACTTTCAGGGACCCTTCATCCAACTAGGTTTTCCCTCTTAATCTCCAAAATCGTACAGTGAATCCTTAAAAAGGATTAAACTGCTGACTAGGTCAGAGCCTTCCTGTTCTAATCCCTTCCATCCTTTTACTGAGCGTTATATTGAGGCTCAAGCCTCCAGTGCATGAGCTGCTAGGGGACATTTCAAATCCAAACCACAAAAGAGAACTACAAATGTCTCCCACTTCAAGAATATATTTAAGGTTAGTTCTCAATGGATGCATCCGCATGACAGGATGAGGGGAAGAGAGGTAGGGTTGTCAGATCCTCATCTATCAAAGACAAGAGGTCAAAATAACCACAGATTTCCTAGACTGGGGAAGGTCAGCCTGACACAGGTCAGGAAGTTGCAATACTCAGAAGATGAAGGCAGTAACTCTGCGAGGAGGAAGCCAGCGTGGGCTGGAGAGACAGACCCGCCTCGAAGAAAATTAAATGAAACAAAGACTCGGAGTAATTTTTATGCTGCTCATGACATCACCTTATGTGATAGATTTCATCCTTGGCTATTCCATAAGCAGAATGTTTATTTTATCTTTTTAATTTTGTAAAGCCTATTTTTGTGACCATACAATACATATTTTAATTATATAATCTAAATAATTAAATGAATAAGCGAAATATAATCCCCACATACAGCTAAGGAGATATACATACACATACAAACAGAGAGAGAAACACACACACACACACACACACACACACACACACACACACGCTCACTTACTTTATGACCTATCTAGACTATTTTATAACATTACTGCAAAGTTCTATCTATGACAACATATATTCAGCCTTTATGAGTCATGTGCCAATGGTTTCATCCTAATTATATTTAGAATTATAATTTCTGTAGATCCATTTCCTAACTCTTTGATTATTTTTGTAATAGTTGAGTCTTTCCAGCATTCTGATTCACTGGACAAATTCAGCCTGTAAGTATTTTGAGTCTTCATAATTTGCCCAACTTCGCTGACTAATCCCTGATTTTACTTTCCTTTACTACTCCTCTCCTCCCAGCTCTTGGCATGATTTTGTCTGACTACTTATAAATTAAAACTCCTGCTTCGCATCGTGTTTACTCCAAGTCTGTGAGTTTTGCTGCATCTTGAAAATATGATCAGCTTACTTATAAGTTCTAGAAGTAAGAGGTACTACTTGAGCAGAATTTTAACCACCAAACTCTTACTAGCTTCTTTCAAATTATGGAATATTGCTGCAACGTACAGCTATTGAACCGTTTAATGTAAACTATTACTATTCTTAAGACAGGCTAATGGTTCTTGGCTCTCAGGAAGAATAGAAAGATTTTGTCCATGACAAATTCCTTATTGAAAACGCTCACTGAATATTTAAAATCAGTGATTTCTGGAAAGGAAGAGTTCTTCTTGGTGAGATATTAACAACATGCACCCCCATCATCCATGTTCTTCTTCTGGGTCTATGACTTATTACAGAAGGAGCTTTTGACCATGCCATGGAATAGCTTTTGCTTTCTGTAATAGAAGAAACTTTTCTCCTTTGTTAAACTCCTCACACTAAACCAACATGCTGACATCTCACCTACTTAGTGAAGAATGGGTAAGAACCACATGACTGGTGTGTCATTAATATCTGAATTTATCTAAGAAATCAAAGACAGACTGTTTTCTAGCGGCAGGCTATCACTAGTGTCTGGCTACATGTGCTATTCACATACCGAAGAGTCAAGTAGGATTTTCAAAAGATAACTTTAATTCACACAAACACACACACACACACACACACACACACACACACACACACACACACACATGAGCATGTGTGGGCGTATGTCATGCTTTCCCTTTTAAGAAAACAATTTGCTCTTCAGCTCCCACATTCTCAGCCATAAAAACTCTCCTACCTTTCCCTTGCAATATGATTTTTATGAGCAGCTGGGAAGGTCTCTCGGCTTCTCACGGTTTTCAAACTCCCCCAAGTTCCTCTTTTCTGCTCAGCAAAATTGTTAACCAGAAGTAAGAAAAGCCCTTCCTCACAATACAGTCTGAAGATTAGATGCAGCAGAGTAGACTTTCTAAATAATACCACGAGGACATTCCCAGTCTTCAGTAAATACCAGGTGCCTTGCCCTTCTCAGCTACAGCAGTTGCCATCTATCTTGCAACTCTTTTATTAAAGATGAGATTCTGCATTTAAAGGACACCCTTCTCCACCTCAGGAAGCCAACCCACTTACAGAACAATGCTAAACACAAACACCAGTTACTTGCACATCTGATGGAAAATTGTAGTCCATCTAATGAATAATAAAAGAATATGAATCTAACAAAAGACTTTAATTGGAAACTCTAGTGTCTCCATCTGCTCTGACATCTTTTATTGAGTTCTGATTATTATTGCTGGAGACAGATAAGCTTTAGACTAATCTGAATGAAGTGAGGTGTGACATTAACTGTTGCATCTGAACTCTTTTCAGATTAATAAGTGTGCAGCTTAGGCATGTATCTCATAATAGATTTCAATTCCTTTTCATTTTTTGCTTGTTGTTTCTTTCAAATTTCAGGATGTTATTGTATCTTGGGTACCTTGATGTATTAAAATTAAATTAAAATTAAAATTTGCACACCACAATGTATTTACTAGGACTATTTTTTATGTGAGGCAAAATAATGGACACACCCATCCAATACAAAACAAGAAGCAATTAGCATCTGTCTTCCCGATTGTAGGGTCAAGTCAGCCTACAGACAATATTGTCTCAGTTTGGGGGTGCTGCTGTAAAAATGTTACTGTGTTCAGAGAAATATATCCAATAGGACAAATTTAAATCCAGAAGAAGGAATAAATGAGTTAATGTTTAGAATAAAAATCTAAACACAAAAATCTACCAATTGGAACAGCTACTAATATTTTTCAGGAAAAAAAAAAAAGGCCTCATAAGGAAAATCAGAAGTCACAAATAGAAAAGGATGGGCAGAAGTACAAAGTAGGCTGATCTGGGTTAGGGTGTCTCACACAGACACAGACCCATACACACAGACAGATGGACACACAGAGAGACAGACAGACAGACAGACAGACAGACAGACACACATACACTTTCAAACCTATCTCATTCTACATAGACAATAGATAAAAAGGGTGATTGCTGGGATCCACTAGTAATACAAAGAACACACTCTGGAAACTGAAGGAGGTGGTATCATTGGGCCAATAAACCAGCACCTCTTGGGTGTCTCCTTCTTTCCTCCCTGCCTTTCTCTCTGTTCTTCCACATTTTTACAAATGTACTTGAAGACATAGATGGCCTTAAAACAAGATTTCAAGAAAATAAAAAATGCAAAATGAAAAAGAAAATGTTTAACATCTTTAGAAACTGTTTCATAGCCTGAGGCAGCATTCTTAGAATTCTTTCAGAGCTACAGTAATAATATTGGCTTGATTTATAAGCTTCTTGAGGGTAGAGGTGGAAACTTAAGGAACTTTGTATACCCAGCAAATAGAGTAGTAAAGAAAACTCAATAAATAGTTACTGTTGAAAGATTATATACACACATACACACACGAAACCACACACACACACACACACACATAATGATTAAATGGCAGTGAATTCCTTCACTAAAAGAATTTTTTAGTATGCTTGAAGAAATACTGAGCCCACTAAAACAAGATTCAACAGCAGATTAAAAGTTCTAGTAAAATGGGAACAAGAAAAATTGTAAGCTCTTATTTAGAACCCAATAGGTAGGAAGAACCCAAGAAATTATGATAGCATCAAAGACAAAAATGAGGGAAAATTTTTAGGAAAAGAATTCATAGTGTTGAATTCTACAATGACATCAACTAAGACATGCAAGAGAAAATATTCTCTACATTAGGTAACCAGGGAGCACTGTTAGCTTCATCAAAAGTAATAAATTAATTCAGTCTTTTAATGTAGTTTAGTTTATTAAAACAAAATCTAAGTTATCTAAACTATTTCCCATCTGGTTAGTCTAGAAACCCCCCCAAAAAAAAATCATAAAGAATTGATTCATTCATTCAACAAACACAAAATCAGCATGCACCAATATTGTAAATTTTCCAGTCACTATGTACCTATTTACAGGTACCTCTCTAATTTTTATTCATATCAAACTCACCTTGAGGGCCATGTAGAAAGCATATAGGTCCTTGGCAGTAGTCCGAACCTGAGTGAATTTAAACCTTATACTATAAGACCAAAGAGTTACCTTTCCCAGGTCAGAAATTTGGAGAACTAAGATAATCTAAAAATTCTCATGCTCAAATGCAAGGAAATTCTGAGTAAAGTACATGCAGTTCTTGTCCTAAAAATATAAAAATGAAAGGAAAAAAATGCTTGCATCTTGTGGCAGAATAAAAACACAGACCAAAGAGAAGTCATATTTATATGGCTGAAAAAAAGAATGTACGTTTCGAGGAAGCTGGGTCACAACACTTGAGGGGAGGTACCTGGTGTAACCTGGAGTTAACATCTGCAAGATTTCTCAAGAAAATTGACGTAGTGCTTGGAGTCACAAAGTCCCAGTCTCTTGGTATCAGAATCATGTGGCAGATAAGGATACATACAAACTTTGAAATTTTTCTTGAAGAAGTACTTCCTTCATTTGTAAATACTGCAGTTCCTGGAGTTTGTCTTTCTTGACTCACTGTAGGAGGGTATTGACTGAACAGCTGGATTACTATAATAAAATACCACAAACTGGGTACTGTAAACAATAGAAAGGTATATTCAGGAGTCTGAGTATTCAAATTGAAGGTACAAGATTAGCTTCTGGGAAGAAGCTAATAGTAAATACTATTCATAAATAGTAGTATTTTCATGGACCGGCAGAAGGGAACTCTTATATCTTTTGCCCCTATACAGACATTAATCCCATTAGTGAGTGTTCGACTTTCCAAGGGTTTCACTTGCGAATACCAGTATTTTGAGGCTTTAAGAGAGGTACCCATTGGGCATATTCAATTCTTTGCAAGCCACTAATGAAAAAGTTCAGCCTATTAACCTATGAACATGTGAAGATTTCAGATGGGACTGATTTTTATTGAGAAGTCACTATAAATTGCATGGCTCTATCTTGGCAGAGAAAGTTTAAAGAGATGTAACAAATTAATTAAAACTACTGGCATGTCTATATAAGATGTCTGGCCAAATTTGTCTAGACCAGACATTCTGTATGTGGTCCAGAATAAGTTTTACAGATTATTTATATCTAGAAAGCTCTCGAAAGAAGTACAAAGAGTGAGGTCTACTTCTAGTGGCCTGCTAGGTATTGCTTAGTTAGTCTCTTGGGAAGCAGTTTCTATAGGTGCATGCAGACTTCATTTAACTTGCTGTTGGCTGGATAATTTTATAACTCCACAGAGGTAGTTATTTAGTCGCAGACCACAAAGATTCACGCAAATGATGCCCAGCCATAAAATAACCCTGCTCATGGCAATGCAAATGACTTCTGTTTTATATGTAAATTAACACACAATATTGGAAATTTTTTCCTGAAAATTGAGAACAGGAAGTGGAGGAGAAATTGAAAGAAAGGAAATCAGATGGATTTGAGCCACACAGATTGTGTGCATGCAGGATATTAAATAAAATACTTTAAAACAGAACAGAAAAAAAAGGAAAACAGGCAAGCGAATGCCTACTGACAACTAGAAGACTCCTATGAAGAGTGTGAGGGATGCTTCCACAACCAACAAGGAAAGTTCTACAAAAATGGAAGAAACAAAAGGGGGAACCCCAAAGACTTCTTACAAAAGGGATTGCAGAAATTCCCAATAAGCCCATAAAGCTGGGAGCTGTCAGTCACAAAACTAAATCATATTAAGATATCACTTAGGAGCTGAAAACACCAAATAATTATGAAACGTGAAAGATGTGAAACTCTCAAAACTTTCAGGCAGGAAACCAAAATGGTACAACCATCTTGGAAATCAGTATTTTATTTTCCCATCAACTCAAGCATATATTTTACCCATCCTCTAGTCTCCCCGTTCATAACCATTTATCCAAGGAAAAGGAAAACATGCTAAGAAATTACTTGTACATGCATTTACATAGCAGATTTATTTGTATTAGCCCAAACCAGGAAAAAAAGTATTTTCCAAACACAAAAACCAGAGGTTAATGGAAAAACAAATCACATGCTTATGTTATATTCATACTTCCAGCCATATTAACCCACCAACAAAAACAAAAAATAAACAAAAACCTATTGAGGCATTCAACAGCATGAATAAATCCCTCAGACATTATTCTGAGTGAAAGAAACCAGACACAAAAGAGAATCCACTGAGTTATTCCATTTATGTGATGTTCAAGGACAGACAAAAACAATCTGTGATCGCTGCGAGGCTGTCTCTGGGGGAGGGGAAGGAACGATTGCAAAGCAACAAGGCAAAACTTTTCGGAAGGATAAAATATATTTTGTTTTGATCATAGATCAGGCACTAGATTACATGAATACATATAACTATCAGAAACTTTAGGATATGTATGCTCTTAAACAAATACACACTGCCTCAACCACTGAAGATGTGAATTAGATGTTATCATCTATTTATCTGAGTCGTCCTGTTTTTCCTGTCCTTTTTTTTTTGATTGCCCAATAATATTTGCACACATTTATCAATTAAGATATAATGGTTCAATTTGATTGGATTCTTCTACTGTTGTATTCTATTGTGAGATTTCTTTGGGGCATCCTATGCCATTATGTTTACCCTGCTGTGTTAGAGAACAGCACATCTTACTCTGAAACAGTAGCACTCTGTCACAAGGCTGACCTCACTCACCCCCAATCTTTAGTAACCACTACTCTGCTTCTCGATCAGTGGTTCTGAACTTTCCTAATGCTATGACCCTTTAAAGCCGTTCCTCGTGTCATAGCGATGCCACCCCCTCCAAAACATGAAATTGGTTTTGTTGCTACTTTGTAACTGTAGCCTTGCTGCTGTTATGAATTGTAATGTAAATATTTACATTTCTCTTAGGTGACCCCTGTGAAAGGATCATTCAAACTCCCAAAGGAGTCACAACGCACAGGCTGAGAACCACTGTTCTAGAAAATAACTGTGCTTGGAGAAAGGTTGGGAGTGGGGCTGTTTGGGTAGAAGTGTTGGATTTTGTTCTTGTTCTTGTTATTTGTTCCAGAACTGGGGGTGGAAGATAGGCCTATTTTAAGAGTACTTGCCACATGATAAACTACTGAACCTACCCCAACACAGTATTAAGGTTTTAGATACCACTTGTGAGGTTCTGCAGCATTCATTTCTCTTAGTTTCAATTGCTTCGTTTGAGAGAACATCATAATGGGCTCCATATGTCATCGATGCTGTCATGGTATTTCACACTTGAGATTGTATGAATAGTATTCACTGTTTTATAGCTCAATTTTTCATTCATTTGCTGATAAGAATTTGTGTTGATTCTGTGTTGTGGTTATCATCTTTAAGGACTTATTTGTGTTTGAGAAACTTGTTACTTAATTTCTTTTTATAGTTTATAGATATAGTTCCTTCTATTTCCAGTTTTATTGTAATGTGGATATAAAAGACAGATTGCATGATTTTTGTTTTTAATTGTTTGATTAATCTTTTATCCTTCCATATAATCTAGCTTAAAGAATCTTCCATATGCAGAAGACTTTTTTTTCTTAAATTGTGGGTAGAATGGTCTATGGATGTCTCTAAGGTTCATTTGAACTAGTATGTGAGCCAGCATGTGAGCCAGCATGTGAGCTAGTACATGAGCTAGCATGTGAGCCAGCATGTGAGCTAGCATGTGAACCAGCATGTGAGCTAGCATGTGAACCAGCATGTGAGCTAGCATGTGAACCAGCATGTGAGCCAGCATGTGAGCTAGTATGTGAGCTAGTATGTGAGCCAGCATGTGAGCTAGTATGTGAGCCAGCATGTGAACTAGCATGTGAACTAGCATGTGAGCCAGCATGTGAACTAGCATGTGAGCCAGCATGTGAGCCAGCATGTGAGCCAGCATGTGAGCTAGCATGTGAGCTAGCGTGTGAGCTAGCATGTGAGCTGACACGTGTTTAAATTACCATGTTTCTTTGTTGATATTCTAACTTCGCTATCATTCAATATGAAAATGGAACACCCAGTCTCCAGATATTATCATATAACAGTCCATATCTCCCTTAAAGTCTACCAATATTTATTGTTCATATTCAAATGCTCCAAAACTATATATGCATCTATCTATAATTCTTAAAAGTTGTTACTCTCTGACCTTCTTAACAATATATAGTAGCCTTTTTGGTCTCTTTTTACACTTTCTTTCATTAATTTATTTATTCACTTTACATCCCAATCACAGCACTGTTTTAGTTAGGGTTTTACTGTTGTGAACAGATACCATGACCAAACAACTCTTTTTTTTTTTTTTTTTTGTATTTTTTTTTATTAACTTGAGTATTTCTTATATACATTTGGCAAACATCCCCCTCCCCCCCCCCCCTCCTTATGGGTGTTCCCCTCCTTGCTGCCCTCCCCCCGACAGTCTAGTTCACTGGGGGTTCAGTCTTAGCAGGGACCCAGGGCTTCTCCTTCCACTGGTGCTCTTACTAGGATATTCATTGCTACCTATGAGGTCAGAGTCCAGGGTCAGTCCATGTATAGTCTTTAGGTAGTGGCTTAGTCCCTGGAAGCTCTGGTTGCTTGGCATTGTTGTACATATGGAGTCTCAAGCCCTTCAAGCTCTTCCAGTTCATTCTCTGATTCCTTCAGCGGGGTCCCGTTCTCAGTTCAGTGGTTTGCTGCTGGCATTCGCCTCTGTATTTGCTGTATTCTGGCTGTGTCTCTCAGGTTCGATCTACATCCGGCTCCTGTCGGTCTGCACTTCTTTGCTTCATCCATCTTGTCTAATTGGGTGGCTCTATATGTATGGGCCACATGTGGGGCAGGCTCTGAATGGGTGTTCCTTCAGTCTCTGTTTTAATCTTTGCCTCTCTCTTCCCTGCCAAGGGTATTCTTGTTCCCCTTTTAAAGAAGGAGTGAAGCCTTCACATTTTGATCATCCGTCTTGAGTTTCATTTGTTCTAGGCCACTAGGGTAATTCAAGCATTTGGGCTAATAGCCACTTATCAGTGAGTGCATACCATGTATGTCTTTCTGTGATTGGGTTAGCTCACTCAGAATGATATTTTCCAGTTCCAACCATTTGCCTACGAATTTCATAAAGTCGTTGTTTTTGATAGCTGAGTAATATTCCATTGTGTAGATGTACCACATTTTCTGTATCCATTCCTCTGTTGAAGGGCATCTGGGTTCTTTCCAGCTTCTGGCTATTATAAATAAGGCTGCGATGAACATAGTGGAACACGTGTCTTTTTTATATGTTGGGGCATCTTTTGGGTATATGCCCAAGAGAGGTATAGCTGGATCCTCAGGCAGTTCAATGTCCAATTTTCTGAGAAACCTCCAGACTGATTTCCAGAATGGTTGTACCAGTCTGCAACCCCACCAACAATGGAGGAGTGTTCCTCTTTCTCCGCATCCTCGCCAGCATTTGCTGTCACCTGAGTTTTTGATCTTAGCCATTCTCACTGGTGTGAGGTGAAATCTCAGGGTTGTTTTGATTTGCATTTCCCTGATGACTAAAGATGTTGAACATTTCTTTAGGTGTTTCTCAGCCATTCAGCATTCCTCAGCTGTGAATTCTTTGTTTAGCTCTGAACCCCATTTTTTAATAGGGTTATTTGTCTCCCTGCGGTCTAACTTTTTGAGTTCTTTGTATATTTTGGATATAAGGCCTCTGTCTGTTGTAGGATTGGTAAAGATCTTTTCCCAATCTGTTGGTTGCCGTTTTGTCCTGACCACAGTGTCCTTTGCCTTACAGAAGCTTTGTAGTTTTATGAGATCCCATTTGTCGATTCTTGATCTTAGAGCATAAGCCATTGGTGTTTTGTTCAGGAAATTTTTTCCAGTGCCCATGTGTTCCAGATGCTTCCCTAGTTTTTCTTCTATTAGTTTGAGTGTGTCTGGTTTGATGTGGAGGTCCTTGATCCACTTGGACTTAAGCTTTGTACAGGGTGATAAGCATGGATCGATCTGCATTCTTCTACATGTTGACCTCCAGTTGAACCAGCACCATTTGCTGAAAATGCTATCTTTTTCCATTGGATGGTTTGGCTCCTTTGTCAAAAAATCAAGTGACCATAGGTGTGTGGGTTCATTTCTGGGTCTTCAATTCTATTCCATTGGTCTATCTGTCTGTCTCTGTACCAATACCATGCAGTTTTATCACAATTGCTCTGTAATACTGCTTGAGTTCAGGGATAGTGATTCCCCCAAAGTCCTTTTATTGTTGAGCATAGTTTTAGCTATCCTGGGTTTTTTGTTATTCAGATGAATTTGCAAATTGTTCTGTCTAACTCTTTGAAGAATTGGATTGGTATTTTGATGGGGATTGCATTGAATCTGTAGATCGCTTTTTGGCAGAATGGCCATTTTACTATATTAATCCTGCCAATCCATGAGCATGGGAGATCTTTCCATCTTCTGAGGTCTTCTTCAATTTCTTTCTTCAGAGTCTTGAAGTTCTTGTTGTACAAATCTTTTACTTGCTTGGTTAAAGTCACGAGGTACTTTTATATTATTTGGGTCTATTATGAAGGGTGTCGTTTCCCTAATTTCTTTCTCGGCTTGTTTCTCTTTTTTGTAGAGGAAGGCTACTGATTTATTTGAGTTAATTTTATACCCAGCCACTTTGCTGAAGTTGTTTATCAGCTTTAGTAGTTCTCTGGTGGAACTTTTGGGATCATTAAATATACTATCATATCATCTGCAAATAGTGATATTTTGACTTCTTCTTTTCGATCTGTATCCCCTTGACCTCCTTTTTGTTGTCTGATTGCTCTGGCTAGAACTTCAAGAACTATATTGAATAAGTAGGGAGAGAGTGGGCAGCCTTGTCTAGTCCCTGATTTTAGTGGGATTGCTTCAAGTTTCTCTCCATTTAGTTTAATGTTAGCCACTGGTTTGCTGTATATGGCTTTTACTATGTTTAGGTATGGGCCTTGGATTCCTATTCTTTCCAGGACTTTTTTTATCATGAAGGGGTGTTGAATTTTGTCAAATGCTTTCTCAGCATCTAATGAAATGATCATGTGGTTTTGTTCTTTCAGTTTGTTTATATAATGGATCCGTTGATGGTTTTCCGTATATTAAACCATCCCTGCATGCCTGGGATGAAGCCTACTTGATCATGGTGGATGATTGTTTTGATGTGCTCTTGGATTCGGTTTGCCAGAATTTTGTTGAGTATTTTTTAAATCGATGTTCATAAGGAAATTGGTCTGAAGTTCTCTTTCTTTGTTGGGTCTTTGTGTGGTTTAGGTATAAAAATTGTGGCTTCATAGAAGGAGTTGGTAGTGCTCCATCTGTTTCAATTTTGTGGAATAGTTTGGATAATATTGGTATGAGGTCTTCTATGAAGGTCTGATAAATTCTGCACTAAACCCGTCTGGACCTGGGCTCTTTTTGGTTGGGAGACCTTTAATGACTGCTTCTATTTTCCTTAGGAGTTATGGGGTTGTTTAACTGGTTTATCTGTTCCTGATTTAACTTCGGTACCTGGTATCTGTCTAGGAAATTGTCCATTTCCTGCAGATTTTCAAGTTTTGTTGAATATAGGCTTTTATAGTAAGATCTGATGATATTTTGAATTTCCTCTGAATCTGTAGTTATGTCTCCTTTTCATTTCTGATTTTGTTAATTTGGACACACTCTCTGTGTCCTCTCGTTAATCTGGCTAAGGGTTTATCTATCTTGTTGATTTTCTCAAAGAACCAACTTTTGGTTCTGTTGATTCTTTCTATGGTCCTTTTTTGTTTCTACTTGGTTGATTTCAGCTCTGAGTTTGATTATTTCCTGCCTTCTACTCCTCCTGGGTGTATTTGCTTCTTTTTTGTTCTAGAGCTTTTGGGTGTGCTGTCAAGCTGCTGACATATGCTCTTTCCTGTTTCTTTCTGCAGGCACTCAAGCGCTATGAGTTTTCCTCTTAGCACAGCTTTCATTGTGTCCCATAAGTTTGGGTATGTTGTACCTTCATTTTCATTAAATTCTAAAAAGTTTTTAATTTCTTTCTTTATTTCTTCCTTGACCAGGTTATCATTGAGTAGAGCATTGTTCAATTTCCACGTATGTGGGCATTCTTCCCTTATTGTTATTGAAGACCAGCTTTAGGCCGTGGTGGTCCGATATTCATGGGATTATTTCTATCTTTCTGTACCTGTTGAGGCCCGTTTTTTGACCAATTATATGGTCAATTTTGGAGAAAGTACCATGAGGAGCTGAGAAGAAGGTATATCCTTTTGCATTAGGGTAGAACGTTCTATAAATATCCGTTAAGTCCATTTGGCTCATGACTTCTCTTAGTCTGTCTACGTCTCTGTTTAATTTCTGTTTCCATGATCTGTCCATTGATGAGAGTGGGGTGTTGAAGTCTCCTACTATTATTGTGTGAGGTGCAATGTGTGTTTTGAGCTTTAGTAAGGTTTCTTTTACGTATGTAGGTGCCCTTGTATTTGGGGCATAGATATTTAGGATTGAGAGTTCATCTTGGTGGATTTTTCCTTTGATAAATATAAAGTGTCCTTCCTTATCTTTTTTGATGACTTTTAGTTGAAAATTGACTTTATTTGATATTAGAATGGCTACTCCAGCTTGCTTCTTCCGACCATTTGCCTGGAAAGTTGTTTTCCAGCCTTTCACTCTGAGGTAGTGTCTGTCTTTGTCTCTGAGGTGTGTTTCCTGTAGGCAGCAGAATGCAGGGTCCTCGTTGCGTATCCAGTTTGTTAATCTATGTCTTTTTATTGGGGAGTTGAGGCCATTGATGTTGAGAGATATTAAGGAATAGTGATTATTGCTTCCTGTTATATTCATACGTGGATGTGTTATGTTTGTGTGCTTTTCTTCTCTATGTTTTGTTGCCAAAACGATTAGTTTCTTGCCTCTTCTTGGGTATAGCTTGCCTCCTTATGTTGGGCTTTACCATTTATTATCCTTTGTAGTGCTGGATTTGTAGAAAGATATTGTGTAAATTTGGTTTTGTCATGGAATATCTTGGTTTCTCCATCTATATTAATTGAGAGTTTTGCAGGATACAGTAGCCTGGGCTGGCATTTGTGTTCTCTTAGGGTCTGTATGACATCAGTCCAGGATCTTCTGGCCTTCATAGTTTCTGGCGAAAAAGTCTGGTGTGATTCTGATAGGTCTGCCTTTATATGTTACTTGACCTTTTTCCCTTACTGCTTTTAATATTCTTTCCTTATTTTGTGCATTTGGTGTTTTGACTATTATGTGACGGGAGGTGTTTCTTTTCTGGTCCAATCTATTTGGAGTTCTGTAGGCTTCTTGTATGCCTATGGGTATCTCTTTTTTTAGGTTAGGGAAGTTTTCTTCTATGATTTTGTTGAAGATATGTACTGGTCCTTTGAGCTGGGAGTCTTCACTCTCTTCTATACCTATTATCCTTAGGTTTGATCTTCTCATTGAGTCCTGGATTTCCTGTATGTTTTGGACCAGTAGCTTTTTCCGCTTTACATTATCTTTGACAGTTGATTTCTATGGAATCTTCTGCTCCTGAGATTCTCTCTTCCATCTCTTGTATTCTGTTGGTAAAGCTTGTATCTACAGCTCCTTGTCTCTTCTTTTGGTTTTCTATATCCAGGGTTGTTTCCATTTGTTCTTTCTTGATTGCTTCTATTTCCATTTTTAATTCCTTCCACTGTTTGATTGTGTTTTCCTTTAATTCTTTCAGGGATTTTGTGTCTCCTCTCTATGGGCTTCTACTTGTTTATTTATGTTTTCCTGGAATTCTTTCATGCATTTTTTGATTCCTCTCTGTAGGCTTCTACTTGTTCTCTAAGGGAGTTCATCATGTCTTTCTTGAAGTTCTCCAGCATCATGATCAAATATGATTTTGAATCTAGATCTTGCTTTTCTGGTGTGTTTGGATATTCCATGTTTGTTTTGATGGGAGAATTGGGCTCGATGGTGCCATGTAGTCTTGGTTTCTGTTGCTTGGGTTCCTCGCTTGCCTCTACGCCATCAAATTATCTCTAGTGTTACTTTGTTCTGCTATTTCTGACAGTGGCTAAACTGTCCTATAGGCCTGTGTGTCAGGAGTGCTGTAGACCTGTTTTCCTCTCTTTCAGTCAGTTATGGGGACAGAATGTTCTGCTTTCGGGCGTGTAGTTTTTCCTTTCTACAGGTCTTCAGCTGTTCCTGTGGACCTGTGCCTTGAGTTCACCAGGCAGGTCACTTGCAGCAGAAAAGTTGGTCTTACCTGTGGCCCCGAGGCTCAAGTTATCATGGGGTTCTGCCCACAGGCTCTCCAGCGTGGCAGCGACCAGGAAGATCTCGCCCGCCTCTTCCGGGAGCCTCCGTGCACCAGGGTTCCAGATGGCCTCCGGTGTTTTCCTCTGGAATCAGTAATGTGTGCAGAGAGCAGTCTCTTCTGGTTTCGCAGGCGTGTCTGCCTCTCTGAAGGTTTAGCTCTCCCTCCCACGGGATTTGGGTGCAGAGAACTGTTTACCCGGTCTGTTTCCTTCAGGTTCCGGTGGTGTCTTAGGCAGGGCTCCTGCTGCTCCTGGCCCTCCCCACAGGAACCCAGAGGCCTTGTACAGTTTCCTCTTGGGTCAGGGATGTGGGCAGGGGTGGGCAGTGTTGGTGGTCTCTTCCGCTCTGCAGCCTCAGGTGCCCACCCGACCAGGCAGTGAAGGTATCTCTCCACGGGTTCTGGGAGCAGAGAGCTGCCACGGGCCGGGACCCACGGGTGCAGGACTTCCGGTAAACACAAGACCTGCCCTGTCTTAGTGGGCGGGTTCGCCTGCTGGCAGGCTTCAGCCCGATCGGTCGCGCGCAGCACTTAAGTTGGTCTTACCTGTGGCCCCGAGGCTCAAGTTCACTCGCGGGGTGCTGCCCACGGGCTCTCCGCGGTGGCAGCGACCAGGAAGATCTGCGCCGCCTCTTCCGGGAGCCTCCGTGCACCAGGGTTCCAGATGGCCTCCGGTGTTTTCCTCTGGAATCCAAGGCAACTCTTAAAAGGACATTTAACTGGGTTCAGTCAGAGGTTCAGTCCATTATTGTCAAGGTATGAGCATGGCAGCATCCAGGCAGGCATGATGCAGGAGGAGCTGAGAGTTCTACATCTTCATCTGAAGGCTGCTAGTGGAAGACTGATTTCCAGACAGCTAGTATGAGGGTCTTAAAACCCATGACCACAGTGACACACCTATTTCACAAAGGCTACATGTCCAAATAGAGCCACTTCATGGGCCAAGCATATTTAAACCATGACAGCACCCTTCCTTCCTCTCCTCCCTGTCCTACTCTCAAACCTCCCTTCTTTCATTTCCTCCTCCACTGGGTACTAACCCACCCTGAAACATCGAGTCTCATCAGGAGTAACTGCATCCTCTCCCACTGAGGTCAGACAAAACAGCACAGCTATGCGAAGGGGATCCAAAATCAGGCAACAGAGTAGGAGTGAGAGAAAGCCCCACCTCCAATTGTTGGGAGACCCACATGATGACCAAGCTCACATCTGCTACATATGTAGAGGAGACCTATGTTCAGTCCATGCACACTCTTGGGCTGGTGGTTCAGTCTCTGTGAGCCCCCATGGTACCAGGTTACTTGTCTCTATAAGTCTTCTTCTGGTGTCTTGACCCTTCTAGTTACATCAATCTTTCCCCCTAATTCTACAAGTCGCTACAAGACTCCCTGAGCTCTGCCTAATGTGTACCCGTTAGTCTCTGCATCTGTTTCCAGATGGCTGGTAGAGCTCTCAAAGGGCAGTTATGCTAGGCTCCTGTCTGCAAGCATAGTAGAGCATAATTAATAGTATCAGGGGTTGGTTGTCTCCCATGTTGTGGTTCTCAAGTTCGACCAGTCATTGGTTGACTCTTCCCTCAATCTCTTCTCCATCTTTATCCTTGAACATTTTATGTCAGGGAAAATCTTGGTTTGGAGGTTTTTTTCGGTGTGTTGGTATGCTACTCCCTTCACTAGGCATCCTGCCTAACTTCAGAAGGTGGCCATTTTAGTCTCCATAGTCCCCATTTCTAGGAACGTCAGTTAGGGTCAGCCCTGTATATTCCCTTGAGTTTCCCCAGTCCCAGGTATCCAGCTTATCCGAGAGAAGTCCCCCATCAACTTCTCTTTTTTCTCCCAGACCCCTTATACCCCAAATTCTCCCTGTACCTGATCCCCATAGCTGGTCCCCACTCCACCCCCTCTCTTACCTAGTTCCTTCTCTCAATCCACTACCAATGTCTATTTTATTTTCCCTTTAGAGGGAGATTCAAGCATCCTCCTTTGGGCCCTTCTTGTTATTTGGATTCTTTGGGTCTGTGAGTAGTAGTATGGTTATCCTGTACTTTATATCTAATGTCCACTAATAAGTGAGTATATACCATGCACATCCTTATGGGTCCGCATTACCTCACTCAGGATATTTTCTAGTTCCATCCATTTGCCCAAAAATATCATGATGTTCTTGTTTTTAATAGGTGACTAGTATTCCACTGTGTAAATGTGCCACAATTTCTTTATCTATTCTTTGGTTGAGAGACATCTGGTTGTTTCCAGTTTCTAGCTATTACAAATAAAACTGCTATGGACATAGTTAATCAAGTGTCCTTGTTGTATCGTGGAGCATCTTTTCGGTGTATACCCAGGAGTGATATAGCTGGTCTTGAGGTAGAACATTCAGTGTAGGAGAATGCAAACAGATTCATATTTAACAATCTACACAATAATCAAGTCCAATGAAATCAAAGTCATCAACATAAAACTGAATACACTAAATCTGATAGAAGAGAAAATTGGAAATAGCCTTAACACATTGGTTCAGGAGAAAACTTCCTAAACAGAACACCAACAGCTCAGGCACTAAGATCAACAAATAATAAATTGTACCTCATTAAATTAAAAAGCTTCTGTAAGACAAAGGACATCACCATTAGGACAAAACCGCAGCCCACACATTGGGAAAAAATCTTCACCAATCCTACATCTGACAGCAAGCTAATATCCAAAATATATAAAGAACTTAAGGAATTAAATACCAACAACCCAAATAACCCAATTAAAAATAGGATACAGAGTTAAATAGAGAATTCTCAACAGAGGAATCTCTAATGGAAGGGAAGCACTTAAACAAATGCTCAACTCCTTAGTCATCAGGGAAATGTGAATTAAAATGACTCTGAGATGCCATTTTATCCAAGATCAGCTAAGATCAGAAACTCAAGTTACAGCAAGGATGTACAGCAAGGGAAACACTCCTCCATTGCTGGTGGGAGTGCAAATTTGTACAAACACTTCAGAAATTAATCTGATGGTTTCTTAGAAAATTAGGAACAGTTCTTTTTACACTTTTTAACTTAAGTTTATTTTTTCTGAAAAGAAGGAAATACAACCATTTATTTCAGACTCCATTTGTATAGAATAACTTTTTCCATCCATTCCCATTCAGTCTAATTCTTACTAGTGAAATAAGTCCACTGAAGGCAGCAGAACTGTGTATTTTGTTTAAAACTCATTTTTCTATAATCTGCTTTTATTTGTAGAATTTAAACTATTTATTTTCAATGTATTTTTTGAGGTTTAGCATTTTCTTTCACTTTGTTTCTTCATTTTATAGATCTGTTGTTCGTTTTATAAATTTAAATGTGTGTGTGTGTGACTGTGTGTGTGTGTGTGTGTGTGTGCTCGCGCGCGTGCACACATCAAATATTGGTTCTTGCTGAAGCCAGAAGAGAACATTAGAGCCCCTAGAGTTGATAATATTGGCAATATGGGTTGCTCGACTTGGATGCTGGGAATCAAACTTGGGTCCCCTGGAAGGGCAGCAAGTACAAGTGAGGTTACTCTATAGCTCCAGTCTTTTATTCTCTCTTTCTTTCTTTTGAAAAAAAAAAGAGACTACGATTCCTCTATTCAAAATCTTAAATGAAAAAAATATAACCAATGAAACAAAAAGATCGTAATAAAATTTTTTTCATAGAGTTGGCAAAATGGCCTATTGGGTAAAGATATTTACTGACAAGCTTGACAACCTAAGTTTGATCCCCAGATGGAAGGAGCTAAATGGCTCCTGAAACTTGTCTCCTGTACATGCTACAGTACACACACATGCACACACGTGCACACATGCACGTGTACACACACACACACACACATGCATGCATGCACATACACATAATTGAATATTAGAATATAAATAAAAAATAAATACCATGAGCAATTATACACCAATGAATTGAATAATTGAGAAGGTATAAATCCTTTCACATGTGAAGCCGACCAGAACTGAGTCATGAGGAAGAAAAAAATCTCCAACCAGTTCTATTGTAAGAAGGTTGAGTTGGTAATCAGCAAAAACTCTCAGTAAAGTCTAAGCTTGGATAATCTTCCGTAAATTTTACTAAACATACAAAAATAATTAATATGAATTCATCGCAGACCTTTTCAAAATTTAAAGAGAGGTGAACACTTCTATTCTCTTTTATATTACCCTGATCACACAGCTAGAAAAAATTACTACTAAAATTACATGCTAGAAGTTCTGTGGATATGCATGTAAGTGTTCTCAACAAAACCTATTAGCTAGTCAATTCTAGCAGTGCATTCAAAAGGTGAATTAACTGTTGGGTTTCCTGTTATCTGTAACACAATGCATGGGCTAGGTTTGTCTTGAGGCAGAGAGTATATTTCATTCATGTTTTGAGAAGTCCAAGGGTTATCAGAACTACATCTAGTGATGATATTTTTCACTGAAAGAGTTCTGAAGTGTTAGGAGACAGGGAGCGTGCACACATTTGTTTGTTTCCTACTTTTCCTCTTCTTAGAAAGGCACCGTGGGAGTTTAATGATCTTCTCCGATCCTAGTCACTGTCAAAACCACCACCTCTAATTGCAAATATTGGATGGATTTCCCACATCTAAGTATTCCTAAACATTGTTCTCACTAAGGCAATGCCTTGTGGAACCACACTCGCAGTTCTGCAGGGAGCCTGAATTGTAGTGCCATAACGGATAAACCCATTGCATGAAGGTTCCAGGCACCTGACTCCATCCTGAGAGCATCATAGCTAGGGATGCAGTCGGCAAATACCTTAAAGTAGCATCTTTAAAATGTTGGGAACCAAACCACCATCCTAGTCTAACTGGAAGATGGATTGTAGAATCAAAGACAATTATCCTCAAGTCTTAAGATTTAACATTGTTTTCCTTGTTAGATTTTAGTCTTATTTGTGATATTTTTTCTCCTTTCTTCTTCATGATTTCTCCCTTTTGCAATTGGAATGCATATCCTGTGTCTTGCCACTACAGTATTTTGGAAACTCTAGCATATATACGATTTTTCAGTCTCATAATTGTCCTCAGGACGAGTTGTATATACATTAAATCTTACTCAAATCTGATGCAGCTGAACTTTCGAGGAGGCTTTAAAATTCATGCTGGAATTAGTTAAATTTTCTGTGTCCTATCAGAGTGATATGAATGAATTTTGCATGTAAGGACATGAAATGTAGACGTGAAAGAGTGCAGTGCTGTGGTTTGATGATAGCGTGCCCTTCGCACATCAGGTTGGTTTCTAACCTCCGGCGCAATAGTGAAAGAACCATGGCTGTGGAACTGACACACCTATTCAAAGGCTCAGGGTGGAGAGCAAGGCTTTCTTGCCCATCTGCCCATCTCCATGTGACAATACAACATCAAATGCACTTTAAGTGAAGAGTAACCCCGCCTGGCGCCAATGTTGGCACCTTCATCTTCTTCTCCCCAATCTGCCAAATTATAAGGAATTAATTTCTATTGCTTAGGAACCATTTGGGAGAATATGTTGAGAGGTATGTTGCATATATACCATTTGAGAGAATAAACCACCAAATCTGAAATATTTCGCTATAGCAGCATGAACAGCCTAATGACCTAGTCAAGTTAGCTAAAGAGGATAAATTGTGTTCATGTTTTCAAAAGACCATACTTAATAGGAAAGGAAAGGAAAAGAAAATAGAGACAGACAAAACTCACCAAGGACTGACCTTCCAATTCAGATTTTCACTGAGTGAACTACTACTACTGCTATCATTACATTTTTATTTCATTATTATTACTGGCTGTGGTGGTGATAGTGGTGATGATGGTGATGGTGTGTGTGTATGTATGTGTGGGAGAAAGAGACAGAGAGATGAGGGGGAGAGGGAGGGGAAATGGAAAGAGAGAAGGATATGGGAGAGAGAGAGAGAGAGAGAGAGAGAGAGAGAGAGAGAGAAAGAGAGAGAGAGAGAGAGAGAGAGAGAGAGAGAGAGAGAGAGAGAGAGAAGACATGCACGTACCACAGAGGACAAATTTCCGGAGTTGGTTATCTTTTTTCTTCTTCTGTAGCTTCAAGAAATAAAATTCAGGTTGCCAAGCTAGCACAGCAAAATCCTTTACCCACAAAGCCATCTCACTGTTCTGAAGCTTGCTACAGTTTCATCAAGAGATAAATAAAATGGACTTTTTTTAAAAAATAAATTGATAGAAACCACAATGAGCAAACAAATTAGCAAACTTTTGGATCGGTTTGACAAATATCAATTCTAAATGGGAAGTTATGAAAAGTATATAACAATACAATATTAGAAGTGGAATCTTGTCCAAGGGGAATGGCAAGAGGAATTCAAGATTTTTTTTAGCTGTGGGTGTTGTCCAGGAGAATAGAAATATTGATTAAATTATATTGTTCACTTGGGTATACATGTCTCTAAAACGATCAAACTATATTTCTTAGGTCATAATCCCAATAAAAATATATCTGTGAATATTTCTGCCTGTCTCTAGTTCAGGAGTTTGGGAAAGTAATAAGATAAGGACTACTACTCTATCTCTATGGTAACAGACAAATTTACTACCAGTGGAACATGTTCAGTGATTATGTCCCTCTCCAGAGGCTCTGAGCACCTTGTTTATTCTTTCTAACAGAAGCTAAATGTTTCCTCCTCGTCCATTCCCACCTCTTCTTTTTAAGATTGATTTGAAATTTGTTTGCTCTTGTTATTGCAAACCCAAGTAATATAGGATGGCTACTGCTATGAATCTGAATTACCTAGAGAAAGCTTTGCCAAGGTAAACGTGCTAGACCCCACATCCATAATCCCACATGCTCTCTAGCACCACCAACAAGAGGTGAAGCCGAGGCAGAAATTGTGTTTTGACATTTGTTTTTATAAAATTTCTCTTCTTCCACATACCTCTAATGAGCACACCCCATGGTAATTAAGTGAAATCTGTTTGTATTTTCCTAGGACACTGGGCATGGAAATTCCACATATAGCGGGCTCTTTTAAATACTGACTCTGCCCCCAAGAAGCTGATGACGATTATGTAAGGAATGGTACTTTTTAGAGCTCCTTCCCTTTGTAGCAATATATGATACAGGATAACAAGAAAATGCTGCTTAAAATACATGTCTCCAAATAATAAAGGAAACAAAGACTCGGCTGGTCATCTCTTGTTAATAAATGAAGCATGCACACATAGGCACACACATGCATGCACACACATGCATGCACACACACACACACACACACACACACACACACACACACACACTACCCTAATGCAAACTAGGGGGACAAACAAGTATTATAATTTGAAGCTATAATTTAAAGCATGATTATTATACTTTATTCCTGGAAACCAATTCATTCAAAACTCCTCCAGCAGCCCCACCTACAATGACAAAAAATTCTTTGCTTTTTTTGTTTCATTAATAAGATTCCTATCAAAATTGCCAAGTTGTCTTGTTTCAGCACCTATGATGCCCCTGGAAGACGAGATTATAGCTGTCACCCCTATCAAGGTAACACCTTATCAAGGTAACACCTCCCTTTACCCCATTTCTGCCCCCAAAGCCCAAACTTAGTATTTACACTTACAAAGCAGGGTGATCTTTGCTCTGTGATGTAGCCCTATTAGCCTCTCCTAGGAACAACCACAAACACTTCTTCCCACAGACTTCTTAAAATTTTGGTTTTTATCTAATTCTAGTAGAAATCTTAACATTTGTTTAAAACCATACTATTTTCTTGGGATTCTGAAAAATATTGAATTTGGGGTTATTTGCCAACCAAAGAATCTGGAAAGCCTGCCTTAATTCTCCTTACGGTATTTCTAAAGCTCAAGGACTCTCCCTGGGAAGTGATTCATGAGGTCTATGCAATTCTGAGCAGAGAGAGGGGTATGTGACTTGAGTCCACCCTCTTTCAGCACAAGCATGTCAATCAAACGCAAAACAAAAGAACAATTCTTTATCACTTCAACATTGGTGCAAAAATAAATCTCAGGTGAAGAGTGTCATGTCTAACTTATCCAGTAAGTATTTGATTCTATAAATGTCCCAATTAGAGTAATTCATTAAATGTTATTCTTGTAAGCTTATTGAATAAAATGATTTTAATATAAAAGATGAAGCTTTCAATATCTGGACTGGGTTACATCCAATTGAGTTGGTCAAAGGGGTCCCATAGGAATCTCCAAATAATTCAGACTCTTGCCAAGAAGATAGTTTGCTCTCCACAAACTAAAAGCAAGATCTCAATGCTAAAGACAACGCCTACATAATGCATTGAACTTGGTGAGGTCAAGCTGGTGCCTACACAGAACCTTCGCCTTTTCTAATGTATTTAGTATAAAAAGGTACCATGCAAGCTAACAAAAAAGAAAATTAAATATGAACCCAGCCACAAAACCTTTTATCTACATTCTGTCTTGTCTGCAAAATATGACAGGTCAGTGATGTCACAAAGCTTGTGGGAGTAACTCAACAATGTCCAATTTGACTTAAGGCCACGCCATGAGATAGAAGTTTAACTCTGCTTGAGTGATCATGAATGAGAGATTAGATATCCCAGAACCTGTGGAAACCAAATACTACTGGTAACAGTAAAACAAACACCTAATGATATTCTGCTACACTCATAGATTATTGCTTTATTCAGCCACTATCAGAGAACCTTCTTGCTAAAACAAATAAAACAAATACATAGATACACAGCCAGACATTACTTAGGGAGAGAGACACCTTGGAACATGTTGCTCTAAATGATATGTCATCACAAAATACCAACCTTGGAGCTCAAGGAATCCTGTGAAAGAGGAATCAGACAGAGTGTTGGAGCCAAAGGGATTGGAGGACACCAGGAAAACAAGTTCCTCTGAATCAATTAAGCAAGGCTGATATGATGAACTCTGATATGAGTCTGTGTGGCAAGCACAGGACTGATTCAGGTTTGCACTAGTTCCTATGCATTTATAGTATAGCTTCCAGTTGAATGTTTTTATAAGACTTCTGAGTGTATGAACAAGTGAATCTCTGATTTATTTTGTCTTTTCTTGTGGCTTTTTCCTTTTGTTGATTTGCTTTGTCTAACTTCAATGTGATGGTTTTTTGTTTTGGCTTGTTATATTTTATTTTGTTGCATTTTATTTTTACTTCTTAGGAACATGTTCTTTTCCAATAAGAAAAAGAAAATGGGCCTGGATAGGGAGGAAGTAGGGAGGATCTGACAGGAGTAGAAGGAAGGAAAATTGTATTCCAGATATACTGTTTGAAAAATAACCTATTTTTAATAAAAGGTGGGGAAAGAAAGAGAAAAGGTAGTGGGATTTATTTGGGAAACAATGCTGAGTGATGTGAATTTAAATTTGTTTTTTCCTAAGGGAAGATGCAGAGAAGATGACATGTTAAGCTCTCGATGCATGGTCCTTCTGTACCCTTCCTATAAAGCACTAGTCCCTTGACAAACATCAGGATGACCTTTCCCTTACTGTGTTCAAACCAGCCTTCATACCCAACTACATTATTGCCAATTTTCTGTTGCATATGAAAAATTCAAATGTGCCAGCTGAGACTCAAAAGAAAAAGAAGAACGTGGTTGTCTCAATTCCTTTTATTATAATATATAGTTTTGTTACCTTTGCTTAAAAATTAACTTCACCCTCAGCTCCAGGAAGAAAAAAAATTAACTTCACATTTTATACCAGTTTTTTCTTATCTTTCATCATTAAATGTGCCTCCATTCTGCAATGCTTTATAGAAAACGTCAATCCAGATTGTTTCACCATGTAGACACTCTTTGATTTATTTATCAATCTCCATTGCTGAGAACAATGATTCCCTTTTGTTTATTAAATATCAATAAGACTTCTTTTGACCTAGATTATTGTTCTCCTCTTTGGTGATTTCCTTGAGGATGAGTGACTATTTTTAAGGACCCTCTTCATCCCAGATACCCTCTTTTTATAACCTGAAATTTACTTACTTGTTTATTTCTTTGTGTCGGGGTTGTGCTACCAGAATAACATATGCTCCCTTCCAAACCATCATGAAATATGTGGTCCAAGAACAGAACAGCTCAATCTTCCTAGAGAGACTGTCCTCGGAGAAGGAAAAGACCTTAGCTCTTTCCTGTCCATTACAACTTACTTGTGATCTATTCAATTTGCTGAACGACTTTGTTGGAAAAGAGCCTCAAGGTTTGATAGATTTGGGAAGAATAGGGAGACTGAACTCACATTCTCTTGAAGACTGGACTGTACATCATAAAATTCAAGCGGACAAAAATGAGACATAAAATGAAGAATTGAATATAATACACAGGAGCAAACAAGTGACTCTATTGCCTCTGGGTCGATATTGGGAAGAAATATCCTTGGAAGGTTTTAGAAATTGAAGCACCTCATTGCCTTTCATAAGCCTGCATTGTCTGTCAGTAGAAACTCCTGGGCTGCTTCAGTTCATCAAAGCAAACTCTCTTTAGAAAATAAATTATGTTCCATAATTACTTCTTATCTCGTTTTCAGTTTTACAGGCTGCTTCCCCCTCCCATTCTCTTCTCAAATGCACATTTAAATTTAATACCAGAAATTGTTTAATTATTTTTAAAGCGTTAACAATAGGACAGCTGACACTGTGGTGATTGTGTGGAAGCAGAGAGAAGCCTACTCAACACGAAGCATCTGCTGCTGTCTCAAAACTTGGAGAAACTTCCATTGATTTATACAAAGCACTCTGTCTACTGTGCTGACGAGCTCTGTGCATGTCTCTCATGCTGCATCAGACAACAAAGAGTAACTAAAACTCCTAAAAGGGATGGACTGTCTTTAGTGGGTTTACAAGGTGGCGAGAATGATAAATATGTCTACAAATAATCGCAGCACCATGGAGAAGAGTCGCAGACTTGAGGAAACAGACTGTATTAAATAATGACTAATGAAGCCTTGGCATTGGCTTTGGGAAAACTTCTCAAAGGAGATCATTTTTAAACAGACCAAATAAACTTTTGTTTTAATGAAGAAGAAGAGAAATCTGTACCATGAAAACAAACAGAAATATATTAATAGCAGAGGGAATAGTAGTACATTGTGTTAAGACAAGTCAGAGTATAAACAGCCAGGAAAGTGACTAGGGAGAATTCCCACTGACACCTTTGGAGTTTATTGTCAGATGTTATTTCTCTTTATATCGCGTCCCTCTTGAGGTAACTAGAAACTGTGATTTAGTGCTTTTGGACAGATGTTGTTTTATACAATTCTTCATACACCAAGTCTGATTTTTAAATGGTATATAAAGAAAACATCAAACCAAACCATTCACTGATTGTGACAGACTTAGAAAGGCCATGAGCCTTTAGGACTTGAAGCATCACCACAATCATCAGTAGTCAAGAAGAGCTTCAAGAAGCTGGCAGATCAAAGAAGACCCTTCCCCATACCTCACAAAGAGATGTGAAGCCTGGAGCACTTAAGATTCTTCCCAGGTCCCTCTGGGTATCTTATCAGGATTTTGATCTATTTAGAGCAAGACAAAAATATAACTAACATTTCATGGGAAAATATCTCAAAGAATTTAAGAGCTGAGCATTAATATTTCAACCTGACCAAACAACATTCTTTGTTTTATGGCTAGCAGCCCGCTAAATTACAAAAGAAAAATTAAAATGTTATGAGCAATTACCATCTCTTGTGTTCACATGGTCTTTCTGCACAAATGCCTATGAAATATTAAGGTGATGGTAGGCAGCAGCATTCCAGGGCTCTGCAAAGCCAAGCTCAGTTGTCTTGGCATTTGTCTACACCAGCCCAGGTTGTGATTCAGAGATAATCAGGTTCCTATCACTTCTCAGTGTGCACCTACTTGATTTTTTTTCTTGTTATTTTCCTCCCTGTTGAAAATCTAATTTATCAACATGTTTCCCTTTAAAATCACACATGAAAAGAGATTTATAAGAGGTAAGTAGGAGATGTAGTAAAAAGAAAAAAAAAAGAAAGACCGCAATGCTGGAAAGATTTGAGCTTTTTTCCCTCTTTATTCCTGGAACCAAGCATGAGAGTATGGGATGAGAAAAAGACTGGATGTGAATTTTATTATCTGTTCTGAAGAAGCCAGAGAGAAGGCCAGCTGCCACTCATGGAGCTCCCGGGATCAATGTGTCCAGCTGCATACCATCCACAGCCTCCTAGGAAAGGTCTCATCCCAGATGGTAAAAGTGCAACACTTGAAACTCCCAGACCCAGGAAAAGATCTGTTACTGAAAGGAACTAATTATGCATGCATATGATGAACATTTATTCCCCTATAACCACCTTGCAAGAAGAAAACACTCCATAACAGTCCTCTGAGAGGCTCCACCCAGCAGCTGACCAAAACAGATGCAGAGACCCACAGACAAACATTTGATGGAGCTCAGGAAGTCTTATGGAAGAGTTGGGGAGGGATTGAGGAAACCAGAGTGGATAGGGACTCCACAAGATCAACAGAGTCAACTAATCTGGACCCTTGGGGCTCCCAGGAACTGAACAACCGACCAAAGAGCATATGTGGGCTGGACTTAGACACCACACACATATGTCGCAGATGGGCAGCTTAGTCCATGCGGGTCCCCCAACAATTTGAGTAGGGGGCTTACCCTGACTTTGTTGCCTACCTATGAATCCTGTTCCCATAACTGGGCTGTCTTGTCTGCTCTCAGTGGGAACGGATGTGCCTAGTCCTACAGTGACTGTGATTTAAGGTGCCAGGGTAGGTTGGTATACAGGAGGGAGAGCCTCCCTTATTGAAGGAGGAGGGGGAAAGAGGAGGAGCTGTGTGAGAGGAGACTGGAAGGGAGAGACTGTGATCGGGAAATAAAGTGAATAAATTAATAGGAAAAAAGGAAACACTGTGCCCACTTTATAGAAAACTGAATGGCAGAGAAAATAAGTAAAACATAATTCTCATGACAGGTAGATTAATTTTCCATAGGATACTGCTGTGTGTGATACTCCCTTGTTCTAAACCTCCTGGGATTCTTCCTACATACAAACTCCAACATCTGTATTTTGTTCCCAGACTCCATTATGTGTACATCACTAAAATCAGCTCTATAAATATGAGTTCAGTTCATACTAGTTTGCTCCTTTCGTTTGGTTCACACCAAGCTTTTCCCATAAGGACATGGGCTCGTTAAATTTTTCATCAAAGGGGAAAGGGATGGAGGAAGATGGCTCCACAGTTGATGGTACTTTTGCTCTTGTAAAAAATATTGGTTCAGTGCCAAGCCTCCACATGGCAGCTCAAAACCATATATACTTCTAGTTCCAATGGTTTCAAGACTATCTTCTGACTTCAGTAGCCATCAGACATTTCACCTACATACATGGTGACAGGCAAACCACAAACACACATAAATGAATCTTTTTTGGAGGGTATAGGGAGGAAAGGTTTATTCTGCTTACATCTCCAGATTATAGTCCATCATTGGAGGAAGACAGGACAGAAACACAAGCAAGACTGGAACCCAATCTAACTCTCCCTCCTGCCTCTCCTCCCAGTCTTGCCCTTACAAATCCCTCCCACACAATAACCCTCCTCTTGAAGAAAAAGGGAAGCCCCCACCTGTGTACCACCTCATCCTGAGACATCCAGTCCCAGCAGGACTAAATGTACCATCTCCCAGAGGCCCAACTAGATAGTCTAGGTAGGGGAAGAAGATCCAATGGCAGGCAACAGAGTCAGAGACAGTCCCTGCTCTAGTTGTTAGGGGACCCACATGAAGACCAAACAGCATATCTACAAAGGGGAATGGGGCTAGGTCCAGCCACTGCATATGCTTTGGTTGGTGGTTCAGTCTCTGTGAGTCCCCATAGGCCCAGGTTAGCTGGCTTTGTAAATCTTCTTGTGGTGTCTTTGACCCATCCAGCTTACTCAATCCTGTCCACAACTCTTCCACAAGCTTCCTGAATCTCTGTATGTTTGCTCATGGGTCTCTGAATCTGTTTAGATCCACTCCTGAATGAAATCACTCAGAAGACAGTTATGCTAGGTTTTTATCTGTAAGTATAACACAGTATCATTATTAATGTCAGTGGTTGGCTCTCTCCCTTGAATGGGTGTCAAATTAGACCAATCATTGGCTGGCCATTTACACAATCTTTGCCCCATCCTTATCTCCATGTATCAGGTAGGCAGGATAAATTTTAGGGTGAGGGTCTACAGAGCAATAGTAGTAAAAACTGCATGGTGTAGGCAGATAAGATTGATCAATGGAATAGAATTAGAGAACCAGAAATAAACCCACATACCAATGGACACTTGATACTTGGCAAAGAAGCCAAAATCAGTGGGAAAAGGAAAGGATCTAAAACAAATGGTGCTGATCTAACTGAATGTCTACATGTAGATGAAGAAAATAAACCCGTATCTATCACCCTGTACAAAATTCAAGTCCAAGTGGATCAAACTCCTCAACATAAATGAAACTTAAAATAATTTTGAATTGAAAATTTCACTTCAAATCATTTCTAGATTGAAATATGTTGCATTTAGACTGACCTACATCTGTGTTCCCAAGCCATGAAGCTTCAAAGTGGCCCTGGGATAGACTATCTCATCTTTTTTTTTTAAATATAAGAACTGTCACTTTTACCTCAGTTGTACGAGTAGCACTTTGTACAGAGGTAGCTTATGTTCCTTCCATATTCACAGAATCATGGATACGTAAGTATTTTCCATTTGGAGCTACTAGAAATAACGCTAATATTCAACATGAATTTGCAGAGATGGGCAGTTTCACTGATCCTGAGTAAGTCCCAGGAGGACAGCCATATTCTAAATTTATGTTTAATCCTTTTGGAAACTACCAATCTAATTTTCAAAGTCTCTACGTCATTTAATATTCCTCTCCACAATATACAAGGTTCTAGTGTCTCGGAGTCCTTAAAAATACCTCGTATTTGTCATTTTGATGGCAGTCATTCTAGAAGATACAAAGTGGTTTAGATTGTGTTTCTCTAATGAAAGAAAATGAGCTATTTATATGCTCATTGGATATTCTTACATCAATGTTGATTAAATGTCTATGCAAATTTCCTAGAAATGGTAGCCAGTGCCTTTAATCCTAGTATACAAGAAGCTAAAGTAGGAGGGAGAATTTTAAGGAAAGCCTGGATTAAACTTGTGAATGAGAATTTACCGAAAGAAGCCATGACTATAGCATGAACTTCAGCTGTATGAAATGGTTGGAAGCTTACAAAGGCCATAGCCAAATTATTCTGGCTCAAGTTTAGATGACTTAAGGGACACACATTGCTCTCCTCTGTACGTGATGTAACACTGTAATCATTAACTAAATTATTCAGAATACATAAATACACCCCTTGCCTCCACCAATGAAAGGGCTAAGAATGTTGTCAGCATCTCAGACTTACAGCAGAGTTTTCATGTTTACTGTGTCCTGCTCCCCAATATTTCCACCAATGTATTTAAACATGAAATGTGTTGTTTCATGACTTTCCTTGTTCTGTTTCTATTAAAAAACAGTTCATGAAGCCTAAGCCTGTATTCTCAGACCATAATGATTTATATTTGGCTCCAGAGTAGACAATTCCTTTTATTTAAAAAGATAATAAAAATTTCCCATTAAGGGAAGAAGCAAACCTTTCATGGTCACTACAATCCAGACTTTCATCAAATCACATTAGATAAAATGTTAATCTAAGCTTCACTTTACTTACTACTTTCCAATTTTTTTAAATATTTATTTTGATCTTTTTGTGTTGTGTGGGGAAGTGGTATATACACATGAGTGGTAGCACCCATGGAGAAGAGAGGAGAATTTGAAGATACAGATTGTTGTAAGCTTCCTAACATGGGTTCTAGGAACCAAAACTGGGTCATTTTCAAAAGCAACAAGTGCTCCTAACTGCTGAACCATCTCTCCCACACCAATTCCAAACCTTTTATTCAGTGGTTTATCATCGTGAAAATGTGTGTTGATCATGCAACTCAACCTTGCTCTCTATACTAGTCCTTCATTGGGCCTTATTCATCCCAGCTAACCCCCTGTCTGCTACAGCCAGACCCTGTGCGATGACCTGGAAAGCAGAGGAACGAGTCAGACTCAGCAATGGTTAGCATTTATTTTATTGGGAATGTGAAGAATGGAGACCAAACCCATGACATCTGACTGCATGGATTTTGCTCTTGGTGGTTGTTGGTGTGCTGATATTAAAAATGACAGAAACTGTTCTATATATATTATGCAAAGATATTCCATTCATTTACAACTCTAAGAAGCTACATGCTAGTTTTAGCCACCATTTAACAAATGATGACAGAGTTGCAAAAATTATTAAGTTTTCTGAGAGCACAAGGTTAGTGGCTTTCAGCACCTTGTGATGCCTAGCAGGAGCTAAGGCTTGGTTTCACAATCGGTGGACTGCAGGAACTTGAGTCCATGTTTGCATAAGGCCCCCTTCCCCTCCCAATCTTGTCTTTTCCTGAATGAACATCATTAGATCAGGTCAGGCATTTCCTGGCAGTCATTTTAGCGCTTAAATAAACAGTATTAGCTTCACAGCATGAAGATAACCACCCAGAAAAGGCAGGGGGCATGAGTTCCAGGGACATTTCTAAACAGTGCTGTGACTCAGTAACTATTTTCCTCCTTGGAATCTTTTGTGTGTTCCCACAGTACCCTGATACTTGTCTGTTCTTCAAGGTTCACCATGCTTCCTTGCATTTGTTTATTGGCTTCTCATGGGAACATTGTAAATCTAGTTGTGCACAAACTTAGCCAGCAATCATTGCTCAAGTGAGCAAAGAATGACCAGCACTCTTAAGGAGTCTTTACGGCAGTCCTAAGCATAAAAGGCATTTCTATTTTCAAATTCAATCCTATTAAAATGTAATTAACAAACTGGTGTTCCAGGGAGTCCGTTAAGGCTTTTATGAAAACTGTGCCAGAAGTTTTAATATTTTTCAATTTTCCCTTAGGCAAAGTCTCACTGCATGCTCCAGAGTAGCCTAACTGCTAACTGCTCAAGCTCCTCTTCCTTGGTGTCCTGATGCCAGGACAACAGCTGTGAACCACCACAGGACAAAAGAATGTTCATTATTTGATGGGGAAAATTATTTGTATTCCAGCTCCTTAGTTTATAAAGGTTTATTGTAGTGCAGTGGTGTGTGTGTGTGTGTGTGTGTGTGTGTGTGTGTGTGTGTGTGTGTGTGTGTGTGTGTGTGTGTGTGTGTGTGTGGGCACGTATGATGGGGTTGGCTGCATATAGAGGCCAAAGGACAGATTTGGGTTTCTGCTTGTGGGCCCTAGTCACGGAACACACGGTGCCAGGACTTGCTTGCAGGAGCAAGGACCTTAACAAAGGAAGTCATCTCACAGGGCCTCTCATAACATCAGGAAAGGAGCACGGTAATTCTGTTGGTCCTTTGAACCAGGCAAATTTGGAAACTAATGTTTTTAAAGCTCAGGATTTGACTAAAGTGCTAGTTTCTTAGGATGTACAGAACCTATTATTAAGGAGAAATACAGATTTGATTATAAATAAAATTATTATTTTTCTTTATTTTATTAATTTTTCAAGTTGGCACATAATGTGATAGTAAAAAAGACCTATATGGAGGGAGGTAGTAGACAAATGGAAGGGGCAAACAAGAAGAGAAACAGAATGAATAAGAACAAAATATAGTGGCCTAATATACCCAAAAGATGCCCCAACATATAAAAAAAAGACACATGCTCCACTATGTTCATACTTGGCCTTATTTATAATAGCCAGAAGCTGGAAAGAACCCAGATGCCCTTCAACAGAGGAATGGATACAGAAAATGTACATCTACACAATGGAATATTACTCAGCTATCAAAAACAACGACTTTATGAAATTAGTGAGGCAAATGGTTGGAACTGGAAAATATCATCCTGAGTGAGCTAACCCAATCACAAAAAGACATACATGGTATGTACTCATTGATAAGTGGCTATTAGCCCAAATGCTTGAATTATCCTAGATGCCTAGAACAAATGAAACTCAAGACGGATGATCAAAATGTGAATGCAGATTGCTCCTGAGAGACACAGCCAGAATACAGCAAATACAGAGGCGAATGCCAGCAGGAAACCACTGAACTGAGAACGGGACCCCTGTTGAAGGAATCAGAGAAAGAACTGGAAGAGCTTGAAGGAGCTCGTGACCCCATATGTACAGCAATGCCAACCAACCAGAGCTTCCAGGGACTAAGCCACTACCCAAAGACTATACATGGACTGACCCTGGACTCTGACCTCATAGTAACAATGAATATCCTAGTAAGACACCAGTGGAAGGAAGCCCTGGGTCCCTGCTAAGACTGAACCCCAGTGAACTAGACTGTTGGAGAGAGGGCAGCAATGGGGGGAGGGTTGGGAGGGGAACATCCATAAGGAAGGGGAGGGGGGAGGGGGATGTTTGCCCGGAAACCGGGAAAGGGAATAACACTCGAAATGTATATAAGAAATACTCAAGTTAATAATAATAAAAAAAATTTAAAAAAAATTAAAACAAAAGAAAAAAAATATAGTGGCCTATATATTAATATGTGCGTGAAAATATAACCATGAAGCTATTATATTTTCCTGTGACATTTTAGAGCTTTTTGCATAAAAACTGGATAAATTTTTCAGGTATATGTCTGAGAAAGATTCCGCCAAAGAATCCAGGCAATGATGCTGTAATCAAAACACTTCTGAGTGCTGATCAGGCCTTCCCATGATTCCTTATAGCCCTTTAACATCCAAGAAATCAAGATTAAGTCAATAAAATTGGTACGCGTGCATACAGCAGCCATACAGGGAGAGATGGCACTGCTGTTTCGATGGACACTATTCAGAAGAGCTCATTCTTGTATCTGATTTCTGGCATCTGATGGAGAATTTGATTACACACACAATACTCAGAGTCTCAATGCTGTCTTTTGATTTCTCCGCTCCAGAAGATTTGCAAGGTGGAAAAAGAAAAGTTTTCCCTGCTCTCTGGAGAAGAGTTGTAGTTTTAAAGTAATACAAAAACAATTCAAGGAGCAGCAGAAACAATTTTAAAAGTAATCGACTGAGAGTCCATCGGAGCAGGTGGCTTCTAATCTCCATCTGCCAAACCGAGCTGCGTGGCCTTTGGCTAATCTCGATGCTTGTGACCTGGTCACTTCTCTATAAATAGAAAGTTCTTGGATTCACCGCTCATTCATTGCAGTAGTTATTGCATGGTAGCCATAAGCAAAATACTTTGCTAAGTTTTCTAGAAGATGTGAGCAGCCTTCACTTTAGTATTTGAAATAATTAATGTTATTCTTTTAGGAGCTCAGTTCAAGTATTACTTCCAGGACTTAATAAATGACTTCTATTCACATCCTTCCAAGGGACACCCGAGAGAGTTACAGAACAATAAGAATTATTGCCACATTTTGTTAATGTATTAGTAATGGCGATAATAACTAAAATTATTGTCTATTCAGTAAAGAATTATTCTAAGCACTCAACATGCATTTATTAATCGGATACTCAAGGTGAACATATAAACAAAGACTGAGATAGAAGAACTAAAAGAAGAAAATGAAAACCTTGAGCCAAACAGCCAACAGGTAGCATCTCTCAAATTCAGCCCAGAATTTGAGTACAGGGGCCATCTTGCACTCTCCAGTGTGCCTTCTAAAATAGTATAAAGACTCGTTTGCCTCTTAGTTCAATTGGAAAAGTCCACCTGTAGAACATAGCTTAGTCCTTGATATCCAACCTAAGAAATTAAACTTTGTTCCTTAATAGGAAACACCACATGTGAAACTGATCTTCCTAATCCAAGCAAATGATGCTAGCCTCAGGCACGCCTCAGGCAGGAACGATAGGTAACTCTTCTGGAAAAGTTAACTGAAACTGGAAACGCTTCAGTTTTATTTGAATTCCTCATACCAGTACAATAATAGGATCCCTCTCCTCTGTGATGAACTCACATCACACATGTATAGAATGATGACAGAGTCCTCCACTGACACTATTAGGAAATTCTCTTTTTCTACATTTTGGCAGAAATAACTAATGTATGCCTATGGTTTGTGTATCTCCATCAGAGTGAGCTCTCTATAAAACAGTACATTAGTATAAGGGGAGAAATGAATTTTTCTGAATATTTTTTCAGCAAATAGTGAGGATTCAATTCAGTCTTAAAGATGGACATGGGCCTATGGACCACATGAAGAAATGGAGTTTTAAAAGTTATCTGAGTTTGCAAGTGGTCCCTGGATCAATTATCACATCCTGAAAAGTCAGAGAGGTTTTGAAAATTGAAAGGAATGTAAAAGGCTAGTGACTAGTGACAGTAAGATCGGACCTGAGCATATTGTTCTGTACAACCATCCCAAGAAAAAAATAACTGATTTTAACACATCTGTCTCCCACCCATCAAATACAACTCTGCGAATATAGCAGTGGATGTAAGAGCAGAAACAGAGAAATAGGAGAAAAAATGTAAGTTGTTCTTATATATATTGATAAAAAGTTCATTCGAGAAAATTTCTTATTTATATTCTTCTTTCCCTAACATTAGTGAGAAAATATCCTTATTTCCATGCAATGCAATTATACCCAGTATCTTTATCATAATTCAAAACATATATGTTCATAACATGAGCCAACACATACTCTACACATAATCCCTGAGACTGAGCTGATATTAATTCCTGTACAGGTTGTGTTTAAACCAATAGAAGCTTATTAAAAAGAAAAAACATCTTTCCACTCTAATTCTTCTTTCCCTGATAAATCCAACATAACTAATAATAACAAATAAAACAGATACATCTGAATATGCTCGCCCCTCTACCGCTTTGAACAATGTCTTTACAGTTTCATGCCTATTTGGAAAACTGACTCAATTCAAGACATAAACTCTGTGACTTTAAGGCTACCTTGTCTGTTTCCCACAACAGGGCAGATTGTGCTTGAGGAAAAGGTGAACAAGAATGTGCACTCATTTAGTTTCATTTCATTACCATGAGATAGTTCCTCTATATCTGACACTAGAAAGTCCAAGTTTAACTGACTTTGCTATTTCCTCGAGATGGATTCTCAGTCAGTCACTTTAGCATTATCTCTGACGAGCCTTATTGCACATCAGTACAAGAGCTTCTTTGTAACTCATTTATAGGGAAAAAAGAAAACTGCAGGATCATAGAAAGAGGGCTTAGCTTATAAAGTGCTTATCATTAAAAGACAAGGTCTGACTTCCATCCCCATTAGACGTGTTAAAAAAAATGGTCATGGCAACACACATCTGTAAGTAATCCCTCCATCAGGGGGGCAGAGAGAGAAGGCTCTCTGGGGACTGCTGTAGGAACCCCTGAATGAACTCCATGTTCAGAGAGATCCTGTGTCAGAAAATAAGCTGTAGAGTAATTAAAGGAGATACTCAGTGTCCACTTCTGGCCTCCACACACATGGCACTCATAAGAACACACACACAGAGAGGGGGAGAGAGAGAGAGAGAGAGGCCATACAGTGTCTGCATGTACAAATTATTGCTACATTATCTATGTATACAAACTATGCTCAATTAAGGATTATCCAATACCCCCCAAAAGTATTTCTTTAATGCTTAGTGGACTTAAATTTGGCTCTGTATTAATGTCAAGCAGGCATCAATTTTTTATAAGTTTAAAAATCACATAAAGTATTTCAGAGAAAAATGGAGATAGTATTTTCTTGTCTATCATATCTCCAATAATTCTGTCATTCATAATATTCCAGAAGACTTAGTGAAATCAGTGGTTCCTCATGACACATATGTAACTGATTAACTTTCTCAGATGCATTCTCTTTCTTTCTTTTTCTCTCTGTCTCTATCCCTCCTCTCTGTCCCTCTGTCTGTCTCTGTCTCTCTGTCTGTCTCTGTCTCTCTGTCTCTCTCTCTGTCTGTCTCTCTCTGTCTCTCTCTCTGTCTCTCTCTCTCTCTCTCTCTCACACACACACACACACACACACACATACACACACACACATATGAATCCTCATTCCTCTGCATTCAACTGGTTCAATCATCTAAAAGTCATTTATTGACCATTATACAATGTGATGCCATGTAACATACTACTTGTTTTGATTTGTTTTTATTTTTTTTTATTTTTACACTCAAGATTTTATTCCCCTCCCGGTCCACCCTCCGACTGTTCGATATCCTATACATCCTCCACTCCACCCCCAACCCCCACCCTGTCTCCACTAGGATGGACCCACCCCACCCACCCCACAAGACCTCTAAACTCCCTGGAAACCTCCAGTCTCTTGAGAGTTGGATGCATTTTCTCTGACTGAACCTAGACCCAAGAGTCCTTTGCTGTATATGTGTTGAGGCCCTTATATCAGCTGGTGTATACTGCCTGGTTGGTGATTTAGTGTCTGAGAGATCTCAGGGGTCCAGGTTAATTGAGACTGCTGGTCCTCTTACATGGTCACCGTCCTCCTCAGCTTCCCCAGCTTTTCTCTAATTCAATGACAGGGGTCAGCAGCTTCTGTTGATTGGTTGGGTGCAAATATCCACATCTGACTCTTTCAGCTGCTTGTTGGATCTTTCAGGGAAGTCATAATAGGTGCCTTTTGGTGAGCGCTCCATAGCCTCAATAATGGTGTCTGGTCTTGGGAACTACCCTTGAGATGGATGTCACTTAGGTCCTGTCCCTGGACCTTCTTTTCCTCAGAAAGAAGCTCTTCTCCATTTCCATTACTGCAATTCTTTCAGACAAGAACAACTCTGGGTCAGAGTTTTGACTGTGGAATAGCAATCCCATCCCTCTATTTACGCCCTGTCTCTCTGCTGAAGGTGGGCTCTACAAGCTTCCTCTACTCACCATAGGACATTTCATCTAGGATCCACCCCTTTGAGTCCTAAGGTTCTTTCACCTCCCAGGTCTCTGCTGCATTCTGGAGGGTCCTCCCAACCTCCTACCTCCCAAGGTCACCTGTTTCCATTCTTTCTGCTGGGTGTCAGGACTTCAGTTCTTTTCCTCCACCCAATACCAGATTATGACCCCCTCCGTGTCCCCTTTCTCTACCTACCCAGTCCTCCCTCATGCCTTCTGGTTGCTTTCTTCTCCCTCCCAAGTAGAACTGAGGCATCCTCACTTGGACCCTTCAGTTTGTTGACCTTTTTGAGTTCTATAGACTGTATCTTGGGTATACTGTACTTTTTCCTTTTCTTTTTTTTTCTTTTTTCTTTTTGTTTTTCTTTTCTTTTTTTGGCTAATATCCGCATATTGGTGACTACATATCAAACATGTCTTTTTTGAGTCTAGGTTACCTCACTCAGGATGATATTGTCTAGTTGCATACATTTGTCTGCAAAATTTAGGATGTCCTCATTCTTAATGGCTGAGCAGTATTCCATTGTGTAAATGATCCACATTTTCTTTATCCATTCTTTTGTTGTGGGACATCTGGGTTGTTTCCAGCTTCTAGCTATCACAAATAAGACTGATATGAACATAGTGGAACACACACTCCTGTGGCATGGTGGAGCATATTTTGGGTATATTCCCAAGAGTGGTATTGCTGGGTCTTTAGGTAGATCTCTTTCCAATTTTCTGAGAAACATCCGTATTAATTTCCAGAGTGGTTGTACCAGGTATGGAATCCCACCAGCAATGAAGGAGTTTCTCTTCTTCCACATCCTCACCAACATGCGATGTCACCTGAGGTTTGAATCTTAGGCATTCTGACTAGTGTAAGGTGGAATCTCGGAATCATTTTGATTTGCATTTCTCTGAACACTAAGAACTTTGAACATTTCTTTTGTATGTGTGTGTTTCAAAATTTTTATTAGAATTTTTTAATTTGCATTTCAAATGTTATCCTCTTTCCCTGTTTCCCATCCATAAGCCCCCTACCCCATCCTCCCTCCCCCTTCTTCTATGAGGATGTTCCCCCCCCCAACTACTCCCCTTCCCACCTCCCCACCCTGACATTCCCCTACATTGGGGGTCCAGACTTGGCAAGACAAAGAGATTCTCTTCCCATTGGTACCCAACAAGCCCATCCTCTGTGACATATTCAGCTGGAGCCATGCGTATGTCCATGTGTACTCTTTGAGTAGTGGTTTAGTACCTGGGAGCTCTGGTTGGTTGGTATTGTTCTTTTTATGGGGTTGCAAGCCCCTTCAGCTCCTTCAATCCTTTCTCTAACTCCTCCTATGGGGACCCAATTGAACATTTCTTAAGGTACTTCTCAGCCATTTGAGATTGCACTGTTGTGAATTCTCTGTTTAGTTCTATACCCCATTTTTTGACTGGGTTGTTTGGTTTTTTGGTGGTTAGCTTCTTGAGTACTTTATGTATTTTGGAGATTAGCCCTCTATTGGCTATGGGGTTAGTGAAGACTTTTTCCCAGTCTGCAGTTTGCCGATTTGTCTTACTGACTATGTCTTTAGCCTTACACAGGCTTTCCAATTTCATGAGGTCCCAATTATCAATTCTTGATCTTAGAGCATGAACCACTGGAGTTCTGTTTAGGAAATTTCCCCCTGTGCCAATGAGTTCAAGGCTACTTTCTTTTCTATTAGATTCAGTGTATCTGGCTTTATACTGAGATCTTTGATCCACTTGGACTTGAGCATTGTGCAAGGTGACAAATATGGGTCTATTTTCATTACACACAGACAGCCACTTATACCAGCACCATTTATTGAAGACACTTTGTTTTTTCATTATTTATTTTTGGTTTCTTTGTCAAAATTTAAGTGTCCATAAGTGTTTGGTTTTATTCCGGGTCTTCAAATCTATTCCATTGATAAACCTGTCTGTCTCTGTACCAGTACCATGCAGGTTTTTATCACTATTGCTCTGTAGTACAGCTTGAGGACAGGGATGGTGATTCCCCCAGCCGTTCTTTTCTTGTTAAGAATTGTTTTTGCTATTCTGTTTTTTTGTTTGTTTGTTTGGTTGGTTGGTTGGTTGGTTGGTTGGTTTTTTTGCCTTTCCAGATGAATTTGAGAATTGCTTTCTCCATGTCTTTGAAGAATTGTGTTGGGATTTTCAAAGGGGGGGTGCAATGAATCTGTAGCTCTCCTTTGGTAGGATAGCCATTTTTACTATGCTAATTCTGCCAATCCATAAGCATGGGAGATCTCTCCATTTTCTGAGATCTTCTTTCATTTTTTTCTTGAGAGACTTAAAGTTATTGTCATACAAATCTTTTACTTGCTGTTGGGTTAGTGTTACCCCAAGATATTTTATATTATTTGTGGCTATTGTGAAGGGAATTGTTTCCCTAATTTCTTTCTCAGTCTGTTTATTATTCGTATAAAGGAAGGCTACTGATTAATTTGAGTTAATTTTATATCTGGTCACTTTGCTGAAGTTATCAACTGGAGAAGTTCTCTGGCAGAATTTTTGGAATCACTTGTGTATATCATCATATCATCTGGAAATAGTGATACCTTCATTTTTTTCTTTGCCAATTTGTATCCCCTTGATCACTATTTGTTGTCTTATTGTTCTAGTACTTCAAGTACTATCTTGAATAGATATTGGGGAGAGTGGCATCTTTGTCTTGTCTCAGATTTTAATGGGATTGCTTCAAGAATCTCTCTATTTAATTTGATATTGGCTGTTTGTTTGAAGTAAATTGATTTTATTATGTTTATGTATGGACCTTGAATTCCTGATCACTCCAATACTTTTAACATGAAGGGGTTTTATATTTTGTCAAATGCCTTTTCTGCATCTAAGAAGATGATCATGTGATTTTTTCCTTTGAGTTTATTTATAAGGTGGATTATATTAATGGATTTTCATTTATTGAACCAATTTTGCATCCCTGGGAAGAAGCCTACTTGATTGTGGTGAATGATGGTTTTGATGTGTTCTTGGATTCAGTTTGCAAGAATTTTATTAAGTATTTTTGCATGGATGTTCATAAGTATAAACATGATTGGTCTGAAGTTCTCTTTTTTGGTAGGGTCCTTGTGTGGTTTGTGTATTAGAGTAATTTTGGCTTCTTAGAATGAATTAGATAGTGGTCCTTCTGTTTCTATTTTATGGAATAGTTTGATGAATATTGATATCAGGTCTTCTCTGAAGTTCTGATAGAATTCTGAACTAAATTCATCTGGCCTTGAGGGTTTTTTTTGGGGGGGGAGGTGATTGGGAGATTTTAATGACTTCTATTTCTTTATGGAATATGGGCTTGTTTAAAAACTTTACCTGCTCTTGATTTAACTTTGGTATGTGGTATCTGTCTAGAAAACCATCCATTTCATCTAGATTTTCTAGTTTTGTTGATCCTTTTGTAGTAGGATCTGATAATATTTCTTAATTTCCTCCCTATCTGTTGTGATGTCTTCCTTTTCATTCTGATTTTGTGGATTTGGATACTGCCTCTGGGCCCTTTAGTTAGTTCGGCTAGGGGTCTATATATCTTGTTGATTTTTCTCAAAGAACCAGCTTTTGGTTTTGTTAATTCTTTTTATCCTTCTCTTTGTTTCTATTTGGTTGATTTCAGCCCTGATTTTGAAGATTTGCTACCTTCTATTCCTCTTGGGTGAGTTTGTTGTTGTTGTTGTTGTTGTTGTTGTTGTTGTTGTTGTTGTTGTTGTTCTAGAGTTCTCGGATGTGCTGTTAAGTTGCTAGTGTGAGATCTCTCCAGTTTCTTTACAAGGGCACTTAGTGCTATGAATTTTCCAATTAGCACTGCTTTTATTGTGCCCCATTAAATTTGGGTATGATGTGTCAACATTTTCATTAAATTCCAAGAAGTTTTTAATTTCTTTCTTTCTTTCTTCCCTGACCAAATTATCATTGAGTAGAGAATTATTTAATTTTCACATGTATGTTGGCTTTCTGCTGTTTTTCTTGTTATTGAAGACCAGCCTTAGGTCATGTTGATCTGATAAGGTATATGGAATTATTTCAATCTTCTTATATCAGTTGAGGGTTGTTTTGTGACCAATTAATATGGTCAGTTTTGGAGAAGGTACCATGATGTGCTGAGAAGAAGGTGTATTCTTTTGTTTTAAGATGAAATGTTCTGCAGATATCTGTTAAATCCATTTGGTTCCTAACCTCTATTAGTTTTACTCTGTCTCTGTTTAGTTTCTGTTTCAATGATCTGTCCATTGGTGAGAGTGGGGTGTTGAAGTCTCCCACTACTATTGTATGGAGTTCAAAGTGTGTTTTGAGCTTTAGTAAAGTTTCTCTTGTGAACGTGGATGCCCTTACATTTGTGGCATAAATGTTCAGAATCGAGACTTTCTCCTGATGAGTTTTCCCATTGATGAATATGAAGTGTCCCTCCTGGTCACACTTAATAACTTTTGGTTGAAAGTCTATTGTATTGGATATTAGGATGGCAACTCCAGCTTGTTTCTTGGGACCATTTGCTTGAAAGACCTTTTTCCATTCTTTTACTCTAAGATAATTCTGTCTTTGTTATTGAGCTGTGTTTCTCGTATGCAGCAAAATGCTGGATCTTGTTTGCATATCCAGTCTGTTAGCTCATGTCTTTTTATAGACGAGTTGAGTCCATTAATATTGAGAGATTTTAAAGAAAACTGACTGTTAGTTCCTGATATAATTGTTTTTGTAGGTGGCTTTATGTGCTTGTGGTTATCTCCTTTTGACTTCTTTGTGAGACGCTTAATACCTTGTCTTTGCTTTGATGTAGATACCTTCTCGTGTTGGAGTTTTCCTTCTAGGATCCTATGTAGGGCTGGATTGGTAAACGGATACTATTTGAATTTAGTTTTGTCCTGGAATATTTTGGTTTCTCCATCTATGTTGATTGAGAGTTTTGCTGGGTATAGTAGCCTGGGCTGGCATTTGTGTTCTCATAGAGTTTGCATGACCTCTGACCAGACTCTTCTGGCTTTCATAGTCTGTTGAGAAGTCTGGAGTAATTCTGATAGGTCTACCTTTCTATGTTACTTGGCCCTTTTTCCTTGCAACTTTTAATATTCTTTCTTTGTTCTGTGGGTTTAGTGTTTTGATTATTATGTGACAAAAGGATTTTCTTTTCTGGTCTCATTTGTTTGGTATTTTTTTATAAGTTTCTTGTACCATTATGGCCATCACTTTCTTTAGGTTGGGGCAGTTTTCATCTATGATTTTGTTGAAGATGCTTAAATGTCCTCTGAGCTGGGAATCTTCATTCTCCTCTATTCCAATTCTTCTTAGATTTGGTCTTTTCATTGTGTCCTGAATTTCCTGGATGTTTGAGTTAGGAGTTTTTATGTTTTGAATTTTCTTTGACAGTAGTGTCAATGTTTTCTAAGGTATCCTCTATACCTGAGACTCTCTCTTCTATTTCTTGAATTCTATTGGTGATATTTATATCTGTAATTTCTGGCCTCTTTCCTAGGTTTTCCATTTCCAGGTTGGCCTCCATTTATGTTTTTTTATTGTTTCTACTTCCACTTTTAAGGGATTTATTTGCTGCCTCTTTAAGGACTTCTACCTGTTTACCTGCATTTTCCTGTATTTTTTTCAGTGAGTTACTTATATCCTCCTTAAAGGACTCAATTATCTTCATGAGATAGGATTTTAGGTCAGCTTCCTGATTTTCTGGTGTGTTGGTGTATTCAGAGCTTGCTGTGGTGGGAGAACTGGATTCTGATAATGTCCACATATATTGGCTTCTGTTGTTTATGGTCTTATGCTTGCCTCTTGCCATCTTGTTATCCCTGGTGTTTACTGGTCTGGGTGACTTTGTCTGGAGCATACTTCTTTTGTCCCTGGGTTGCTATAGGTCTCCTGGTAGGCCTGCAGCCCTGGCTATACAGACCTCCTGTGAGGTCTTCCTACTTTGGGTCTTCAGAGGGGCAGATAAGCTGCTAATCTGTTGCCCTGACTTCACTGGATCTCCTGAGAAGGCTTCAGATGGTTGCGTCTTCAGAGTAGCAGTCAAGATGTTGTTCTGTGTGAAGCTGTTCTCTATGGGAGGCCTATGGACTGCAGTTTCTGTTTTCCTGTTTGCAGCAGAACTCCAGCAAGGCTTTTAGTCTTTTTGGTCAGTTGCCCTATATGCCACAGGTGCAGCAGATCTCCTGGGATGCCTCAGGATGTGGTATCAAGTGCTCTGAGTGCAGCTGATCTTCTGATATCCCTCAGAATATGGTTTCTGTCCCAGCAGAAAGGACAAGGCAGAAGGGGATTGATATTTGGTGGGCATGGGGTGGGAGATGTTGGGTCCTCAAATTCACGGGCCTCCCAGCAGCTGCTGTGGGACTTCAGCAGGATTCTTACCAAATGCTCTTGAGTGCAGCAGATCCTCTGATATACCTCAGGATATAGCCTCTTCCAGGGAGCAGACTAGCTAGCAGTCTGTCCCAGCAGAAAGGACCAAGTAGAAGGAGGTAACATATTACTTAGTGACTACTTCATGAGGACATACAATGATAAAAGCAGATATCAAAGGATAGAAGTAAACTAGGTGCCAAATCAAGTAGATGCAGTTTGCTAAATAATGCAGAAACTTTTAAAAAATTAAAATGAATAATTCTTTGGGGTAGTTGAATGTAGATGTAAGGTGTTTGACAGTCTAGTTTTAGAAGTTGTTAGGGATCACAGAAGGCATGTGAAAGAGAAGGAAAAGGACATGCAAGATAAGGAAGTGCTCAAAGCCCAAGGCATACTAAGAGATGTCCATCTGGTTCAGTGACATTAGAAGGAACTGTGCGCATGCTTATCAGCAGTCTTTTTCAGGGGTATCTTTTCATTATTTCTCTTACAGCCACTGGTTGATTTTATGAAATGACTTTTTGAAAAGTAGTATATGTCCTTGTAACCTTTACTATAAAACACAATCTCTGTATCAAGTTTCTATAGTCAGTACATAAAATAGGACAATAGACAAAGCTCTACGGCAATGGTGGCAATAGGTGGATATCAAGTTAACTCATTTCACTTGGTTATTTTGATATCCCACAACAAATTTCCCACTTCAAAATAGGAGCACTTGCATTAAGCTAAACTAATAGTTCTCACATGCTTATTATGAATGAGATACTCTTGAAAATACTAGAGTGTGCCAATGACCAAAATGAGTGAGAAGATCCATACCTTGCGGAGATTAAATTCAAGAGAAAGAAGACAGGTAAAAAATATTAATAAAGAAAATTAGTTCGGTAAGCACAGTAAAAAAGAGAACCAAATATGATGTTTAAATTTTTATAAAAATAACAGGATGAGCTTCATTGAGAAAGTAATACATAGACAAGGACCTAGAGTTGGGTGCTATCTATTAAGCAAAGGAAATATCACCTGCGTGGAAGGAAAGGGCACAAAGATACAGCACAAAGACAGGCATAGCAGGAAGAGAGTGAGGACTGATGACACATGCCAAGGAAAGAAAGTCGGTGGCATACGCACAAAATATTTGGGACAAGGGTAACGTTGAAGTTTATTCTACTTTGTTCTGAGTGGAATAGGAGCCTATTGCAGCACGACTTTGGCAAGAGTGACATGATGTTGTTTACACTTTCCAGGAATTTCTTCAGTTGCTGACTTGAGAACACATAAAAAGGAAAAGAGAAAGGTGAAGTGAATTTAAGGGGCTGTTGCATTAATATAAGCATAAAGTGATGGTTCCAAAAAAGGCACAAACAATAAGAGGCAGTCTGAATCTAAATTCAATCTTAATTTGAACTAATGACGCCCTAACAAGCTGGCTAGAGAAAGATGAGAATCGATTATAACCCAAAGATTTCTCTCATGTTTCTAAGGTTTGTTTTAGGTTCTGATCTGAAAGGAGAAAGCTGGTATTGCCATTAAATGAAAACAAGCATAGAAAATTATGACAATGGATTTTACATTAAACATAAATGGACTAAAGAATGCAGACATAGAAAATGTTAAGAATGGACTTCACACAAATGTAAATAATCTAAGCATGCTAATAAATTGCATATACTATAAAACTGAGTAAAAAATCAAGGCCTAATCACAAAATACAGTAAAAGACTGTCTTAGAAAAATACAAATGATGCAATTCAAAGTGTAGAGGAAGATTGGTGTTTCTACTTATCATTAATTGAATTAAAGCAGGGATGATGTGATACAATATCTGTTTCAAAGCACATAGTATTTCACAATGATAAGATGGGCCTAATTATCAGAATGTATCTAGTAATGTTACACTGAATATTTAAAATAAATAGTAGATATTCATAAAACTTTAAATAAAAATAATCCAATCTAAAAATTATACTCAGAAAATTAAATATTCTTTCCATATTTAAAAAATGTAGAGACTCAGAAAAATTAGAGAAAATTCAAGAACTTTTACATTAACATTTGGGATGTCTTCTACCCTAAAACACCAGAATAGATATTCTCATCAAGAATAAATTGTTCAGCTAACAGAAAATTCTGGGCCACAAGTGATTTATTTCTCTTTTATTTTTATATGCATGTGTGTATGAGTGTGCATGTTTATGTACATCACATTCATGCAAGATCCTTCAGAGCAGAAGAGGCCATTGGATGCCCTGGTACTACAGTTTTCAACATCTATGAGCTGCCAAGTAGATGTTGGACATTAGACCCGGGTCCTTTAAGAGAACATCCAGTGCTTCTGATCCCTGAACTGTCTCTCCAGCTCTCAAGTATCAATGAATTTACAAGACAAAATTTTAAACAATGGTTTTTTTTTCTCTAATCATGATGGAATTAAATGAGAAATTGGTAACAAAACCATATCCCAATAGTTTTCAAATATCTAGAAATTGAGTAGCACAGCTCTAAAGAAATTATGGGTAAAAGAAAAATGCAAAAGAGAAATAAGAATGTGTTTTAAATTGATTCAGAATACAGTACGTTAGCCAAGCAAACTAAAAACAATATCTTAGATTTTTCAGCTTCTACAGAGCATCAGGAAAATAAAACCAAAACAATAGAAGTAAATAGAAAAACAAAGCTCCGAGAGTAATTTATAAAGAACACGAGAAGAAAGCAATATATACTACCACTGAAACAACAACTGAACAAGAACACTGGCTGCTCTTGCAGAGGACCTACGTTGAATTTCCAGGAGCCCATGGTGGCTTACAGTCACCCACAACTCCAGGTCTAGGGGACCTGATGCCTTCTTCTGACCTCTGCAGACACTGGATAGCACGTGTAGAACACACACACATGCATTTAAAACACTCATACATATAAAAGAAAATGAATAAATCTAAAACATTTTAAAGAGCATAAACAGATGATATTTCACAAAAAGTACTTTGAAAGATGAATGAATGCATTCCACTCAGTAAGAAATCAACATTTTGAAAAACCCTGTGCCTATTAAAGACAATGAATTTGGGATTGAAAAATTTGTCACAAATGCACACAAATGAGATTGTATCACATTCTTTAAATCCTGAAAAGCATTTGAGAAATACATAATAACAATGTATATATAAATAATCCATAACATCCAAGGAAATTAAATAATACAGAACTTATTCTGTGGTAAAAGGTTTATGCTGACCTAAACATCAAATAAACACATACTGAGAAAATAAAACTGCAAGCCAATATCTTTCATTGATACAAATGCAATTTTATCACAATGTTAAACAATTAGACCAAAGACTAATTTGTTGACTCAAAAGCCAAGCAGTGTGATTCATCTTAGCATGAAATAAATAGAAAATTTACATGATCATCTCAGCACACAGAGAAAAAACATTCAATACAATATAATGTCCTTCATACAAAGTCTCATTTACCCAGAAACAAAGGAACTTTCCACGTTTGAAAATGATATCTACAAAATATCAATACGTAACATCAGACTGAATTGTTCAGCACTACTTGCTCGTAAGGAAATCCTTAGAATCAGAAATAAAACAAAGATGTCTGTACCGTTCTTTTCTACTTTTCATATACTAGAAGTCCTATACATTGCAATAAGAAAAGAAAGCAAAATATATTTACACTGGCAAGAAAAAACTATTACTTATAAATGCTATAATACCACCCAGAAATCATTGAAAATCCAATAAAATGCCGAAGAAAAAAGAACAAAATTAGTATTTGATCAAGGTGGTAGGATTCTGAATTAATATGCTAAAAACATCAAATTTATTTTTATAGACTTCATAAAGAATTAGTATCTGAAATGCCATTTATAACCCAAAACATATTGAGCTCTTCAGATTAAGGCTAAAAACATTTATAGCATCTGTACAGTGAAAACAACAGTGTTGTTTGAGAGGTTAATTGAGAAAAACTTAAATAAATATTGGGACAAACTACATTTATACAACAGAAAATTCAATATTTTTAAGCTTTCATGTCCCCAAAACGACATGATCATTGCTTCAGATGCAGAAAAAGCCATTGAAAAATCCAACTCCTCTTCATGTTAAAAGTCCTGGAGACAATATGGATCCAAGTGACACAACTAACCATAATAAAGGCAATTTACAACAATGCCATAGCCAACATCAATTTAAATGGAGAGAAACTCAAAGCATTTCCACTAAAATCAGACGGAAGACAAGTTTGTCCATTCTCTTTGTACCTATTCAGTATAGGACTTGAAGGCTTACCTAGAGCAACAAGAAAACTAAAGGAGTTCAGTGGAGTACAGACCAAAAAGAAAGAAGTTAAAGCATCTTTATTTGCAGATGATATAATACTATACATAAGAGACCCTAAAAATTCAACCAGAAAACCTTTACAGTTGATAAATATTTTCAGGAAAGTAGTGAAATAAAAATTAACACACATACGTACACATACACACAGCGCACACACACACACACAGAGTAGCCTTCCTATATACAAATGACAAATGGTCTGAGAAAGGAAAGTAATACCTTCAACAATAGCTTCAAATAATATAAAATATCTCAGGCTTACCCTAACAAAGCAGATGAAAGACTCATATGATAAAGCCTTTCAGACTTTGCAGAAAGAAATTGATGGACACATCAGAAGACGGAAAGATCTCTTATACCCATGGATCACAAGGATTAATAGATTAAAAATGGCCACCCTACCAAAGCAATCTACAGATTCAATGCAATCCCCATCAAAATTCCACAGGTACAATACCAACCAATAATAGAACTATTTGAGTTTCATAAAAAATTTACGAAAGTTAATAAATAAATAATTTTGCCATGGCACTATCCTGAAATACTTGTTAACATTATTTAAATGAACTATCTAAATGCATAAAAGCATTGATTAGTGTGTTAGATGTAAAATTCAAAGTTAACTAAGTCACCTATTAGAAATGTTAGAAAGGAAGGAAAGGAGGACTCTTGTGACACATAAGGAGACTTTTGAAAGTAAGGGCTATGTTTATTGTCTTAATGATTTCCAGGTCGGGGATAATTTCAACAGCATCCATCCACACTGCTGGTTTCATGGATAATTCTATGAATAAGAATGTATTCTCTTGTAAATTTGCAGTTTGATGGATATAAATATGAGTTTCAATATAGTTATAATATTGCTGATATCCTTTCTTCTAGATGCCATCAAGTAAGGGGTGAGAATATTTACAAATATATATGACCTGTATACAAGTCAAGAGATTTGTTTTTTTAGAGAAGTCCAAATAGAAGCATAAAGGCAAGAAAGTGAGTATGAAGTCTGATAGGTGGATAGATGGTACTGTGAAAGTCCTCATACGTTCTCGGTGAAGTGTTTCCATTTCTTTGATAACATAGGAGGCAGAGTTGTTAACTGAAATTGTAGTTGGAGAATGAGATATATAGGTGTAAGGTAAGAGTACAAAATAGCATTGAGAGAAAGTCCATAGTAGCCCTGGAAGATATGGTACAGTTCTCAGAGGACTAAATTCTATTTAATGTTCACTCCCATGTATCTGAAGTGTGACCACAGAATGTTTAGATATTTCCTACTAGTCAGTGGGCAGTAGTGAGAAAGAGATATTTTTTAGTAGAATTGTGACTTTTTTCCCATGTTAAGTGTAGTGAAGAAGAAAACAAGCAAAAGAAAGGGTATTTGTGCCAGCAGCACCCACAATGATTGACAATAGAACTCAATCCTAATGTTTTGGCTTCAGTGTGAAATGTCACTTGCAGGTCCATATGTTTGAACAGGTGATCCTAGGGTGTGAAGCTGTTTTAGGAAATTGTTGAACTTTTGGAGGATAGAGCATCACGGAAGGAAGTGGTTCACTGGGACAGGCCTTGAGGTTTACAGGCCCAGTTTCCTGTTCTTGCATTGCCTCCTGATCTCCAGAGATGGGAGAAAGCATTTGCCACATGCTCTCAGTCCCACAGAACTGCATGCCATAATTCAGAGAGACTGTATCTCCTCAAACCCTAAGGCAAAATAAGCCTCCCTCCCCTTAACATTTTTCCAGTGCAGAAGTCAGTTATTAGGTCACATCAATATAGAAGTACCTATCCACGAATGAGGTATATAAAATTAGTTTGCTGACAGAATTGTAAATATGTGCAAAGGCAAGGTTTAGTTAGTATCTTTTAAGTAAGAGTTGTAATTGAGTAGAGCAAATATTGCTAGAGAACAGTAGTAAAAGCATCATGGAATAGAAGCTGAACTGAAGTACAAGACAGGAACGATGGTGGTAAACACGTCAGGCAGCAGTGTGCTAAAATCTTTGAAAAATAGTATAACAAGGCAGAAGTTGAGATGACTGCAAAATGATAAGTGTGAGTGATGTAAATATATAACATAAATTCCTCTCCCATTCCAGAAGTACAGGCTTTATGACAGAAAAGCTCTAAGTAGCTCACAGAGTCAAAGGGGTCTTGACCTGAGACGTGAAAGAGAAAATGGGACGGTTTCTACTGGATGGGAAGAGGTGATCTGAATGCTTCCATAATAGCGTGAGCACACATAGAATGGGTTCTGATGTTTAATCGTGGTCTCTAGAAAACACAATATTTAAGAAGCCAGACCTTGGCAGTCTGGTTCTCCTCTCAGTGTGTAGAAAGTTAGGATTAGAAGGTGAGGAACCTGCCCTTATGGGTTCAAGGTAGATGGTATTGGTGATAACATAAGTTTAGAGGTAAGGAATAGGTGTCTGGAGCGTTCTGACTCTCTTATATAAGGTCAAGGAAGTATCTCTAGGTGCAGCTGGGGCATGTGGAATTCTCCCTGGTGAGGCAAGGTTTTAATTATAGTGCAAGAGTTCAGCTGTATCCTGTTAGAGTAAGAGATGGACTGTGGGCCCTGTGCCTGCTCATCCTGCTCTGTTTAGCAGGCTCTGTGAGTCCAGGGAAGCTACAACCAGGGAAAGAATCATCCCTAGACGTATCCAGTCTAGGGTTCTATCCTTCCTTCACAGCATCCTAAAAGCCCAAGTTCACTCTATCACTGAAGAGTTTAGGACAGGTGTAAGTGAGCACCATCAGATGGAGTAAAAGTCTTTGTGAATATTGCTTGATACTTATAAAGATAATTTAAAACAAAGTGTTTTGGCTTTTTTTTAAACATTTTTAACATTTGACTATGGGACTATTGTATTTGACATGGTAATTTCCTACCCGTCCAATTCACTCTTGTAGCCTCTAACAGTTAACTGTTGACTTCTCAGATATTCCAGATTCATAATATACCTTTTGATTTAACCCTCTGTTCTTTCCTTTGTCTGATGTGCTCTTCTTTAAGCTCTGCTGAAAGCCTTTCCCTGATGTGTCAGATAAGAGGTTTCATTCTTAGTGTGCAACCATGTTCAATGTGCATGGTTCTGTCAGAACTCAAAATAATATGATAAGTGCTTACACACTTGCATTTCCTGCTGGACAATAAGTTCTTGAAGGTCAGAAAACCCTATTTAACTTTCTACCATGAGCACCTCAAGTGCTAGGTCTTGTTTAATTAAGCTGAATACAAGGAATTCATTAAGTAGTCTTGAATAGATGCTATTAATAGCTAGATTTGGATAAAGCTTATCCAAATTTAAAAACATACGATTTAAGTATACTTTCAGTTTGTCAAGAAATGGCTTGTTCACAATTCACGTAATATTTCTGACATGTCATGAGGAATAAACTTTAAGAAGGGAACAAAATGAAATTATTTTTTACATGGTTTAGTCATCCCACAAATAGAGCATGAGGTAAAGTTCTCAAAATTTCTTCTCAAGTATAGTTAGCTTCCGTGGAAAACGACAAGATAAAACTATACTCTGTTGTCAATGTGACACAGCACTGCCTATTTAGACATCCCAGGACACACAGAGGTTAATTGAAACCAAAAGCAAACTCCATTTTAGTAAACAAAATCAGTTTTTAACCAAACTTTGGAATGCCGCATTAAATACCGTAAGAAATGTGTTCCCATGTGAGACTGTGGTTTGTAAAATATAACAGACAAAGTTAGTGTTATTAGAACACAAACAACCTTGCTGAATAAAGTAACATAGCTAGCTACAGCGCAGAAACAATCCTGCATGGTACAATTTACAGCACAATTCCGAAGCTTGCCAGCCATGAAGGGAAAGGCTAAGTCTCAAGCAATTTATTTTATCCAACAGGATTAATTGCTTCCACAGTGTTAGCCCAAGTCAGTGCAAGAAGGAGGGCCTCCCAGGAGGTCACTTCAGATTTAAAAACTTAACTGAAATCAGTGCCGTGAAGCTTTATGCCGTCAAATGGTCATCGGGAGACAATAAAGATAAGCTTTCCTGGGGTTTAATTGTTAAGTATAAGGTCTTATTTAAAATTTTTCACTCAATCATGTGCCTTTTTTGTTGTCACCGGAAAGTTAATGCATACTAATGTCAATAATTTGTTTGAAAGTCAGTACAAAGAATTACAAGCTGTCAACACTTCCAAAAGGTTCTGCCAGTCATACTGACAGAAGCAATTCACAGGCTTCTTGGCCGGACACTCACAGAATGTCCAGAAGTGAAATGCTAGGAAATTCTATTTTCTCGGAACTTATAGTTTATCTCCGAAAATTGGTGTTTCCTATCTCTGGGATGAGGAAACGCTGCGACTCCTCTGCACATATTTCCTACCTGAAGCACGTGACACGGATGGTTTCCTCATCCTGAGGGGAGCTTCAGGAGGTCTGAGAGAATGCTAATGACCCTGTTTAAACATGAAGGAACAAGTTTACTTTTTCTCCCTGCCTTTCAGAGAGTAGAGCAGCCTCCTAATGAGACACTTCAACAACCCTGCATTTCCCACAAACAGAAACTTGAATATTCTTTCGGTCCATTTGGGAAGCTAAAACTTCTCCCCAAGCTGATCAACATCAGCACTAACTGGCATGTATGAAGTCCTAGATTTGCATAACTATGTGTTGAAAAATTATAATTAAAATCTAAAGGCAATTCTCCCCAGAATTACATTTACGTAGTATTTCTTAAACTATGAAGAAATCATATAGAGATGATTAGCCACAGTTGCTGAATCACAGCAGTCGCAATCGCCATGAATACATAGCGTGACCAAACTACCCAGAATTCAGTTCAATCAACTTTATGCTAAAGAGTGAGAGATAGTAATGGTCTTCCGTTTGTCTATAATATGTCTTTTAAATGTAGCAACGAGAAGATACCGAATTTAAATTCAGAACATATCAGAAGTCAGAAGAATCTCAGACTTCAACCACAGCTCACGTCTCTTCAAGCTAGGTTCAGCATAATTGTAGCGCTAATCCCCTGTTGGTCACATGTGATCGGTGACATTAGCAAATCCAACAAAAAGTATTGTTTTCCCAATTCATCCTTAGGGAGCTAAAAACACACTTACAACACAGGCAATCCCCCTTCTTCCTACAATTTAAGTGAGTTAAGGCCAACCTATTATGTCAAAAAATGAATTAATGTCATAAAATACAATGACAATCAATCAAACCTCCTGACATTTTACAAGAGCAGATCAGCAGTGTTTCATCCAGGATGAGTGGAAGTTCCACACAATGCAATGGTGAGGCTGACAGAGACAGAGATCACAGGACAATGAGCTGTGCTGTCAAAGCCATGACATGCAGAGTTGTGGGAGATTGCCAGTTTCCACATCTATGCACCGCCAGGAATATGCAGAATAAAAATATAAGTGAAGCCGGTCATAGTGATGAATCCTTGTAACTCTAGCACTCTGGAGGCAAAGGCAGGAATGTTTCAAATTTAAGGACAGCCTAGGCTATATGTCTAGATACTAAGTAAGTAAGTAAGTAAGTAAATAAATAAATAAATAAATAAATAAATAAATAAATGTAATTTTTAAGACTAAGCGATAACTCTTCACATCATTATAGCATATTTATTCTCTTTTAAATAATATTTTTACTTATTCTTTGGAATTGTCATCTATGTATATGATATGTTTTGATCATTTCCACCCTGATTCACCCTCTCAAAATCCCTCTGCCCCTTTCCCAAAACATCAAGTCTTCTTACTGTTTTTTAATGACCAACAATATGCAATCAATAGCTTATTGACTCTGATGGATGCTTTGGCTGCTTGTTCTCCCTCTGACTGGAAGTTCCTAAACCCTGAGGAATATAATTTTCCTAACAAAGGATTTTACTCAAATTGTCAAAAACCGTAGTGAATTTGGGCCCCTTGATAATGAATCAATGGTGGCAAAAATGCATAGGTGTGTAGAAAATGTAATTCCATTTGTTTCAGTTTGCCGTGGAAGATGTGGAAAAATTAAAATTTTTCCACGTGTAAATTTCATAGAAACAGAAAATTTTGCTAGAGAAAAGCCTGTGTCTTCCTGTGTCATTTTTTACCACAAAAAGACCCCTTTCTACTAATTCTAGGTATAATAGATTTGAATTCAGTTATCCTAGCAGCAAATATGTTGCTTTAATTGCATTCTTAAAAGTCTTATTAACATTTTATTGTAACACAAGTTGAACCTCATTCCTATGAATATTTCATAATGAAAACTGCGTCTCATATAACTTCTTTTTTTTCCTCCCTTGTAGCAATTGGTAAATTGAGTTCAACATCTTCAACTCTCTAGCAATTATTCTGCGGCTGTGTGCCATGGTGACGATTGCAGCACAGGGTGGAGGGCACTGGGAAGTATGAATAACAGCTAGATATACCTTGGGGAGAATTTGAGTCATTAACCTCCAAACTTATCACTCTCAAAACGTGTCATTCGGAAGCATGATACAAATGAGGCGGGAGAACCCATTGGTGGCCTACAAAACAGAAGGGGGGGATATTTAGTTCAATCCAAACTCCACACCAAGAACATCTACAGAACCGCTTTGAAGGGATAGGAGTTGGTTTTGTTTGATCTTTGTAAAGGAACAGTCAGCATCATTTGGTTCTTACAGTTGGCCCATTCCTTTCTAAAGTTCCTATTATTTCGTGTCACCCACAATTCCCCTTTTGTAATCTAAATGAATATAGCAACATCTCTAAATATATTTTGACATTTATGCCACAGATTATTACATAATTCTTTAGCATTGGTATATTTAAATTTAACAAGTTAATTAAATTTTCAGAATATATGGGAATGGAAATGAGTTATAAAATGTTACATACAGAGTAATATTATATATGACCAAACACTAATAACATAATCTATGTAATTTTGTTTCTCTAAACTCTAAGCTCCTAAAACGTCTTCATCTGAGAACTTTAAAACCTTTGTATTAAGTCACTAAAAGGAAAAAAATTTCCTACACTTTCAATATTAAATTTAACTCCAAGATTAGCATAATAAATCCCAAGAAAGAGTTATCAATTTAAATAAGAAACAAAGACTTCTATCCAATCACTCTTTCCCAACATCTACTGAAAGTTGCTAGAAAGTCACAGGATCTTTCTTTATTCCATCCCCTCAGTTTAAAGTATACCAGCTATCATGAGTCTAAAGTAATGTCTAAATAAAATCAGGCAGCAGAGAAGAAAAACATTCAAAGATCCTTTACCTACTAGCAATGGCTGGAATATCCTGCAGAACATTAAATACTAAATATATCTTAAATAATAAGATACTATCTATTCAAAAAACAGAACCAAGTTTGAAATTTTTCAAACACCACAGGTTAAATTAAAGAACCATACTTCACATCAATATATTTAAAGCTCTAAAAAGTTATACAGTTACAATATCTGTTGAGCATGGTTTAATTGTACCTCTCAGCACCAGCCCTACCTGACCCTTCAAAATGTTCAAAAGCACCTAAAAGATTTCAGCTGCTACCCTGATCTTACTCTGGTTGGCTCCTATAATCCTATTTCTCACACATTACTCAATCCAATACAAAATACTGTTAATTTTACCAAAAAGTGATTTAATTTCTGTACATTTTCTATTTATCTGACGTTTTTGAAAACCATGTATCTATATAAGGTAATCTAGACTGTTGTCCATTAACTATTATCAGCTATTTCTGATGAAAATATTTTTTAAAAAAACACCCTAATGGTGAACTAGGAGCCATGAATTTGTTATTTGTTCCCTAATTCCTATTTTAATCAACTCAGAAGTTTGTAATGGCATCGATAGAAAGACTAAGTCCAAACCTTGTACTTATAAAATTTTTGTAACAAATAAGTTCTATACCAATGTAAAGATATGACTTTAACTTAGTTACCAAATGATATTATGGCTGTACAAATCAATTCTAGCTAATTCTTCCCTGTTAAGTTATGACCATTTCTAAATTCCTCATAAAAACAACCTTAGGATAACCACCTTTAGCACCCCCCCAAAGTCCAGGGAATTAGGGTGATAACTCTTCAATGGCTTCTTTAAGCTGTACATGAGCGTTGAGCTATCTAGAAGGGGTTGGGGTTGGATGAGGAAGCTGGCCACACTGACAATTGTTGTAGTCTCTGATGTCTGTCTTGGATTGGATCCTGAGGATCAGGAGTTTAAGTAGGTCTGATGGTGAGACTCATCAAAGCTGCACATTCTGTAATATATAAATCTCAAACAAAACCTTAGTATCCTCAAGATATCTGTATGGATTGAATCAGTCTATGTAAGATGTACAGACTGGTTACGATGAAATTTTGTTCATTTTTTTATTTCCTTAAATCTACTTCTTCAGGCACTCTCCCTTTATCAAATCTAATCCATATGACTCTGGAAGGTGTCCAGAGCCTAATCATCATTTTAAAAACACAAAGACAAACCTATCTCCCCAAACACTGTGTTCTTTAGTCTGTAACCAGAAAAGCTTGTCTCGTATTCTGTCCCAGAGAAAAAATATAACAAGACTCAAAATCACATCCATTATGAAAATTAAAACAATTTTTAAAACAAAAGTAAGCTAAACAATAGTGTATGAGCCTGTTGAGGTTTTCTGATCTGTCATATCAGGAAATTCACCCAAAATTCCTGTGGAGCCATGTTAGAAAGAATTATGAGTATCCTGTAGGACTTACTAGAGCATTATATCTTTATACCATCTATCTGTTAAACTCTCTACTTGGAGCCCCAGACTTTATTTATTAATAACTCTATAAGATATGTCTGTATTCACTCTGCCTGGTGTTCCAGACCTTTTATTTATTTATTTATACCTAGTTCCGAATCATGGGTGAAATCCCTACATGATTCAGATAAACTCTGTACTTTTCACAACAAGGGACCTAGGGTCTGTGAGCAGACTCCCTCCTCTGTTCCTTTGTTTAAGGTTCCCACACTTGGACCATCGTGTGATTCAACATGGCACAGCCCTTTTCTACTTAGAAGATAAAGCTCTCTCAGGCTGAAAAACTTCAATTTTTAGTGGATTCTTGCCTAACTTGTTGGCTTACCACTTGTTGCAGTAAAAATAAAAAAGATCATTTGCTATCAGTTCCTGCTAGCCAGATCCACTCACTCCAGCTGCTACTCTGCCAGCAGTCTGTAAGCAGTCCTTTCCCAGCAATCTCCCTTTTATCTGCCCTAGGCAGTAATTACCAGGCCTGGTAACTAACTCTCTCTCTCTCTCTCTCTCTCTCTCTCTCTCTCTCTCTCTCTCTGTGTGTGTGTGTGTGTGTGTGTGTGTGTGTCTGTCTCTCTCACACACACACACACACACACACACACACACACATCGTCTCATTCTGTGGGCCCTGTGCATTCTCACTCTACATGGACAACAGAACCAGATCTGCACGTTCCAACTGCCTCTCGGCCATTTCTTTCACACACTGTCCTCTTTAGCCCAGTAAAATCAAAGTTCCAGAAACTTGTAGTTTAGCCATTAGATTAATATGCTGAATTCTCAATCCACAATTTATCTACACAATAAATTCATTGCCAATTGATAAAGATATAAACTGCCCACCTAGACAAGGTAAAATAGATTTAGTTCACCTAAATCTGAACCATCCTCCTCCATAGGCTCTATCTTGATCCCTGCTTCTCCTGCTCCTTTCTCCTTTGACATTTTACCCACCTACCCTTCCATCTCATCCAATGATAGGCTTCCCCTTATCCTGGACCTGTCTTACTACATAATGACATCATCCTACACATCACCCTTTCTGTTTAATTTAAAAAACACGTTTTTGTCAAATATAAGCTGTGCACAGCTATTACCATTAGAAAATCATCCAGACAACTATGTTTTCTCAAACTTAATTAGCTTGAGTAGGCTATGAGACTAATTAGTCTTCAACTCCATCAGAAATCTGAGAATGGCTGGACTTGCCTTGCTGCATGATGGCATCATCCTACAGGGGAGCATCTTCTGGGTATATGCTCAGGAGCAGTATAGCTGGGTCTTCAGGTAGAACTATTTCCAGTTTTCTAAGGAACCACCAGATTGATTTCCAAAGTGGTTGTACCAGCTTGCAATCCCACCAGCAATAATAATCTCCACATACTCACCAGCCTCTGTTGTCACGTGAGTTTTTTATCTTAGCTGTTCTGATTGGTGTAAGGTTGGTTTGTATTTCCCTAACGATTAAGGGCGTTGAACATTTCTTTAAATGCTTTTCTGCCATTCAAGATTCCTGTTTATCTCTGTACCCCATTTTTAATTGGATTATTTGGTTTGTTGGAGTCTGACTTGAGTTTTCTTTTTTATATATTTTGGATATTCACCCTCTGTTGGATGTGAGGTTAGTGAAGATCTTTTCCCAATCTGTAGGCTGCCATTTTGTCCTATTGGCAAGAACATGAACCCACTTACAAAACTTTTGACCCAAAATTTGTCCTGTCTAGAAGAAATGCAGGCACAAAGATGTAGCAGAGACTGAGGGAATGGCCAACCAATAACTGACCCAACTTGAAATCCAGCCCATGGGCAAGCACTAATCCCTAGCATTATTAATGATACTCTGTTATTCTTACAGACAGAAGCCTAGTATAACTGTCCTCTGAGAAGCTCTATCCAGCAGCTGACTGAAACAGATGCAAATACCCACAGCCAAATGTTGAATGAAGATCAGAGACTCTTATGGAAGAGATGGGGGAGGATTAAAGACCCTTCAGGGGATGAGAACCCTACAGGAGGACCAACAAATTCAGCTAACCTGGAACTCTGGGAGCTCTCAGAAACTGAACCACCAAACAAAGAACACACAGGGCCTGGAATGAGGCCCCTGGCACATATGCAGCTGATGTGCAGCATAGTCTCAATGTGGACCCCCTAACAACTGGAGAGGAGGTTCTTCCTAAAGCTGTAGCCTGACTGTGGTATCCATTCCCAAATAGTGCTGCCTTCTCTGGCCTCTGCAGAAAAGGATGTGCCTAATGTGACAGAGACTTAAAACACCAGGGTGTAGTGAAACCCAAGGGAGGGGTGCTCATCCTCTCAGAAGTGAAGGAAAGAAAGAATGGCGGAAAGGGTCTCAATGAGGAGGAGACATGGTGGGCAGCACTTGGGATGTTAATTAATTAATTAAAAATTTTAAAATTAATATTCAGGCTGAAGAGGTGGCTCAGAGGGTAAGAGCACTGGCTGGTCTTCCAGAGGACTCGAGTTCAAAACCGACAGACTCATAGTGGGTGGCTCACAACAGTATAAATCTCCAGTTCCAGGAAAATTGGAGACCTTCTGGCCTCTGTGGGCACTCCATGCATGTACTGCCCAAGTATACATGCAACAAGGCAGCATACATATAAAATAAAAATAAATATCAAAAATAAATATAAAGAAAAATTAAGATCAAAAAACTAAATTTTACCTGAAGATCTCTCTTGAAGATGGCTTTAAGGGTCAAAGACTGGAAGACCTACATACATATGTTCACAGAAGATGAATGCAGTAGGAAGAAAAAGTTGACCAATTGTCCAATTCCAAAATGCTAATAAAATTTCATCTTTTCCAACTTTCTCAGAGATCCAATTTAAAGGAAGAAATATGAGTAAACCAGGACTAAGAATCAAGGTGAAAAAGTTTGTTCATGCTACTCGAGAATCTTAGTGCTCCTTACTGGGTTGGGTGGCAGAGGGGACTGGAACTCAAGATCATAAACCTTCATGAATTTGTTCTTCTGTATTCAACACAGTATATATTGATTGGATAAAATAGTTTGATTTTCTATAACGACTTAATTAGCAAATGAATATCATACCCAAGATTGTGGATTATTATACACAATGTTTATCCCTCTTAAGTCAAACTGTGCAAGTACATAAAATCATTTGAAATAAGCAATTCATATGCTCAATATAGAGATATTTATATATTCATTAGAAAAATTCCTATGGGACAATACCTACTTGGCAAGGATTTGGGTATAATTAAACATAAATTATATTATGCATAGATGACTTAATATAAACATTTAGAAAAGTTGTTGATTAGCCACTTAACAATTGATTGTTTCACTCAGCTATCAAAAAACAATGACTTTATGAAATTCGTAGGCAAATGGTCGGAACTGGAAAGTATCATCCTGAGTGAGGTAACCCAATCACAGAAAAACACACATGGTATGCACTCATTGATAAGTGGCTATTAGCCCAAATGCCTGAATTACCCTAGATGCATAGAACAAATGAAACTCAAGACGGATGATCAAAATGTGAATGCTTCACTCCTTCTTTAAAAGGGGAACAAGAATACCCTTGGCAGGGAATAAAGAGGCAAAGATTAAAACAGAGACAGAAGGAACACCCATTCAGAGCCTGCCCCACATGTGGCCCATACATATAAAGCCACCCAATTAGACAAGATGGATGAAGCAAAGAAGTGCAGGCAGACAGGAGCCGGATGTAGATCTCTCCTGAGAGACACAGCCAGATTACAGCAAATACAGAGGCGAATGCCAGCAGCAAACCACTGAACTGAGAACAGGACCCCCGTAGAATGAATCAGAGAAAGAACTGGAAAACTTGAAGGGGCTCGGGACCCCATATGAACAACAATGCCAAGCAACCAGAGCTTCCAGGGACTAAGCCACTACCTAAAGACTATACATGGACTGATCCTGGACTCTGACCTCATGGGTAGCATTGAATATCCTAGTAAGATCACCAGTGTAAGGGGAAGCCCTGGGTCCTGCTAAGACTGAACCCCCAGTGAATGTGATTGTTGCGGGGAGGGCGGCAATGGGGGTAGGATGGGGAGGGGAACTCCCATAAAGAAGGGGAGGGGGAGGGGTTAGGGGGATGTTGGCCCATAAACCGGGAAAGGGAATAACACTCAAAATGTAAATAAGAAATACTTAAGTTAATAAAAAAAAATTGATTGTTTCATTGCTTCTCTAACTTGTATCTATTTTCATGTATAGACATATGTATGATAGAAATTAGGTCAAATACAACATATTCCATATGTTTCTGAAAACAAAATAAATTTCAGGTTTCTCTAAACATCCTCTAGCTCAAATTTTCAGAAATTCTCATTTTTCCCCTACTTGTTTTGAACTAGTATGGCAATGAGTGCTGCTACCAAAGGTATGTGAGATAAAGGAGGAATTACCAAAAATAACCCAAGGTGGAATGGACCCTTATTTCCAGACCCCATTCACCCAAGTTTATGACAGTCAATAATGAGTCTACATGCACCAAATGGGGCCTCATCAGCAAGGACAGCTGATGTCCACAGAAAAGGCCATCTACCATGTTTCTAAAGACATTCCGTGGATGCTTAGAATAACAGAAACCTTGAGACAAATTCAAAAAGTTCTTTTAACATGGAAGAAATGACAGGCATGAACAGACAGGGCAAAAGTTTAAAAGAACCAGACAGACAAACTAGAAAGCAAGGGGGAGGTTTGCTATGTTTGTGGTAAATTCTGACAAAATAAATGAGAGATCAACTCCAAAGAAACTGACATACAATGCTTGACATATTTAGCTCTTCAAAACCACTTCTTCACAGGCATTAACATTAACTCAGAGTAGTTTTTCCAGGAAATAAAAATACTATGTGTTTATCATTCTCCATTCCTTCTTTCCTTTCTGCAAAGATGTATTATCCTGCAATGCAAACTTACCTGAGTATGTGTGTTTGTGTTTATGTGTGTGTGTGTGTGTGTGTGTGTGTGAGAGAGAGAGAGAGAGAGAGAGAGAGAGAGAGAGAGAGAGAGAATTAGAGCCCCATGAAGATGGGATTTTATGTCAGAAAATAATAGACTCAACAAAGAAAAATCTATCAAAAATATAATTTATGGTAGTAACACAAGTTTTAAACACAAGCATATTTCTTTTCTCATCCAGAGGGCATTCAATAAATGTTTGCTGATGGAGAATTCCTAAGTGTTGACTAAACTTCCAATGCCTTTCCTGTCATTTATCAGATGCCATGGGGCATTTTGTATAATACTTAATTAGTACAGTCAGTGTTCATCAAGAAATCAATTAAAATGCAAGCCGCCTGCAGGCCAACCAGCTCCCTTGATGATGAGGACAGCATATTCTCTCCTGACCAAACAGATCTGTTTTTATTAAGCAATTCTCTGAAGATATCATTCGCACCTGTTTCTGAACTCAAAGTACATCTTCGAAGCAGTCCTAAGTCAACTCCTGCACAGCCCCCTACCATCTCCTCTTCCCACAGACCATATTGGAATAGCAATGATGATGCTAGCCTCTTAAGTAAAAAATAAATTATTATTAAAGGAAATAATTAAAAGCCAGTAGGTATACATAGGTAATATCTGTATGAAGAACGTGTATGTGCATCTCAGCCAGAATGTCTGATGTATAAATAAATGGCAAACAGTAGAGTCTACTGCAACACACAAATACGCTGGTGAGCCGTCAGCTCATAGCCCTCACTCAACTAGTGTTTGCATTGCCCAAGCCAGACACCTAGAAAATTCTCGCATTTCATATGAAGACAAACCTATGGAGCTGGAGTTTCCTTTTGTTGTCAATTTATAAACAAAAGACAAAATTAAAAACTGAACTAGAATATTGAAGTTGATCAAGTTCATGGCAACAAAGAAGAGGTATATGGGATTCAAAACTAGTCCCATCTGCAGAACCTTTTGTCTCCATCCATTTAAGATGTCTCTGTGCATTTACAGAACTCAAAACATATAGAGTCTAAATTTCTCCTTTTCTATTGATATTTTTCTTTCTCCATTGATTGTGAATGATAGTTTTCCTAAGTTTAGTAGTCTGAGCTGATATCTGTGTTCTCTTGTGGGCCAACCTTTATATGTTAGTTCATCCCTTGCAGCCTCTAATATCCTATCTTATTCATCAACTTAGTCTTTTTATAGTTTCCCAGATGTCCTGGATATTTTTTACCTAGATTTTTCCAGACTCATTATTTTCTATGACTGAATTATCCATTTTTCAAATTTGTCTTCAACACAAGAGTTTGGCTCTCTCTTTTTTTTTTTTTTAATGTGTGTTTGTTTTTTTTTTTTTCTTCCATGTCTTAATATGTTGGAAGTTTATCTGTTTGGTTTTTTGTTTCTTCTTTCTTTTGTTTTTGTTTTTATTTATTGATTTACTGCTTATTTTTTAAATATATATTTATTTTATCAGACTATAATTCCACCATTTCTCTACTTCTGTATCTGTTTGGTTTTTGACATCCTAATTTGTGTGTGTGTGTGTGTGTGTCTGTGTCTGTGTCTGTGTCTGTGTCTGTGTGTGTGTGAGTATGTCTGTGTCTATGTGTGTCTATGCGTGTGTCTGTGTGTGTTTGTGTGTGTTTCATTTTTTAATCGGATACTTTCTTTATCTACATTTCAAATATTATCCCCTTCCTGGTTTCCCCTCTGTGTTCTCTGGTTAGTCTGGCTAAGGGTTTATCTATCTTGTTGATTTTCTCAAAGAACCGCTTTTGATTCTGTTGATTCTTTGCATGGTCCTTTTTGTTTCTACTTGGTTGATTTCAGCTCTGAGTTTGATTATTTCCTGCCTTCTACTCCTCCTGGGTGTATTTGCTTCTTTTTGTTCTAGAGCTTTTAGGTGTGCTGTAAAGCTGCTGATATATGCTCTCTCCTGTTTCTTTCTGCAGGCACTCAGAGCTATAAGTTTTCCTCTTAGCAAAGAGTTCATTGTGTCCCATAAGTTTGTACCTTCATTTTCATTAAATTCTAAGTAGTCTTTAATTTCTTTCTTTATTTCTTCCTTGACCAGATTATCATTGAGGAGAGCATTGTTCAACTTCCATGTATATGAGAGTTTATCTTGATAGATTTTTCCTTTGAAAAGTATAAAGTGTCCTTCCTTATCTTCTTTGATGACTTTTGGTTGAAAGTCAATTCTATTCGATAGAATGGTTTCTCCAGCTTGTTTCTTGTGACCATTTGCTTGGAGAACTTTTCCAGTTCTTTACTCTGAGGTAGTGTCTGTTTTTGTCATGGAGGTGTTTCACACACACAGCAAAATGGTCTGTCCTGTTTACGTATCCACCCAGTTAGCCTATATCTTTTTATTGAGGAATTGAGTACATTGATGTGAAGAGATATTAAGGAAAAGTGATTAATGCTTCCTGTTATTTTGTTGTTAGAGGTGGAATTATGTTCATGTAGCTACCCTCTTTTGGGTTAGTTTTGTTGCTTTTTCTAGGGTGTAGTTTCCCTCCTTGCATTGGAGTTTTCCATCTTTTAATTTTTGTAGGGCTGTATTTGTGGAAAGATATTGTGTAAATTTAGTTTTGTCATGGAATATCTTGGTTTCTCCATTTATGGCAGTTGAGAGTTTTGCTGGGTATAGTAGCCTGGACTGGCATTTGTGTTCTCTTAGGGTCTGTATGACATCTGTCCAGGATCTTCTGGCTTTCATAGTCTCTGGGCAGAAGTCTGGTGTAATTCTGATAGGTCTGTCTTTATAAGCTACTTGACCTGTTTCCCTTACTGCTTTTAATATTCTTTCTTCGTTTTGTGCATTTGGTGTTTTGATTATTATGTGTTTCTTTTCTGGTCCAGTCTATTTGGCTCTGTAGGCTTGTTGTATGTTCATATCTCTTTATTTAGGTTAGGGAATTTTCCTTCTATAATTTTGTTAAAGATATTTACTGGCCCTTTAAGTGGGAATCTTTGCTTTCTTCTATACCTATTATTCTTAGGTTTGGTCTTCTCATTGTGTCCTGGATTTCCTGGATATTTGGGGTTATGATTTTTTCACATTTGGCATTTTCTTTGACTGTTCTTTCAGTATTTTCTATATCTTCCCCACCTGAGATTCTCTCTTCTATATCTTATATTCAGTTGGTGATGCTTGCGTCTGTGACTCCTGATCTCTTTTCTAGGTTTTCTATCTCCAGTGTTGTCTTCCTTTGTGATTTCTTTATTGTTTCCATTTCCATTTTTAGATTCCAGATGGTTTTATTCAATTCCTTCACTTGTTTGGTTGTGTTTTCCTGTGAACCTTTAAGGGATTTTTGTGTTTCCTCTTTAAAGGCTTCTACCTGTTTACCTGTGTTCTCCTGTATTTCTTTAAGTGAGTTATTTATATCCTTCCTAACGTCCTCTATCATCATCATGAGATGTGATTTTAAAGCTTGCTTCCAGGACTTGCTGTAGTGGGAGAACTCAGTTCTGATGATGCCACGTAGCCTTGGATTCCGTTGCTTATGTTCTTGAGCTTGCCTCTTGCCATCTGGTTATCTCTAGTGTTGTCATCCCTTGCTGTCTTTGACTGAAGCCTGTCCCTTTTACGATTCTGGTTGTGTAAGAACTCCTCAGAGTACAGCTGTCTCTGTGATCCTGTAATTCTGAGATCCTGTGATTCTGAGATCCTGGGTGTGTCAGAGCTTTTGGGAGTCAAGCTGCCACAAGGATCCTGAAATCTTGGTGTGATGAAGCTCCTGAGACCCTGTTGTGTCAGAGCTCCTGGGAATCAAGTTTTGTCAGGGTGTTAGAGGAGTGGGTGGGGATCCAGAGCTCTGGGTTTGTTCTAGACCCAGGTGCAAGCTGTAAGGAACCAATGCCTCTGGCTGGCAGGGTTTGGGTTTCCCTCTTTCCTGTGGGGGGTCCCAGTTATACAGGCACTGGGAAAGATGTTGTGGCCTCACTTGTGATCTTGAGTGTGTCTAGTTTTCTTGGTTGTGTCCTATCTCCTGAAAATCCAGCTTCCTCTATGATCCTGTGATCCTCTAATCCTGGGTCTGTTACAGCACCTGAGAGACAGGCTTCCTTTGGGTTTTGTTGAACTGGGTTCGAAGCCAGCATCCAAGGTCTGCTTAGGGCACTGGTTGAGACTGGAAGGAACTTGTGTCACTGGCTTGGTAGGGTTTCTGCTTCTCTGGATCCTGGGCAACCCAGTTACTCTGCGTTTTGGGGCAGATGTTGTGGCCTCTGGTCCTGGACATGCTAGAGCACCTGGGAGTGGGGATTCTTCTGGGAGTTGTGGAAGTGTGACATCCTAAATTTTTATTTCTAGATTTATTTAAGTTTGTATTTTATTTAGTGGTTCTACTTTGTTAAATTCTACTTTTGTGTTTTGAATCATCATCATCATCATCATTATTTCATTCAATTTTTTGTATTTTCTAAGGCTTCATTTGATTTATTCATATGCTTTTTAAGGCCCTTAAACATATTAATAATTCCTACTTTAAAATCATTGTTCTATAATTCAGCCATATTGAATTTTTCAGGGCCATACTGCAACAGAGTTACTGGTTTCTTGTGAAGGTGTATTATCTTGGCTATTTGTGTTTGTGTTTTTGTGCTGTGATGCGGGGGAAGGTTAGTGAGATTGGGATCCCCACCAAGAATCAGATTCCCAAGGAATGGAGGTGGGGTAGAACTTTTGCAGGCAGGCTGCATTAGGGCCAAGAATAAGTCTGGAGACAGGAAAGGATGAGCTAGGGGAACAGTGGGTACACACTGAGGGGTGTGCTGCTCAGATTCAAAGCCAGTAATACTCTGCTCTTCAAGGTCTGATTCAGCCTCAAACACCATATCAATGCAGAATCGCAGGCATCATTCAAAACATTAACTCACTAATGCATTTTTTACAAGGCCTCAGGTGACTCTCGTGCAAGCACACTAGAGTTCAAGAAGCACAGCTCACTGAAATTTGATGTTCTGGTGGTTTCTATGTTATTCCACCAGTTTGAGAAGAGAGAACTGGTGCTGGATCATCATGAACATCTGGCTTTAGCTTACTTATCTAATTCTTGTATGTCAATGCATTTCTTTCATAAGGAAAGAGGAGGACATAGGGCTCCAGAAAGCAAATAGGAAGCTAGCAGAGCTCAGTATAGATGATTATATTTTCTGAGACTTATTATTGCAGAAAACATTAGATACCAGACCATATTCTAATGAGATGGAAATATCTTTATTCAGAAGCAAAGAATTTATTTGATTCCCCAATGACCAAAAGACTGAAGGGCTACCTGTTTCTTCAGTCTTTCATACCTCTGAATATGTATGAGTACTGACATCTACTGTCCAAGTCATCGACAACGTTGATGCATGTGTATAATTCTCTTCCAAAACTTAATGTTTCTATACATTTGTTTATCATATGTTTTTCAAGTGATGTATTTTGTCTGAAATAATAACCTGCTTGTGGAATATATATATGTATATATACATATATATGCATTATGCATCCTGGATAGGATTTCAAACCTTTCTAACAGTAATAGATAGCTCTAAGTTGGCAGTAGCTTTGAATTTGTTTTCAGATGCATGTGGAGTTGGGAGCGCACAAAATATCTTACACAGTCAGAACGCCATGAATAGGCAAGCAGAAAGAGCATCAAGTCCAGGTCAGCATGTTTGGGAACGAATAAGATCTAATGCCAATGTTAGAGTGATCACCAGCAAACTGGAAGGTCAAAGAGAAAAGACATTACAGCTAATGTCCTATGGCTGTGACACTAGAACCCTACTGGAGTGCCACCTGGCATCTCAGCCCTTTTGATTAGCAACAACTGTAGTCCATTCTAACTATAATGAGTTGCTGGGTAAACAGTATGGTTCCAATAAAGCAAAAGCATCCTTAAGTTATAAAACAAGGTCTCCTTTCAAAGAATTGAGCAGGGATGGAAAAAAAAAGTGCAAAGTAGCAGGAATAAATCTTGATTGACGGCAGGCAACTCCTAAATACGTGTTTACAGGTTTTAAGTGAATAGTCAGTGAACCAATAGAGGTGGTAATCACAGCCACTCTCAACCTGGCTCCTTTCCAGCATCCTCTTCACTGCTCAAATGTCGAGGGTGTTTGGCTTTGCCGTGTGATTCCTTTTCTCAGAAGCAGTGAGGTGCCAATAACATGGAATCTTGTTATCTTACGAGCATTTCTGCTGGAATGGATCTCATCCACAGAACACATGAAATGAGAAATAAAGTTGCAACCAGTCTTAGTGAACTGAAGTAGAATCTGTAATGCAGAAAATTGAAAAGTAAATTTATAATTGTCACAAAACTTCCAACAGTGCAGCAAAGCATGTACCCCTGAAAGGAAGAGGCAATGAGTTTTCTATAATTGAAGAGACGATTGTAAGCCAAGACACAAAAACAGGATTTTTATGCAGCAGGGAAATAGATACAGATGGAATTATAGTCTTGTCAGGCTACATCCACACAGCTATTAACTTTGCCAGGTCTGATACCACCTTGGAAAATATGAGATGCATATCATGCTATCCATGTCCATTTCAAAACTCTATGTAAATCTTCTGAGAGCATAGATAAAAATGAATATTAAAAAATTGATAATCTCAAAACTATTAACTAACAACCTGCTAAGTATAAAGCAGTCATGAATATCTGGCAGAAGGCAGATAGCTACATTAGTCAGGGAAGAAACCAGACTCGTGAGACTTTTCTGTATTCTACTGAGATCACCTGTGGAATTACATTATATTAGAGAAAATGATCTCACGATCATCTATACATTTTCACATGAGCCTATCTACAGCAGTCACAGACACATAATTAGTGCCTTTTCTAAAATAGATGTAATGCTTTGAAGAAAGATAGTAGCCATCATGTCTTTGGGGAAAATAGATTAGTGAAATAAAGTCTCTTGTTCAAACATTCAGGGTATGACATTGAAGAAGTCATGACCCACAGTAAGAGGTTAGAGTAGAAATGGGAAGAAAGGCTGACCTGGTTTCCCAGAACAAAAGGCATTAGGTGTTTCCATTTTCCAATGCAGAATGATTGTGTAGGCAATAAATTATAATAAAATTTGTAGCTTCAGTGCAAATGCGTAAGAGCATAAAGAATTACCAAATTAGAGCAAGTATGTGATTTATCTAGGATAGTGTTCAGACTCTTAAAATGCTAGCTACTGAGTTCGTAATCGGTGAACTCAAGTAGCGCCCCACACTTAAGGTTGTGCATGGAATATTCATCTTCGCTATAGATGCTAAAGCCCGTGCCCAGTCCAGAGTTCTATGCATTCTATGCCCAACATCTGACAACATTTTTATTAAGGAAATTGTAAATCTGCTGATCAAAGGTACAGAAAATTTGCAAAATAATACCCATGAAGTCTGTTTTTGCGTTACATGTTCCTTATGAATTCGTGGATCAGAAAGTGGGAAAGATAGGGAGCTAAAGGGAGGAAAAGGGAGGAATCATAAGTTTTTTATTCTTCCCTCAATTCCTAAATTTAAATTTAATTTAAATTTAAACTTCTCAATTTAAAGGTACATGTTGAAGTTAAAAAAAAAACCTAAAGTAATTTTAACAAATATTAAATCATCCCCATTCAACAGCATGTGTATTTTTTTTCTGACTTTAATTCAGCCCCTCAGAAGGATGCCACAGAAGTCATAAACATGAGATGAAAATAATGTCTTCCTGAGACCTGCACAGGTAACACTCGTTACACCAGAAGGGGGCATTGCTGAAAGAAATGACTGTCAAGTGACAAGGGGCGGGGGATAATGCAAAGGGAGAAGAACGGAATTCTGCAGAATGGAGCAGGAAAGCCATTACTTCATGTAAATTAAAAATAGCTTTAAAAGGATGATAGTGGCTCTGATCCTGTCAGGCTAAGGTATTTGGTGGCACATAGTAATATGAGAATTATAAGCAATTTGCAAACCACAGGTCTGAATGCCTGCCTGCCTATTTCTAACCTTGTGATGGTTAATCAGGGATTTTTCATGGGGGAAAAACAAATTCCAAAATATCAGTTTCATGAATCCCTGCCAAAACCAAGAGCAGTTTGCTCCCTGCCAATGAAAGACCCCTGTGAGCCAAAGCGAGATGATACAATGAGTGCTCTGTCATTAACACGATCCATGGCCTACACACGCTTTTCTGAGAGCCTCACTCTTGGGCAGAATACAGACTTCTCCTTTTCCCATACTGCTTCTTTGATTTAGGTATTGTCCTCAATCCCCTCAGCTGCTTGAGCACAGCCTTTGGGCCTCCACCTTCCCTGCTACTTGCCCTCTCTCAGTCTGCCAGCCTCCCCCACCACTCTGCCGCTCTCCTCTTCCATGCCCATGAACGGTACTGCCCAAATATCTCCTCTATGCCAACCATCAGTATGCTGTAGGTCCTGCTAGGTACCAGTGATGTACACGTATGCTGTTACATGTAGCATATTTTATCACTAAGATCACTGCTATGTATCTCTTACAACACACACTTAACCCAAGATAGCCTGAGATCAGAAAGAAGCACTTTAGTCCTATCACACAAGAGCTAAGTGTCTAATTCAGGCAAGTCTGACCCACGCTCTCCTTTAGTGAAGGAAAGGAATGAAGAGGAATGCAGAGAGATACCATGCCACTCCTTTAACCATGCCACTGAAGAAGACTGTACAGTTCTTGTGTCGTGACTCCTCTAACATTTCTTCTGGCATTATTAGGTGCTTGTCATTGGGATTCATACTTGGGAGTGTTTCAGTGAACAAAAAGGATATGGTTAGAGAAATGTAGAGATTTAGCAGATAATTTGGAGTGAATGGCAATGAGCTACAGAGTGTTATCACCACTGAAAAGAGTGCTCTAAACGTCAAAACCAAGATGTGGTTAGAAAGTGCAGAAATAATAAGGAAAGGTACCATGAATGGCCAAGAATGAGGGGTGGAAAGAAGCCAGTTATACACCGAGCATTGAGGATTGTTCAATGAGAAGTTGAAAGCCCTCCCTTCTGGAAGCAAAATCCTCTGCCCCAAAAAGATGCTCTTCTTCAATTTAAGGAAGATCCCAAGGCACATAGCAGAACAAATAAAGGAGCCCTACTGCTAAAACTTGCTTAAGGAATTGGGGGTCCTGAATCAGTCAAGGGCAGATGCCACCATCGCCTTTAGCTCACGTCCCCAAGCCATCAAGAACCATGATCAGTCATCACCTAAGGTGACCAACATGTTTCCCATCCAGGTGTAGCATCTGTCTTGCCTGCCAGGCCCAGGCACTCCTGAAATAGAAGGTGACTGTAGGTTTAGGTCAATGACTCTGTTCCTTTAACCTTAAATGGGAGAGGATGGACAGACTAATACACCTATGTGTGCGGACAAGCAAGTGGCTGTTAGTGAAGGAAAGAGATGAAGACGAGGCGGAGATGCCAAGCTTTCCTTCCACTTTAGTGACCTCTTTAATGCTCCTGAACAGAAGCAACCTTGAAGCTCCTGCTACTCCACACTTAGTCTTCAACATTTGACCCAAATATAGTTTAATCTGCTCCTCAATGAGAGATAATAATAGAACTGTCGGAAACACATCAGGCTCAGAAGGAAAACAAAACATCTTCGTTTTTAAAACATAGGACTTGAATTCCAAATATTAGGACCCTCCCACCATACTTCCGATACGGACAAGCTTGTGTGTATAGCTGGTAGAGCCTGAGACAGTCAACAAAAACGTATTGTATCCAGCAAGGAGAGCATAGTAAACAAGCCCAAGATCCTCTGCCTGGATGCATACAAAATGAAGGGAAGGAAGTCCTGAAAGAGATCCCAGTCCCCTCGGCAGAGAGCTTTATAGCCAGCTACAAGATGGTAAGGCCTGCACTATCACAGGAATTAAGAGAAAGGCCAAAGGACAAGGACAAGCAGCAAGTGTGACAGCAGCAGGGATACCTGCATGAGAAAAAGGAAAGTACAGGCCAAAAGTGTCTCTCTGGTGCCAGCACACTAATGCCACCTGGAGGAGTGGCATGGAGATGTGTAACTCAACTCGGACTATGCAACATGATGGCGACTTACTTAGTCCAAAAAAATGTAACAGTTTTTAGTGTGGTTTTCCCTTTGTGTTTGAAGTTTCAAATCTACTCATATTTGTTTAGGCTTCCAAATCTACATGCAACTACGAACTAGTAAAATATTAACATTCTCCTGCCCTTTATCTCCCCACCCCCTTCACAGTCTCTCGAGAGGCCCCGCGGGGCATTTCACGTGGGACAGTAATGACTCCGCCATTGCTATTCAGCTTCTTCAGCTTCATTTTATTCGTAGAATTCAGCCCTTTGTGTTCAGAAGGATTCTGTGGAGAAATAGCACCCATGGAATGAATATATATCATAAAGATAGATCTACTAGATGACTTACACAGGAAGAGATGACTATTCCACAATGGCTTTTATTGTACACCGGAGAGGCTCAGAACCCAGGAACTTCTTTGTCCATGAAGCCAGGAGCCTCATCATGACTAATCTGCCACTGTAGGACTGACAGATTCGTGAAGAGCCATTGGTCTTCCATCATATTGCAAAGTCATAAAGGATGTGTTTCTATGGCCATGAGGGATTGGAGCAGCAGCAGAGCAGATAAATCTCTAGCAAGTAGCAAAGGGGGGCCAGAGAAGGCACCCCACTCCCCTCCAGACTTCTGTATGTCCAGCCTGCCACGAGAAGATGACACTTAATATAGGGAAGGCTCTTCTCTTCTCTCCTCAGTTAGTCAGGCCCAGAAACAAACTCCCAAACATGCCCAGATTCTTCTATTACTTTATTTGAGGCCCAATCAAGGACAACACCCTATAAGAGATTTCAAGGCAAGACTAACTAGAGCGTGGCTAATAATTATTAGTCCTGTCTTATAGGACATGACTCTGATAGCTTTTCATTCTGTGTTCTCTGAGCCTCCCATCTACCAAACACATGCCCATCTTCTACGGGATGCAGAGTCCTTGGGTCATGATGAGAGACAGATGTGAAGGAGGAGTAGCATACTCCTACACCAAAATAGTAGGGACTTACTGTCAGATGAAATCCAATTCCCCATGAGAATAAATTCACTCACAAAGAAGGCCCTTACTTCCCCTATAAAGAAACAGATAGCAGTCCTGTGAGCAGAGGAACTATGCTCATTGGCCAACAACTTATTTTGCCCTAAGCTGAGACCCATCCTGGCCCTGAACAAATACAATGATGTAAGTCTTAGAAAATTTAGAGCGGAGGGGGGGGGATCAGACCATTTTGAAAAAAATAATTGATGTAACCAGATCTTTAAGGTAGCTTATACAAACATCACTAAAACCACTAGGAGGGACCCTTGGCCTTAATGGCATAACCATGCTTCCCGACTACTAGGTCTTGAGTAACTGTAGAATCACCAGCTCCAGATGAGGCAATTAACTTGAATGATCAAATAGAATCAGCACTTACATTCCCCTCACCCACACTTTACCTCACCATGTGACTCGCTCCGTCCTTGAACTTCTGTCACAGTCTTCTGGGTGCCAGAATTACAATTCTGTGGCCACCATGCCCAAGCCTCCCTTTTAGCTGCTGGTATCTATAGTGTATAGAATTTGCATAATGGGGCAGAAAGATATTACAGGATGTATCTGTAGTTTAAATTTTTTATCGTATCTGGTAAAGAAAACGAAATTTTTCTATAACCTTAAGAGAACCTAACTTCAGAATTGGGGTTGCTACTGACCCCTTCAGAATTAGCTAATTAGTTTATTATGTGCGTCCATCTGCCCTTTGAAGCTCCAGGTGGTTTAATGTATGTGGCACTGTAACATCATTAGCATTGGTTTAATTGGGGGGAACCGAAAGACCTCTGCCAAGAAAGCAACTTCATAATGTGAAATCCGCAGTATTGCCCTGGAATGAATTCACAGTCCCATGGGCATCAATCTAGTCAGCATCAGACGATCCTTCTGTCCTCAGTCACATCATTTTACTCCATAACACATCATCTTCCCCATCTGCAAAATGGACAGAAATACATAACTCAAATGTCATGGTAAGGATCAACATGACATTAAAAGCATGCAGTCAACATGATAATAAAATTGTTGATTTTATTGGTTTGATAGAACATGTTCAATTTATTGAAATTTACACCTGGGGTTACTATACTGTTTTCCTCAATGATTCAAATAAGGCTTGTCAAATGTTCCCCTTCGCCCATATACAAACTCCTCACAGACTGCCCCTCATTCTCACCACATGCTTTAGTTTGGGGTCAAGGTTGTCTTGTGTCTTATTCAAATTTCACCCTTCTGCAGTCACAGGATACTACCTATTGCAAGTAGAATACTGACTACTTGTCAATACTACCTAAAATTGTTGTTGTGTGGAGGTTCTTGGGAGGATACTTGGGCCTCTCCTTATGTGATCTCTTGACTAAGATACCAGGGTGAGGCTGAAACCATTCCTTTCTGCCTTAACATGAGCCACATCTGGGACCTATTGCACAAAAGAGTGCACTGTAACACTGCACAAATCATCCCTACAATCAGTGGGTTTTTACCAAGGCATAGGAAATGACATTTCTCTAAGCACAGGATAAAGCTGAACCCCTGTCATTCACACAAACCTGGTCATTTTCCAGACTCAGAACTATCATGCAGCGTGTCAGCTCAGGGGCTCAGCAGGGTGCAGAGGGGAAGAGCTTAGCAGGTGTGGAGCTCTCAGACAAGAGCGAGCTCAGGCCTTCGATGCTGACACCACCAGAATGGACTGGATCATCAAAATCTACATGTTGAATATGTAACCCCTGAAGCGATGAAATTAGGAGACGGGCTTTGGGGAGGTAAGAAGCTGTCCTAAGGGTAGGTTCATAGATTAGAAGTGGTGCCTTTATTAAACAATCTCTGACAGCTTTCTTCAACCTTTCCCTATTATGTGTGGCTACAAACCCCAGCTTCCAGACACATAAGAAACAGTGTTCTGTATATCAATGTTCTGTTGTTTATATTATAGATAGAGTATGTATCACATTTTGGTAAAGTAACCCAAATTGAGGCACAACAATGAAAAACTTCCCTCAAGGTATTTCATTCTGCTTGAGATCAGTACTCAAGTCCCTGAATCCAAGACCTTCAAATTGCTGTGAAACGTGACCCAGGGTCCACAGTTACTTACCCATGCCCCTCTGACTAATTGTCACCTATCAAATATCCCAGGGTATTCTAGAGTTTAGCATATACTTACTCTCTCTCTCTCTCTCTCTCTCTCTCTCTCTCTCTCTCTCTCTCTCTCTCTCAAGGAAGCAAGGGGCACATCCTCTGAGGTAGGAAGAAAAGCAGAAACTGTGCTTCAGTAGAAGCACGGTGAGGAGACTGGCTTTAGAGAGAGTGGGAAGGGAATCAACATTTCTAAAAGGGAACTCAAGGGTTGGCCTTTAAACGGAGCAGCTTAGGGGTCTACTGACCTTGCATAAGAGTGCAGTAAAGAGTGGAGGTCCTACTGTGACACTATAAAGGTTAATGGGAGATGAAGAGCTGGATGTTCTTCACGGTGGTTAGACTCCATGTAGTCAGTATTTATTAGCACTCAGATTAATTTAGTTTAGAGCGATCTCACTCTTTGCCAAGCACTGTTAAGAACTTTGAAACCCTTTCTGAAATTTTAAAATCAATGAATAAATAAAAATAAAAGTAACACTTTTTGGTAAGAAAACTGAAATCCAAATAGCTTCAGGGACGTATCCAAAGACACAAGGTCTGGTCCCTGGAACTTTTAAGGTTAACTTCCACAGCAAAGGGAACGTTGTAGGTGTGACTGGGTGAAGGATCTTGAAGAGACGTTAACCCAGGTTATCTAGGTGGATCCTAAAATGTGATCAAATGGTCCCAAGTCATGGGCAGAGGGAAATGTGACATGGAAGGCAGATGGTGCTGTGTTCTCATCAAGAAAGAACTTTTGGGATGCTACCGTGCTGGCTACGAAGGGGAAAGTGTGGAGCAAAAGAATGCCAGGAAGAGGGTCCCACAAAGAATGAAGTCCTCTAGGAATGTATAGAGCGATGGTTCTCAACCTTTCTAATGCCGCGACCCTTTGATATAGTTGGGGTTGTAGTGAACTATATCACTATAAAATTATTTCGTTGCCACCTCATAACTGTAATTTTACTGCTGTCATGCATCATAATGTAGATATCTGAGTCTTCTGATGGTCTTTGGGGTCCCCTGCGAAAGGGTCATTCAACCCCCAAAGAAGTTGTGACCCACAGGTTGTGATCTGCTGGTGGAGAGGGAACGCGGTCCTGAAACTGAAAGGTCCTCACACTTCGGACCTCCCCAGCTCCAGAGGAGGAAGGCCATGCTGTCCAAAGCTGCATAGTTGACAGCCGTTTGCTATGGATGACTGAAGGGGAGTACAGAAGTGACTCTGAGGCCCTCTAATGTATCCACAAACTGGATAGCCACGCCTCTGGGAAACACAGAACAGGAAGTCAGGCAGAGAAAGGGGCAACTAGAAAGGGAGCTGAAGGATGGAGAAGGAAAGCAAAGAAAATGAATAAAAAGAGAGAAACAGGTGGGAAAGGAGACGGAGAGAGGAAAGAAATAACCGGACTCTAAACAGTCCCAACATCTATGGCGGCTTTGCTGAGGAACCTGTCACCCCACGTGAGTCAGAGTAAGTTGGCATGAGCCCTTAGTGGATGCTGGCACTGGGGTAGAGCTACAGGGCTCAGTAGCTCTAAATCCTGAGGTGTCACAGCTGAAGGGAAAGCAGATTGATGTAGTCCTAGCTCTAAGGTCAGCTGGCTCTGGAACTGTTGGACACAAATGTTAAGTGGTTATATATGAGGCTCAAAAAAAAAAATAATCTGAATGGATCCTCTTACTTTGTACCACGCATTCAATTACGGCTTATTTTGATTTTAGAATATGTTTTATATGTGTATATGCGTGCGTTGTGTGTGTATGCAGGTGCCACAGCATGAGAGGTCGGAGGACAACTCTCAGGGATTGCTGCCTCCTCTGCCACGTAGATCCCAGGGTCTCCGGTTTGGCAGGAAGGGACTTCACTCCAGGAGCCATCTCACTGGACCCCTGACTGCTTTTAATATATATTCTATAAGGTATTTTTAATTCTGATGTAGTGATCTTGCCGTTCCTTATTACTAATTATGACTGGCTGTATGTTATAGTATGTTCACCTAAATCTTCTAACTATTGTTCAAGAAACTCTTATAAATGCATTTTTATTGTTTTAATTGTATGTAAATTACCAAAACCTCACTATATGCTTGCATTCGATAGTTACTCAGAGAAGACGTAAATTAAACAGGAAAACAAGTGATTGTGCCTAGCATTTTAACAACATGACATACACAGAAACATTTGTCCTCCAGGCTGGAGCATGAATCTGAGAGTCTTTTGCTGGTTAAACTTAGCATTACATTTTCCCTAGAGAAATTAGAAACGACATTTTGACGTTCTCTGGGGCTTGGAAGAGAGACTGAGATAAACATTTGGAGTCCATATATAGCACCCAAAGTACAGCGGTTTTCTAAATTTCCTAAGAAACAACCCTCATTATACCGCTGAAAAGCAATATTGCTTGGGACAATTAAGAATGTGAGGCTACAAGGTGAGCTGCTTTAGTGGGATGAGGAGACATTTAATTCAGTCGCTTCTGCTCAAAATCAGAAAGGGAAATAGCAACCAAATACCACAACATACGGAGTATCTGTTTTCTGATAAAAATGCCAGGTGAAAGGGTCTTATTCAAATCCACACAGTATTATCCACCTCTCCTGAAGTTGATTTTCCCCTTGGCACAAAAGGCACAGCCCTGTTTCCCTACCACAAAGCCCTGGGTCACAGCGCCATCTAGTGGATGTTTTGTGATATCGGCAACTCTACTGCCTAACCAAACAGGCCGTGAGTGCTTACCCCAGCCACGGACACAATTGTGGGTCAATATTTAGCACCTGGAAAAGGTCTTCTGCGCAGAGAGGGTTGTAACTGAATCCCAAGATCTCTGGTTTTTTTTATTGAAAAGACTAATATATTGCTGTGGTTTTTTTTTTCTTGTAAGTATCATCAATCCTACCACAAGGGATTATAGTGGTTTTGGGGCAGGACAAAGCTTACTAAATGTTTTCACATGCCAACCTAAAAGCTCGATCCAAAACCATTAAATTTCACAATATCGTCCCTTTTATTGCTGTACCGTTTCTACTATCTTCAGAAAAGCCACCCCAGGCCACTCAAGCAGTTCAAACGAGGGCACTTAGTCCTTTGTGTCCTCCGATCTACCAACTACCCGCACCTGGCCCCTGCACCTCGGGTGGCCGCAGCAGCGTCCCTTTGTCCGGTTGCCAGGTCAGGAATCTCTGGGCAGCTGCCTCTTCCACCGCTGCCCTCCTCCCGCTCCATCAAGAAATTTAATTCCAAGCTGGCAGGCAGAAGGTCAGAAATCTTTGAAAGCCTCAATGTCTACCACCTCCTCTCAGGTCTCGCCTCTCTGCAGACTGCCAAATGCCAGCTGATTTTCCTCCCCCCTTCCATAGTGCCCTGTGTCTCCAATGTCCAGGTTGTCACCTGAATCTTGCCCTCACATCTGCTTCCTCCCTAGCCTTCCACAGCAGCACTGTCCTTCATTAGTAACATTCTGCTTCAGCTGTCCTCAAAGGCTCTGTACGACTTGTCATCCATCCAGAGATCAGCTGCAACCTCTTCGGAGTTGTGGACTCGGCTTTGCCTGTATCACAGGCATCCAGAGACCAGAGCTGACGCGGAACTCTGGGGAATCAGAGCTACAGGGCACCTGAAGTCTGCACGATCATATCTTGGGAAAGTGGGTCTTGTTAAAAACCAAGGACTCTGGGGTAACGTGACAAAAAAGACAGAGGACAAACATCAAACCCAAGCTGAATCGGTGACAGTTTTCTGTCTTTTTAAGTTTTAAAATGACATGTTCAGGGCAAATTTAGAACAGCCTTTCCAAAAAAAAAAAAAAAAAAAAAGCTTTCCTGTATATTCATGAGGTTTTGCGGCCACTCTAAAAGAAACTTTTGAAACTATGCGGGATAGGGACATTACACCATTTTTAGGAGACCATATCAGGTTTAAAGATATAGATTGCAAAGAAATTATATTCTCTTGTACAAAACTGCTGTGTCCCCCTATCATCTAGCCTCCAGTATATCAGGGTCAGAGCTATCTCACAAAGGAGCGATACAAAATGAGAGCATGGGGAAGGTTTGAAAATAGACGACAGCAGGGTTGGGGATTTAGCTCAGTGGTAGAGCGCTTGCCTAGGAAGCGCAAGGTCCTGGGTTCGGTCCCCAGCTCCGAAAGAAAATAGACGACAGCTATTAGCTATGGTACAACTAAAGACCAGGCAAACGCTGGGGGAGGGAGCAAGACCCGGAAACTCTAGAAACCATAAAGCTAAACGCATGAGTCAGTAGCAAGGAAAAGCAAACTTGCAGAAACGTCTCTGAAATGCTTCTTAGGGAAATGCGTCCTCTGTCTTGCTGGGTTAGGTAAACAGTGCTAGAAGACAATACTTGGTGCAATATGTGAAGGGTATTTATTTCTACCTCACGATTTGGCATCTGATGTGAAACAGAAGCCAGATGATTATGTTGATTGTCCCCAATAAACGTTCATAGTCTAAGCTTCTGCTCCCCAGTGCAGTGCTCCATGTACACCTCTGCCAATCGTTTTTAAACATAAAGTATAATGATAACTCTTTGACAATCTGATAAGTGCATCTAGCACTGAGAGGATAAATTCATCTGTAGTTTTGTGACAGTTCGAGTCAGATGTCACTACCAGAATTTCAAATTTACAGCCTTCTAGATTTTAACACTATGGCTCCAGAGTTAACTACTTAAAAGTCTTTACAGCATACTAGCGTGTCTATTGGTGTCACCCGAGTTCACGCCATGCTTAGACAGCTGTATGAGTGAGACTTCATGCATGGAGCTACTGACACCAATAGATGGGACAAACTGAATGAGGCAGAGACCAAGAGGCCTCAACCCTAAGCAAAGAACTACAGGCTGCTAAGGAATGCTCGGAGCATGAGAAATAGTATCCGCCAGGGAGGAGCACTCCAATTGGCTACCCAACAGCAAATACTTCGCCCTGAAAACAAAAAGACTTTCTACAGACTGTGCAGGCTGTACTAACATATTTAGGAACACACACACTCAGATATACACATACATGCCTGTGCTCGTGTGTGTGTGTGTGTGTGTGTGTGTGTGTGTGTATGTGTGTGTGTAACAATTTAAAAAGAGCCTGTGGACATTTTAAAAAGGAGAAGAGGAGGTGGGTTTAGAGGAGGATTTGGATGTGGGAGGGACGTGAAGGAAATAATGTAATTATTTAATATTTTCAAAAAATAACTGTCTATTTATATTCAGGATGGAGCGATTCTGGGAAGGAAAGACATACCTGAGATATGTCGGTTTGTATGACATCCTGGGGTGGATAATAAATGTGTTCTCAGAGAATCTTTGCTGAACATGAATTCTCTCTCCTAAGAGAACTAAGCCCAGTTGTCAAGTAATCTTGAGGCACCGTGGGAAGGAGCAATGAATTCTCTGCTTCTGTCTTCCACTCAATTTTCCCATCATATCTTCAGTCTCAGAGCCCTACGGGCAAAGTTAAGGAACAGAGAATTGCCTATGAACAATGTTTTCTTTCAAAACCAAATCCTACACCTCCCTTCCCTCTTTGTCCTCACTGCCTCTTCTGTGTACTCCCAGGGACTACTGAAGTGTGCTGTGCACTGCTTTCTGGGCATCCAGTGTGGCTGCTTGCAATGACTTCTCTACTCATTATGCCAGTTGACTTCAGTTAAGTCCAGACTTTGGTCACCTACTCTCTGTATCCCCTCTAGGAGGAGGACAATGTCCTGGGAACTTCTCAACCTCCATGGAACACAGCCTTGGGTCCAGGAAGATCGGTTTCTCTCAGTTGAAAGTTCACATCTGCCTTTCCAATCAACCTAACAGTTTCCCATTTCTAATCTGAAGAACACCTCCAATTCTGCCCAGTGATTCATTCACAAACATCCCACACACATCCATCTCCAGCCCCCTAGGCATCCACCTGCCTAAATTCTATTACTCCGGGTTTTACAATAGAAAATTGCTTTCAGCAGCGACGCAGTCATTCAGCCACCATGGTGATCAAGGATTTGTTCTCTCATGGTTCCTGTGCATCTGAGCAGTAGCCATAGATACAGACAGATATTAAATCTGTTGCTTCTATGCATTAAACCACCTCATAGAGGTGAAGCTTGATTTGAATTTGATTTCTGAATTTTAAAAGCTCCAGAGACACTGACTAACAAAAGTTTGGGGGACTAACAGTTTCCATGCAAAAAGTACCACCTACAGAAATGGCTAATGATGTATACATTGTATTTCTTAAACAGCTTCTTTAAACAATAAGAAATCAAGGAGCTGGCAAATATTCCAGCCACCCCTTAGAGGCTTATCACAGCTGCTGGCATTTCTATTTGACTTCAGACTTCCACAACTATTTATACATGCATACACATGTGTGTTTATTAATATACACACATATATCCCCGTCTGTTTGCACATGTGCACATAACCTCATGATTTAGATGTATTTAGAAACATAAAAACATATTCTGCTTCTGTGTTGGTTTTAATAGTAGAATTATCCAAATATCTCCTAAAAGATTAATTAATGTAGTTATGATTAGTTTAGCAACATAACTATATTCCTACTATGTCGTAGGGCATAATTCTGACTTGGGACCAAAGAACACCTGCAGGCCTAACTTTCTCCAGTGCTATGCATGTAGATTCTTTCTGTCACATTATATAAGGTGATACTATTTGGCTATTGGGCCTCGAAGCGCCAGGTGGTGAACACTTGGAGAATTCAAGATGCTGTTACCATGGGGATAAGATGCTGGTCCTTCCTGATGCAATCAACAATACTTCCTCTCAGAGGGGGAAAAAAGCCTTTCTACTTGAAAATAAATGAGCTTTAAAATGGAAGGTGTTTTTTTTTCTTTTAAGTGAATGACTATTTTATCTAACTCTGTGTTTAACAGTGACAGCTGAGATGGACAAATGAAACAAGTGGAAAGAGACCCTGTACTGCTTCTGTCTCCTGCTCTCACACTGGCTGGTACCAGGTAAAGGGATAAATTTGCAACGCCCCATGGAACACTGTTTAGGTGCATATCTTATGTGGTAATTACGAAACAGCCATAAATCATCCCTCTTCCTTTTTCAATGTTCACTTGGCTTTAGTGCTCTTGCCATCTAGAGTTGGAACTTATTTCCTTGCTCCTTGAACATAGGCTGACAATGTACAAAAAGGTAAGGCAGAACAGGATCAGATCCATGGCCAGGTTTGAACCCACAGTCTCTTGGAATCTTTCCCAGCCTCCATGAGGACATCTGAGCTGGTGTGCAGGAGAATGAGAAATGCTCGCCTTTCATTTTCCTCTTTGCTCAGCCCACCACTGGCCATACCTCAGGATCAATCAACTGGCTGATAGCAGAAACTGACCCAATCACAGACCAAATGAACCAAAAGTTAGAGCCAGAGAGTTTATTTGTAGTGACAATTATAATGTTTTATTTTATAGCAATTTTGTTCATCTTAAAGGACATATTTATAAATATACAGGTATGTTCTTAAAACTAAAACTTTGGTTGGAATAATATGACTGCCTATTGAAAACCACAGAAGTTATGCACAAGCTAAAACACATTCACTTGTCTCAACCTTGACAAAAATGGACGGCAGGTTTATTTCATTTCGTTCATGAATTCAGATTTTGTGTCAGAATCTGTTGAGTTAGAAACACTTGACAACAAACACTTCCTCTGCACCTACTGTGTATTGACTGACTTAAGCCCCTTTGCTCTTCCCAAGACAACTTAGTATAATGTGGTGAAAGCATGCATGGGTCAGGGAAGCACACAAGACAAATATATGTGATGCAAGAAAGGTCAGTAACTGTGCTGATAGCATGAGAAGGAAGACATGACTTCCTTTTTGCATTTTATTTTACTTTATGTTATTTTATTTTCAAGTCTCACTCTGTAGCTCAGACTGGCCTTGAATTTGGGATCCTCCTGCCTCAGACTACTGGGTATTAGAATTACCGACAAGTGATATCATCTTTATTTATCACTGGGAAGTGAGCTCCCACATAGTTGATAATATATTTTAGATATTTATGTCCAAAGCAGCTTTTCCCTAAAAATAAATTTCTTTTCTTCAACTGTGTATATGCCACTTTTGCTAGAACCTATGTGTTGAGATGGTGACCAAAAGACTTCAAAAGAGCTAACCTAGTTACCCAGAACACATCTGATAGGTGAGCAAGAATATGATTCTTGTTGTGTACATGGGGAAAAGGTAAAATTAACTGCAGCACACAACAGCCTTTTCTAGTAAAGTTCAGTGTATAAAGTGTGCTGATATAAGTGGTTCTGTAGAAAGGATGGGGAAATATGTGAGGAATAGCTGCAAAAGCCATTTCCTTGAGTACCCAGTCAGAACACAAGCAGACTCATTTCTTTAGATAAACCATGAAAATAATGCATCCCTTTTTATGACAAGAAAAAGACTATGGAGGATGGATGGATGGATAGATGGATGGATAGATAGATAGATAGATAGATAGATAGATAGATAGATAGATACATTCATACATACATTGATATGTACATAAATAGATACATAGATAGATGATATAAGTAAAAGCAATATAGAGCAAAACAGTAGCCAACATAAGGCTAAATGGAGAGAAGCTTGAAGCAATCCCACTAAAATCAAGGACTAGACAAGGCTGCCCACTCTTTCCCTACCTATTCAGCATAGTACTTGATGTCCTAGCCAGAGCAATTAGACAACAAAAAGAGGTCAAAGGGCTACAAATTGAAAAAGAAGTCAAAATTTCACTATTTGCAGATGATATGATAGTACATTAAGTGACCCCAAAAATCCCACCAAAGAACTCCTACAGGTGATAAACAACTTCAGCAAAGTGGCTGGATATAAAATTAATTCAAACAAATCAGTAGCCTTCCTCTTCTCAAAAGATAAACAGACTGAGAAAGAAATTAGGGAAATGACACTCTTCACAATAATCACAAATAATATAAAATACCTTGGGTGACTCTAACCAAGCAAGTGAAAGATCTGTATGACAAGAACTTCAAGTCTTCAAAGAAAGAAATTGAAGATCTCAGAAGGTGGAAAGATCTCTCATACTCATGGGTTGGTGGGATTAATATAGTAAATATGACCACTTTGCCAAAAGCAATCTAGAGATTCAATGCAATCCCCATGAAAATCCTAAGCCAATTCTTCACAGAGTTAGACAGAGCAATTTGTAAGTACATTTGGAATAACAAAAATACCAGGATAACAAAACTTTTTCCAACACCCAGTACCAAGGTGATATGTAAAGCAAAAGGACTGCCTGTGTACATGGGGACACCTGGAACCTTTCTCTTGCTTTTAACTTTCCCAGGATGTCTATGTATAGACAATCTGCTGTTTGGAGGCAGAGTCGATGGTCATTGTTCTCAGTAGAGATGATGTGCATGTGCCATGGTCTTAATGAGGACAACTGTTAGTTGATTAATGAATTTGGGGGAAAAGTGGATAGCACGTTGTAGAAATATGCATATACCTGCCAGCTATGCTATTATTTTCTCTCCATTGCTTCAGAAAGTCTGTTGGAGTATCTGCTATATCACTGACTGTGCTGGCTAGTTTTTATGTCAGGTTGACACCTGCCATAGTCATTTTGGAAGAGGGAACATCAATTGAAACAATGCCCTCAACAATTTGTCCTGTGGTCATTTTCTTGATTGAAGATTGACATGGGTGGTCCTAGTCCATGGTGTCCAGTGGGCTGGTGGTTCTCGTGGATAAGAAAACAAATTGAGCAAGCTTCCTGACAGGAGTGCTCCTCAATAACCTCCTGTCTCCATAATACTACCTTGATGGAGTTCCTGTCCTGAATTTCCTCCATGATTAACTGAGATTTGAAACTCTAAACTGAAATAAGCCCTTTCTTTCTCAACTTGCTTTTGTTTATGGTGTTTTATCACAACATTAGAAACCCAAAGTATGGATACTTCAGTCCTTCTTAGAAAGGGGAACAAAAACATTCACAGGAGGAAATATGGAGACGAATTTTGGAGCAGAGCCTGAAATGAAAGACCATCCAGAGACTGCCCCACTTGGGGATCCAGCCCATATACAGCCACCAAACCCAGAGTGAAAGAACTAGAGTTGGAGCCAATCTGAGGCCAATGGGAAAATCCCACCACAAATGTCCAAGACCAAGGACCCCTCCCTTCTAGGAAGAAAAAAGCTAGTTTAGTTCCTGGAACAGCTGCAAGCCAAACTGTCACACAAAGCTACCTTACTCCCAGCTGAAAGCCCTGAATGGTAGAGAGTCAATCTGAAAGTTGTTTCACTCCACCAAATGCACATAATACCCTGCCTAGTTACCATTCTTCAAATACTGCACCAAATGTTTGCAAGGTATATAACTCCCTGTTAGAGTCTGCTCAAGGTCATCTCTCCCTTGAAGTGAGATGACCCCAACATGTTGGAATGATTAAACTCCTCTTGCTTTTGCATCGATCACTGCCTCTAAGAGTCTCATTTCAGGAGGTCCAGGTAGACATCCAATTTGAACCTCACAAGACAATATTGCTGATGACAACAAGTGCGAGCTGACAGGAGCCTGATATGGCTGTCTCCCGAGAGGCTCTGCCAGAGCATGACAAATACAGAGGCCGATGCTTACAGCCAACCATTGAACTGAGAATAGGGTCCCCAATGGAGGAGTTAGAGAAAGGATTGAAGGAGGTGACGAGGTTTGCAACCTCATAAAAACAATACCAACCAACCAAAGCTTCAAGGATCTAAACCACCATCCAAAGAGTACACATGGACAGACCCATGGCTCCAGCTGCATATGTAGCAGAGGATGGCCTTGTTGAGCATCAATAGGAGGAGAAGCCCTTGGTCCTGCCAAGTCTCGATGCCCCAGTGTAGGGAAACATCAGGGCAGAGAGGCAGGAAGGAGTAGGTGGTTGGGTGGGTGGGGGACACCCTCATAGAATCAGGGGGAGGAGGGATGGAATAGGGGGTTTATGGATGGGAAACCAAGAAAGGTGATAATATTTGAAATGTAAATTTAAAAATAGCCAACAAAAAAATCAAAAAAGAAAAAGAAACCCTAAGACGCAAGTTGTTCATGCTTATATAAATAAGAAAACATTGCACTAGTTCACTAGAAATTCCAAAACAATGGGCCACAAAATTAAGTATGTAAAACCACAGAAATGTATGCTATGGCCATTCTGGAGACTAGAAGTCTAAGATCAAGATATCCATCGTGAGGGGTCCTTTTAAGGATCATAGGAAAAAGATCTAAGCAAGGCCTCCCTCCTTGGGATGATGGCATCTGTCTTAGTTGCTTTTCTCCTGTCAATGCCAAAAGCAACCTAGGGAAGAGTTAATTCTGGCTCACCACTTCACCATTCCAAGGAACACAGCTGATCGAGGCCAGAAAGTTATAGCAGCAGGAGCCTGAGACTGCTGGTCAGGTGGCATTCACAACCACAGAGCAGAAAAGAGGGAGTGTTTCCACTCAGCTCTGTCCCTCCGGTCTGGGCATTATAGGACCACAACTCATGGCATGGTGTCACCCACATATAGGATGAGTCTTCCCACCCAACCTTATCATGATAATCCCTTGCAGGCACATCTAAAGATTTGTCTCCAAGGTGATTTTAGATTGTCAAGTTGATGATCAATATAAACTGTCACAATGTAATGAACATTGCCATGTGACATTGTTTTGTAGTACGATACAAAAATTTTTTTCATCAAAAAACTAAAGGTATATTAGCCTGTAGGACTTCAGGCTTCATATTATCTTAATTACAACCAGAAAGACCCTATTTCTAAATACAATCAAATGTGAAAGGTGGGGTTTTACCATATATAGCTGCACATAGAAACACGCATTTCCTGATTCAGAATGCTCACATTTGATGGTTTACCGGGATGCCTCTAGAAGGACTAGGAAGACAAATATGCTGCTACTACCTAAAATTTGCCTTCATCGGGTCCAGGCTCCCACTCAAGAGCTCATGCGTTATACTTAAGCTGCATCCATAGTAAATTCTCTGTAATAAGAATTCTATACTCTCAATAGGCTCTCAGACAGAGAATTAGAAAAACATGGAATGTGTCAAAAGTCATGTACAATGAGAAACCAGTGTGGTTAAATTTTTTAAAAGGTATACATATACATGGGAGAAAAAAAAACTTAGTAAAGTAACCAGATAGGTCCATTCATGCAAACAGAGTTAAACGTCTGTGGTCTACACTCCTACTGGATCTGAATAATTCTCACAAAGGCAGTTCATCCCTTACAGGACTCTATTCTCCGTTTCTAACCTCAGTTGAGTTGTCATGACCCAGCCTGAGAACAGGAAGCCTCCGTGAAATACAAATCTTCTGCTTAAGTAATATTATTAAATATTAAATACGAAGCATAGCATCGTAAAGCAAACTGTTCCCAGTATGCTAATTCAATGAATATTTACACAATGTTATTAAGGGCTATTCAACTATCCAAAACCCACTTGTACATCGCATTTTATTTAAAACAAGCTCACTTGCAGATCAGTTGCCCATAAAGTTTAGGGTCATTTTTATGTATTTATTTATTAAGCGTATGTGTTCATGAGTTTCTTTGCATCACATTTGCTCGATTGCCCACGGAGGCAAGAGAAGGCATCCGTCAGATCGCTTGGCACTTGACTTGCAGCCTGTTGTTAGGTAACATGTGGGTGCTTCAAACAGAATGCAGGCCTCTACTTCAAGATCAGTAAGAACTCCTAACCACAGCCGCTAAGGGTCAATTTTTTTTCCTTCTTCCAGAACAATGTCAAATGGTAATGGAGAAAACCTAGAGTCTGAGCAGGCCAAGTTATCAGTCCCATTCTGGATTTTATGTTGCATTGAAACTAAAGCTAAGCTCTATTTCATATATAATTACAAAGACTGTTGAGCCATTTTATCATGCTTTTGTCCATGAATCCTGAACTTCTCTCTTTTCTGCTTGACATGTAAGGTAGATAGCTACTAGAGAGCACTGCTTTATGGTCATCTTATATTCAACATGTCACATAAGCAAATCAAATCCACTGGTTTTCCTTTTTCCCACACTTTCACTCTCCTGAGCATCCCTTTCCAGTCCATAAATCAAGTTATTTGAAGATGCCTCCTTAAACATAAGGGGTATGTCTTGAAGTCATTTACTACCACTTTCTCCCTTTTCCTTCCTATATCAATTCAATTTTCAAGTTCTTCTGATACTCCCACATTCATTTTAGTAATGTGCGATGATATGCAAGGAACTGAACAGATCATTAGGGGAACAACAATAAATAAGAAAAGGTCTCTCCCATAAAATGGGTCATCGTCTATTTTGAAAAGAATATCAATTGTCAACAAAAGTAAGAGAAGCTATGTTAGAACTATATTCTCACTGAGGGAGTCCAGAGGCAATATTCTTGAGGAAAGTTTGAGAGAGCAGAATTAAGGGGCTGAAGTGAAGCAGGCTCTGGAACCTGCATGGTAAAACAGAAAGGACCAGGGCACTTGGAACATTATGTATGATGAACTTGCAAGATGTAGAAATGCATAACAAAACAAGGACCAGCTCTAAAGGATGTGGCATGTAGAACAAGAAGTGATTCATTAAAAGTGTCCGAGTACTGACACAGTCAGACACCCTTCCTAGAAAGCCAGACCTTACTGAATCAGGTAGATTAGATTGAATGGATACATGCAGGAATAGCACAGGAAGAAAATCAGATAGATGCTATTTGATAAATACAGGAGAAAAGAAAACTACCATTGTCTGTGGCCTCATTCCTCCCTGCATCAGCAATAAATAGGGATGGAAATGTAAAAAAAAAAAAATTAAATCAGAAAATAAATACGTAGAATTTGATGCTCAGTGACAATTCCAATCATGACATTTAGGAATTGCCAAAGTAGACACACAAACACTAAGCTGAACAGAGCTCCTTCAAAGTACAATGATTAAAATATGAACTTCGGCATGAAACATGTCTTGATATAAACGTATGTATAATAATGTTGCTGAAACTCACTAAGCCTCGGCTTCCATAAAGATTAATAATCATGCCTATTCCAGTCCTCCTCTTTAAATTAATATTTCTCTCAACCCTCCCTGAAAAGCTTCTATTTATAGTAGGTTGTGGTCAACATAGAGACTCACAGCTGGCCAAGATACAGAGAAAGAGAGACTGTGAATTGCTCATTCCTAAATGGAGTGCCTATACCACACCCTCTCTTCCCAAGGCTCAGGATACATAAGGGAGCAGAGTGTAAGAGCAAGAAATGTGGGCTGTTATAAGGGAAGCATTGCATTCCAATCATAACAAGAACACTTGCATATACAAACTCAGAGTGGCCATGACAGCATGCACCTGTGAAAGGCCAAGCCAGACCAAATTCCACCATGGAGAAGGCAGTTGGGGACACCCTCCCAACCCTGGTCAAGGACCTTTTGGCAACCAATAGTTGCTGGGAGAGAGAGAATTCATTTTCTTTAAGGGTGTAGCCTCTGCTAAGTTGACAGCCCTCCAGTGGAAGGTCACACACCCACGAATGCTTGAGGGATACAAATTAGACTTAATGCATTAAAAATAAGACACAAAGCTGGGTAGATGTGAAAGAGGAGAGATCTGAGAAGAGTTGAGGGAGTAAAAATGATGAAGTCATGATATACAAAATTTACAGAGGACTAATAAAATACATGTTAATAAAAGATTCATAAGTGTATCTTCCTCTTATAGTATTATAAGGCATGAATATGCTAAAACATACTTTCAGCACAGTATCAAGCATAGCTAAGCACCTATAAAGATCAGATGATTTTGTACCAATGTCTAATCCTTTACCTCTGTAATAAACCAGGAAAAGAACACAGAATTTTAGATCCAGTTTTTCTTTGTCGCTATTTCGTTTTTCATTTAGTTACTTAATTTTAAATGTTACTTCGTACCTGTGAGTATTCCTTTTATCAATGGAAACAAAAACGTTGTTCTGTTAATGTAATATACTATGATATGAAATGACATACATAAGAGAAGCTTTAATAGTTTAAAATAATAATAAACACACACACAAAAAAAGATGAGTCTGACCCTAGTGTAGTGCATTCTGGGCATCTCTGACTACAGAGAGTTAAGTACGACCTACAATACAGAACCACACCAGAAGGACTTAGGCTTATGAAACAACCTGGACTCCAGACCCGGGCTGCCACTCACCTGCCACCCAATGCTAGCACCTTATATGCCCGGAGCCTCCACTCCCTCAGCAGCTTAGGAGAGCAGATTCCATATCCTCTAAATCCATCTACCAGAGCTTTGACAATATGGATCACTTGTCTTAAGAACATCTCAGATGCTCAACTTTCCATAAGCTAGGTCACCAGTTTCTTAAACTACGACTTACAATCTTACATGAGAACATGTAACTCAAAGCAAAGACGATGGAAAATAGGCAAGAATAAAAGGTTCCTGAAGGCGTGCCAATCAAAAGTTAGTTCAAAATCAAGTGCACACTGACAGCGAGGCGCTTCCAGCAGCACTGAATTCTTGCATCTTGTTTCTGAGCACAAGACACTGACTGCACGTACCGTTACTTTAAGTAACACCAACTCCTCGTACCTGAAACCCCCAGCTCAGGTTTGAGAACATCAGGGGTTATGAAATACAGTGTTTGCATTGTTCATTCTAATCTTTCTGCTCCTATACAGACATAACAGTTTAATTATGAAAATGGAGACTGCCAGTATTTTTCTACTGTCAATCCACAACACAAGTGTCAACTAAGTATGTGTCTGGGCTACACTGTTAGATTGTTTGATTTTAATGTTTATTGATTGAGTTCTGGCTTACACTTTTTTCTTTTATTGGATATTTTCTTTATTTACATTTCAGATGTTATCCTCTTTCCTGGTTTCCCCTCTGGCAAACTCCTATCCCATCTCCCCTTCCCCAGCTTCTATGAGAGTGCTCCCCCATTCACCCACTCCCTTTCTTCTCCCTGTCCTGGCATTCCCTACACTGGGGCATCTAGCCTTCATAGGACCAAGGGCCTCTCCTACCCTTGATGCCCAGCAAGGCCATCCTCTATTACATATGTGGCTGGAGCCATCAGTCACTCCATGTCTACTCTTTTGTTGGTGCTTTAGTCCCTGGGAGCTCTGTAGTGTCTGGGTACTTGATATTGTTGTTCTTCTTACAGGGTTGCAAACCCCTTCAGCTACTTCAGTCCTTTCTCTAACTCCTCCACTGAGGATCCCCATTCTCAGTCCAGTGGTTGACTGCAAGCATCTACCTCTGTATTTGTCAGGCTCTGGCAGAGCCTCTCAGGTAACAGCTATATCAGGCTCCTGTCAGCATATACTTCTTGGCATCCACCGTAGAGTTCTGACTTATATTTTATTTAAAATTTGTGAAATGAATCTTGGCCTTAGGATTAGGACAGAATTTCCAACAATTTCTGAAATGATTTTTCTTTTCATAATTTTCTGACACTTTGTATTTACATGAAATGGCAATCTCAAGATTGACAATTAAAAAATCAAAAAGGTAGATCAACTCTGAAAGACATTGAAGACTCTGAATAGCATACAGTATCAATATTCACCCACAATTTAGTCCTTTATGTAAAATGAAACAATTGCATTGACACTATTAACATGCAAGTCTGCTTTCCTCTTCAATAAATGAAAACATCATATGTATACTAAAAATCTATTTTAAGAAAATTTCTTAATGAGTCTTTATTAATTAATGTTTGATATATATATATATTTTTTGTATATATATATATATATATATATATATATATATATATATATATATACCCAATGTCCAAAGAATGTTTCTTGGGCACAAAGAACTCACAAGTGAAATGACTTAAGAAGTCTGCTCAAAGCCAATAAACTTCACCGAAATGAAGCAAAGACAAGATTTACTATGGGTCAAGAATATCTCTACCCCAGAGTCAATGCAATCTCACATTATTTAATTTTTCACATGCTTTAATCTTTGATGACATTCATAAATGAGCAGATTAAATGCAATTAGCCCATCAGAACTCAGCTATCAGGATTCACCCCAAAAGGGATTTATGAAGCACCTTATAACCAAAAAAGGGCAAATCTCAAAGACTACAGTCAGAACCAGAGGAAAAATAGCTAGCAGGGAAACTCAGTGAGAGAAAGGGAACCTGGAAATGACTGGGGTTTGTTTTTGTTTCGTTTTGTATTTATCATGATTTCCCAGTCAAATATAATATGGTTCTTGGCTGCTATTCCCTATTCTTTGTGTTCATCAGAATGCAGTAGATTGGGATTGTTTAATGTCATCAGGAAAGTTAAGAGGAAAGAGACGTGAGTAAATAAGCTACAAGAAGATTACTGTTAGGTTGAATCAGCAGGCTACCAAAGTTTCCCATTCAGTTCTGAGGCTAAAGGTCTCACTCTAAGCCAAGTAGAAAATTAAACAAAACTTTACTGCTGCTGTTACTGCTGCTTAAGTTGTATAAAACTTAAATAAACTCTGAATAAAAATCACTGTCCCTCAAGGAACCAATAGCAAAAGATCATTTTAGCATAGTGTTCCTCAATTTTGGTGCTATTGCATTTTGGGTCAGCTATTCCTTGCTGGGGGGAGAGGGACAATGGTGCTGCTCCCCTATTCCCAGCATCTCTAGCCTCCAGTTTGGCCTACCCAACCATCCCAGCATGGCAGCTAAAACATTTCTGGATATCCAAGATATCACTCAGAATAGCAAAACTGCCCCTACTTGTGAAGTATCCAGTTAAAGAACACTCGAAATCTCCCAGTTCCAAGCCAGAAGGACTTACCCTACCTGTCCACTGAAACTACTCTGATGCACAGTTATATGAAATAAATTTCCCTTAATGAAGAGAACTTTTTAACATGTGTCCCTAGGACTGGGGATCAGTCCACAAGGCTAGTAGCTTAATAGCCCAGTATGTGTGAACTTTTATTCATAAAAAAAAAATTGCTGGGGATGATATAGATCAGAAGACACTCTGAGTTTGTCACTAGCAGCATTGCCCCAGCAAAAGGATGGACCTCTCCCCAGGGACAAGCATCCCTGCTTTCATTGATGAGCAGACACACCTCTCATTATTTTATTTCTGAGCCTCCTTTTCCCAAATAGAGCTAGTTTCTCTCCTTTCATTCCTCTTCTCCAACTAACCCCTTTCTAGAATTTAATTCGCTGAGATTTGTCCATTTCCTTACTAGAATTTATTGAGAAAGTCTCATTCTTACATCAAGAATACTAGTTTTTATTTCTATCTCAAAACAAGAAGCAGGCGAGAAATGGGAGTACATGACTCTAACTCCAGCACTTGGGAGGCAAAGGCAGAAACAACACGCAAGTTCAAGGCAACCCATCTGTACATGATTTCCAGTCTAGATATGGCTATGTAGTAAGAGAGCATCTTCATAAAACGAAGCTGAAGTATCAAGCACATGTTTGTTCCTTGCCTTCACGAGCTGGGGAGTCAGTGTGCTGCTAGAGTAGAGCATGGATCCCCCACCACCACAATGCTATGCTCATCTGTTTGCAAGCATTTCTCATCTACATTTTCCTTCACCATTGTGATGAAACCTTATGAGATGATGTTATCTCTACACTGTCATCAGAATACAGGGCACACATTTCTTACTCAGTAGATGTCAATTACTAATTAAAGAGAACATTAGTTTAAATTTTAGTTCATAGAGAGGGGAAGGTAGGTCACAGCACAGATGAAAACATCTCAGGAGTCTTACTATAAAGACCCTAAAACAAGTTGTCCTGGCTGCTGCCCTCTCTATAGGTGTAACTGGTTTGTTGATAATGCTTAGCTGTGGGGTATAAAACTGCTGCTGAAATAAGATTGCTCGGTCTACAGTGATGGCTCAGTGTGTGAAGGTACATGCTGCCAACCCTGATTTGACAACTTGAATTCAAACCCTAGGAACATGGTGGAAAGAGAAAGCCAGCTCCCACCAGCTGTCTTCTGGGTTCCATGTGAGAACCATAGTACGCATGTACACATACATACAGGCACATAGACACATCCCAGAATCCATGTGCACATACATACATGCACATATACACATGCAGAATAGGGAAGGATGTGATTTATAAGGGAAATTCTATTACTCTGCTTGTAAGTAATATCATCAGCCAAGAAAGAAGCCATAGTGGAGCTGAGCTGAGAGGCAACTGGTTAAAACATCACGCCACAGTAAAAGTAATGCCCAGCTTTCCATCACTAGTGTAATAGTTATGAGGATGGGGTTAGACTGGGGAAAGTGTTGACTCTCAGTATTCATTTCCCCAGTGATTCAGTTCTAAATAAGGGCCATGAGGGTGAGCTCAGGTTATCTCAAACAAAAGTCTCCTGAGGTTTCGTGAACTAGTGAAGCCTGGTGGAAAAATCAATAAGAACTCCTTAGAATCAAAAAGATTTAAGTACTGGGTCAAGGTAGAAAAAAAGTTTTTTCAAGGTTGCTTTCTTCCCCGCATGGGGGTGTCTCAGGAGACACTCCTACAGAAGACTTCTGAGACTCTAGTAATGAGGGACACCGACTCAGAAGAACGTGACAAGCCAGACGTTCCAGACACCCAACTGACTGTTACGCACTGGCTTGGGAACTGAGTCGTGTGTAAGGAAAGCAGTTTTTCCCCATGAAGCCTGGTGTGTACTCCAGTGCGAACAACTCCATGTGTTCACGCCTAATGAGTCACACACTGGGTTTTGACCAAAGCTGGACTATCAACCACTAGCAAGCAGGAAAAAATACGAGTGGAAATCCAAGTCACCCACACGTTTCTCTGTTGCAGTCTTTAGAGCCCCAGTCTCCTGCTGAATGAAGCCCTAGAAGAAATTCAGGATTTTGAAAAATCCTTTCCAGGCACATCCCTCCTAATTTCTATCCTAAGGAAATGAAGCCTGGAGGTCACTGGGCATATGCCTACCCAGGGACTAACCTGAGGCAAAGGGAAAAATTCTGAGACAGAGTGAAACTATTTATGGGGAGGTAGAAGTTTTACAAGGGAAAATGGGCATTGTTGTGGTTATAACACTAAATGAACATTAAACAAAGCCTAAGTCCTCTTTGTTACTCTATTAGTTGATTTGCAGTATGCGTGGGTATCAAAAATTATATACTCAAACACACGCTAATGTCTTCAAAAATATAACTTCTAAAGAATTTTAAATATCCACAAGTTGCTAGAGAAGAGGCCTTAGAAAATATACCCGGATGATGGCTGCAATAACAAAATAAAAGTAATCTCCTGTAACAATTCAGGTCTTTAAGAACTCAATAGACGTTGTAACACTGTAGAATATACACGGTGTTTGCTCTTTACATCTGAGAAGAAAGGTAGGGGCGGTTCAGAATATCTACCTTCACAAATGATTCGGTGCAATGCGCCGGATTCTTGAGACCATACATCACATTTTAATGGGATTTGTAATGAAAGGGCCATGGAAGGGTGATAGACTAAGGATCTCTGTCAGACTATGTCACTACAGTAGTAATTGTCAGGGGTTATTTCCAGAGCCACTGTCCTGCAAAAGGATGGCGTGCGGAAAGAAGTGTACCATCCCAGGATTACCCTTGGTACTAAGCTGACATTCTGCAAGTGAGCCTGGCAGCAAAAAGAGCAATCCGCATAAATATTTAGATAGGAAAGAAAAGAGAGGGGAAGCATTCCAGTGCCTAAGCTGTTCCTTCCCGTCGTTCTCTGCAAAAGGAAATGCTTGGGCTTCACTGCCTTGTCCAAATACCTTGTTGCTGCTCACCAAGTTGGGGAAAAAAGAAGTAAGAAAAATGTGGAAATTTTTTGAAAGGGAGTTTTGAAAAAAAAAAGAAAAAGAAAGAAAGATGGCCTCGAAAATGACTAGCACATAAGTCAGATACGTTTGGCTTGCCCAGAAAGATTTTTCTAAAGGTTTCTCTCTGTTTTTAACCAATGGAAATTTTATTTTTCTGACAGTTTTATAGACACTGTTTTCTGTAAATATCATCTCTAGCCCTGGCTTATATCTTACGTTCACTGGAAGCCAATTCCACTTCATTTCACGGTCATCCACAAATGAATGATGTCTTTGGCTCCACAGCATGCTGTGTGCTTTGGGATAACAGCAAGGCCGTTATCTCCGAGGACTCCAGCGGAATGGGTGAGCTCTCAACGAGCAGCAAGTAGTATCTCATTATGTCAATAAAGCCATTAAGCATATGAGCCCTAGAAGTACCATGCTGCAACTCTCATTTGAGAGAACATTTCCAACAAAACCTATTTCTGAGCATTATCCCTAAAGGGGTTTAGTCTCTGGCAGTAGATATTAAGGTAAACATAGATGTAGTCAAAAATAGGCAAACGATTCTGAGACAATATGCAAACAGATCAGAATCAAAGACTGACTAAATAAACCAAATCGAGTATTTCTCCTCCCTTAATGTAATTTAATAACAGTAAGTGCACTGGGACAGTCTTATCAGCCTTGATGCCAGTCAATATAAAAACAATAAGCAAAACTCTTTCTAATAGCTTCAGCTTCAGCCCAGTGACTGTACCAACCATGATGATCACTGGAAGAAAAGGCCTTTGTGTCTCTGTATTTGCTGATATTCTCATTTTGAAAAAGAAAAAAAACCATAATGAAAATGCACACTCAACCAAAGTGCTAAGTAAGAGAATTAAGAATTCGGTCTTGCTTACTCGTTCTCTCTTTTATTTGCCCATGTCCTCTGGCTATTTATTGTAGTGCTCTTTCTCCTGATTCCTTTGATGGCAGAGTGTTGTCTTCCATTTATCCAGCACTGAAAAATATTTTTTGATTGTCATTAAAATATGTTTTATCTAAGGAAACAGTTGGGGTGCCTTAACCTATGATCAGATTCTAAATCCCATTTCATCTTATGAAGCTGACATTTGCAGCGTTCATTTGAAATTCCTCACAGGTCTATCTTAAGTTCAACTGTACATTTGAAAACCACGATCGTGCACGGCAAATAGGATACATATTTAGCCATCAGAATACAGAGTCAGCAACTGTTTTGAGAGGAGTGCAAAGCCTGCCTCCGCTCTAAAGGAGGGAAGGGAAGCTCCACACAGGTTGGGAGTCTCAGCACGCTCTCACGGAGGACATAAATCTGAGATGGGATTTGCAATTGGATACAGTTTCAATGCTCTGCTCTCTAGTCATCTCATTTTAAAATTTCACATCGTATAAATATTCAAACATCCTATCAAAATCTACATGACAGGATTGCAGAATTCACAGCTTTTTACCTGCCCCTTGAACATAGAAGTCCTCATTAAAATTGTGTACAGTTCAAACCTGAAGGCAGGGCTGGCGGATAGCTCAGTGGTGCGGCGCTCACTCAGCATGCAGGAGGCCCTGGGTTCCACCTTCGGCATAAAAATAAAAAGAGGAATATGCAGTTGATTCTATTTTTTCACATGACAATACTATAAAGCAAAATAATATTTTAATGCTTATAATTACTTGGAAACAAACAGTGAAGAAAAAAATTGTTTACCCAAATATGTGCATGCACAGTTTTAGCTGACTTCTTAGTTTTCAGGGAATCTCTGTTAATCTTTTATTGATTCCATTACTTCACCAAAGTAGAAGTCTCTGCCTAAAGGTGCCCCTTCCTGGAATAAGCCTGAAATAGAGATTTGCTTGGGTGCCTCAGAGAGAGGGGCCAGGCAGCCACAGGCACAGAGGAAATTCATCATGGAAACACTCCTTCCATTCCTCTCTGCTTCCCACTCTCACAAAGTTCCAAAGTCATTGACAACAGTATCTCATTTCTTTCAGCACACTTAGCACTCCCGTTGAGCTACTGCAAGTTAAAGGCACTGTGCTTGGTATAAATGAAATACACTGGAAATGTATCTCCCTTATCCCAGAATACTGTATCTGTCTTCATCGTGATTCCTTTTAGGGTAAGTAAGAAGACGGGATTGGGAGTGAGAGAATGGCACTTCCCATCTCAGCAACAGGAAAAGATACTAATCAATACTCATTCACAAAATATCTAGCACAGAAGAAGGAATCAGATGCTGCAGAAAAGCAGAAAACGGGCTGAATGGTTGGAGAGGCATGTTATTGCATAGGAATCGCATAGTCCAGGAAGACCTTACTCCCCGTGTGCCTACACCAGTGACAAAAAGCTAGAGACTGATAAAGAGACAGACCCTGGTGAAGTGGTGTCTCCCCATCAGAAACCTCTTGAGATATTTACAGAGCTGGAAGAAGGGCTGTCAGGAGCGGGGACTGGGAGGAGATGTGGCCAAGAGAAAGAAGCAGAGATCACTACCCACTTTATTACTCTTTCTGGTGTTCACTCTCACTGGCCTTGTTATCTTTCAGGCCCTTTCTACCTCTTTTTGTTCTCCTTCTGGAGTTGAAAATTGAATCTTTGATGAAAATGAAAGAGTTTGAATTCTTCCAGGGTTAAGGGAGAACTGACAGTGAGGTTTACAGCATCCCCTGATTTGTTGGTTCTGTTGCTGCTTTTGCTGGTGTTTTGTTTGTTTTGTTTTTAGTAAATCTTTGCCTCGGGGATGCTACCTTTTCCACAGCCCCTTTCAAGTCCCTGCTGCCAGATCCTCCTGATGTCTCCTTGTCTTCTCATCCCTTTAGTTAGGCAATACAAAGAAAAATGTCCTTCAGTATGTGGTGACCTTATGTGTTTGAAAGCAACCAGAATGATCAGTAGAGGACTGATGTGGTGGTTTGAATATGCTTGGGCCATGGGAAGTGACACACACTATTAGGAGGTGTGGCCTTGTTGGGATAGGTAAGGTCGTGTTGGAGGAAGTGAGTCACTGTGAGGGTGGGCTTTGAGATCCTATGCTTCAGCTCCACCCTGTGTGGAAGAGTCAGCCTCCTTCTGGCTGGCTTTGGATCAAGATCAAGATATAGAACTCCCAGCTCCTTCTCTAGCACCTGCGTGCTGCCATGCCTCCACCATGATGATAATGGACTAAACATCTGAAACTATAAGCCAGCCCCAATTATATGTCGTCTTTTATAAGAGTTGCTTGGTCATGGTATCTTTTCACAGCCATGAAAACCTAGCTAAGAGAGAAGTTGGTACCACAGACATATCGCTGTGATAGGACCAACCATGCTTTTGTTTGAAAGAGTGGGGATTTTGAGACTTTGGATTTGGAAAGCAGTGAAATGCTGTAAGTGGGGCTTTATGAGACATCCTAGTAGGAATGTGGAGGACATGTGCTGAGGTTTCATTTGAGCTGGGGAAGACGGCTCTAGGGGTTTCAGAGGAGAAGAATGTTAGCATGTCGCCTTGAGGACTGTTTCTGTGATATTTTGGTGAAGAATGTGGCTGCATTTTGGCATTGTCTATACAGTCTCCCTGAGGCTAAGGTAAAGAGACTAAACTTAATTGCATTGACAAAAGAGGTCTCAAAAAAAAGCATTTTAGGCTCTGTTCTGAGGTTTACTTTGGTTTTGAATGGCAAAGAAGAGTCACTGGCTCAAAACCAAATCTGCTATGTAGATGGTGACCACACTGCCTTAGATGGAGCCACCGTGTGGAAGTCAGTACGCCGCTCTTCTGTATCTAGGACAACGAGAAAGAATAGTGAGGACGATAGAGACAATAGTCGGAAATCCACCTACCATAAATGCTGCCAATTCTTTATTAAATAGAATATAGGAGATCTGGAAATATGATAGACATAACTATAAGTCATAGGGTTATTTCCTATCCTAATTGTACTAGAGAGAGCAACACACATAAAAATTCGTCAACAAGGAAAATGCCAGTGCATGAAAGCTGGAGTGGGTGGGTGGGCACCCTCATAGAAGCAGGGAGAGGGAGGATGGGACAGGGAGTTTCCAGAGGGGAAACCTGGAAAAGGGATAACATTTGAAATATAAATAAATATAATATCCAATAAAAAATGAAAATCTAAGGAAAAAAATAAATGATTTATAAGAATAATATAATAAACTATTTTAATTGATTTAACAAAGGATAAAGTATAATGCATTCCTTATTGGATAAATGTCCAAATAACCCACATAAACACACTACTGGAATATTGCCATTGATAAATGAACTTTTCTCTAAAAAAAAATTCATCAAGTAACTTTCAGTATATCATAAGGTAATAAACATGAGCTAATAATGCAAAAATAGTCCTGTATGAACAAATTAGTAAAAACTGAATCACAGAGATGTAGTCCAAGTAGTCAAGTATGTCTCAACATTTGAAAATCAATTAAGGTAGACCATCGTATCAATTGCCAAAAGAAGGAAAATCGCATTATCTTAGTACTATACGCAAAATAAAATGTTTAGCAGAATCTAATACTTATTTAGGACCAAACCGCTAAGTAAGTTATCAATAAAGGTGACGCTCCTCTCCTTTATCAAAAAGAAAAATCTTCAAAACACTTATAGTTAATAGCATACCTAGTGATGAGAAGCTCAAAACATTCTCACTGAGACCAGGTGTAAAACAAGTGTGTTTATCCTCACCTCAGTATTTTCAATGTCTTGGAAATTCTAACAGCATAATTAGGACAACAAAGGGAGTTAAAAAGGAAAGAAGAAACAAAATCATCCTGTTCTCACAAGACATGACTGTCTATATAGAAAAACAGCATACACCAGAAAAGAGCCCTTGTTATAAAAATGAATATAGCAAAGCTTCAAGATACAGGTCAATTTAACATACTCAGGTACATCCTATATTTGTACTGAATGGCTAGAATCAAAACTAAATGCACCACAGCATTAATATAAACATCTCCACAAATGAAATCATATTGTATAAGTCAAATATGTACAAGATCTATATGAGAAAATATGAATATACAAAAAAATTTTAGTAACTAAATAGGGCCAGAAAGATGGCTTACACACTTAAGTGATTGCCACATTAACATGGGAACCTGAGTTCAGTTTCTTCCATCAGAAGAATCTGTGTGACCAGTCTAATAATCAAATCAACAAGCTATCAGTTCAATGACCAGCCTTGCCTCAAAAAGTAAGGTAATGTTAAAGAATACACTTGATGGGGTTGGGGATTTAGCTCAGTGGTAGAGCGCTTGCCTAGCAAGTGCAAGGCCCTGGGTTCGGTCCCCAGCTCCGAAAAAAAGAAAAAAAAAAAAGAATACACTTGATGGCAACTTTTGCTCTTCAAATCACACAGGACACAGAGATTGAGAAAGATACAGACAGAGGCACAGAGAACTAAATAAATAGAAAAATTTAATTTTCATAGACAAAAAGACTTATTATAAAGACACTCATTTTCTCCAAACTGACCTGTAGATTCAAAGCAAGGTCAACTAAAATTCCACCAAGCTATTTTTGATACCAGCCAATTGATTCCATAGTTGATACAGAGAAGCGAAAGAACAAGGATAGCCAGCAGCATTACTTAGGAAAAAGAGTGTAAGAGAGCTGACACTTACTAAGAAGAGAGCTGATGTCTTACTATGAAGGTACAATCAACAAAATACTGACTGATCTTTGACAAAAAGCAAGACAATATTTTCAACAAATTTTGCTGGAACGGTGGATACTCATACTCAAAAGAGTGACCCTAGACACAAATCTATGACTTGCATGAAAATTGCCTCCAAAAAGATCACAGGCCTAGATCTAAAGTACAAACATTCCATAGAATATAATGTATGAGAAAACTAGATGACCTTGGAAATGGCAGCAACATTAAATACAAAGCCATAATTAGTATGCATGAAAGTCATTACTAATAAATTATATTTCATCACAATTAAAATATTCTGCTGTGCAAAAAAAACCATCATAACGAAAGAATTGAATGACGTGCCACAGATGGGGAGGTGATATTTACCCAAGACATAAACAATAAAGGGCTATGATATAAAAATACAAACGTAAGAGTAGCATTAAAAAGTAAAGTGCCCAATAAGAAAAAGTAGATCAAAGGCCTTAGCATTGAACACACTAAAGGAGATATACAAATAGCATATACACCTATAAACAGAAAACTTCTACTTCATATATCAGGAGGAAAATGCAAACTAAAACAAATACACTAGATTTATCATACTCCAGAACAGGGTACAATTGTGCTGGCAAGCACATGGGATAACAAGACTGAAAATGTGTTGTTGAGAGGAAGGCAAAGTGGAAGACGATTTGATCATTTCTTACAGAATTGCACATTCTTAACAGGGGTCCCAGGAACAGACCACAGTGAATGCACACTGATGCTTACCTGGATTTTATACAGGCCGGAATTCTAATCCAGGGAACAGTACCACTGGAAGGTTATTCCCACCTCAATAAATTAAATTAAGATTATCCCTAACAAGAATGGCAAAAGGCTTGTCTCCCAGATGATTCTAGATTCTGTCAACTTGACAATTAACACCAGCCATATCAACAACCAAGTAAAAGGTGCCATCTGACATAGAAATCTAAGAGAACAAAATATAAATTAGTGTTTGCCAGGGTTTAGTGTGGGGTCAATAAAGCTCACGGATTTTTAAGTAAAGTACTCCATATACTATTGTAAGTATAGACATGTGACAGTACACAGTTGTGCAAATCCTTAAAATGCTCAACACCAAGTGTTAATCTACCTAAGGACTTTGGGTGATAGCAATGTGTTTGGTATAGTGGATAGTAATGAAGCAAGTACATCAGCTTCAGCAAACTTCCCACTCAATCCGACATGACTTGAATCCTCTAAAGAGGAAGAGACACTAGCAATGACTTCACAAAGAGAGACCAGGTACAAGAGAACAAGAAGTCTAAAAAGACAACTAAGTTGCTGCTCCTTGACCTCAGCCTTCAAACATCCAGACTTGTGAGGGAATACAGTTCTGTTTTGAAGTCATGCAGTTCATGGATTTTTGTTATGATGGTCCTGACAAAATAACACAGCAGTTACATAAGAATATTGTAAAAAAAAAAATAAAATAAAATAAAATAACTTGCTCCTGTGGTGGTTTGAATGAAAATGGTCCCCATAGGCTCACAGGAAGCAGCAGGAGGAGGTCTGGTCTTCTTAGAGTAGGTGTGGCCTTGTTTGCGGAAGTGTGACATTGGGGGTGGGCTTTGAAGTCTCACAAGCTCAAGCCAGGCCCAGTGGCTCACTCTCCCTTCCTGTTGCCTGCTGAACCAGATGTAAAGCTCTCAGCTACCTCTCTAGCACCGTGTCTAACTTTGAGTCACCAGGCTTCCTGACATGATCACGATCTAAACCTCCGAACTGTAAGTCAAACTAAATGTTCTTCTTTGTAAAAGTTCCCACGGTCATGGTGTCTCTTCACAGCCATAGAAACCCTAACTAAAACAGTTCCCTTTCCATCCTCATCCAAATAGTTAATGATAAGAGAGCTGGTTTCCATTTCTCAGCTGAAGAAGTTAATATTTTTAGAAGACAACTAGACCGCCTCTCATTGACGCTGTGAAGTTATTGACTAGAATCCTGTGACAGAGCCACGGTCCCTGCCCACTGGGGATCCTATATGTTCCTCAACCCTCTGATCTGATGTCATGCCACTCAACCAGCCTAGACAGCAGGAACTGAGACTTAGGTTTGATTTAGGATTACAAAAAATTGATCTTCTGTGTCTCCTTTTCCCCTCACACTTCCTGTCTGTGACTGGTTGCTTCTTTACAGTGAAAAATAAGAGGAAAACACCAGGGTAGAGAAAAGGTATGAAGAGTAATAGATCAGAGTCAACAGGGGCAAAGCATTCCAGGTTAGCTAAGAAGAAATGGTGCAAGTTGGAACTCTGAAAAGCTGGAACAAATCAACCTTGAAATTTGGGTTGATTGTAGTGCAATAAAATAGCCTGAGATAGTATCCTGTATTCCTCATGGCCTATGTGTCATGCAAGCAGTCTCTAAGTACCCTGTCTCAGAGTGAATGTCTGGGATGGCAGCCTGATGACTGGCTGCCTTGCTGGGGTTAAATGGGTAAGAGCCAAACCTCTGACACTTGCGTCATAAACACAACAGAGATGAAGAAGGAAGAAATCCTAAGAGCAAGTGCTGCGTGCGCTTAGAAGATGTGAAAGCCATAAAACTAGGCAGGCAGAGGGCTGAGACAGAAAGGAGAAGAGCACACACTGGCCTTCAGGAGTAAAGCGCCTGGAGCATCCTCCACCTTCCAATTTCTAATTCCCACCCACCGCAGGGTCAATCCATTAGTGTTCTCCTGGGAAGGACAGGACTGGCACACTGCAGAACTATTCGTAAGAAAAGTACCATGCAACACAGGGATGTGAAGTTTGGGCATATTGAATATTTATCTAAGAGGCTATTTTAGCCAGAAGAGATATAGTTATGTTTAACTATCAGGTTGACTTTTTCACACCATTAGCACAAAACAGGTCCCTGTGCAAGAAAGAAAATCAGGTACACAAAACTTTCAGACCTCTTTTTGTACCCACACAAGTTGGGTGTTGTGGTGTGTGGTGTGTGTGTGTGTGTGTGTGTATGTGTGTGTGTGTGTGTGTATTCCTTCTTATATTTTTTCTAAATAAGGGACCTACTAAGGGACCTACTAAGTGACCTATTAGAAGTCCCAGTGCATGGAACAACAAATGTGTGCATCACTGGGAGCAGACATACACAGAAGCTACATGAGACCCACACAGCTATTCAATGGTGGGTTGCTGGTAAGCGTATGAACTGAAATTAAGGAAAACAATTATAACAATTCTAAAGACTGGATAGTCACTACCTGATTGTAAAGAGTTCAGAGTTCACAACGTCAGAACCAACATTACCTTAGGCTGACTTTAACTCCTTTCTCCGTTAACCATTTATTATCTACTTCTGTGTTTAACCTAACATCCTTTTCACTATAAGTTAAACCTTTCTGAATTGTTTTAATTTAGTAGACCCAAACCTCTACCAATCCAAAACCACGACTGTCAACAGACAGTATCTGAGACTCATAGCAGAGATTTTCCCACATGGCTGTAACCAATCTACCAGATATTTTTGCCAATGTTTTTGAAAAGTGCCCATAACTTCCTTTTCCTATGTACCTATAAATACTTCGGGAACTTGCTTTCACATTGAAATAGTGTCTGGGGCAACTGGATCCAAATTTCCAAGTCATGGCACTCAATCTTACTCAAGAATAGACTCTTATTCTTCTTGAAGTGAGAGTTGCTTTGCACTGTGTCTTAGGCAGGTACGCCCTATAAAACCACCTCTTGCAGGGATTAAGGGTGGAAGGCCCTGGCAGAGCCAGGAACGGGAAGCATTCATGTTCTGAGCCAAGTCGTGACTTCCATATTACCACTAACACACACTCACCCTCTTTGTTCGCTGCTTTACAAAATGAAGTGCAGGATATCTTGTTATTTCTTTAAGGGAAGGTGCAGCATTAGAAACATTGTCACTCTTCCTAATTAAAATAGCCATATATCTTTAATGCACCCTTTAACATTCCAAGGATAACTGAGCATATTGCTTGATTTGCACACTCCTGATTTCCATTTGCGTAGATCATTATTGCACTAAGTAGACACAGATGTTTAAGTTAATTTTATTGTTAATGCTTCAGGGCATTTTTTTAGGAAAAGTGCGCAAAGCTTTTAAAAATCCAATAAATTATATTGTGTCTTAATTTAGTTCATGTTCTACCTTCAAATGAGGAAGGACACAAAAGTGCTCTTGAATTTAGATCTTGATTCTATCACCAATTTGGGTAAGTATTTGAATTTACTGGAATGGGCAAGACACACTCTCAGAATGTTGCTTATGTGCTAACAATCCCTCATTAGCTAGATAAAGAATTACATCTTGACTAAAATTTGTAAGAAGCTTATAAACTATCTTATTATTCACAAATAATGACAACTTGAAGGCATACATTATGCCAGCCTCATGTCAACAGAAATGAACGCTTTCTAGAATCATTCTATAAAAATGCTGATTACCCACGGCACCCTCCAGCCACAGAATCTTGATGCAATTGTCGGCAAAAATACCTTTGATTCAGTTAATTATGTATGATAACATCTGGGAGGGATTAAATAAGTATTTTATAAAGAAAAGAAAATGGGGCATGATTAAATGTACTCCCATAGGTCGTAGACTATTGATTGTTTGCACCTGAAAATTCAATTTACGCATTTCCAGTTCAGGGAGACAGGCCTCACTGGGTTTAGTCCTCTACTCCCAGAAGTGTCTGAAGCCAGATCTGAAATTCCTTGTTTCAGGTACACAGAAGTATGCCTGTGCACACAAACAAACATTCCTATCAACTAAGTTTTGTAAAGTTCGAGAAAGGTGCTTCAAAAAAATAAAATCTATCTGGGAATAGTAGGCCATAGCCACACCAGCACACAGCCACTGCATATTGTAAGAACCTGAGAGGAAGAAAGAGTTCTTTTAATTACTTTAAAAGCTTTAAATGTAATTTATTTTAAAGTAATTTTAAAATAATTCCATTTATTTACATATTGCATGTATGTGTGCATGTCTTTTTGTGACCACAAAGTTTGTCACAGTGCACACACGCAAAGATTGGAGAAGAACTTCAGGATTCAGTACTTACCTTCTACCATGCCGGTCCTGGGAATCAAAGTTGGGTTATTAAACATGGAGGCAAGTACATGTCACTGCTGAGTCACGTCAGTAGCACAAGAAGAAGTGAAAAAAAATCTGAGGATTGCATCTAGTTTTTAAAATGAGAATTTTTTTCCCACGATGATTAATACCAAAAAAGTGGCACAAACCTAGAGTTGACCAAATGGTTGTCCATGTAAAGTTACTTGTGCATAAGATGCCAATACCCTCTGTAAGCTATAGTTGTGTGGCCTCCATTGATGTTGCTATGATTTAGCGGGCAGTCATGAGGAAGAATCATTCTCTCGTAGCCTCCCAGATTTATGCACTTTTGTACTCGAGTTGTCCCAAGGAGCTCCATTTTGATTCCGGCAGCTTTCATCTTTCTTTCCCAACCAGAATCATGAATGATGTCACTTTTGTGGAGTGCCCGTGTGGAAACAGGTGTTCCCATATATCCTGTCACTGCAGTGCCAGAAACACTCTCAGCTCTTTATACTCACAACTGATTCGTCCACATTAGTTATCTAGAATCTTCTCCATATATCTCCTCTGTTCCCAGAACGACTTTCTCACACACCGAATCCACTTTTCTTCTAATTGGCTTCCTTAGAATATATTCCTACTCACCTTCTATTTCCTACAAATATAAGTGCTATCTTGGAACCCTCATCATGTTTCCCCTCTGAGCCTACTTACCCTTTGAAAAGAGGTGTGTTTGTGTGTGTGTGTGTGTGTGTGTGTGTGTGTGTGTGTGTAAACTCACACAAGCACGGGGAAGTCAGAGAATAACACTTAGTAGTTAAATCACTTTATGGGATCCAGGGAAAGAATCCAAGTCATCTGTCCACAAGCATTTCTACCCTTCCAACCAATTCACTGGCCTCAAAAAAAATTTTTCAAAAAAAATGCTTTCCTACAAATACAGAAATGTAAGTCACCCTCAGACACACTCTTTCAGTCCCTCTTCTATAGAACAGTCTAGTCTGGTCCTGAGATCAGCACTCAGCTCCCTGTTCCCTGTCCTAAGGGCAGCAAATCAAAGTACTCAGCCCTGTTCTAACCTGGCTCCGGTTTTGGCTAGTAATCTGCTTCTTTGTATGCTGCAGGCCTTGTCTGCGTCCAACACTGACTATGTCATCCACAAATGCCTTTTAAGATGACCACTTCTTTAAACCATGGGCTTTTCTATCCAGTTCCCGAATAATAACTCAGAGGTTATTATTAATAAATGCCTAGTCCATTAACTAGGCTGGTTCCCTGACTAATTCCTAACTTATTATCCCATTTACTCTACCTGGAGTAGAGCTATGTGTCTGGCTTCCCCTTCTCAGCTTCTCACTTCCACCTTCTCTGCCTCCCTGTCCAAAACTCCCCTCCTCCCACTTGACGCCTTCCCAAACAGAAGTCCTGCCCTCTACACCTGCCTCAGCTTATGGCCCATTAGCTTTTTATTGACAGGTGCTTCCTCAACACAGTACACAAGAGATTACCCCTACCCTTCTTCATATCAGTACCCTCTGTATAATTCACGAATAAATTTGGTCTTTTACAATAAATGCTAAAATGCATAATTTCAACATCTGTTTCCCCAACTTTTTCTTTCGTTCTTTAGTCTTCTCTTATACACCACATCCTGACCACCATTTCCCCTCCCTCTCATACCCTGGACTCCCCCAGCCCCACTCCACCTCCCCTTGGCAGGCATTTTTCTTTCAAGATATCTAGGAAAATTCCAGCTGCAAATGTTTATACCTGAATTGTTTTTCTCTGAGCCCAGTGAGCCTGTTTTTATTTTCTGTCGTACCCGCAGCCCACATCCTCTATAAGACATGTATGTGGAAGTACCACCACTGCTCTCACAGAAATTCTAGTTACATTCATAGAGAAAGCATAGGTCCTTCCATTGACAGTTGAGTTCTCAGAGATGTCCCATTTGCTGGCGATAACTAATCCCTACAAGCAATCATGTAGGTTTACTCTTTAGCCCCTTCATCCACTGTTTCCTGGGACACAGTGGCTGTAAAACTAATATTCTTGAGCCTTCTGCCAAGCTTTAGCCAACAACCCCAGTATCACCATTGCCTTCATTTTGAACAAAGCAAGGAGATACACAACGCAACTTGGATAATATAGAAAAGTATTGACATTTATCAAATGTACGATCATCACCATTACAGGTTAATTAGTGTTGCGGTAAATATTAAAAAACAATATACCAACCCACACTATTGCCTGCACCGTAGAGCCACATGGCATCTGTGGGTATTTTCATCTTGATCAGCAAAGCGTCTCAACCCAATTTCCAATTCCATCCCTGTTGATGGCTACTCTCTAGGCCCAGCAGCAGCTGACCCCTGTGACTCTCTGCTGTGAACTCTGCTCACAGTTCCAGCATCTGCCCCCTGTGGTTATAGCCACAATTCCCAGTATCCCAGTAAAATCAAAACTCTAGAAGCTTGTAATTTATCAATCAGATTTATATCAGTAAATTCTCACTCCACAAAACATCCACGCAATAAACTCAGAGCCAATTAACATTGATATAAACTGCCCACCTGGATAAGACAAATTGTCCTGTAAAAAAATCCATCTCTTATGAAATATTCATAGCTACCTGTGGTCACTGAAGGCCACACAGATCTGGGTCGTCCCTCTCTGCCTCCATCTTGGGTCTTCTCCTTTTTCCTCTCTCTCTCTCCTTTCTCCAAAACTCTGTGCCCCATCACAGAGTTTCACTGCCCCATCACAGGCCTTGTCTTACCTTGTGCCTGCCCTCACCTGCATAGAGACAACAATCCACAAATTAGCATGAAGCTATTATTCTAACACCAATGAGCATAAATGAAACATTCAAACAACAATCTGTTTCGGCATCTCTCTAGAATAACTAAGAGTTTAAAATTGTTGCGATGTTGGCAGTTATCGGCTTCTGCCAGCGTGCACAACAGCTATAGACCTTCAAGCTGCAAAGCCTTCCCTACTGCAAGACCTAAGCAAAAGCAGCTACCAGTCAGAAGTCTGTTGGAATTTCGTCTTTTCTGGAGACAGGCTAAACTATGTGTTTCTGACTACTCGTCCATTTCTATAAGTCACACGGATTTTCACTACCAATGTTCTCCGTTATTAAAGCTCAACCATTCAAACCTTCAGAGGTTTTTATGGGACAATTGCAATTTTATATGACTCCCCAAATATGCATTAGTCTGTTCCTGCTTCCAAAACAAAATGTCCAAGCCTAGATAATTTGTAAACAGCAGAAATTTACTTTCCAAAGTTCTGAATCCTGGCAACATCAAGAAGAAAGTGTTAGTGGATTGAATGTTCTCTAGACACTCCCCCTTGCTTACAACATGGCAGATTTTTGCTGTATCCCACAAAGCAAACAAACAAACAAACGAACAAAGAGTCCAACACTGTCTCTTTATGTGGTAGAAGAGATGAAAGACACCAGAAGGAATCTGAGGTCATATTTGTGGGGACAGAACCCTCACAATTTAATTACTTCCCAAAGCCCTAGACCTCAAGCCCATCACTTTGTGACTTATGTTCCGCACATTCAAACCATACCAGCACTGTGTGATTTTGAAATGTCTCATTCCAAATATGTCTCAAGATGGAGATATTTCAACATACATAAAAACTCTTAAATGATCATTTCTCAGTTTTCCCTATAAAAGAGTTGTCCTATAGAAACAGTGTGACTATAACTCTGCCCACATAATATCCTGAATTATGACGGCTTGTAGAGATGCAAATGCATTCTACATTGAATTACGTGGTGGGAAACATACTTCTTATGGTAGAGCTTGAGGCAGATCTTCAAAATGAACTCAACCAATTCTTTATCCCAAGACCTTTGTGGTAATGTCATTGCTAGTTTTTAATCTAGAAGAGTCATTAAATGTACTGTTTCAGCAAATCTTGGTGGATGCTACAACATATTCTACTTATCTGCTGAGACCTTTTCCCCAAATGGCTAAAGAGGGCAACTCTAGGAATAAACATATTCCTGAACTTTCGTTTCCTTTCCCAGGAGGCTAACACCATTAACCAAAGAGGAAAGGGGATTGTTGCATATTGTTAGTATATATTCTAAGTGGAATCTTGTTAGGCATTGGTAGAAATTAAATAGTGTGTTGGTGGTGTAACTCATTCAAAGGACAATTACTTCATCTCTGCAAGCTGTGGACTCAGCCCCTAGAACAAGAAGGGGAAATGCAGTCATTAATTAGTGAATCTATTAAATATTGTATCAGCTCTTTTGCTTCGTGTTTCTACTTCAATCGGTTTAGTTGATAGTGTATGCTAATTTTTGCACAATCTGATCATACAGGTATTAATGAACTAAATCAAGTAGAGGGCGTCAGGCTAACAGGGCACAGTGTTTTAGTCTGACTTCAGGTCATTTCCACAAAAGATGGCAGGTGCAATCATAATCCAAGGTAACAGAAATAAAGAAACAGGACAGGTTTCTCATGAATGGGAATCGGAAGAGGAATAAATAGTCGTTCTAGTGTCTCTGGATCATACAGAAACAGCAATTTCGGGTCATTTTCTTAATAAAAGAGTATCACACGCAATAAGAAAAGTGACAGCGTATTCAATTTAGGAAAATACCAAGGACAATTTTTTTTTTAAAAAAAAAAGAAACTTTACAAGCAACCCCAGCACTGAGATTACCAAGAGCCTTAAATCTACACAACTCTGGTTAAACTCCTGACTCAGCTGAGCAGTAAGTTTGTGTGCAATTATGAGAAAATTATACTAATCTCTATGTCCTACCGTATTCCCATGCAAATTGGAGTTTCTGAGGAATTTTCAGAGGCCATTCTCTTCTTTTAATGTACATTGGTGTTTTGTCTGCATGCATGTCTGTATGAGGGTCTCAGAGCCCCTGAAACAGGACCTATAGACAATTGTCAGCTGCTGTGTGGGTACTGGGAATCACACCCAAGTCCTCTGGAAGAGCAGCCAGTGTGTTTAACTCCTGAAGCTCTCTTCAGCCCCCCTGTGGCCATTCTTAAGAATCAAAGCCTCTTTTGAAACTATTTTCCTTCGCTTGCTTGCTTTTGTGTGTAATATCCTGGGATGAGGCTTGGGAAGAAACAGGGAGCCTAATGTAAACATTTTGTTTCTGAGTTTCTAAATTGATAAGGAAGGATTTCCCAAGCAACAGTAATTCTCTCAGTTTGAGCCTTTGGATAACACCAGGCATCCAGGAGGAGGGCAATAGATGGGGCAGCATGACAAAAGCTCATAGGACAAACCTTAGACTCCTAATACACAAGTGTTTAGTTGCCTTTGGGAGACAGTAGCCTCCGGAGTTCCTTGGGATCTAAGTTCCACAGCTACAACCCAAGCTTTATCGAAGAGACTGGTACAAATTAGTTTATTTTCTGAGAGCAGATTCACATGTTTGGAGACAGACACTCGGGATTGTAGAGGGAAAGAGTCATCATTGGATAGTCTAGTGTCTGAATCTCATCGTCCAGTATCCACTGTCAGAAGCGTTCTCAAGCATAACACTTATTAGATTACTTCTGAAGAAACACATTCCTGAAAGGGGCTGCGTTTGACTTGCCTTTCTAGTATCTGCTAACATAAAATTGACATGTCCTTGAATTATTTACCTGTGTTCTCAGTTTCACAGTGATCTGAAGCTATTCGCACTGGGGATCCATCCTTAATATTATTCCTCACGACTCAAAAAGAAGTCCCCTGGGAGAAAGAGCTGCCATTAGACCTTCAAAGTTCCTGTCCCTCAGCCTGACATGCAGCGTGAACTTAACACACAACAAGAACCAATCAAAACCTGGTAGAGGATGTAATTTTTTTTTTACATACTGACTAATACTCACCCATCCATTTATTTTTACAAAAGTATTGTTGTTTGTACTGCTAGATATCCAGGGGTTTATTGTTAACAGATGCGCTTTTTCTTATTTTGGAGAAAATGGCTGGTATTTGTTCTTAGATCATTTCCTTAAATCTATCTCAGCTTGGAAAGGCAGTGTGCACCAGTTCTCATAGCACTGGGGAAGTAAGACACGAGCATTTTGAGTTCTAAACCAGCCTGAGATACCTAGGAAGATCCTGCTATAAGGGAAGAAAATAACAAAAGCTTCTACGTCTGTGTATAAAAAGGTAATTATGATGGTTTGAATATGCTTGCCCCCCACAGAGTGGCACTATTAGAAGGTATGTCCTTATTGGAGTAGGTGTGACCTTGTGGGAGAAAGTGTGTCATTGTGGGGGTGGACTTTGTGAGACCCTTGTCCTAGCTGCCCAGAAGACAGTCTGCTCCTAGCTTCCTTTGATGAAGATGTAGAACTCAGAGCTCCTCCAGCCCCATGCCAGCCTGGATGCTGCCATGTTTCCTGTCTTGACGATAATGGACTGAACCTCTGAACCTGTAAGCCAGCTCCAATTAAATGTTCTTTATAAGAAGTTGCCTTGGTCATGATGTCTGCCCCCAGCAATAGAAACCCTAACCAAGACAGTAACCCTTTCTCCGAGGTATATTTTGGTGTGTTTTGATGGTTTCAGATTGTCTTTTATTAGTAATGTTTTACTAAACATGTATTTTCTTAAAATTTCATTTGTATACTTGCTCCTTTATCTGAATGTTTTCTTTCGGTTTCTGCTTTAAAATACATTTAACTTGCAGGATTTTCTAAAACATAAACACCTACACAATGCCAAAGAAATACAAAATACAAGATCATGTGGCATACTATTTGGAAGTCTGAAATAATTAGTTTCTAATTAACTCAAATGAATTTCCAGCTGAAAAAAATGATGTCTAAAAATTTTAATTACACGACATGCAGTAAAAGACATGTCCAATTTAATAAGACTTTTTGTTCAAGTAAGATGATGACTTTATGTGGCATTAACTTAAACTAGACTATGTCTCAAGCAGTAAACAATTCAAATACCATCTTTCTATGATGCCATAAACGGGATGCTTTGCCAGTGTATTTGGAGAATAGGTCAAGTCCACAGAAAGCTCCTCATAAGACTGACATATTTACTTTTATGTTACTTCTGTTCTGGTTGGTAGATTAAAACCAGCCTTATGCAATCCATTACCACAAGACTATACTAGCAAGATGAACCTGAGACGACTTGCCCACTGTGTGCTCCTTATTATCCAGAGGCTGTCTTCTGAGTTAGGTCACATGTAAGAGAGACTTATGACCTTATCCCTGTCTGATATCTGTCATGGACACAATTGAAGAAAAGAAAAAAAAACAATCTGTAAGCATTTCTGAAAAGATGTATCAAAATTTAAATTCAGGATTCTTTAAGTAATGTTAACGTCTATAACAAAGCTATAAAAACATCATCAACCATTTACCCAAAGATGGTGCAAGTATATTATATGCAATCTAAAGAATATAATTGAATTTTAAAAGTTTATGTCTGGCCTTAAGAAAGAAATCCACTAAGAAGAACTAAAACACCAAGAAGAAAAGACAATGCTTGTATTTGTCATTCTGTGGCAAAAGTAAAATTATAACACTGAATTTTTTTGTGAGTTCTTGGAAACACTAAATATAATCTCTGTGCAGAAAAGTGACTCTTTGTCTTCCAAGCTTTAAGAACACAAACACCTCTATTGCTTCAGAGATTTTAAGTTTGGTCAGAAATAAAAAGCTGCTACAGAATTATATTCAAATGTGTTGTGCCTAGAAATATGCCAAACTCATCCAGATTCAGACTTCAGTTATAAATCAGGACAGGATGTCAAAAGTAGGAATAGTCCGTGCCTATATAAGTATGGACATGAGACAAGTATAGACAACCTTATACATGTGCTTAACAATATGCCTGACATTCCAATCCCTAGGAACTTAGAATCTCCTATAAAAGTAACTTATTATTAATACAATCATAAATTTGACCACTATAGTTTGTGAAGACATATGATTCATGAGATTAGGGGTGCTTTTCTTTATTTACTTTATATCCTGCCCACTGCCCTCTTCCAGTCACCCCCTCCCACAATCATTTCCCCATCTCCCCTCCTCTTCTCCTCTAGAAGGGTTGGGGCTCCCCTGGGTATCTTCCACCCCAGCACTTAAAGTCATGAGATTAGTTTTAGGCAAAAATCTTTCAAAAGAATTTCAATATGCATTCTTCAGTAACTTACTAGAGATTCATATGGGATCTTGTCATTGATGATGGAATCATGCTTTAGAACATCAAATCCTAGTACCTTACTCACCAAAGAAAATTTCCAACTAATTCTTTGGCCACGATTAGATTCAAGGTAAGACTCAAAAGGAATAAATCTAAACAGAGTGAAAGGGGAAATCTTGATTACCCTTTTAAAATTTTATCTAAGATAACTTATTTATGAGGGCAATGGCTAAACTTGCTCCAGTTTTCAGTTTTTGTGAAGCCAATATTTTCTTGTACTTGGTTTGTGGTCACACAGCACTAGAATATAGACCTATCTAGAAAAGATAAAGAACACCAGAGTTTAATGCAATAGGGAAGCTATAACAAACAAAAAAGCAAATACGTGCTATTTACTCTCAGGAAGTCTTCAGCCTAGCAAAACAAAGTATGGGCTAGCAAAAAAGCAAAAGGGGAAAGTAGCCAAACAAATGTCATTTATCCTTAAAGAACAGGTCATAATTTATAGCAGAAAGGGCTGAGAATAAACAGGTAAGAGAAATACCACAAGAAATACTTCGGAGTGATACGAATATTCTCCCCGCGAAAATCTATCTGTGTATTTCTAAGCCCCTTCGGTTGTCACATCTCAATAGTTTTATAAGAAAAATAGAGAGAAAGAAAGAAAGAAATCATATACCATTTCACCAGACATTTGTCATGACTCAGGAGGACATGTTTTGGCTGATAGCTAAAAACTGGGATAAAAGAGACAGGCTGTTTAGGACACTATCTGGGGTATGCCGGGACTGATGAAGCCTGCTGATGAGGTTACATAGGAACAGGTTCTTTTCTGTCATGTTAATTATGTTTCAACAGGTAAGACTTAAGACTAAGCCCAATTAATTTAGTGACACTAAAAAGAACCTACAATTGATTGGAACCACTGGATATTGAATAAAAATATTTACTTAAGGACAATAAGGCAGAAGTATCATAAATTCCAGGGCAGACTGGGCTAGAGAGTGAGACCCTGTCTCAGAATCCTAAACACACACACACACACACACACACACACACACACACACAACAACACACACACACACAAACACACACACACACACACACACACACACACACACACAAAACACACACAAACACACACACAACACACAAAACACACACACAAAGCAGAGCTTTATGAAAACCTGGCAGTTACTTTTTAACTGTTCCCATATAATGAAACTTATCATTCAGGATTAACATGTGGATATTTTTCAATAATGATAAAGCAATACAAAACAGTAAACACTCATTTACTAATCTCTGATGACCAATTAACTAACATAATACAAATGTTTTCTCAGATTAGAACAAAAAGATACAATTCAGTTTTAATCAGGACCATAATACTTTTCGGTCCAAATCATAAATAATGAAATAATTAAAATTTAGATTCAATAAATCAAATATTAAAGGTAGATTAAATTCAGCCATCTTCACGTTACCAAAGATGATAGATACTATGATATTTAAAGATCTAAGCCAATAATAAAAACAAGTGAGGCAGAATTATTTAGGGCACCTTGGTGCCAACTGAACACAGCTGTAAAAGAAGAACACCGGTGTTTCCAGTTTCTCTGAATATATTACACCACTCAATATCACGTCCTGGTGTGTTGTTTGCTTTTTTGATAGCCAAACAAGACAGGCTGATTGATTGAGTCACTCCCAGGTATTCGTTCTTCCAACAAATATTTATTGAAGGATTCATCATTTCAAGCACTGGGCTATAGGATTTTTCTCACATCACTTAATTGAAATTCCACCAGTATCCTCATGTTATAATGAGGATTAAGTCAGCTAATATTTACATGGTATTTAAAAGAGTCCATGGCACATAGTAAGTGCTATATAAATACGTGTTAAATAAATTATGCTGGCGTTTACTGTAATATGCTCTTTGTATAAGGTTGCTGTAGAACTTCTCTTGAAAAGGTTTTTATCAGCCTAAAAGACCATGTGTATCCTGAAACATTAGAAGGAAACTGGGCATAAGAAATAAATATGAATATATGTCCATATTAAAATACCTGTTAATAAGTTTCCCTGGTAAAAATAAAAAATCTCAGGATTGGCACAGAGGTCTATCTCATCTTTAAGCATTTGTTCTCATGTACTTATGAACTCCTTGAACAGATTCCAAGCTCTGTTTCAAATAACTTGTTTACATCTCACATTATATTACTATCATTTCTTCTAGGTCGTGTCTAGAACCTTTGATATCTTCCCTCATTCACTGCCCTAAATTAACTCAGTGTAAATAAAAACATATCAACAAGTTGCAGATGGCATGTAAGAGTAATTACCATTCAAGGTAAGACATTGATTGATTTGGGACTAGATGATGTAGAACAGTGATAAAATCTTTTTTTAAAGGTATCTTCAAGTTGAAAACCTCTTTAAAAAATGCAGCAAAGGAAGCCACTCATTAGAACATTAAAATGTGTGTCCCTTCCCCCATCAACATCATAATTAAATCTGGAAAACAATGAACAACTTTTCTATCTTGAGGAGAAAAAAAAAGCCACCCTTGCCCAGGCATATTCCAAGCAGTCAGTCACTTCTTCTCACAATTCATCTCTATCCTGAGACTAGAATAGGAAAGGAGGGGGGAAAAATACAGAGGCTTCATGACAATGCTTACAAACAGCCCCGGCCAACTGCGGCAGCCTCCTTAGCTGAACACTTCCAGGGCCTTTGATGCTGGGTGACAGCTACTGGAATTAGAGTTGGTGAACAGAGAAACCTCAATATGCTTTCCTCCAAATGCTCACAGACTCTGCAGTCCTGATGCAGGGCCTTCTGCAGAGCTCAGCTAAGCCTTTCTATCAATCATGATGATCTGGTGCCCCCCTCTGGCCTCAGTGCAGCAATGTTCTTTAGCTCCATCAAGAAGCTAAAGGATTTTTAAGCCAGAGTCTAGGATGAAATCATCCACATCTACCTACAAAAGAAACCTAGCTTTGTCTGAGATTACAATAATTATTCTAATTCTCCAAGGCAAAGCAAAACTTGGCAGACTGACTGCCTGCTCTTAGACTCAGTGTACTTAGGGGATGTAATTTTGCTTTATGTATTTTTAAACATTCCCCACGGAGATATAGTACTCCTCATCTCTTTACAGTTAAAATGAGTAACCTGCCTATACTCTGTTCAGGAGAGTAAGGCAGTTGACTCAAGAGACCCATTCTGTAAGACTCCAAAGGACTTAGAACATTGTGCAAATAAAGCTGTATCAGGAATGCAAGTTAAACAATATTACCACGATCACAGAACTATTATTTCAAGTTATTCACTCACCCTTACCCAAGCTTCTCATGCTTTTAACTAAAGAGATACACGCTTTACACAGTCGCAGAACGCTTCAGAGGCTCTCCAGTGATTTCTTTCCACATCTGAAGTCCCTTTCACTGTGGTCCCTCCCTCTAATGTGACTCTTAAGTAGTCAATAGTATCTGATCTCTGTTGAGGCAGCACATCCGGCGGGCCCTAGTTTGTGTGCTGAAAGGGTTGGACAAGTAGACATAACACATGTTACTGAGAGATGTGGGTGAACTGGAGGACATGGATGCTGTCGGGTTTCTATAGCAACCCTAAGGATGTCAGCTCCTAAAAGAGAAAGATGGCAAACTGAAGGTCAGAGTGTGAAGGGGCAAAGAAGATGCTCATGGGTTAGAGGAACGTGACAGTGGAGAGAATCTGGGCATGGCTTTCAGACATTAGTTTCAACTCCTAACGCCACAGGTAACACAGAGCAGACAGAGGCTGCATAGGAAAGTGTATGAGACACCCTAGTTTCTCCTTCATCAGTCCATCAGAGTTCTGAAACTCAGGGTCCTTCTGGATTGGAATATGTAACTGATTTTTACTTTTCATTTTAACTTTGTGTTGATTCTTTGTGAAATTCACATCATGCCACCCCAATCCCACTCATCTCTCCATCCTTCCATATCTGCCTTCCCCCATTTAAACGCTCTCCCAAAAGAAAACAAAAATAAAAATAAAATAAGAAGAAATAAAAACGACTCATCATGGAATCTGTAGTGTGTCGTGGCATGTTATACAGTACACCCTTTTCCCCAAAAGCTTCATTTGCAAATGTCCGTTGCAATGAGTCGTTGGTCTGGTTTGAGGCCTCTGGCTTCTCCTACACTATCAGCACTGGACCTCACTGGGAGTCCTCTTGGATATCCTGTTGTTGTCCTGTGTCAGTACTTTTGAGTGATTAAAAAGAATAAAGCTAAAACTACCTCTAAGACAAATAAAAATCAATTTAGAGATTTTTTTTAAAAAAAGCAAATCAAGGGCTGGAGAGATGGCTCAGTGGTTAAGAGCACTGACTGCTCTTCCAGAGGTCCTGAGTTCAATTCTCAGCAACCACATGGCAGTTCACAACCATCTGCAATGAAATCTGATGTCCTCTTCTGGTGTGTCTGAAGACAGCTACAGTGTACTTATATATTAAAAAATAAACAGATCTTTAAAAAATAAATAAATAAAAGCAAAGCAAGAATATTGTTATTTTCAGAAAACTTTAGAAGCAACACAAATTGAATCCAGTAAATATTTTCATTAGAGTTGAATGAGGTGGAGAAGAGCTCTAATAAAGTTATTGACTTTGAGGACTTGCATTCCTGGTAAGTCCAAGGAAATCAACTGTCTAGTCCTTCGATAAAAGACTGGAAGGGACAGATCGCTGAGGACACTAAACATTATGAAGATCAGCGCTTATAAGTCAAAGGCATGCTACTAAAACATTCTTATTGTCCCTGAATATCATCTGCTGGGCGATATCTAGTAAAATTATCTAAGTGAGTGACAACTTGATAAATAGTCATGTCTAGTGGTAAAGAGAGGTGACATTTCGTCATGCATAAACATTTCCTGTGGCAGTTGAGATGAACTAGATCAGAAATCTATTGACACTGAGGTCGAGGACTAGAATTCTCTATCACAGCACTTACTGTAGTATTGGTGTGAGTTCTTTGGTGCCCTTACTTCTGTGTATGGTCTAACACTGGCTTCCCCCCACCCCAATGCCTGACATGGTGTTTGATGTAGAACAGGAGTTCTTGAATCTAGTTGAGTGTTCCTTTTAAGGCCATTTTGCTCTCTGGCTTCATAGAGCAGTAAAATCCTGAGAGTTCTGATCTTTCATAGTCAAATAATTTTTAAATGAGTGAAAACAGAGTCTCATATGGTAAGCACTGTTTTCATTGTGCCAAAAGTAGGAATACTGTCTTTAAAATAAGGTAGGATCTCTGGATCACGTCCACAGCAACCTTAGAATCAGTGTCTGTTTTGAACTCTCCCAAAGAGACCCAAAATTTTTTCTTTGTAAAATGATAAAGTAAAAAAAGTATGAAGCAGTTTAAATAAGGGATCCCCATATTAAGGATAAAAACATGCAACCTTCAATCTTGGGATTTAACAATGATTTTTAAAGCAATTTTCCAACCCTTCTAATGCAACTAAAGAAAATACAGGATTACAAGATCCAAAACCATTCCCCTCCAAAAGATATAGGTTGAAATTGTCACAGAAAAAAAGGAATATGGGCCTAAAGAGACGTCTCAGTGGTTAAGCGCACCTGATACTCTTGTAGAGGACCAAGGTTCAATTTTCAGCATCTTCTGGCAGCAAACAACTGCCTTCGACTCCAGTCTTAGTGGATCTGATTCTCTTTTCTGGCCTTCTTGGGAATCAGGCACATGTGTGGTGCACATGCTTGCATGTACTCACACATACATATAAAATTACATATTAAATTAAATTAGAAAAAGGAGAGAGAGAGGAGAGAGGAGAGAGGAGAGAGGAGAGAGAGAGAGAGAGAGAGAGAGACAGAGAGAGACAGAGAGAGAGAGAGAACTTACTGGATCACAGCAGAAATACTTGGCTCATTTAGTCAGACAAGTGCTTTAAGGTTATACTATTTCTACTCATACCAGCTAATCAGGACAGAGACCCTCCAATATGTAGATGAAAAAGGACATTGTAGTCCTATCTGGAACAGCGATTCTCTTCTGATATCAGGTTGATATGAAAGGAGATAATAATGAATTGATGGCTTCATGTAACCCACTCCCCTCCCTGTTCCTTTCTAACCATCAAGGATCTTAACTCGCCTGTCTTATGAGCAAACAGGAGGTGCACAGCCTTGAAATCTGAGCAGGCCTTAGAGCATCCCTAGAGATGTCTGTCTCATTCAATCGCAGATCTTTCCGAATGACCAACAGCCCCTCTGTGCAGGGTCCTGAATTTCCAATGGCATTTTCTTGACTATGACATGTGCTTCTGGGAGCATAGATATTCTCAGGAAGAATAACAACTATAAAATCATTTTTACTCGATTCTATTTTTTGGCTTCCTGCTCTTTAATGCTTGTGCCAAATCAGCCATTCATTGCCCTGTATAAAGGAAAAAGACATCTGCAAGATTGATGGCTTCCCCGTCTCGCTGCCCTCCCTGTGCTAAATTAATAAGAAGAAAAGAAACTTTAGGTCATTAAAATTCCTCATGCAGCTACAGTTTCTTCCCACTCTCCACTTCACACATTTTACTGCCTACAAACAATTGTGGGTTTTAAGTTTCCAATCTAACTTCCTCGGGAGATCTAGTCAATCGGTCTGTGACATGGGCACTTTCCCCTCTTTGGACAATTTACACAGTTCCAGGGATACAGCAAATCCCATCTGGGAGCTGCACACCATCACCCACACATTAACTTGTGACCTTGAGTAATAAAGATCACAAACTCCATTTCATTTTTTTCCTTCCCCATGTTGCCTGATAATATAAAAGTGTGTCGCATCCCTTTGATTTGTAACTTGTGTGCTTGTGATACACCCTTGCACAAACAGCATGATAAAGTCAAGGAAGCTGAATGACAAGTTTTTTTTATACTCAAGTCTATTTCCCCATAAATATTCATGTACATAAACATAAAAGTGTTCAGTGGGGGTGAAATCTCTGTAATTGTACCAATAGGAAACAGTCAAAGCGTGCGTTCTCCAAGTGGGGTAGGAATGTCTCGGCTGGTGCCTGTGTTTAAAAGCAGTGACCCCATAGAACATATGTAGGTATGGCAATCTGAGAGTTTTGAAGACTGACGAAGATATCAAAAAGCACCACATTGGTCATATTTAATTGGAAAATTACTATCTGCTCTTGCAGAGCTTGCCTTCATTTGCATGACTTTTGTGATATGCAAACTGTGTTTATGCCTGCATTTTAATAGTCTGCCTTCTGATGAATGAGTCAGTAGTCGCTGTTACAGCACCTCATAAACTTTAGCAAGAGGAAGAGCACGGTAACTGATAGCAGGTTTTGTCTGAATTTCTGGTGGATAAATTTCTAGAAAAGTAATAGAATCTTCTGGGGAAGGAACGTCAGCCACTCTCAGAACTATTCACTCCCGTTACCCTCTGGGGAGCAATCTTTAATAAATGGAAAAGCACAGATGTTTTCAAGGATATGATAAAATATCTGTGCCTTTACTCTGAGATAAAATAGTAAACATTGAGTGGCCTTTGTTTGTTTGTTTGATTGATTGATTGATTGATAGTTTGTTAACTGATTGGTGGGTTGATTGATCAATTTTTTAGTCCTGTAGATTGAACCCAGGACCTCACACATACTAGACATATGGACATATGCTTTACTGCTGCGTAATAGTTCTAGTCCAGGAAATTAGTTTTGATACATAATCCAAAGGACTCTCAGATCTCTAAACTTCAGCAACCCGGATGGTTTCTAATGGCTTCTGTTCTGAGGTTAGAAATGTGCCTGTTGTGACACTGTTAGAAATGTGACAGTGGGGGTAGAGAACAGGGTGGGGTATGGCTACAGTGAGAGAGAAGAGGGGTTCTCTTTTCACTAGAACTGGTGAGTCACAAGGTTAGTTCAAGCAGGACATAGAGAGGAAAAGATCAGAGAACAGAAAACAAAATCAACAAAGCCTATAGATTTGTTTGTTATTTGTAGAGAGAACAAGGACATAAAAGTCCTTTCTCCGTCTATGTGCCTCCCATTTTAATACCCATGAACTTAGAACAAATAGCATCTGTAATTTCCTTAATAATGGCAACTGCAGCTGACTGTGGAGAACAGAAACCATGGACGACAAAGCCCAAATTCAGGGGGACTTTGGGATTTGCATTTAAATTTTTTCCTAAAATTCCTAAAGAGGATAGCTTCCTGTGCACTATATCTTTACTACATATGCTACTGCATTTATTATTACTAGGCAGAAGGGAGGAGAGCATTTCTGCTGGCCTGCAACATGACCCAGGGGGTAAAGTATTTGCCATGAAACCCTAACAACCTAAGTTCAACCCGTGGAAAGACGGATGGACAGAATCCCTCAAGTTTACTCTGATCTCTACAAATGTGCACATGCAAAGACCTGCATCCACACATTTGCACATAATACACACACACACACACACACACACACGCACACACACCTCATAATAAATAAACTTTTAAAGTATCTCTGCTTCTAAAATAATAATAATCGGAGTATTAAATAAATAAAAGTAATGAATAAACCATGGAAAACTGTCAGATTAAAGAAAAATAAATTGTCTTTAATCCCAGCACTCAGGTGGGATCTCAGGCGGGTAGATGTCTTAAGTTCAAGGCCAGCCTGGGCTACAGAGTGAGTTCCAGGACAGCCAGGGCTACAAAAAGAAATACACTCTTGAAAGGAAGGAAGAAGGAAGGAAAGAGGGAGGGAGGGAGGGAAGGGAGGGGAAAGGGAGGAAGGGAGGAAAGAGAGGAGGGAGGGAGAGATACAGAAAGAAAAGAGAAGTAAATTTATGAATGGGATATATTGAGAAGAGCAAATTGAACACATATTTCTCCCTCTTCTATAAGCATGCCTCCCAATTTAAAAAATTAAGAATGCAAAAACAGGAGCCTCAAAAGGAAACAGATAGGCTAACAATACCACAGATGTTACGGGTTTCGATAGTTTTAAAAAATAAATAGGAAACAGCTGGAGAGATGGTTCCGTGGTTAATAGCACTGACTGCTCTTCCAGAGGTCCCGAGTTCAATTTTTCAGCAACCACATGGTGGCTCACAACCACCTGTAATGGGATTTGCTATTGTCTTCTGGTGTTTGAGGAGAGCAACGACATACTCACATTCATAAAATAAAATTTTAAAAAAATAGAAAACAGAAATGGGATTAAGAGCAGCTTTAATATATGAAAAAGGTATGAGTATGCTGCAAGGGAAGATGTCACTGATCCATACCCAGGGCCTCAGAGACTCTGGAGAGACACACAGAGCTGAAGAGTGAGAACAGAGAAGAGGAGGAATGACAGTAATAGAGGAGTCGGGTGTACATTGAAAACCAGGGGCGCTAACTGAGGCTGTGTGAAGGGTGAGGACTCTAGGCCTTTCCTCACAACCTCCATGCGACTTGGAGGTTATCTTTCCTCTTCGCTCACCACTCTCCCATCCCTGACAAACGAGGTGCTTACCCTCTGCGGAACTTGCACATAAACAACCCAGAAGATCCGTAATTGTACAACAGACGTGAGGAGAGGGTTACAAGGGTGGGGAAATTGCATTCCAAACAGAGCCGCCTGACAAATTCCAAAGAACAGTAGCTCCCAGCTGTCTCCTCCACTCCCCTCGCATAGAACAGAGGGACATAGATTCCATCACAGAACAGAATGTTTAGAGAATTCTTCCCCAGGAACCATCAAATAATGCCAAAGAAAACACACTCCAAAACACTGAGAGCTCCTCGTGAAAAAAACTGGATCTCTTCTGCTTGTCCTTCAGGAAGTCTCTTTTGAAAAACCCCAATGCTGGGTAATTATAAGGAACAGAAGAGAAGTTTCTCACGGTTCTGGAAGCCTAGGATCACTGGGAGTGGCAGGTTTGACTATGTGATGACAGCGGGTCTCTGCTGCAACATCTTCTGATGGGGAACAGGCCTGTGCTTGCACATGCTGGACCGTGAAGGACCAAGAGAACCAGTTGATGCATGAAGCCTTTCTATGGGATCTCACGGAGGTGAGAAAGAGGAGAGCTTGTGCCCTAATCTCCCCCACAAGCCCTACTGCTTAAACCCATCACATCAGTGACAGCTGGAGAGGACCTGTTCAACCTGGAAAAGTCATTAGCAGAGAGCAAAGAGCCTCTGGGTTCCCAGCTTCTGATAGACTTTTCATTGCCTCACTCTCAGGTATAACTAAACAGTCAAGTGTGGCAAGTGTGTGAGGAAATTCTCTACTGGAAATAGTAATTTAAAAACGGGTAGAAGAAATCAATGTCACGCAGGGTGTAAGAACACATTTATTAAGAACAAATATTCTTAGCATTTTTCTGGTTACTGAGATTGTGTCAATAACAAAAGCAGGGTTTATTGTAAAGGAATTATGGGTGATGGAAATTTCTTAAAAATTAAAATCAGAAAAAAATTAAAATCAGTGCAGGTAAAAAAATGTATCACTGAAAGAAAATGAGATTGAGATTTTGTGTTTCAAATGTCATGCCTTCTTTGGGCTGTGTTTGGCAGTTAATAAATTCAATACTTCAGCTCTAGTTATCACTAAAAACTAAACATGCTGTACTTTTTTTGGGTGGGGAATTCTGGTTGTTAGACTATATGTCTGTGATTTGTTCTCTATTCTCCAGGTCCTTCTGTCCCTGAAATTCTTAAGGAAACATTCTGTACTTAATTCTATGTGCCTGCCTTGCTGCTTGGCTTATAAACTTCTGGCGAACAAAAACCAAACTTCTTTGCTTTAGACATAGTTTTCATAGCATTGGGACTTATGAATATTTTAAGAAGTCCTGTTCGAAAAGATGCTTAAATCTCCCAGACATCTCTAAATCTTTTAAGATACAAGAAACATGGAGAAGATGCTCATGTGTTACATGTATTAAACAGCATCCACTATAAGAGTAAGAAAAGAATCACTAGGTTTGGGGGTTAAATAACGATAGTAAATGAGGTGAAAGAGGACATCTCTTTACAAAGGTGGAAACAATGAAAGCTTCGCAAGCTCTAATCTACTCACCAAAATGATACTCGTGCTCACTGAAAGTTAAGATAGACGATCTGGGTTTTTCTAGTATTGTACTGCACACAGCAATCGGTGATCAGTTATGTGCTAAACTGTGCCAGATGTGTTTGAAATGAAGAGCTGTGTGGAGGAACAATCACCACATCTCTCCTCGGAAAGCACAAAGTATGGTAAAATTAGGCTACAATCAAATGAGGTCAGTCCTTTCCTCTGAGGCATACACAGAATATATGGGTAGTGGTGGTGATGCATGCCTTTAATCCCGGCAGAGGCAGGTGGATGTCTCTGAGTTTGAGGCCAACCTGGTCTGTAGAGCAAGTTCCAGGATGGTCAGAGCTTCACAGAGAAGCTGTCCTGAAAAGCAAAGAAACAACAAGAACAGTAACAACGATATGTCAGTTCTATTGATATTTTATGGGGACAGAAAGATTACTCAGCAGTTAAAAGCACCGGCTACCCTTCCAGAGGATCTGGGTTCAATTTCCAGCCCCAACCTGGCAGCTCACACCTATCTGTAACTCCATTTCCAAGTGATCTAACACCTCACACAGACATATAAGCTATATTTGTATCGATGTACCTCAATGAACATAAAATAAAGTTAATGATGATGATGGTGATGATGATGATAAAATATATGTTTCAATCTAGAGTGGGGGGAAAAAGCATACATACATCAGAAGATGATTTGAGGAAGGCCAGCTTAAACAATCCTCAGAAAAACAAGTTGGGACATCTAAAGCAAAACAGGTATTTGGAGCTAAAGGTAACCTGTTTTGGCTTTCTTGGGAATGCAAGATTGGAGTGATGGAGGAGACACACAAGGCTGAAGCAGGAAAAGTCCCAGGTGCACAGGAAGGGTTGGCTAACCTATTCTTATTAGAAATGCTTACTTGAAAAGTTTACATGCATATTTGGGCCCCTAATAGATTCCAACATGCTGGGAGTGCACATGAAAGACATAAGTAGTCAATGAAAATGCAGGAGTTAATCATCCGGGGCAGGCATTACATGCCATAAAAGTTTGGAGCACAGTCTCAAGTCCATGAAGAACCACTAGTGGATTTTACTTTCAAGAGTGAAACAGTCATCTTTGCATTTGGAAAGATTAACTGACTGTCTTGTAGAAGGTAAGTCAAGAAAGCTAAGGCAGTAAGGAAGTGAATTGGTTAGAGGGCTACAATATCAACTTCTGAAGAAAATGAGAACTTTGGTATTAGATAATTTGAGATTTGAGCATGTAACACAACTATATTGAAACACATATGAAAGAATCATACTATTCTTATATCTCTAAATTAATAATAGCTTAATAGACAGAACTCTCATTCATCAAGAGGGAAAATACAAAACCAAAATCAAGCTGTGAGCAGAGAATTTGGGTGGATGGAAAACGGTGTAGGTATTGATAGATTATCCTAATCACAGTAGAAGGTGAATATTTCCAATAAAGTTCTTGTGCCCATGGTTGAGTGTTGAAGAGGAAAACAAATATTCATAGTCATTAGTATCAAGTTCTAAAGTGAGAAGACAATATTAACTAATATTAAATGATACATAGAGGAAGAAGAGCCCAAGGTTACAGCTAATAGGCCCCTTTGAGAAAGAAAATCTCCCAGCCCAGCGACAACCAAAGAACAATGTCAGGGAAGCATTTCAAGAAAGAAATTGGTAGTCAGTGGATTACCTGGGGCTTGTCCTAGTTAGATTTCTATTTTAGTAATAAAACACCATGACCAAAAGCAACTTGGGAGGAAAGGGTTTATTTCCACTTATAGTTAACAGTTCACCATGAAGGACAGTCAAGGTGTAAACCCAAAAGAGGAATTTTACAACTGGCTTGTTCCCCATGACTTGCTCAGTTTGGTTTCTTATACTATATAGTACCACTTGCCCGGGGAAGGGTGAAATATCTCACAATGGACTGGGTCCTTCCTCATTATTCATTAAGAAAATGCCTAGGGATGGAGACTTGACTCAATGGTTAAGAGACTGGGTTGTTATTGCAGAGGACCTGGGTTTGGTTCCCAACACACACATGGTGAATCACAACCATCCTTAATTTCATTTACAGAGATCTGCTGGCCTCTACTGATCTCCAAGTGTACCAGGCACACGCATAGCATGCATACATATACACAAACCAAAGTCGTGTACATAAATTTTTAAATCTTTATTTTAAAAAAAAGAAACCAAAATATGATCTTCAGACGTGCCTACAGGAAGTCTAATGAAAGGGTGTTCTCAATTGGTGGTCTATTTCAGGTAACTTTAACTTATACCAAGTTGAAAACAAGACAGGGTCCTCCAGAAAAAAAAATAGATCGATAGGGAGAGATGTGTTTGGTGTGTGTTTAATGGTTTTCTGAGCGTATAGAAGCTGGTAAGTTCCACCATCTATCCTTTCCAAGTTACTGATCTTATAAAGTCATGCTATAACTCTAATGTAAGACTAAAGACCTAAGAAGCAAAAGGGACACACAAGTAAGTCCCAGTACAAGGACACAGATCAACCGAATTCAGTTGGCCAAAATCAATTTTTGCCTTTTCTACCTTTTCATTCTATCTGGGCACTCAGTAGATTTTGTGATACACATTCACCCTGAAAGGAATGGAATTTACTTGTCATTCTCCAGATCAAATGCTAATCTCGTGCCTATGAACACAAATCAATTTCCCCAAGCGATTTGGTCAGCTTATGTTTCTTAGTAGTTGTACAGTACAACAAACTTCTTGGAGTGCTCATCAAAAGCCAAACTGGAACTACAAGAACTGAAATTACCATGGTTCTAGAGATTAAGGAATTCAAGCATCAAATGGTTTTGTTTCAGATTCAACAATTGTGGAGTAGTCGTCCTCCTAGAACAAAGACTTGCATTACAGAGCACAGATTCTGTTCTGTTTTCCCCTCCTAAGCCAGGACACCTGTCAGAGCATCTTCCATTTCTAGACTCAGTTTCCATCTTTCTTGAACTCGTAAACCGGATGGACTTTGCTGAACTGCACCTTGGTACTGAATCATTTAAGGACACAAATAGGCCAAAGTCGCATTGAATAGACTTTTTGGTCAGGTAGTAGTCGCAAGGCGGGGGTAATTACAAACTAAAGTAAAATGGACAATGTTCACGATGCCAACATTTCAAAGTTAGGTCTTTTCCTCTCATGAATGGTCTTTGTGGGCTACTGCTGATGTAGCTAATACTTGCTCGAGGCCTTGCAAAGTTCCCTTCCATGACTGAATTCACAAAATTTAATATCTTTCTTAAATATCTGTTCTAAATTGTGTAAGCCTCAGGCCCTAAAATACTTCAATCTACCTCTAAATATAGTATTAGTTATAGATATAAGTCTTTCTTGGTAATTTCAACACAGACAAGGAAGAAATAGAGGTGGTTTTTCCATTCTGAATGAACTCTTGTCAAAAAGGACAAATGTTTTTCCTCTGACCTTATACTGAAGATGCCCTTAACTCTTTCCCCTCAAACCTGCCATTTCCCAAAGACACAGCAGAAAGTAAGGTGATCAAATCAACTACTAAGTCCTAGAGGAGTAAGATAATATAAAGCACTAGTTGCCATGGAAACCAGTACCCCATAAAGCATTTCGTGCACAAGCACACAAAGAAATGCTTCATTTGTATGGCTTTTAATGCAACTGTTTGATACATTTCCTCTTCCTCCACACCCTCACCTACTCTTTAAGGTTGACCTTCAGGATCGTGATTCACTAGCATCATCCACTGAGGTCAAGGAGCTATCATAGGTATACACCAGCAAAGGTGTTAAGGAAATTACTGGAACTGAATTCCCTCAAGGAAATCAATGCTTGTGCTTGTGGAGGAAGCCTTTGGACAGCCACTCAGAACACTGGGAAGCAGCTTCCTGAGAGCCTAATGAGCACTGTGGTTTCTCCTTCCAGAAAAATGCACATTTTCATTCTTTTGCATATGATTTCGGAATGCTCTCGGAAATCCTTACTTGGCACTGGAATCTGATTAATCTCTCATCGCACGGACATCACAATATATTATATAGTATGCTGTATTCATCAATCGAAGTGACATCTAACAGCCTGTTACATAAAGTGCCCCTTATTGTAAATGAAAGGAATTCTTTCCTTCTAAAGAAGTCCCATACAGGTCACAAGCTTACAGACACTTAGGTATAACCTATACTTTCAATTTTACTATCTAATATCTATTTTGTGTTTAACTGTATGAGATTAGTTCCATAACCTATGTATGTCAGAATAAAAAAATAATCCTGGCATGGAAAACCTAAAGGAATCTCAAGTGCACACTGCTGGGAGATTCAGGAAAGCCTTGAAAACCCAGTCTTTCTCCACAAATCTCCAGACATGCGTGCACAGTGAAATCCATCACAATGTTTTTATGAATGCTGGCAATAAAAAAACAATTAGTGCCACTATTAAGTCTTTTCTCAAATTTCCAATGGCCCCTCACTGGTCTTTCAGTCACCTCCCTAATGTCATGAATGAGCACTGAAGGATCCATACCATGGAAATAGCCTGTGCTCTAGCAGGAAGCCTCTGAAAAGGCTTCTTAGTCGCAAGGATGTCACGTGTGCCACTCTGGCAATCCCTTGTTTTCTATCCCTGTAGAGCCCAGGAGCTTGAGAAGTGATTCCCAAAATGCACCATTGCACTGGCTCCCGTCATGTTTTTGGGTCATAGAGATATGTAACAAAAACAGGACGTGAGTGGCCTTTCGAGCTGTGACTTTTACCTCTACGGTCTTTAATATCAGGAAGCTTGTTCAGGACGTTCTAGAGATCCCGTTATCTTTGAGACAGACAAAGATTAAAGAATGTTCACTGTCGCGCTTTATATTTATGATTTTACACTCTGCAGTTCATCTTGATGAAGTGAAGATTCCTTTCATTATTAAAGCGCATTTTCCAGGAGGGAGATGTGATTATTCTTTGAGCTCATACACTCGCATTTATCTTTATCTAAATGAGTTCAAACAATATTAGTAGCTTCCAAGCAGAACTTCCCCTCCAAATACTCTCAAAGCCGTTGAAGAGAGAACACCAGAGAACAGAAAGTCACAAGCCCTTGAAGTGAAGAAGAATACTTTGGCAAAAGGATGCTGAGACCATCTCCCTGCCCCTCCCCCCACTACAATAAAATAAGAATAAGAAATTTTGCAGGAAAAAAATATCTAACATGAAGTAATAGGCCTTAGGTAGGAATAAACTGGACATAGTACGTTCACGGTATGACTGAGAGTAACAGTCTGAATTCTACTGCGTTGTTCAAATTGTGTGGGCATGTTCATATGTCATGTGATAGCATGGGGGCAGTGCTGGCATTACACAACTAAAAGCCAGGGGTGCTAAATGTCTAGTGTTATTCAAAACACTCCCACTCCAAGGAGGAATTTTCCAGGCCCAAACGCAAACATCCCCTTTGAGTAACCCTGACAACAAATTGAGTGAATGAGAAACTGGCAGCATGCGGGTCCAGGAACACATTAGACAGGGTTCTGGGGCCACAGGGAGAGTTCAGATTGTTATTAAGCATGTGACAGGCAGCACTAAATGCCTTTTTAAAAAAGAAGTATTTTCCTAAGTCCTAGGGACAGGGAGCAGGATGCCTTCACAGAGCACTATGATCTATGGAGTCCCGTTTCTTGGAGGGTCCCTTACACACTTGCCTTAAATTGGGCTCTGAATTGCCACTCAGATCTCCAGTGACTACAGTGGAAACTCTGGAGAAGAACTGTGCAGCTTCCTAAGTCTTCTCTACGGTTTCATCACACCCCAGTCTCTGGGGACTCGTTCTAAGCTCTTTCGGAGAACGGTCCATGAGTCAGCACAATCCACACGTGAAGTGGGATCCCAGCCTTCCTCCATATCCTTGTCTGAAACTTCCCATCCTAACTCTTAGTGGCTGGATGCTAGGTCTGCTCAGCCTGTGACTTTTATTCCAGTGATCACGTCTACCGTAACTGAGGGTGTGCAACTGGCAACTATCCAGAGTCCTGTTCTACTTATCCTGGATCCTATGTAGTTTCTGCCCTTACTTTCAGTATGCTACCTACCCCTCAACTCTAGGCTCACAACAAGTACTCCATCGCTTCCAGGCAGGCTTTCCTAATGCTACCTGGCTACACACCCACACCTCACTGTGGTGTTAGACTTGTCTGCCTTCACGCCGTGCTCATCTGATGAGTCACCAGAAGGAAAACGGGCTATTGTATCAAGAGCAGTGATTCGAGACCTAAAGATGAGTGTGAATCCTGATACAATAGTTTGCTAACTGTGGGAATTGTCTCCAGTCTCTTACACAACAGCCTTCACATTACAATGTAATCACAATAGTGATGCTGCTGCTGCTGCTGCTGCTGCTGCTGCTGCTGCTCCTGCCGCTGCCGCTGGTGATGATACTTGTTGCAGAACTCTGAGGTAAGCAATGAGCAGGATGTAGACATTCAAAGGCAGCTAATGACTACCATCTTTATAATTGTCAAATGCATAATGACGGCAAAGGCTGTGTGACAGGAAAGTTGGGACGGAGTCGGTTCAAAATTAGAATGTAAAAGAAGCCAGTCGGCAGAGCAGAGCTGCAGCCACCACCGCCACCACCACCCCTCACAACCCCCAACACATAAACACCAAGGCTGACTGACAAGTGACAGTAAAGCATTTCGTGAACAATTGCCAGAGAAAGTCAAGGCTTGGCCAATAACCGAAACACAGTGGTTCTCAGCCTATGGGTCCTGACTGACCCCTTTGGAGCTGCACATCAAATATCCTGCATGTCATATATTTTCATTATGGTTCATAACCAGCAAAATTACAGTTCTGGCACAGCAACAAAATAATTTTATGGTTATGGGTCACCACAACTTAAGGAACTGTATTCAAGCGTTGCAGCATTACGGAAGGTTGAGAGCCACTGCTTTAAAATGTCGTGACCCTCACACACAGAACCGTTGAGCAACTGACTTTCCTCTTTGTTTTCCCAACCCCTTTGGTAGTGTGCTATTTCTTAACAAGTCGTTTCTTTTTCTGCTCCTATCCAATTCATCACTCCAGGCACAAAAGCACCCGGAATTCCTGTTGCATGCACCCCAGACCCTGCTATCTGCCCGCAACACTTATTCTACCTATCCCCAAACATGCCAGTCTAAGGCCGCACTAGCCTGTTTCCCAAACCTCTGCTCCACCCTCCTGTGCGTGCCTGTATGTGCATTCTGGGCCCCTCTCATCAAAGGGATGGGCTTCAGGCCAGGATTCTGAACCAAGTCCAGTGACTGAATTAATCAAGGAACAAAAGATTGTGGCACAGGAAAGGGTGGGTGTAAGGAATGGAGTAGGGGCTCGCAAGCATTCTTGGAATGCTAACAAGGTAGAGCAATAGGGGAGAGGAGGCTGAATGGAGAAGTGAGACCGGAGAAAATAGCAGGAGTGGGAAGGGTGAACAAAGCCAGTCTTATCCTCAGTTATCCTGGCAGTGCCGGGGCTGCCTCCATGGGAAGACCTTGCTTCAATTCCTACATTTGCTTTGGGGATAGAGGCCTCTCCCCGTGGGCCACAGGAAATTTTATAAACCGCCCTCCCAGCCCTCTCCCTCCTGTGGTCTTCATTGGTGTGGAGGAAGGAAAGACTCGATTAAAATTAGTTCCACTCTACACCACAGCTGCCCTTTTCTTCATAGAGATTTACTTTTGACAAGTGGTGTCTGTTGCTTTCACTTGCCGTGGGCTGTAACTAGGGCTGAAGGGGAGGAAAGAACTGAAGAGAGGATTGTTTTGGAGTGTCCTGATGCAGCTCGTGGTAACAGGTGGCCAGGAGAACTGCTGACTTGAAGCTGTGCCACAGCTGAGCTGAACCGCTTGACTAATGCTGACGCCTGACAGCTTGGACTGGGCATAGCTCAGGTACAGCCTGGGAACAACTGGCATAGCTCAGGTACACCCTGGGAACAGCTGGCGTAGCTCAGGTACACCCGGGGAACAGCTGGCGTAGCTCACGTACACCCGGGGAACAGCTGGCGTAGCTCACGTACACCCGGGGAACAGCTGGCGTAGCTCAGGTACACCCCGGGAACAGCTGTCTACTTTTTAATTAGGTGAAGAAATAGGAACGAATTTTAAAAAAAATTAATGAGGTAGAATAGAAAGGAATGATTTACTTCTGTCCCACGTTATTGTTATAAACAGTTTGCAAAAAAATCACACCGACTGTATCCCTTGTCTCTCTGGAGGCTTTGCCCGGGTGCGGCTGGCTGGCCAGTGCTTCTCATGGTCTAGGTTTGGTCCATATCACCTGGGGATGCGGGAAAGGTCCAGATACTGATGTGGAATGTCTGTGGTGAGCTGAGATAGAACGTAGCAAGCTCCAGGTGATGCCAGTTCTACCGGGCCAGGAGGAAACGGAACAGCAAGGCTGTCAAACACGTGGCACTTCGGCATGCAAGCACTGTACAAACAGTGTCAAGCAGTCAACCGACAGAAATGGTCTATTAGTAGGGGGGTGAAAGAAAACTACATGCTGATGAGATTTTAAAAGAAATTGAATGACTAAAGAAGTCATTAATATTAACGATTTTAAATTACTCTTGTGACCTCTCAGACTTCTGATCATACACCACGGGCTTAAAAGTACCCATTACAATTATATCATAAATGACTCCGTGTATGAATATTTCAATTTCTGAGACATTTAACTACAGCAAGGTTTTTTTTTTCAATTCCTTCAACCAACAGAAAAAAAAATAAGAGAGTCTTTAAATTATTAAATCCTGCAATTTACTGGCAAAGTTGAAGAAAGGCTCTCCCTCCTCCTTTGGTAAAATGTTTAATTCAGAGGCATTTTAAGTCAGGAGAAATTAAAGCAAAAGGAAAAAAATCATGGGAATGCATTGCATAGAGAAAATGGGATGCAGGGGGAACAAGCGAGGCTAATGCATCATGTGCGCCATAGCTGATAGAAAAGATGTTCGAGAATACTAAACTGCTGTTTTCTATTCTCCCCGTGCCAATTCCAACATCACTTCTACAGAGGAGAAAGTGAAAAGCCTTAGGAAGGAAGAGCAGGACTGTAATAATGGAAGGAGGAACCTGGGAGCCTGGCCCTGGGAAGTCTGAGAGAGGAAGAAAGGGATAACAGCAGACACTATCCTGTTCTTCCCTTGAGCCAACGTGCAAAGGGGCCAGTAAAAGATAGCACCCAAGCCCATAAGCGTCCTCTGGCCCCATTTCTTTTTTCTTTTTTTTCATTTTTTTTTATTTATTTATTTTTTTAACTTGAGTATTTCTTATTTACATTTCGAGTGTTATTCCCTTTCCCGGTTTCCAGGCAAACATCCCCCTAATCCCTCCCCCTCCCCTTCTTTGTAGGTGTTCCCCTCCCCATCCTCCCCCCATTGCTGCCCTCCGCCCAACAATCACGTTCAGTCTTAGCAGAACCGAGGGCTTCCCCTTCCACTGGTGCTCTTACTAGGATATTCAATGCTACCTATGAGGTCAGAGTCCAGGGTCAGTCCATGTATAGTCTTTAGATAGTGGCTTAGTCCCTGGAAGCTCTGGTTGCTTGGCATTGTCGTTCATATGGGGTCTCGAGCCCCTTCAAGCTCTTCCAGTTCTTTCTCTGATTCCTTCAATGGGGGTCCTGTTCTCAGTTCAGTGGTTTGCTGCTGGCATTCACCTCTGTATTTGCTGTATTCTGGCTGTGTCTCTCAGGAGAGATCTACATGCGGTTCCTATCTGCCTGCACTTCTTTGCTTCATCCATCTTGTCTAATTGGGTGGCTAACCAATGATTTAAAAAGCTGTCACATCAGCCTAGGAGTGGCAGGGTAGAAGGGGAGAAATGTTGTATTGGGACTGTGTCGGTCATAGACAGGAGGCCCTAACCTTCTTGGGTAGCCCTCAGTTTCTCAGAGGCATGGACAATAGGTAAACATTGCCATGCACACTATGACTTGACATTGCTGCCACCGAGAGAAAACCCTACTGTAGAGGAGAAACAGCACAGACCCTAGAGGCCGTGGCCAAGAGCAGGGCAGGCATTAACTCCTTTATGGGTCAATTTGAGGGAGACTCGCAGGGTCAAAAGTCAGGTATGCCTGGGTCTTCGGGAAGATCTTCTTGGTGGGAATGAGCAGGTCTCCATTTGACTTGAGCAGAGAGAGTGAGAAATTAGTGACTGAAGAAAAGACTTCAGTACCAGGACCTGTCTGGAGCCTCCACAAAATAAACTGATGGGACTCTAAGAGCTTATGTAAGAGTTACCCAGTCATTACTAGAGTTTTTTATTTCTTCTTTCAACAATAAAATGGTGACTCTCAAACAAAAAATCAAACTTTCAGAGAAGATGATGCTTTAAGTTTCAGAGTTCCATATCTAAACATGTCGAAATTCAGTTTTAAATATAAATCTATAATTCCCATGTTGAGTTGATTTATTCATATGGTGGTATAAATGTCTAAATTCATCTTTCTATATATGGATATCCATTTTCCTAAAGCCCTTTATTTTTAAAAATTACAATCATTTTCCCCTTGTGCACTTTTCCAAGATTTGTTGACTGTGCTGGGTGACTTTATTTCTCTCCATTCCGTTTGTCTTATCTGTTCTTAGGTCATGTTGTTTTGGTCACTATAGCTCTGTAACATATTTTTATGTCATAAAATGTAATGGCTTCAGTTTTGTTTTTTCTTTGATGAAGATTGAACTTGTATTTTTTTTCCTGTGGTTTCACACAAGTGTGTTTTTCTTTTATTTTTATGAAGAATGCTCTATTTCAATGGGAACTGCTTTGAATCTGTAGGTGTTTTAGATAGTAAGGTTAAGGGGAAAATCTTCACAAGTGAAAAACATCATGACCAAAAGTTAGTATAATCCAAATAAGATGTCAAAGGTATAGGGTACAAAAGCAAAAATAAAAGAACAGAATTATATCAGTTCAAAACTGTGCAACAGAAGAAACAATCAGCAGACTAAAGAAACAGCCTACAGAATGGGAGAAAATACATGCAAATCAAACATTGTACGTGGGATTAATACCCATAATACATAATATTTCAAACTACTCAAAGAAAAAGAAATCAAACAACTTTATTAGCAATGATATGAGTGAATATTTTTATACATGAATGAGTATTAAACAGTCAGATTCATGTTTTCCTCTGGCCTCCATGTGCTAGGTGCCATGGAGTACGCACTAGTTAGTTTTCTGTCAGCTTGACAAAAGCTAGCATCATCAGGGAAGGGCAACTGTAAACTAAGAAAATCCGATTGGCCTATAGGCAAGACTGGGGTGTGTTGCCTTGATTTAGGGCTGATGTGAGAAATCCAAACCCACTGTGGGCAATAACCCAACCCTCAGCAGGTAGCCCTGAACCATCTGTGTGGAAAGGCATCAGGTAACCAGCATGCTACCATAGTCTCTGCTTCAGTTCCTGCTTCCAGTTCTTGCTCTGCTTGGGGACTTGTCCTGACTTCCCTGGAGGAGGGGTTGAGACATGAAAAGTACAAGCCAAATAAACCCCTTCTTTCCCAAGTTGCTTTTGGTCACGGTCTTTTCACAGCGATGGAAACCACAGTAAGTCAGCATGTATGCACCCGTATTCAGGCACATGACCAGGGCATGCATACACAATAAGTAATAAGTAAAGGCGAGCATGTGGGGGTATCACTGTTGGAGTTATAAATTAATATACCCACGTTAAGACTTTATAAGATTAAGAATGTCTTGCAAAGTTTTTGATCATATCTACCCCCTCCCACTACTTCCAGATCTAACCCTATCTCCCTATTCCCTGCCCCCGACATCATACCCTCTTTTTAAATTTTCATTTAATAACTCGTCCATACGAATTCGTGCTTCCCATACACTCCTGGGTATGAGGCCTTCCACTGAAGTATAGTCAACTACCAAGAAACACATCCTCAAAGAAAAGTGAGTCTCCCTGAAGCCATCAACTGTCCATAGCCCTACAGTTAGGTGAAGGCTTATGAACTCTGCCCACTCTATGCCAGAATGTTGACTGACTTAATCTTGTGTATGTGCCATGAAGGTGCCACGGAGGCTATGTGGTGATAAGTGGTCCTGCCATGTCAGGAAGACACTGTCCTGTTCCAGTCCTGCCAGGCCTCTGGTTCTTCCAATTTTTTCACTATCTTATGTGATGGTCCTTGAGCCTTGATAAGAGGTGTGATATAGATGTCCCAGCTGTGACATCCACTGATTATCACTCTCTGCATCCTGACCGGTACTGAGTTAACCACCACAAGCTACAAACAATCACGTTTACTTTCTACTTACTGCCTGTCCTCACTCCTCCCAGCTCTGCCAGGTGACGCCTGATGGTGACCTCTCTGCCAACTGTTATGAAAGATCGCCACCTTTAAACTTGCAATCTCGGTAGACCCCAGAAGCCTATGCTCATGCACTTTAAGACACTCCAGGATTTGTACTGGTTTGGAAACCTAGGTGGTCATGTTTCCTGGATGTTTTCAAGGAAGAGTGAGAGTGGGACATTTGAAGAAAGTCTGCTACAGTCTTTCTTCTTCTATCTGATTATAAGTGAGTCATTTTTTCCATTTTTATCTTCTGTAAAATGAAACCATTGCTTGTTTTGGGTGGCTATTGCACAGATGAACAATACTGTGGGTGAGTTGCCATTCACACTGATGAAATCAGCAGCATCTGTTAGCCTTTTGTCTAGGCTCTGCCCCACAGTTACCTGGCAACAGCCAGATGTGCCTGACTCACTATAAAAGGGGCTGCTTGCCCTCTCTTCTCTCTCTTGCCTTCTTGCTCTCACTCAGTCCTCTTCTCCCTCTTCCCTTCTCTCCCCATTCCCCTCTCCCCTCTCTGTCCATGTGCTCATGGCCGGCCTCTCCCACCCTCTCCTCTCCTCTCCTCTCCTCCCCTCTCCTCTCTTCTCCTCTCGTCTCCTCTCCTCTCCTCTCGTCACCTCTTCTTTTCTCTTCTCTTCTTCTTCTTCTTCTTCTTCTTCTTCTTCTTCTTCTTCTTCTTCTTCTTCTTCTTCTTCTTCTTCTTCTTCTTCTTCTTCTTCTTCTTCTTCTCTCTCCTCTCTCTCTCTCTCTCTAAAACACAACAGTACCCACAGGCCAGGCTGAGATGAGCTCTGCAGAGGCTGCATCCCCACTCACCTTCTTTCCTCAGCCCAGTCCTGTTTTCTTAGCTTTTCCCTGTAGATGTTGTGCTGCCAGTTTGTGTATATCATCTTGACTGGGCTCAGCGATGCCCGTGACCATGACTGTAGAAGATATGAGTGACCAGGATAAGGAAAGAAGACCCTTCCTCAGCAGTGTGAGTGGGTGTCTTCCAATCCACCCAGGTCTGAGTAGAACAACAGTGCAAGGGGAATTGCTTGTCATTTTGTGTCTTCCTGAGCTAAGACATCATCTTCTCCCTGTCCTAAAATATCTATGCCCTTAGTTTCCCAGGCTTTGGCGCCAGACTGAGTTATACCACCATCTGCAGGTCCACAATTTGCAGGAGATAGACCATGCGCCGTAATGCCTTCCAACCTGCATACCTCCTATTGGTCCTGTTTCTTTAGGGATGCCTAAGTAATACCTAGTTTTGATCCTAACAACATTTTCTCATAACATACCAATCCCTGACTTGAAGTCAGCTTACTGAAGGTCTCATTTGGTTAAAACTGGTTACCACACTCCCCTGCCAAGAATCACGCCCCCTTGTTCTCACTGTTGACACTGTCGCCAACACAAGCCTTTGGTAAAATGACCACTCACACCTGCTTGACCACTGTTTCTAGGCTGCCATTTCATGCCACAGCTGGTGTGATGGCCTTCTCCTGGTCCTCCCTTCCTAAAACTGCTCTCCAACATGCCTTCCTGCCAATCACAGCCAGGAGAAGTGATAAGCTCCAGCTTGAAGGTGCTTACAACCCTACAAGACTGGCTAATGAGGCCGGTGGATTAGTCTTCCTCTAATCCTCCTCGAAGATATGCAAGTAACACAAAGCCCTGACATTAATGGCTCCACCCCACATGAATAAATGATGTCTGTCAGGAAGTGTCAGTTCCACTACTGCTCACATCATTGTCATACTGTAAACAAACAAGATGGTTTAGGAAAGAAGATGGTTAAACTTTAGAAACTGTTGTACAGGCAATCCCAAGTTTGTAGATGGGTGTGTTCCCAGAGTCGATTTATAAATTAACTAACTAAGCACTTGGACTTTATTAACCCAAGAAGCGGTGTTATAAACTTTGGGCATCTTCACCAGTGTCCATGAAGCCCTGTATAATCACAACATAATTAAACGTCACTGTCTGAAAGGATGGATTTTTGTTTATAAGGAACCACCCTGGACCCAGGGTTGTGTGTCTCCCTCTGAGCTCTTCTCATCTGTCGGCTGCATTTGCTGCTATCACTCATTTTCGAGATGCAAACACTCAAGCAACCTGCTCTTCTCTAGTTTCTGCTGCAGAGCCAGGACACGAATATAACGCGAGCTTAGTAAACTCAGACTTCTTATAAATAGAAAGTGGGGACAAAACAGAGGCTACAAGACTGACTGTTCTCTGGTTCCAGAAGCCACAGGGAGTGCCTTCCCCGGCATGGCACTCTATTTTTGTGATCTGAGGATACCCACATTTGAAAGAAAAGGGAAACCCACACAAACAGTGATTGTTGGTGTTCTAAAAGAAGAGTGGTTGAAAATTCTTCCAAACTCTACTTTGTTAAACATATACACAAAGTATTCCTCTGAAATCATACTTTCCTAAGAACTTCTAATGAAAAATATTTATATACTATACTGATACTTTCAAATTACAATCCCTTTGTCAGAAGCATCAGCTCAAATGTAACCTATTAGAAAGGCCACTTTAGAATTCTCCCTGAACCTACAGAATCAGAAACTATGCTTGTAGCCAAGCCATCTATGTTATAACATACCGTCTATGTAAGTCTAGGCACACTAAGGTTTGAAAGACATTGAGCTAATGATTTCAAAATACTAGATTAAAAGTCAGGCTTAATTTCATCTTTTAAGAAAAATGACAGAGGGGTTGGGGATTTAGCTCAGTGGTAGAGCACTTGCCTAGCAAGCGCAAGGCCCTGGGTTCGGTCCCCAGCTCTGAAAAAGAAAGAAAGAAAGAAAGAAAGAAAGAAAGAAAGAAAGAAAGAAAGAAAGATGACTAGAAATACTATCTAATTGCTCTCTGTATATCACATAAAATATGACTTTTATAAAACACGTAGAAATTCAACTATTAAAAGTTGATTCTGTTGTCTATGTATACAAGCTACTATCAAGTCTACTAAAGAAAATTCAAAATGGGTAATCAGAAAGTAACATGCAAATACAAGATTTACCGCCTCTGGAGCTAGAGAGATGGTTCAGTGGGTACCGGCCTTGTCAGGCAAACCTGAGGGCTTGAGTTCACATCCCCTGCTTTGTTTACAAAGCCAGACTCAGAAGCGCACACATGTGACATCCTAGAGCTCTTACAGGAAAATGGGAGGTAGAGACAGCAACATGAAAGCTCGTGATCCAGCTAGCCTGGCACACGTAGTGGAAAATAACAAGAGAAATGCTCAAGGCATTAACACCTGAGTTTGTCCTAGGCCTTCACTGAGGCTCCGAGGCAGGTGAGTACCCAAATTCACACACACACACACACACACACACACACACACACACACACACACACACACACACACTTTACCAATTAATAATAAAGAAATGAGGGAAAGTAACAAAACCAGAAGTGGCATTAGAGTAGTTATTTATAGCTTTATAAAGAAATATATGAATCAAATGGTGTAGGGAAAGCAGAAAGAAGTTGGATAAGGTTTGGAGGCTATAATATCAAAGTCAGCTCTTGCAAAGAGGCATGCACTTTAATGATAGAAGCAACATGGTGAGAGGGAGCCATATGAAATGGGTGGAGGGCAAGGTAACTACAAAGAAGACTCCATGAGAAAAACCCAAGTGCAGTCAGCACAGGTATTTCCTACATAGGTGATGACTAAGTTCTCATGTCTGAGGGCATGAAGATGCAGGAAGCATAGGACAATTACCCCTGCCATCGCTGCTATATGCAGTGCCACCAGCGTGACTTACAAAGCTGTTCCTATGTGTACTGTGACACCAAAGGACTTGCCCAAGGGGTCAAGACAAACACACGTGTAGAATTTAGGGTAGACACTGGATAAATAACATAAAGGGACAAGACAATCCTAGGTCTTGCTAGACCAGACTTTATTTAGAATGCAATACTGTGGTTGAGGGAGAGAAATATGATCTTCGATGATTATAAAATCATCATCATACAGTATGTAGGTTGGTTTAGAGTGAAGGCAGTTGGAGTCAGGTAGATAACTTAAAATGTGATAAAATGGGACAGATGGGAGAACTTAGACCCTAAACTACTGTGCAACGGGAAAGAAATGGGAAGTGTTGTCACTTTGGTCTACTAACATCAGATCGCCTGCACGGCGCAGGGACTCATTGTCACGCTGTAGGAAATAACCACAGTGAAGACTGCACTTTGGTAAAACAAGTTAAAACATATAATTTTACAGAAGTCTACAAAACTTCTTTAAATTATGAATGGTACAGTAATTGTTATAAGGGAAGATAAAGTACTATAAAAGTTTGTTTATTTTGTATAGAAGATCCAGAATTATTTTATAAATGATTGGTTGAGCTTCAAATCCTCAAGGATGAAATGCACCCTGTTAAAAAAATGAAACACCGGGCTGTACCTTGGGAGAAGTTTTTCCAAACCACACTCCAACCAAGGCAAGAATCAAGTAAGCAAAAAACGCAAAGGTAGAAGAATTACCCATTTAGAAGTGGGGGAAGTATTACACAGACTAAAAAGATATACACACTATGACTAATACTGGAAAGTTTTAAAATCATTAGTAAATGAGGAAATGCAAATTAAAGCTACATTAAAATATCATTACATACTTATTAAAGTGGCTTAAATTAAAAAATCAGTCATGACATGAATGCTGGCAGGGATATGGAGAAATTAATCTATACTTTGCTAGTAGGAAGTTCTGGAAAAGAGATGGTGGTTTCTTCAAAATAAATATATAACCTCCCCATAACTACATAATTGGATCATCAAGTATTTATCTCGGATAAATAATAATGTGTATAGTTCACATAAAAACTTCAAAAACACTAGTCATGTCTTATAACAGACCAAATATAAAGTCAGTCCATGTGTCTTTCAACATGCTAGCAGTTATACAGATTCTGTTAGATCCATAGATGCCATTGTCTCCTCACAATAGAAAAAAAATGAACCATTGATACACACAACACTACACACGTTTAGCTATACAACTCCACCAGTAGCAAGTCTTTTGAAATGTGTGTGTGTGTGTGTGTGTGTGTGGTATGATTCGGTTTATTTACTATCTATAGAATGACAGAATTGTATAAGGCTTCCAGGATTGGTTCCCAGCATAGGTTGGGAAGGAAGTAATAGGGAGGAGAAATCTTCTCTCTGTAGGATAACGGTGACATTAAGAATCCTACGAGGAATAGAATACTCTGCAAATGCAACATCGTGGTGGGAAAATGAACATGCTCATGTGATAAAATTCCATACACAAGTCAGGTATGATGTGCATGCTGCAATCCCAGCATTTCAGCTGTTGAAGCAGGAAAATCACAAGTTCGAGGCCAGCCTCATCTACATGGTGAATCTTAAGTCTATAGTAAGACCTGGTTACAAAGCATAATCAATACTCAAATGCCCGGAAATACAACCAAAACTAGGAACCGACATTTAAGGCTGTGTCTCACGTGTGATGATAATGCACCACAGTTTTATAAGAGGAGTGAAGGGTATCTGAGATAATGTTTCTTATCCCGGAATTTAAAAAGTTAATATTTGAAAAATACATATGATATGCAAATTGCTTAACTCCAAGCCTTGGAAAAATATATCTTCTAGTGTTTTGATCTGCATCTTCAATTGACTAAGAATACCAGGAATAAAACTTTAATTGGTACAACCCACTTAACCTCTGAAAATCATATTAATACTTGGAGATAGGAGAAATTAAAAATGTCTCCCACAGAATATGGAAATGTCAGTCACTATAAGTGCCAAACTAATAGAAAAATGCATATTCCATTAGTTCCAAGTATCATGTCAGAGTGAAGAAATTGTATCCTGGTATGAAAAGTAGACTTTAATGTGTAGGCTGCCCCTTGACTGAAAAGTTACCTTGAAACTTTCACAACAACCTCTACTCGGGCTTATTAGAAGACATACACCAGAAATTGTACAAAATACATTTCTGACCCTGGCCAGTGTTCACCTTTCAGAGAATCCAGAAGGCTCACATGCTCACAGTCAGAATCCAAAGCCTTTAAGGTCACCTCCTATCCTGACTGGAAGGTTCTGCATAACAGCACTAAGCCCCTAGCTACACCAGAGTTGTACTTAAAGTTTTAATGGGAAGAGTGCATAGGGTGAGAAACAAAACTTTTGATAAAAATAAATCATCTTATAAAGTGTTGGTCGGTGACTTTCTACGTTATAATTCAACCCAGGCTCAAATGTGTCTATTATGTATTACTGGTGCTGGCCAGATTGATTCAAATGGTAACTCTTGAGAAGTGAACAGATACTGAAAGAACAATAAATAAAGACTGGCTATTTAGACCATAAAGGGCTTGAGGTGATCAATTAGTGAGTGACCATGTAGCTTTGAATATTCTTCAAATGAAATGAAGCTACATAGGCACAAATCACCATTATGACCGACTTTAAACCCCGCAGAATCACATCGGACTGTCTAATGGGCATATTTATTATATACCCACAGCATCTGATGGGATTCTCAGGGGTTTAGAGTCATAATTCAATGCTCAAGCCTCCAAATTCATATCCTAATAATTCGGCACAATGAACTAAGTGGGGATTCTACCTCTTTAAACCATGGAATATTAGAAGCTTTTAATATTTCATACACAAGTGTGTGTGTGTGTGTGTGTGTGTGTGTGTGTGTGTGTATTACCAAATCCTAGAGCTAATAAAGATGGCTCTAATGCTTCCAACTAATATTTTCAATATGCGGTAAAATAATCAATTTGTCCAATTTTAAGCAGCGTAGCTCCATGAATGAGGTATTTGGCATGGAACCTGATTTAAAATGCATCCCTTCCCCGAGTGATTGAACCATTGTAATGAGAATTTATAATTTGTAGTATATTACAGGAGGAAATGAATTGAACTTCTCTATCAAAATTATTCATGGACCAAAATCTTTCTTTGCTCGAACACACAGAAACTGGCAGACAAATGCAATTACATTAGATAGGCTGCCATCCAGAACAACTGAAGAATGCTATTTATCCGATCTTAGCAATTTAAGCTTACCCTGCTCCCATGGCTGAGTACAAACACCGGCCCGTGACCAGCACATTAGTACCACAAGGCTATCCCAGATGCCATTGCTGGAAATCAATAGAGAGAGGTTTATTGGGTCCAGGCTGCTTCATTTGAACACAATTGTCAAAATCAATCCGTGTCTAACTTAATTTGCAATTTGATTTGTACCTACAATGCTTTTGTAGATTAGACAACTGATTATGAAGTACCAATTTATTCCTGGAGGAAAAAAATGGAGCTTTTGAACAAATATCATTATTACCTTCCACAGACATGAGCACCTAGTACCTCCAAAATACATAAATTATTCATTAAAGTAATAAACGAGAGCACTGTTTTGTGAAAAGTGGCTCCGATAAATATATTGCTTATGACAACTTTGTGACATTTAAAAAAAACTCCTCAACTTACGAGAATATTCAGGTTATGAATTTAAACCAAACGGTTTCACCTTGCATGTGGGGCTGAGTTTATGTAGAGAGAGGCTGTTCACAAAATGTCACGACAGTTGAACCTTGAAACGGTCTCTAATGTAAATGAAGTTGAATGCTTTCTCTGTAAAGACAAGTACAGCCCATCTCACCTACAGAGACTACCCGTGCACTGCCATTACAAGCCACATGGTCACCTTGATCTTCGTGTGTTCAAACATAAATTATAAAATGCCTCCTAAATTTTAAAACAGGCACTCCGGAATCTATGGAATTTCTAAAAATGAAAATCTGAAAGATGTTGGAGGAAGGAAGTGCTTGCTGATTCAAATTTGAATGTGTACTGGATAGCTATCTGTGTGTTGATTTCAATCTCATAAAAAATCACTAGGAGTCATTAAAGAGTGAAGTCCTAGAAAGAAAGGCTACATTTTCAAAACTACTATTCTCAATTCTTCCAACTTGGTCAAGTGACAGTTTCTTTCCCTGAATATCAGTGTGTGTGTGTGTGTGTGTGTGTGTGTGTGTGTGTGTGTGTGTGTGTGTGTGTATGTATATATATATACAGCAGATTAACGACAGGCTGCCATGCCTATACCCAGGACTAGTCTGCTCCTTCCCCAAACCATGAAGTGCTGGTGATGCTTGGCTCATTCATTGGTGGACAGCACCTACATTCTCAGTTGCTTATTTACCAGATCCAAAGTCGTGAGTTCTGTCAGCATACCAACCCTTAGCCACTGCCCTCAAAGCTAATAAAGCCTTGTCACAGGTCAGACAACTCTGCTAGCACAGTAAAAGCGAAGTGTGTGTTGTACATTATCAATAAATCGACAGGAAAGGGAGTGGAATTGTTTTACCCATCCTGATAGTAGTGAATCGGAGGCTTGGGTAATTTGCACAATTGTTTTTAAGTCACAGAGCTACTAAGTGGCAAGATGGAGATTCACCACGTCTTCAGCCTCTGCAGCCCACATTATTAAGGACACTGCATTCTGTCTCCTTTTATGATCCAGAGCCTCACAGCCCCTTCCAACATAGCCAACTCTTTCAGAAGTCCTCAACACGTACGTATATCTGGAAGGCCTTGTCTCACCTGTAACCATCTAGAAACTGATGGCCCAGCCACCATAAAAACTCAACATATTATGGTTTACAGATCAACTTAGAAGGTAACTCTGCAAACATCACAAGGAGCAGTAAGTCTTCTAATGGTTATAGTCTCCAAAGTTGGTGACACTAGAGGACAGCTTATATTTGGCACAAATAGGAAGAGGATGGATTTTTAAATAAGCCTTGGCAATTTATTGCTCATTAAGTGGTTAATAGTTTGGGGCAACATCTTCATCAGAAGGTAACGAGGTAAGTATATTGCCTCCAAAATGAACACATTTACATTTATGCTTCCAAGAGTAAGTGCGAGCTAATCTTGGGAACTGTATACATTACAGTGGGAGAACATCAGCTATAGAGTCAGACCTACCTAGATATGCAACTATTCATATTGCTTAAGAAATATAAATCCTAGGACATGATAGGACTGTCTGTTTCTTTATGTTTAAAACAGGAGGGAAGCAGGGAGCTGAGGAGAGGGCTCAGTCAGTAAAGGACTGGCTGAAGGGTGAAGGCCTATGCTAGCTCTCCAGAAGGTCCTTTGAAAACAGCTAGGTGTCTTAGGGGGATCCCTGGGGATCTGTACCCTTCTAGTTTAGAGAAGTTCAGCCAGCTCCTGGCTCAGTGAGAGACCCTGCCTCAAATAATAGAGAAGAGAGCAGTAGGCACAGCTAATTCATCCATCCCTAGTGTGAATACTGAAGAATTCTGGTCTGAACCTGCAGCTCTCCTTCAGATTTGCACAGCACTGTCTGTATATGGACTCCACGCAAATATGAACACCCAAAACAACAGCAGCAAAATGACTAGATTTGGGTTTTTTTTTTTTTGCCAGATTAAAGAAGAAAAGAAATATGACAATGTAAACACGGGAACTGGGAGAATGACGCCTTCCAAACCCTTCTTCCATCCTTCCTGTGAGTGCTAAGACTCCATTATGGAATCCTTAATGAGAGAGGCTTCATGAGGCCATCCAAAGTATTTGTCGCACTCACCGTTTTGGCTCTGACTAACCAGGAACCAATTTTTAAGGAGAAAGTGGCAGGAAACTGAAGAGCACCTATAAACATGGTACGTCCCTTACGAAACACTGTCAGAGGTTAACAGCATAACTGACCTATTCATAATCCTCCCTAACACTGCTACGTAACGCAGATTCCCCTGCTTAGAAGGAAAATTGAGGTTACCCCAGGTGCCCTTTTAGAAAGAACCAGCACAGGGCAGTAGAAAAACATCAGTGTGTCATCCCCAAAGTGCTTCTCTACACAGATCCCCCATGGCGGCCATCTCATAAGGAGGTAATAAAGCTGCCCTTCATAAATTTACAGTACGTAATTGAGAGAGCGAGCCCCATCGTTGCCTCTGAACGTGGACGTAATCCAAGTGGTTAAAAGAGGAGCATTCCTGGCAGAAGGAATGGCGTCCTCTAGAGCTCAGAAACCTTAAATCGAAGCCAGTTGGGCCTGCAGACGCTGCAAGCCCACACAGTTAGATTGCTGGCGAGTCCAGTGGAAAGCGTAGCCAGGAACAATACCAAGTTTCAGCGAAGCCTCTAAACCTGATGGTCCCTCCACATGTTTTAAACATATGTTTAGCCCAGCATGGTTTAATGACGACAGCTGAAGAGCCTCTTCAGAAGCTGTCAGGGATGGCATTGTAAAAGCCCTTTATGACTGTCTCACGCCGGTAAGGATGTGTGCCTCATGTTAGTGTGAAACGTGCCTGTGTGGATGCAATGTGGACCTGGAGAATGATGACACGTCTCTGATGAGGCGGGACCACTACCCGTCGGCCAATCCTGCAGCCAGGCGCCCTAGAGCTGGAGGTTCTTGCCCTATCATCACAGGATTGCACTGTCTCGTTTCCCTGGGAGTTACCTAGGAAATATTCAGCCATCGTTAGAACGTCTTTGTTTAGAGTTCTCTAAAGAAAGTAGTACCCAATGGAGTACTACTCAGCTATTAAAACAATGACTTCATGAAATTCATAGGCAAATGGATGGAACTAGAAAATATTATCCTGAGTGAGGTAACCCAATCACAAAAAAACACACACAGTATGCACTCACTGATAGGTGATATCAGCTCAAAAGCTTGGATTATCAAAGATACAATCCACAGACCACATAAAGCTTAAGAAGAAGGATGACCAAAGTGCAGATGCTTCAGTCCTTCTTAAAAGGGGGAACAAAAATATTCATAGGAGGGGATATGGAGACAAAGTTTGGAGCAGAGACTGAAGGAAAGGCCATCCAGAGACTGCCCTACCTGGGGATCCAGCTTATATACATACAGCCACCAAACCGAGACATATTGCTGACACCAAGAAATGCATGCTAACAGGAACCTGATAGAGCTGTCTCCTGAGAGGCTCTGCCAAAGCCTGACAAATACAAAGGTGGATGCTCACACCCAACGTTTGAACTCAGAACAGGGTCCCCAGTGGAGCAGTTAGAGAAAGGATTGAAGGAGCTGAAAGGGTTTGCAACCCCATAAGAACAACAATGCCAATGAACCAGAGCTCCCAGGAACTAAACCACCATCCAAAGAGTACACATGGGTAGACCCATGACTCCAGCTACATATATAGCAGAGGATGGCTTTGTTGGGCACCAAAGAGAGGAGAAGTCCTTGGTCCTGCCAAGGCTGGACCCCCAGGGTAAGGAAATGTCGGGGTGGGGAGGCAGGAAGGGGTGGGTGGATGGGTGGGGGAACATCCTCATAGAAGAAAGGGGAGGGGAGATGAGATAGGAGGTTTATGGGAAACTGGGAAAGGGGATTACACTTGAAATGTAAATTAAAAAATATCCAATAAAAAATAAATAAAAGAAGAATAAAAAAATAAAAGAAAGTAGTATGGCAATTGTCTCAATTGGCTGGTCACCGTGAAGACTACTCAGAACAGGTAACTTAGTGTTTCTAAATCATATCATTGAAGATTCCTGTTATTGCCCAAAGAGAAAAACATGTCCTAGAAATGATTCATTGAGAGTCATTAGTTATTAGTAATAAGATGTGTCCCACAGTCCAAGGCTAAAAGGAAAATTAGTAATTCACTCTAAACTGGGACTGCGACTTTGAGGATGTCTCCGGAGCAAGTGTTGTCAACTGACATCAGTTTGGTGCACATGACTCAACTCCGGAGATGTAAAATTGAACAACTTTCTCAAACACATTTTCATGTCTGAGCTAAGCAGTTTTTCTTTTGTTAATAATTTCTCTTTATTCTTGAGAATCTCATACATTTTCTCCCTCCTCTTTTGTTTCTGTTTAATAACCCACTAATTACAGTTAGTGCTGTTCACATTGCATGGGTATAGGGCCATCCTCTGCAGCACGGGGAAACTTCCAGTGTCTCCTTCCCTGGGGAACTGCCACCTGCCAAGAACTCCTTGGTAACAAGGAAGGCCTGGGGAGTCCTTCCTTCCCCATCTCTTCAGACATTCTGGCTGGCTTGACATTGTGCAGATCCTGTACAGGTAACCACAGCTGCTGTGATGTCATGAAGGGCCCTACTATGTCCAGATGACAGCGTTTCACAGAGCTTTCATCCATCCTCCGACTCTTTCTCTCTTTCTGCCTCTTCTTCCAAGACGTTCCCTGCGTCCTAGAGGGGGGAGATGATGAAGATGTCCTGTTTGACCCTAAGCACTCAATATCTTACCATCAGCATTGTACCTGGGTTCCTACCTATTCCATACATTCTAAACTTGGGTAGCTAAATATCCCAGGACCTTGATGGGCTGGTTGACTGCCATTTTAGGATTCTCCTGTGAGTCTATAACCCCTAAAATTGGTCCATCCTTGATGATGCAGTGTGGCTCCATATGTAGTCCTGCTCCTGATGAAATATATCTGTGAAACAGGAGACTTGGCCTCCAGTCCTCACTGAAAATCCCACATTTTTTTAAATGAATCTCTTAAGTTGGCATATGAAGTAATGGAGTACATCATGACATTTCATGCACATATTTCAATATACTTTGTTCTTTTACATCCCCCTTTCCCGGTATCCCCCCCCCATCTTCAGAACCATTTCATATCTCATGTATTCGATTACCTTCACTTTCCACATTCTCCATCCCATAAGATCTATCCATCCTTTTCTCATGGTCGTTGTTATACCTTCATCAAACACACACACACACACATATACAGAGAGAGAGAGAGAGAGAGAGAAAGAGAGAGAGAGAGAGAGAGAGAGAGAGAGAGAGAAAGTGATATAAATTTGAATCTAGATCCCATGTATGAGAGAAAACACAAGGTATTTACCTTTCTGTGTCTGGCTTACTTCTCTTAACAATGATTTCTAGCTCTATCCATTTCTCTTCCTTGCTGGATAAACTCCATTGTGCATATGTGACACATTAAGCTGTCCATGGACATCTAGGCTGCCTCTGCTTCCTAGATTTTGTAAGTCATAATGCTATAAACATGGATGCATAGCTGTCTTTGTGGTGCTCTTCACTTAGCGTCCATTGGCTATACGCCAAAGAGTAGTACAGTTGGGTCATACGGTAGTTCTATTTTTAGTTGTCTGTGGAACTGGTTTCCAATGTGGCTGCTCTAGGTTCCATTTCTACCAGTTTCAAACCCTCTGGCTTTTATAATGGGCAGTGGTAACAAGAAGCCATACAGTCTAGAGAGGTTAAGCTCCTGAAGGCCTGTCCACCTAAAGAATGATTTGACAGCCATGCCAAATGGCAGTTGCTGCTACTGGTAGTCTCAATTTTTCCCGTCTGGTCTCAGTGAGCTTGACCATATTTTCTGGTGACTGAATCCTTACCACTTACTCACTTTCAGTAATTATTGCCACAGTTTAGCTTAATTAAATTAAAATTAAGAAAACTTAAATGTAACCAGTCATTTGGAGGCCAAAGGAAATAGAAAGCAGAGATCTGTGAGCAGAACCTTCTGCTTCAACTAGACTGCAGGCAGGCAGAGGGGAGAAGCAGAGGCATTAAAAATGGCCAGTCAGTTGGAGAGAAGGGCCTTAAAAGTCTGAAAATGAATAAAAGCAGGTAGGTGGGCATTGAGGAGGACATCTGCTATCTCAGAACTAAAGAGACAGAGGCAGGACAACTGTGAGTACAGGGTTATGCAGCTAAGACAAACTCAACAAGCTGATTTTTTAAATGTAGGAAAGATCCCTATTTTCTTGCATTCTTCCAAATAAGCAACTAACGTAGGTCGTTTTGGGGTTTCCTTTAGTTTTCCCACTTTCAAAAAGAACATGATTCTCTTAGAAAAATGTCACGTCTCACGGTGTTATGACACTGTTTTACTAAGAACGATGTTTCCTAGTGGCTATCTAGATAATACGCTACCCTAACAGAACAAGCCTCTCCCGAGAGCTACAAAATCTTTCTACCACTGTTATGAGCCCAAAACTTTCGGTTAGTTTGAGCAGATTTTCGTTTTTCTTTTCTCTTTCCTGTGGTCAATAGTTCATCATTTTCTCTGCATCTTCTTGGCTTAATGCAAAGAGCAACCACTGAAAATCTGGCTCAGAAATACTCATGAACATAATAACCTCCATATGCACCCCGTTCCCGGCTGCTAAAGAACTTCCACTTATCTCATATAATCTTTACAACAGCTCATTAGGTTGGGAGATGTAGTACTTCAATAAAAGCGCTGAACCCAGACACCACATAGGACAAAGCTGCTTCTTCTAGTATAATGTATTCTAGTACAATGGGATACCAGGTCTTACTTCCCAACTACACCCACATACTTCAATGTGCTAATACACCTCACATATGTTCAAACATTTTATTTTCATTGGTGAAATATTTTCCTGGCCTGGTTATCTCACTAAACATTAGCTTAGGGCCACAGTTTCAACATACGATTGTCAGAAAATGTTTAGCCTCGAGTTTTCTTCCACTTATTGAGACATATATCTATCCAAGAACATTTACACATTTGAGTATTAATCAACCATTAAAAACAATGGCATTTTGCAATTGCAAGCAAATTGATAGAACTAGAAAAGATCATCCTGAATGAGGTAAATCAGACCCAGAAAGACAAACATGGCATGTACTCATTTATAAGTGGACATTAGTCATAAGATACATGATAACCATGCTACAAATCATAGACCCAAAAAGCTCGGTAACAAGGAGGGCCCTAGAGGTGATGCTTGAATCACACAGAGAAAGGGAAATGTATTAGACATCAGAGGTGGATGGAGGGAGGGTACTGGGTGAGGGAAGAGGTGGGGATGGAAACAGGAGGAATGACATGGGGGTAGACAGAAGGAGAGAATACTGGGAGAGACAACTAGCTTCGGTGGGGCATCTCTGGAACAAGCTGAAAACCTAGGACAATGGAAACTCCCAGGATTCTTTGATGTTGACCCTAGCTAAGACTCCTATCAATGAAGTTTATGAAGCCTGAACTTACTATCTCCTATAACCAGACAAGACTTCAAACAGAAGGATTGGGACACCAACCCAGCCACAAAACCCTAGACTCACAATATGTCCTGCCTACATGAAGGGCCAACTTCCCTCAAATTCTTCCAATGATTGTCTCAGCTTGAGACCCGTGCCATGACAGGGAGTCCTCCCCTGACATCATTAATGATATTCTGCTATACTTGCAGACTGGAGCTTAGCATAACTGTCACAGAGAGGCTTCACCCAGCAATTAATGGAAACAGATGCAGAGACCCACAGCCAAACATTAAGAAGAGCTTGAGAAATCTTGTGGAAGAGAGGGAGGAAGAATTGAAGGAGCCAGAGGTTCCAAAGACTCAACAAGAAAACCTACAGAATCAACTAACCTGGGCCTACAGGGACTCACAGGGACTGAACTGCCAACCAGAGAGCAGGCATAGGATGGATCTAGACCCTCTGCACAGAAGTAATAGTTGTGCAGCTGGGTCTTCATGTAGGACTGTTTCTGAATGACATTGTCAGCCTTTGGATCCCTTTCCTCTAACTGGGCTGCCTCATCTGGCCTCAATAGAAGAAGGTGCCCCTAGTCTTACTACAACTTAATATGTTAAGGCTGGTTGATAACCACAGGAGCCCACCTCTTCTGAGAAGAAGGGAAAGTGAGATGAATGGGAGGGGGATGAGAAGGGGAGACTTGGAAGAGACAAGGGAGGGGAAGCTGTGATTGGGTTAGAAAAGAAATAAATAATTTAAAAAATGAAAGTTATGTCTATGTTGAGAACAGAAGGCACAATAACAATAACAGCAAGAATGATACAGTAGACACACACACACACACACACACACACACACACCTTATTGACAAATATGTGCTGAGACCCATAGTGGGTACCCAAAACCTTAGATCGTACCAAATCTTATATGAGCTTAGATACCACCATACCTAATATGATAAATGAGAAGGTACCAGTAAGTGAATAGTGGGGAGGATAACGGACACAGAGTAGATACACTGGCTTAAAGGATGATTTCTGTCTTGGGTAGACATAATGAGATGGTATAAGATTTTGTCATGTTACTCTGACTAGCGCACAATTTAAAACTTAGAAGTTGTTTCTTCCTGGAATCTTGAACTGATTATTTTTTAACTACAATTGACCCAGTTAACTGAAACTGTGGAAAGTTAAAACACATCAAGATGGGACCTTTGTAATGACAATTACTCATCAACATAGAAGACCTTTGTCTTAATTAGAGTTTTACTGCTGTGAACAGACACCATGACTAAGGCAAGTCTTATAAGACGACATTTAATTAGGGCTGGCTTACAGGTTCAGAGTTTCAGCCCATTATCATCAAGGCAGAAACATGGTATGATCCAGGCAGGCATGGTGCAGAAGGAGCTGAGAGTTCTACATCTTCATCTGAAGGCTGCTAAGAGAAGATTACCTTCTAGGGAGCTAGGATGAAGGTCTTAAAGTCCACTCCTACAGTGACGCACTTCCTCCAACAAGGCAACACCTCCTAATAGTGCCAATACCCAGCTCAAGAGTATTCAAATCATCACAACATTATAATAGCCAATACCCAGCTCAAGAGTATTCAAATCATCACAACATTATAATAGGCAGTATATTGTATCCTTATAACAAGTCTGTATGTAGTAAGTTATTAGAATTCTTATTTAGTATTAGAGAAGAAAAATGAGTCTCGGCAAAGCTGAGCAACTTTGTAGGGCCCTAGGTCAGGTGACAATGGCGTGGGTGTTAAAGCCGATCCCAGCTGTACTCAAAGCCCATAAGGCCCTAGATTCCCAGTCGCCAGTGTGACATTTCTCTTGTCATTTTCACTCCTTCAGAGTGTGGCATTAATTGTTAAAGAGCCAAAAATAGTTGCCTTACACTGTTCATACAGGAAATCTGTTTTCCTATTCAATGCTCACTCCCCTTCTTCCTCCAAAGGAGGTTTTCACTACCCTCATTTCTCTTGGTTTAGTGGCTGGGAAGAGTGGACATTATAAACCCCGTTGCTGGCAAGCTATTGTCCCTCACAACAGCATCCTCTTTCGAGACAACTCGCTCATTCATGCACTGCCCTGCGATTTTGCTGGCCTCCTGGACACATTCCAAAAGCCCTTAATAACTTTAACTTCTAAGGAGAAACTCTCCCATTTTGACTTGCTCAGGGTGAAAGGCATACAACTGTCATTCATCCCAGCCACTGTCTCCTGTCATCTCTGAGAAGTGTCTCACTTTCAAAGTGGAAGTGTTCGCTTTGTATTTCTCACCTCTCACTCCCCCATTCCTACTTCCACCCCTCCTCTGTCCCTCAAGCAACCTCATCCTTCACCCTTTCTTCACCAAACTAAAGGCCTCAGAGACAAGCCTCCTGTCTCTTTTGGACTTCCATTTTGTCCCCTCATCCCTGTCCCCTCTATGAAAAATAGATTCAATCTTCGTAATCTATAAACCCTTTCTCACCAACTCATTAAAGTTCAAATCGTTCTCCTCCGTTTACTGATCATTTGCATACTTGAAACTTAAAATTTGAACAAATCCTTACTCACATAAATGAGCAACGTGGGCCAATAACAAACACATATTTAAAATATTTCATTACAGATGTGAGTGCTACATGATGCTGTGACACTGCTTAAATCATCGGGGATAGAGTGAAATAGAGCACATCTTCGACGTCTCCACCTCAGGAAGCCACTGCCTTTGAGTTCAGAATGGCTCTAAATTCACTCCCCTCTGTCCTCCAAAGTATCCTGGCCCAGAACTAAGCCATCTTCCGTGCTCACCCAAACGAAACAGTATCTCCGTATTATGTGAGAGCCTGGCTTTTTACCGTTTCACACAAATATTTCTCTTAAACCATGTTTTAACCCAAAAGTGCGACTCTGTCTCTGATATAATTCAACTTTTAAAATTGGTATAAATCTGTGGGGACTGGAGAGATGGCACAGCGGTTAAGAGCACCGGGTGATGTTCGATTCCCAGCACCTACATAGTGGCTCACAACCATATCTGAATCCAGCGTCAGAAGATCTAACGACATCTTCTCACCTCTGTGGGGACTGGGTACACACATGAAGGCAAAATATTCATACACTAAATAAAATGTCTAATATTCCCATAAGTTTAAAGCCACTCTGAGTTGTAGACAAAAGCCCTGTCACAAATAAATAATAAATAAATAAATAAATAAATAAATAAATAAATAAATAAATAAATAAATCAGGGCCCCAAATGGCAGAATAGCAGAGGACATGGAGGTACTTTTTTCTAAGACCTCATTTACTGGGACCCACATGGTAAAAGGAAAGATTGATTATTGCAAGTCATCCTTTGAGTCCTACATGCAAGCTGTACATGTGCATGCACACACACACACACACACACACACACACACATATAAACACATACACACACACAAACTCACACACACATATAAACACATACACACACACAAACACACACATGCACATATAAACACATACACACACAAACACACACACATAAACACATATACACACATACACACACATGCACACACATAAACACACACACACACACACGGATGCACACACACAAAATATCCACATGCATAGATAGTGTACAACAAAACAAAGATTACACATTTATGCCAATAAAAATACGTAGATGACTGCTATTTTGCATAAAACTTATTCAGGTTTAAGCAAGATTATTTTTTCAAATCAGAAATTCTAATAATATACCTTTGGTGAGAAAAAAGAGAATACTTAAAATCATTAAATATTTGAATAAAGTAGGAAGATCCATTTTTTGTCAAATGGGAAAAAATAGATATTTGTCTGTGAGACACAACTACTCTCCTTCGGATATACTTTTGTGGATTTATCCACATTGCTTATACCTATTTACATTAAAAAGCATACACATCACTAAGAAAAGTGTGAGTGAGGAAAGCTTATTGTGGAATATCGGCCCTTTCAGAAAAGTATTAAATCTAAAAGAAGATTTAGCTTTCATGAGTCAACATAAAATCAACCACCGCAGTCCATCAACCACTGAATAAGTACCTCGGGCTGAGTGTCTGAGAAAACAGTAAGAAACAAACTTGCAGTCTTTCCAGAGACTGGGTTCCTTTCCTGCTCTCTCTCATCCTCCTCCAGGGGGCAGTACAGTTCTGAGGATCAGTCTGGCCTCTGTCGCCCTGGCTAGAATCCCCTCCCTCTCTGCTTCCCTGTCGTGAACTAGGACACCACTTTAAGCTGAAACTTAGTTTCTCACGCAAAAAAAAAAAAAATGAACAGAACCAGCAAGATTGTTGTACAGATGAAATGAGAAAATGGACAAGACGCAACGTGTTGATCAATACTATACACCCATTCTCTTTATAAACGCTACACTCATTTTCTCCATGCTAGTTTCACTGAGCATAATTTATTGAGCTTATATATTTTAAAATATATAATATATATTTATACATATTAGGCATGTAGGTAAAGACACTAGAAACACAACACATCTATCCCTTATCTCCATAAATCCAGTCAGCTGTGAGAAATTAGACCAGTAAGACCTTAAGATCCATACATGAAGAATTACTAAAGTACAGGAGAGAGAGGGAAATATCTCCAGTGGATTTGGAGGAGGGGGTCCATCTTGCCATTGTGATGGTAAATAGAGGGATAAAATTAAGTTGGGGTTGAAAATACCACCTCCCAGTGTCTTGCTACCCATTTCCCCCACCATGAGTACATCCCTAGAGGTTTAAACAAAGCTATATGGTCAGGATTCAGCCACTTAATGCTCTTTCCTAGTCCCGAGTTCTTAAGAGAGAAGTGAATCCCTGAAGAGTCAGAGCATAGCTGGCTCTAGTGGGCGATGAGCAGATCTCAGAGGAGGACGGAGGTTTACTGATGCTGAGGCTGCTCCCAGCAGGAGACTGGGGGATCCCCAGCCGGTTACCATCTCCCTGATTCCCCCATCTCCTTCTGAATCTTATTTCTAAAACCCCGGTCAATATCTAAGACCCCCTTAGAGCAGTGATTCTCAAGCTTCCTAACACTGCAACTTTATATAGTCCCTCATGGTTGGTGACCACCCAACCATAAAACTATTACTGAGATATATATATATATATATGTGTGTGTGTGTGTGTGTGTGTGTGTGTGTGTGTGTGTGTGTGTGTGTGTGTGTGTGTATGATATGCAGAATATATGATATGGGATACCAAAGGAGGTCACAACCCACAGGTTGAGAACCTCTGCCTTAAATGCCTGTCTAGCTACTTATTTTTCTGTATACCTTAGAAGTTTTCTATTCTTGACAACCTTTTAGCCTCACCTGACCCAGCGAGTCACAAAGTGACTGTCCCTCTGATTTTCCAACTGACCTCTGACTGTCGTTTGCACTTATGCTATGATAGCCATTTTCTTGCCTTTTCTCAGTATGAAGAGTGTCTTGATTGTGACACTACTTTATTGTTGCAAATCACATGTCAAGAAAAAGCACTGTCTAAATTTTAATTTATCAAAAGAACCAATTGTTCCCCCTTCCTCTGTGACTCATTCCTCCCAGACAGGGTTTCCTCATTCTTCATTCTTTTCATTTTATAATACACAACAAAGAATAGGTAAAGCCTACGCTGGGAAGATCAAGAAATAGAGAAATGAGGCATTGTTTTCTAGGTTCCCGAAGGGGTCCACAATCCACTGCTATCCTTGTCCTCCTCTTAATAATCGGTTGATCAGGCAGACCTCCTTGGTCAAATATCAGCAATTAGGTACTCGATGTGGTGGCCTGGGACAAGGGCCCAGCCTACTCACTGTCATTGTTGAAGGGGCCTGAGGTGAAGATGCCAATCCTCTACCAACCCTTAAGGTCCTAGGGGGGAAAAACACACGCCTTGAAAATCACTTACATGAATACAGTAAGAATAGAAGACGAGGAGGAAAAGAATAACATAAAAATAACCTTCCTATTTAAGCTGTAAGCCAGCCTACAAAAGCTAGACCTTGGCACTTCCGTATTCCCAAATGTCTCCCTGCCACCCCTTATCACTTTCCAGCTGTCTCCAGATTTTATTTTGTATCCACTTTAGCTATGAGGTCACAGTTAATCCTTGAAGAATGTGTCTCGCTATAAGCAGAAACCTGATTCTTTCTGGGGACCAAAAGAAAAAAAAAAAAAAAAAAAAAAAAAAAAGAAGAAGAAGAGTAGACCTTGGGAAAACTGCAGTTGCTTTGGCATGTGCAGAGTGAGCTCTTGGAGTCACTGGACCTAGAATGTCCCGTCTGTGAGACCGTCAAAAGGTTACTGCTCCCTGGAGGGCCGAGCCTGTTCCTCTAAGCCCCTCCCACTGACTCATGTCAGCCTGACTGCAGCTGCTCAAAAGGATGGGAATTTAAAAGCTGCCCCACACAAGTGCAGGAGCTGTGGCCAGAACAGCCTCAAGATAGAACGGAAAGTCGCCTACTGTGGGGAGGAAGGGCCATCAGTGGCGAAACAGTGGAATGCAGGGTTAATAGAGAAGATGGAAAGAAGTAGGAAGGAAATCACAGGCTCTCAGAGCGGCAAACTATTTTGCCCTTTGACCTTGAAAAAGAAAACCTCAGAACTTCAGTTTCCCTCTTTTGGAGGGATTTTCTTGGACCTGAAACTTTCCCTAGAAATCAGGACCAATAAGTTGCCCATCATACCATTGATCTAATATTTTTTATCAATGCCCAAAAGAAACTTCAAAAGGAAGTTTTACTTTTGCTTCATTGTTATTATTTCCACCCTAAGAACATCGCAGAGTTTCCCAGGGAAAGTGCGTCTTAGCTCTCTGGTCTGGAAGTGCTCAGAAAAAACAAGGTGAACAGCTGCAGTGAGTGCCACAGGGCAAGCCCCATTTCTGCAGAGATCTTCCCTCTGCCCCTTTCCGCGCTCCCTCTTGGAGTTCTGTAGTTTTCCCATTTAGCTCATCAAACAGGAACATGAATTCACAAGCAGCCATCCAGTGTATAAAAGGGAACATGGCTATTTTTGTCAGTTATTCTACCTTCAGAGATAGAAAGGACAGACGGGAGATGGAGGAGGTAAAGCTGGAGAGATGCTCTCTGGGTGTGAGCTTTGATGCTCAACATTCCCGCAGAGGACAGGGGTTCAATCCCCAGTGCTCACTTGACAGCTAACCACCGTCTATAATTCTAGAGCCAAGGGGTCTGATACCTTCTTCCGATCACTGCGTGTGCATACACATGGTGCGCAGACATGTATACAGGAAAAAACGCCCTTACACATAAAATTAAATATACAAAGGAAGCCATCTGCACTGCACTGAAATCTCCATGACATGTTTTATGGGGACTTCCTGTTTATGGGGACATCACAGTTCTTCCATGAAACTCATCAAACCTCACAGTGAGACACTGGAGATGGGAATGTATAAAATACTGGAAATTTCCCCGAAGACGCCTTAGTTTACTAGAAAAGTAACTGCAATGGTACTTGCTTCACCTGCTTCGCTACGCTGAAGCCCTTAACCCTAGACAGAAACCTCTTCCGTGTTTGTGTGAGAATGCCTGCCTTGCTAGAAATGGTGTCTTCCAGAACCTTTCTTCTTCTGTGAGGAAAATATGCTGTCCTTCCTTAGAGTTGATCCAGCCTGAGAGCACTTCAGAATGAGTCTCTTGCTCATGCCTGGAACCCCATCACCACCGGCCCTAGACAGGCATCCCCAGACAGCTTCCTGAGGCTTGGCCCCGGGATCTTCCTTAGGTGGGTCTTGTGGAAAGCCGGACTGATTTATTTTCTGCCAGTTCCCCAGTACATTTCCACAATGATCTGAAACTATTTATAACCGCTTTACTTCCTGGAATGTTTTTGCTGCGCCAAGGAAACTTCTGAAGTTTAAGGACGTCACTTTAGAACTGGCTGCTTTGGCGCTGGTCCTGCTTTCTTTTTAAATTCTGGAATAACAACAACAACAACAACAACAACAACAGCGAAGTTTCCAAAACTGTGGTTAAACTGTCTCTATTAAATTGACTTTCGTTTGTTTATTTATTTTTGATAAAATTGTGCCTCTTCAGCAAGACTCTTAGCTCTTAGAGGGCAAAAAACTATGCCAGCTATTTGCTGGTTGGCTTGTTCATCCCTTGCTTACCACCTCACTCCTTCCTGAGGCCCGCCCGTAGCCCCTACACACAGTGGGGTGCTCCCACAGCAGCACATAGGTATCGGACTCAACTAGGTATTTTGACATTAATATTTGTGTTTGGGGTGGCCAATGCTTTTAGCTCTACAGACAAATGTAAACGGAGGTGTTCGAAGTTTGGCCAGTGGAATACAAACTGATCTGTTTCTCAGAGCTAAAAACCTGTGGACTGGTCAGGGGTACATTGTCCCCATACGAGAATGCAGGATAATACCACACGGACTTGTCATTGAACAGTCGTACACATCGATCCAGCCCCTTCATCCAACCAGCCTCGTGTTTACATCCTTCGCGGATGTGTGTAATGTGTCCAGATATTTGACACTGCACCACAAAATTCTCATGTGACCGAGCAAGCCTCATTCTGGGGGTGGGGGGCAGGGCTGTTGTGGTTTGCCCTGAAGTTATCCGTATTTTGATGCTAATTCCACTGCCCCAAGGACAGCTGCCTAGTCACTACTCAGGAATCAGGTGACTTCACCAGAACCTTTTCCCCATTGAATTTGTAAAGTACAGGTGAGGGGCAGGTACAGGATAGACGGAGGCCTGTCATTGGAGGAGAAGGATGGGTGGGAGGGAAAGTTTGAAGGAAGAGGAGGAGACTAGGAACAAAAAGGAAGAGAGGGCAGAGAGAAGGTGAGAAGCCAGGCAGGTGATGTTAAGATTCTGCTCTGTGTATTTACAGGTTGTTATTAATGTTCTAAGGGATGGATGGTACCGGCTTTTGTATGTTTAAGTGGGCAATTATATCTTACCAATTGGGTCAAAGGTTATCGTGTTTTGTGTTCTTTTATGTGAGGGTTTGAGTGCAGGAAAGTGTGCGGCTGGGATGTGTTTCCGCCAAGATATCTTGGGGCACTGAGGTGCCGGACCTAGTGGGGTAAAAGGCAACAATACTTTTTTATTTTTTATATTTTTACAACAACATGGGGCAGGCTGAACAAGCCCGCAGGTGTATTCTGCTCTTTTCGTGATATACATATACACATTTTCTTTTGTGCTCTGCTATTACTTCTTGCAATAATATGTATGCTGCACATTGTTCTAACTATTAAACCAGGCTGTCTTTGTACACGTTTGTGGATTTTGAATTTTTTAAAACTAGGCAGATGGCACTAGAGGGTGAAAGCACTCACTGCCAAGCCTGACAACCCAATTCAGTCTCCAAACCCAACAAGGTAGAAGAGAACCTACTCCAGGAAGTTCTCCCTGACTGCCGCATGCCGCTTAGGTATTCATACAAACACACACTGAATAGGCGTAGAACTTGCTTATTTTTATATTTAACTTTTTTTATTTAAAATTAACCATGCTGGAGGTGAACGCATGGGCACACACACACACACACACACACACACACACACACACACTAGCAGTCCATAAATATTTATTTGTTTATGAACTTATGACTTTGCTTTATTAAAATAGGAAGCTATCATTAGATAGTGTAGATTGGACGGTTAGACTCAGTTCCTACCTCATGAGCATTCTCGCACCTAGATTGGATTATAAATTTGAGCTGAGATATGTTGAACTCCCTTGGGAACTGTGCGGGGGTAATATTGACTGTCGCTTTGAATCTGGAATCAACTGGGAGACAAGGTCTGTGAGGATCTTTCCTAGAAGCATTCCCTCCATGCCCCTGCATCAGCTGCTGCCTCCAGGTTCCTGCCCTGTTTGAGTGCCTGCCTTACTTTCCTTAGTGATAGACTGTCATCTGAAGGTGTAAACTGGAACAGAGCCTTCTGTCCCCGACTTGCCTTGGTCATGGTGCTTCATCACAGCAATAGAAACCTTAACCAAACCACCAATGCAGGAATATGGACAGAGATTATGCAATTGTCTGCGCGCGCGCACGCGTGTGTGTGCGCGCGTGCACGTGCGTGCTTATATTCAGACTTTTGGTTACTCTACTGTAAAGTATGTGTTTTTCATCTGCATCCCAACCAGAACCTGGTCTCTCTGACTTAAGAACAGTAGAAAGCTTAGGAAACATCGCTTAGAGAAATAAAATAAACATCTGTTGTGCACTCGTTACTAACAATACGCAGCCTTCAGTAGCCCCACCAGGTGGCTGTGATTACTCATATTTTATAGATGAAGAGACTATTACTGAAGTGGTATTGTCTCCAGCTCTGAGACTAGGGACTGGAAGAACAACAGCCTAATTACAAGGCCAGGACTCTCCGTGGCTCCAGGCTGACAGAGGGCACAACCACGGCTCACAGCCAAGGCAACTGCTGCTGAGATGCACAGCCAAAGCTCGCACATGACATACTTACATATGATGATTTGTGAGAGAACGTCTTCAAAGAGCAGAAATCCAGCCCCCCATAAATATAACACCATGCTTCTGACACCAGCTAACACACTAAGTATGTCATAGAAACCCCAAGGTGTTTTTATAATGCAAACTTTAGTATTTATATTACTATTAGCATATATATTCATTTTATTAAATAATAAAATAAATTCATTTCATTAGAAGTTGAGAACTATCAGTGCTCAGTTTTCCCAGGCATTTGAGGGCTCCCAGAATAGAAACTTGAAAGTTCAAAATCAGGGTGATTATTGTTATTGCATTTATATAATATACATATATATATATAATTACATCATTTTATATGTAATAATGTATGTTATTCACAGTCACATACTATTAGATTCTCCTGCCCCTCCTTCTGGTTCTCTCCCTCTTTCCAGATAGCCTTCCATCTTCTTTCAAGTCTTTTCATATTAAATCTAAATTTACATATGAGAAAAAACATATTTGTTTTTCTGAGCCTTGCTTGTTTATTCTAGAATATCTGCAATTCTATCCATCTTCTTGCAAATGATATAATCTTCCTAATGGTTAACTAATACTCCATTGTATGTGTACATGTAAAGTGTGCCTACATACAGTACGTACATGTAAAGAAAAATAAACGAAAACACCGCTTGTAAACTAGAGAATGCCAGTGATCTTTTTATTGACATTGCTTCTGGGCGTCTTAGTCACATCAAAAACTTCAAGCATTCTTCTCCTGATGTGGACTACCAGGGCTCAGTTTCCCCAGGCATTCGAGGGCTCCCAGAATAGGGTCTCGAAATCAGGGTCAAAACTGAGAAAAGACCAGGCAAACCAAAAGCAGTTGGCCTGTCTCCAGACCTCATCCCTAAGCCATTCATTTCACTGCTGAAGACACCAAAAGTCACAGAAAACACACCAAGACAAGCTGCTATTGACCCAAGCCACCTCTCTGCCGGACTAATAAGCCTTTTCATCATGGGTGACAAATACCTGATAGAAACAAGTTTAAAGGAGAAAAAGATTTATTTGAGTCTCCTCCTGTTTAGAGGTTTCAGTCCTTGGCTTACTGCTCATTACTAGAAGCCTACAAGTCGGTGGTGGGACGACAGAACAGCTTGGCAGTGTGAGGGCAAAGTAGATCGGAGGTGGCATTTGGGGACCACCATGAAGAAGAGAGATTGTGGATTTGAACCTTCAGCTTGTTGGACAATTCTATCCACATTCAGGGTAGGTTCACCCCCAGTTGTGGCCAGTTATCTCTGGAACTGTCCACTAACAGACACTCTTTAATGTGTGCTTTAGAAATCTCCTAGGTGTTTCCCAATCAATCAAGTTGCCAGGAAATCAGAATTATCTTCAATGCTGTTCCTTTTCTAGCATCTCTGGCGAGCATCCAGAACTGGGATATGCTGCGACCTCACAAAGTTAACCTGCAGATTCATTGCTCACCCTACCCATGTACTGTCAGGGACCACACTCCTGCAGTTCTGTGTTTTCAGTGCTTAGATCATTCTCTGACCAATAAAATTCTAGTGATGTGTGTTTTTGTTTGTTTTGCTTACTTTCTTTGAAGAACTAGATGGTGCTATTTGATGAATTGATTAATGTACTTAATTCAAATTGTATCATTTTATAGCAAAGATGGCTGTACAAGATTATAACAAATGATCTCATATATTGATTTTTATTGTATCTTAGTACTATTAGGTTACAAGTAAAATAAAAGGCACCCTTAAAAAATATGGATCAGTGACTAATATTCTTTTGATCAACGAGAGGAGGCCTGATAGGAGGAGATATCCTACCACAGAATCAATCAGAAACATAGCTGTCCTGGGTGCTGGTTTCAACCAATAGAACAAGATGAGAGCACATTTTCCCCTCCCTCACTGACCCTCACATTTTGTCTTAAATTAGCCTCTGGGGGCACTAGGTATGTTTGTGGTGCACAGGCAATATGATGAAGAGATTTTAATCTTTTATTTTTTATACATTCATTTTGGTTTGGTTTGGTTTTTAGTGAGAAAGCGTATGTCTGTGTATCCCTGTTTGTCCTGGCATTCACTCTGTAGATCAAGGCACCCTTAAATGCAAAGAGCCTGGTGCCTCTGCTTCCCAAGTGTTGGGATTAAAAGCCTCCACCACCACACCTAGCCTGTTTTACTACTTCTTATGGTTTGTATACAAAATGTCTCAAAAGACTGATGTGTTGAAAACTTGGTCCTTACTCAAATAGGATTCAGAGGTGATTGGATTATGGAAGCTCTAATCTAATCAATGGGTTGATCCATTGATAGAGTCATAGCTGAACAGATCATTTGGAGGAGGCAAATCACAGGAAATGTGCTATGGATACAAACAGATGCTTTGAAGGCGTCTTGGCATCATGACAATTAAGCTAAACAAGAGTAGTAAGTTCCCCGAGGGGCCTAGGCACTGTTTGGGGGCTCCTGGGGGTCTCCATGACCGACTACTCATAAGGAAATATCCTAAACCTGACACTGGCATTCTGGTTTTCCTTAATAACACATGGCTGCCAGGAGCTTCAGTATCCAGCCCTATAAAGCAGTAGTTCTCAACCTGGGTGTCGCCTATCAAATATCTGGCATGTTTTTATGGCCACTATTATTTCCTGTCTCTACTCCCTTATGTATCAGGCCAATAGCCCTTCTCTACTTTCCTGGATTCTATGGATACTGCAAGGTAGACACACACACCTAAACACTCAATGAGAGGATGTGCATATGAGAAAGAATAGGATCCGTCTTTCTCTGCCTGTGCTACTTCACTTGGTGTAATCTTTTCCAATTTCACACATTTTCCTGATTAGCTCATAATTTCAGTTTTTAGTATTGGATAAATTCCATTTCTTTTCCCCAGCGTGGCTTTAGCATCTTCATTACATTTCTGAAGCACCCATGAGTCTCCCAACACCTTGATCTGCTAGGGAAATGCCCAAGCTCACAGTGGATGCTGGTGTGTCATTCCTACGTTTGCTTTGTTGAGATAGTCTTGTGGTGAGACGTGTTGGAGGTGTTTAGTGACTCTCCAGTCTACTTGACACAGACAACTAACTTCTTCTGGAAGAGCCAACTATTCACTTTAATTATATTAATATTATTACTGTTATTGCCATTCTGTTAATGAAGTCACATGTCCAACAATGTGTTTTCATATACATGTGTATGCCCTTCCAGAACGGGATTAAGTGAAGTCACAGCTATTGTACATGCACCTAAGCACATACTATAGCAAGTATGTGGAAATGTGTTATAAGGTCAGAGCAATATGTAACATTGCATCGTGAGAAAGAGACGATTACAACTGTTGCTTTAGAATAACAAATCCTATTGGTGTGAAAAATTAAAGCTATGTACTCGCATGCTCACCACAGGCAACACATTATGCCAGGTACTTTTATATCAACTTATATAAACTATTTGAGAAATGTTCTTGAGTTCCCAGACAAAAACCCTGGGGAGATTTATTTTAGGGCTGTCTCCACTAGGTGGTGAACTCAACGATTCTGTTTTGTTTTGCTTTGCTTTAAGGTATAGTTATAAGATCATAAACAATTAAAGCACACAGAATCAGCTTCTACCTTTCATACAAAGTATGAACAACATTCAGTGAACAACATTTTAATAACTACTCTCTGTGGTGTTGCTTTTTAAGATAACTCAATGGCCAATCACAATGTCATCTTCAAAGCACACTAAAGCATAGAAATTATTAATTATAAAGAATGCTGCATAAAATCCTGAACTGCATCTGCAAATTGGCTACAAAGAAAATCTACTCAATCTCTTAGAACTTGTCACGCTTGCATATAGATTCCTGCCATTGATTTCTTGCTGGCATGAGCTGCTTTGCTCTACCCCACACTCCTAGCTGTGGTGCGCAGTCTCTCCAAAAGCCCAAGCTCAATGGTTTCAGCTAACAATGGACTGAAACATCTAATACCTGCCTTCCTTTGTGCTGATCTTTTCTGAACTGGAATGTTTTGTCATAGCAGCAGAAGATTGACACATACACTGAGCCTATGTGTGAAATACTGTAGAGTTTGAAGACTTCAAGCAAGAGTAGGGAGTCAAACACTACACATAAGTGCAGTTCAGTTGGGGCTATCATTCAGAACACTGTCTCGGAACCACACCCAACCATGCATTGACTCTCATGGACAGTTCCCAAGGGAAATACTGAGAAGAGAACTATCACTCTTCATTCGTGGACCTATAATCTAATCAAGACAATAAATAAACACATTCAATGACACTTTTTCATCAGAAGCTTGTCAGAAGCCCATCATCTAGGTAATGCATAACAACAGTACAGCATGTGAGCCTGTTTAAAGAGAAAATGAAACAACGCCTGTAACACACTTAGCTTAAGGGCTCAAAAACTATTAGCTGTTGCAATCATGTGTTTGCATGTTAAGCATGAATAGCCCTACAGTAAGTACACAGATATTCAAGAGAGCAAGCAACCATTTGCAAACACATTGTTTAAAAGGAGATTTGGCTGAGATGCAGGTGAAAGGTTTGCATAGGATGGAGTAAACAGCCATGAGAAAAGTCAAGAAAACTGTGATTTGTTAAGACGATGACAAAAAGAATCTTTACAGGGCAGAGCTGATGTAAGCAAGAGTAGATGGGTCTACAAGGTAAGCCCATGACGTTACAGAAGACCTCGGATGAGACAAACAAGCCTGGGTTCACTGCATATGTGACAGGGAGTGACCAGAGATTCTGTTCAGGGATCAAAGCCACATTTGTAAGAGAAATTGGAAAGGAAGCACTAAGTCCAATGAAGCAGCCAGAACATGAGTTCCACAGTTCCACTGTTCATCAATGAGGCATACTTCGGAGTCCTGGCAGAGCAGAAATTAGCTCCAGGAAGCATTTTGAGGATAAACAGGACATATTTACTAAATCCCAGTGCTCATGGACTTAATCTAAAAAATGTTGTCAGGCCACATTTTCCTGATGAGTGCTCAAGCCTGAATGCAGGTCATGACATTCCAGAGATTCCTTGAGTCTTATGAGCACTTTTTTTTTTTTTTTTTTTGAGACAGGGTCTAACTATGGAACTTAAACTGGCATCAGAGCCTTGACCTTCTGTATTCAGCCTTCCAAGTGCTGAATTATCAACATATACCACCAAGATAAGCTTTTCGGGTATTTTATTAAAATTTTTAAAAGCTATGTTTTGAAAAGAGTGAGCTCTCAAATCTGAATACACCCATCCCCTACCCTCCAACCCCTCCCTTGTGCCTGACCACCACTTCCCTCCAAAATTCACTCTTTTTGGGTACTTTGCTTGTGGCAAATATTAAATGGCTGTTCATTATATCACAGCTCTGTATATAGCAATGTTCAAATTGGTGTCATGCATAAGAGCCAAGGGTGACAATAACTGATGACCTATAGATGAATAGTTAAATAATCACTTCTATAGGGAGAGGTGGGTTATATATGATCCCTTAAAGGGGAATAGCTTTCTGGCATTTGCTGGGATCATCATGTCAAGTAAAATAAACTAGACTAGAAAGGAAAACACTGTATAGTTAATGCATATCAAGGTCCTACACTAGTCAGTTCTCAGAGACAAAGAATACCTTAAGAGAGGGCTAATAGAAAGTTGTTTAAATGGATACAGGGTTTCAAACTGAGATGATAAAAGTTTGAGACATAGATGGTAATGGATTTTTAAAACGTCATGATTCTACTTAACAAATAAGCGCTCTGATGAAGACTTAGTGGCTAAGATAGAAACTGTTATTTTGTCTTATGAATATTTTACTACAGTGAAAGACAGTGATTCTCAGCCCTCCTAAGGCTGCAATCCTTTAATACAGTTCCTCATGTTGTGGTGATCCCCAACCATAAAATTATTTCATTGCTACTTCATAACTGTAGTTTTGCTACTGTATTTACATTACAAATTGTAATGTAAATATCTGTGTTATCTGTGTTGTAGACTTCGCCTGTAAAAGAATCATTCAACCCTTAAGGGGATCGCAACCCACAAGTTGGGAACCACTGGTGTAAAAAACCAAGAACATGTGAACCTGATTCCCTGAGAAACATGTTCACTCAAAAGGAAGGCAAGGCATGCCAACCCATTTAGCCTCGCTGCTCAGCCAAGTAAGGCCTCAGGGGCCGGGCACCATCAGATGGCTCGCCCAATTGAAAAAATGAAGAGGAAAATGCCAGCCGTCATCTACATCAAAGCCATAACGATAGCGCAGTGGGCCTTGTCTCGTTGCTCCGTCTGCTGTAGTCTAACACCAAAGAAAAAAGAAAGGAAACCACTTCTGTCAAAGTAATTCCTTGCCTTGGTTTCCCCATGATGACAAACCTTTTGGGTAAATGGGGACGTTGCCTCTGTGCCATAAAAGACATGCCACAAAAAGCGGCGGACGGGATTGCTTAATAGAATTTTCTATGAACCTCTCTGACTATCAGTCAGTGCCGCACTAGCTAAGGAGTGTGAAGGCATGGTCGCTGCTGTTTAAGATCACATAATCTACCTGAGGGGACAGAGTCTCATAATGACATAATAATGAACAATATGAAACCAAATATAATTAGGTGCTAAATTGTGTAGTACAGATTACAAGTACCCTGGGAGGTCATAACATTATCTGACATCTTGTAGGATGAATTATAGGTCAGGAAGTGTTCAGTCACCATGCACTTGTAGAAGCAGACAGATAAGCTATACTGCCAAGCAGACAAGAGAATTTTAAAATCATGCATTACACTTTTATAATATTTCTTTTTGAAACTGTAATATAATGACATCATTTCTCCCTTCCCTTTCCTCCTTCCTACACTCTCCCCCCAACCTTGTTTTCTTTAGTTGTTGGTGTGTGTGTGTGTGTGTGTGTGTGTGTGTGTGTGTGTGTGTGTGTTGCATGTTACATGAGTGTGCATGTGTACTCACGTGGTGTGCTCATACAGAGAACTCCAGAAAAGATGTCAGGGGTCTTCCCCTATCGATCTCTGCTTCTTTGCATACAGTGAGAAATTACTGCTATTTCTTAGCATTTTAAGTCTATGTAGTTCAGTCCCAGCGTTAGCCACAGATGGTGAGGTAATTTGTTGTAGAAACCCGAAGAAGGTAACGCGCGTTCACCCTGCTTTCCCACACTCATCTTTCAGGATAAACTCTTTTCTCCATTTCCATCTTCTGCCTAATAACTAGACCTGCTCTTGTCTTTTCCTTCCACCATAAGGAACAAAACATAGCAATGTTGCACACTGAAACTGACTGCGGTATAACCGGCATGTCATCGTGCTACACGACTCAGGGCTACTGAGCCCAGGTGCTGGCAGTGAGCAGTACACGGTTTCCTTCAAGCCAACGACAATAAACGAAAACGAAATAAAACATCAGCAGATACATTAAGAGGGGTTTTTGTAAGCGCTTAGCATTATAAGTAGAATAACTCCCTGCCTTATTCTTAGTTTGTCAACGGGGATAAGGGAGATCATTTCTACAGACAGAAACACAACGGACGCAAAACAACGCAACCACTTCTGCAGTCGCTTGCTTCTGAGCTGTTAGAAATCGTGGACATCGCAGTGGTGCGATTAACTGAATTGAGGGTGGCTTTCAGGTAGAAGTCCAACAATCTGGAATTCTGGCAAAGTTCTAGAGCGAGTCCTCCTTATCGTTCCATTTGAGTGCTATACACAGTATATGGAAGGAATTTGATGGTATTAACCAAGTCACCTGCTTTTTAAAAGGCACTTCTATATGTGGTATCAAGTGCAAGACTAAAGCTTTTGTAGATAATAGTAAGAGCTGTATCTTATGATACATACTGATCAGATGGTAATGACCCCATTTATGACCCAATTCTGAAGGATATTATCTGGAAGGCAGGAGGTGACGTGCAGCAATATGATAGCTCTACCCCTAAAGCTCTGAACTCCCTGTGGGAATCATACTTTCGATGTAAGGGTGACCTGGCCAGCATGCTGGAGTCAGCAAGACCATGAAGAGCCCAGAGAAATAGCAGCAACATGGAGTGGTCTTTAACTTGAAAAAATAAAAGAATCAGAGCAACATTCAACACCCTAATGTGTAATGAATACTTGTCTACTAAAGGGGACCAAGGGCTTCCCCTTCCACTGGTGCTCTTACTAGGATATTCATTGCTACCTATGAGGTCAGAGTCCAGGGTCAGTCCATGTATAGTCTTTAGGTAGTGGCTTAGTCCCTGGAAGCTCTGGTTGCTTGGCATTGTTGTTCATAAGGGGTCTCGAACCTCTTCGAGCTCTTCCAGTTCTTTCTCTGAATCCTTCAACGGGGGGTCCTATTCTCAGTTCAGTGGTTTGCTGCTGTATTTGCTGTATTCTGGCTCTGTCTCTCGGGAGAGATCTACATCTGGCTCCTGTCAGCCTGCACTTCTTTGCTTCATCCATCTTGTCTAATTGGATGGCTGTATACGTATGGACCACATGTGGGGCAGGCTCTGAATGGGTGTTCCTTCTGTGTCTGTTTTAATCGAAAAAACTCTTTTGAAGTGGGATGCATTGGGCTTGATGTAGAGATGCGAAGACTTTCCCAAGTGCAGGCCACTGCTAGCCACAGAGGCCTTTGGTCCAGATTCTAAAGCAAGGAACGTCTCTTTTTCCATCAGATATAAAAACATACATATCTTATCAAAGCAAATGTAATGGTTCCTATATGCTTGGGCTAGGGAGTGGTACTATTTAGAGGTGCGTCACTGTAGGCCTGGCCTTTAATATCCTAGTCCTAGATGCCTAGAAGTCAGTCTTAAGAGGCCTGCAGATGAAACTGAAAACCTCTCAGGCTCTCCTGCACCTTGCCTGCCTGGAGGCTGCCGTGCTCCCACCTTGATGATAATAGACTGAACCCCTGAACCTGTAAACCAGCCCCAATTAAATGCTGACCTTATAAGAGTTGCCATGGTCATAGTGTCTGTTCATAGCAGTAAGACCCTAACTAGGACAGCAAGCAAATTCACCATCCATGAAATTATCCAAGTAAATAGTCAAATTATGATGTCTAAGATATTTAAACACTTTAGATGTGTTTCTGTTTGCAACGCCTAACCTACCTTACTGTGTAATTTAGAGCTAATTTAAAAAAAAAGAGAGAGAGAATCTGTATTTGCTTTTAACCAAAAGGAGAATGGTCAGAAATTCCCATGAACTAGAAAACCTTCTGGCTACAAAAGAAAAAAGTGCTGTGCGATTTGAGCTGTGTGACTTGAACACTGGTTTACCCTTAAAGCATTCATAAAGCTCATTTACATGGAGAATATTCCAGAGAAGTTATAGCGATTGACAAGTGTTTCATGGCTGTGAAGGGCTTCCCAGAGGGCCCATCCTCAGCTGCCCATGGCTTCATTCTATTACCAGGTGAACAGAAAGATAATCTTAAGAGTAGTGTAAAATAAGTTTTCTCAAAATTATTCACCACCCATGTGGAATTTGAGGATATAATTATCATAAAAAAATTACTTGAATTACATCTCATTCTTGCCTTAAGTTGCTTGGATCAACATTCAGTCAAATTCTGGAAGAAGGATACTATAAAACAATAGGGGACATCTCCTATTTCCTATTTATTTATTTATTTATTTATTTATTTCAGTGCTAGGGGTAAAACCGAGGGCCTTGTGTATATAAAGCACAATGTCAACTACTAAGCTACCTCCCAGACCTATGAGATTTTTAAAATTTTATTCAAGAATTTCACCAACGTATGTAATATAATTTGATCATATCCATCTCTCATGCCTCGCTCCCTACTCCCCCTGGACTCCTCCCCAGCAAACACCCTCCCCATTTCCTGTCTTCTTGGGTTTTTTAAAGTAAACCATTGAGTCAAATTAGTGATACTCATATGCTCCAACACGGGGAACGGACGAACAGCCCCACTCCGGAAGAAAGCTCTCTTCCCTTCACCAAGCTGCTATCCACCACCATCAGCACCTCAGCTCCTCAGCTACAGAAGGAGAAAGCAGGATGTTTTTGTTTTGGTTTTGAGAGAGCTTCTCACATAGCCCTAGCTGGATCTCGGTATATAGACTATATCAGAATTTCTTATTTTTTATTTTTATGTGCCTTGCTGTCTGGCCTGCATGCGTGTCTGTGTGAGGAAGTCAGAGACACTGGAACTGACAGTTTGGAGCTGTCAAGGGGGAACTGGGAATCGAACCCAGATCCTCTTGAAGAGCAGCCAGTGCTCTTAACCACTGAGCCATCTCTCCCACCCATGTTGTCACTTACTCTTAGGAGAAGATTTTGCTTTGTCACGAGAGGAGGCAGGCTATGGTGCAATACGTCCCTAACAGGCAAAGAGCATCTGGATGTCTGGGAGGAGCAGTGCTTGTGCGTGTGAGGCTCTCTTCACCCAGTCCTGCCTCTTGCACTTCTTGTAGCAGGCTGCTGAGGACACAGACAAGCAAGCCTGGACTGTGATCCACCTTCATTCTATCCGCCCACATTAATGTCAAGAGAAACATCGAGCAATACAGACCTAGGCAAAGTAAGAAAGGTCCAATGACAGAGACCTGATCTGTTCTGCAAGCGGGATTTCCTGGAATTCGAGCAGATGCAACCTGTGACAGTATTAGTAAGCTTTAAAGTTAGCCTTGAACCTAACCCAGTGCTCATAAGGACTCACGTTAAATATGAAATAGATGGGACATGATGAACAGATGACCCTTCCAGTCACAAATTAGATCTGGATTATAAGCAAACCTCTGTATCCATTATAAAAAGCGATCTCACGAATACAAATTATTTTTAAACACCTAGAACCTTGGGACAAACTGAATTGAGAGGGGATGCTATTTAAAAATAAGCACCCTAAGGATGATTTAAAGATTATTTTCTGGAGTTGGAGAGATGATTCAGTGGTTAAGAGTGTCTATCGCTCTTGCAGAAGACCAGGGTTCAATTCCCAGTACCCACACAAAGATTCACAACCATCCAGGTGGACCCTGATCTTCAAGGGCTCCTGTATGCATATGGTGCACACACACACATTCAAGCGTATACACACAAAATTAGATGATATTTTACATGTGCATGTGGGCATTGTGCAGACATTTCTATGCATGGGGGTTATTTAATGACAGAGTTTCAGCATCTTCATAACACAGTTTTGTCTTGATCCTGTGGAGTTGTCCATTGCAACTATATCCATCTGTGGGCCTTCCGAAGCAGGATCAGCTGTCGATGTGAGCCCCGAACCTCAGAAGGAAAAAAAAATAGAACATTCAGCTGTGGAGAACATCCTGCAGGGTACTTAGAGAGAAGATTTGTGGCTCACCAACTTATGGAAATTTTGGGACCATTTAATGCTTACAGTTTTTCTTTCCCCTTTTTCCTGTTCTTAAAGATATGCAATTTACATATGCAACTTACAAATTAAGTAAGACAGTTAATTGGGAACAACTTGGGTTGGAAATAGCAAAAAATACAGAAGCAAGTGCCAGAAAACTGTGAACTTTGCACAGTTTTTTTTTTTAAAAAAAATGGCAAACTAGTTATTTTTTTTCCTCTCTAAAATCCTAAGTGTGAGCTCTCTTTTGAACACGGACTTCACAGTCATTGGGTCTGTGGATAGGAATCAAACCTGCAGGTTCCCACTGAGCCTTCCTTGGGTGTCCTACACAGATGTAATAAGGATGTGAACAGGCCGAAATACAAATGCTCAATTACTGGCAGACTAAGAAATCCATTAGAAGGCTGGAGAGTTGGCTCTGACCATGTGACTCACAGAGAAAGACAGTGAGCTCTGCTCAAATGCTGAGTAAGGCTATAGCTTCCGCGGAGCCTTGAGCCACTTGGGGGGGATCCTGGCACCTGTTGCTTCATCTTACAGGGTTTGCAGGAATCCACACAAATCCGAGCGACAAATCCTGGGGCCCATAATGCGTAACTCCTAAGCTCCCTCAGGTCCTCACAGTTGCTCATGGCTGACTTCCGGGAGACAGAGCCTGCCTGACCTGCTTGGACGTCTAAGAACCACTCAGGAAATGAGCTCCACGTATTGTGTGCCGGGGACCTGCTGAAGAGGCCCCCAGTCCATATCCTAATAGCTTTAAAAAACATCTGTGACCAAATCCAGAAGTAAGCAGCGAAACTGAAGCTCACAAAGGGCCCACCCAGGTTCCTCCACAAAGTGTTTTTGCTCGAGCACCTAGGGGAAGGCGACAGGGTTGTACAGGACTGACTGCCTTGTCCTTGCTGCATGGACATCGCTGTTGCCTAGTCCTTTTGCACTTATATTGCCTCCACCATATTTTTTTAATCTACTCCTGTCTTTACGCTACTTTACTGACCTTGTGTCTTGCTTCCCTCACAAACTTGAAAGGGGAACTGAATTCAGAAGAAAAACGAAATAAAACCAAAACCCAAAAGCGCCCAAAACCAGATAGAAATTCTGATCGTTTCTGTCTCCGTAATTGGTCTGTTCAAATCTTCATTAACTTTTCGGAGAGCAAGCTGTAAACACAGCGTGTTTTGAAGCCTTCGTTGCTGGAGTCAATGCTGTCACATGAACAGCAGGGGGCAATAGCACACTAAGAATGCAGGAGCGGTCCTAGGCTGTGCGAAACCCTGTTGAAGGCTTTGCGCTGGTCTGTAAGAGCCATGAGCTCAGCTCAAATGAAGTCTTTTGTGTCCTATTTTACAATGCACGGTTCAGTTTTCCATATGAATTGTGACTTAGGCAGATTTCACTGTGACAGCCGGGCTCAAGAAAATGAAACGTAAAGAGGAAAGTGGAAAGCAGAAAAGAGGAAGCTCAAGTGTTTCAAATAGACTGCGTAGAGAAGGCAAAGTAATTCCCCCGCAGAGATACGAAGTTTGTCCCTTCGCTGTTACCATCCTTAATTCTACCCTTCTGTTTACAGATTAAATTCATCCTTGCTTTTTCTCACACATACTCTCATTTCCTGCTTTCTCTGCCATACACTTTTCCGTTTTGTTTGCTATAGATTCGTGCTTTTAAAAGATAAAGCTGCTTTAAACCAAATAGCTTCCAGAGTACTCAGAAGGTCCTATCCATTTCTGAGAATGGAGAGTGAATGCTTTATGCCTTTTGAATATTTGTTAGTCAAGGTACTTCTCATTGATGTGTATATTGCAATAACAAAAATGTCCCCTGTGGCCATAAAGCTTCAGATAAACACCCAAAGCTATCTCTGAGACTGTATCTGAGGACTTGGAAGTAGAATACAAAGTTCACACTGAAACATCAGAGACCTGAAGACCATTGTAATCAAGGATCATTGCAATGGAATGGGCTTGGAAGGGTAAACGGTGTTTAGGAATTCAAGTGTGGGTATTCCGCTGCTGCAGGCCTCGGCCCACGCAGTTCCAGGAACATCCTCGCCTCATTTATCCAAACGGCTCATTCCTTCACCCATCTGACGTGTTTGTGCAAAAAAAAAAAAAAAAAAAAAAAAAATCACATTCTAAGTGACTTTCCCAACCACTTACATAAAGGGCTGAGTCTTTCTTACCTGAACTTTGTCCACTTTTCTCAACAATAATAATGGCTATCAAACCACGTCAGACATTTAAATATTATACATTAGACAACTGTATAATCAGTCAGTTGATGGCGTCACTCTCTAGAAAAGGGGAAAACCAGGATCGATCCCAATAAACCTAACCCTGCCACACATAAAAGTCAACAAGATAAGTAAAAAAGAGTAAGTCGGGAATGATGAGAATTTCAGGGGAAAAAAAAGTTGAATGACAGGTGAAACATAGCAAGGAAATGCTTATAAAAAAGAACTGAGATTTTCTTTTAAAATAAACGAAAATTCAGACACCAAAACCATCTAAACAAAGTACATCTTATTTTTCCACAATTTGTGTTTCGTGGTTAAAAAATTATGAAAACTATATAGCCAATACCTGGCAACTATATTCATGACAGAAAGAATTACAATTAAGAAAAAATTTGAAATACATGAATAATAGTGTGTAGCACAATCTCTAAATACAGCTGAAATTTAACAATTATTTATTAAAATTGCCTAGAATTTACATTCATGGGCAAAAATGGTATACCTTGATTAAAGTACATGAAGAAATATAATACAAAAAATATTCTAATTAACAATATTATAAAATCAGAAATCACAGCCATTAAAATGTAATTTAAAAATTCTGGCCTTGAAATTTTTAATTTTTCTATGACATGAAGCTTAGACAAAGGAAAATGTCAGTTGATGTTGAGAATTTCTGGAAAAAAATCCAATAGTCTCTTAGATCCAGCTGAAGGATGTTCAGAATAAAAATGAAGTACGTTTCAGTGGGAGAGGGTGAACCTGCAGTGAGTGACTGGAGATGTCAGGGTAGGTTGACATTGAAAGGAGAAATCTCACCCCTCTCAGAGGGGGAGAGGCATGGGGAGGGGGTAGTCATGAGAGGGGGGACTGGAAAGAGGAGGATGCAAAGTGAATAGAAAGTTAGTGGAAAAGTAATAAATAAGTTAGATATTCCACTCAAAAGAATATATTTGAAGATAATAGTGGGGTTTTAATATTATTTTAATATTAAATATTAATATATTTAATATTTTAATATTATTGCATTTAATATTATTTTTAACTAAGCAAATTTGCTTGTGAAACAAATCCTAATAGATTAACTACATTTGCATTGTACTAGCCAAAGACAAATCATCAATACAATCCAGGAGTTTATCCTTTTCAGCATGAAAGAGAAGAGGTGAAATAAAATAGCAAGGAAGTAAATATCCTATACTCTTTCACTTAGAAGTTCATTATTACCACAAATCTGGTTTTATTTTTCTCTCTAAAACATACATATTTTCTAAATGTTTTGTGGGAGAGTAAGAAGCCATGCTAAACCGTGAACATTCTGAAGCTCACAGATCGGATTCTGCAGACGTCATCTCCCTCAGAAGCCGTAAGGACACCCTGGGAAACAGTTGGGTTTTGGTCTGGAGCAGCACGGTAGGGAACCACACAGGAAGGAGCCCGTATCTGACATGGTAGAAAGGAAGGGCACTATCAAGGCCCCTGGAGCTGTGTCAGATGAGCAAAAGTGCCAAGGAAGGGCAATTTGAGCTTCAACGAATCATGACTACAATTTCATAAAAGAAAGATGCTTTCGATGAAAACCTCCTGAGTCAGTAACAAATTAAACAGAGCAGCAAGATATAAAATTATATAAATGACGGTCATTGTTTGGGACACCAAGCAATCATTGGAAAGAAGAGGCTAGATCAACCTATTTTACAGTGCAGACTTAAAAGGAACTGTCCTAGGAATAAATTGAACAAGACATGTAAGCATCCGATAGGGAAAACACTAGAAAGTCTTGCTGAATGTCACAAAACTGGTTGTTTGTTTTTTTTTTAATGTAAAAGGAAAAATAAACTCTGCTCTTCAATAGGAAAACACATCAAATTATTGTCCATTTCTCTAAAAGTATTTTAATGGAGCTATATTCTATAGTTTATGTGGGAAAAAAAATATAGAAGCCAGCCATTATGAGGCAGGCCTAACCCTTTCAGACATTGCAATAGACTGTACAGACTATAATTAAAATGGGGAAAATTCAAATATGACAATATTTAACCTATGCGGAAAAGAAAAAACATAGATCAGGATCCATATACAGTGTAGAAATTAACATAGGTGGTGTTTCACATCCCCGGAGGTAAAGAGGACAGGGGATTTTATAAAATTAACTTGTTAGAATAGGTAGACAGCCATTTGAAAACGGCCAAATCATCTAGTTAGAATTTCCACCGGTCTTATCAATATGCAGAAACAGTCAAATAGAGAGAGTGAAGAGCTTTCTGGAAGGACACCCGCCCTAGTCAATGTCACAGAAACAGCAAGAGAGAGTGGAGAACTAAACTAAACAGAAAGAAGCCAGATAATTGACATCTAAATGTGTTAGGTGATCAACTTAATCCTAGATTTAAATTGTACCAACAAATAATAAAGTAAAAAAGAATAATTTTGGAACAACTGAAGAAATTAAATCATATTAACTCTATCAGATAGAGGTTAATAAACTTGTTACATTTCCTGACTCCTGCTATATTTTAAGCCTGTGGGATAGCCGTCAAATACAGGCACATGCTTAGCAGAATTCGAGTACATTTTTGTTTTTCAGAATCAGGGAGATAAGAGGGGTGGAGATTGAGCTGGCACCTAGAGACTAGAAATCAGAGATGCTTCAAAATACTAAGTCACTACAGCTTATGGACACAGAGTCTGATCACCTAGTCCAACCACCAAGGATGGTCGAGAAACCCCGATGGAGAAAAATCGCTTATTCTGAGACATTAGGTTGAAGCACAGGATCTTGCGTTTACATGGGTCTAGCATGGATGTTATTTCTGGTGGAAGACAGACACTGTTTACAACTAATTCAGAATCCTGTGTGTGTTCTTCCGCCCTCAAGCACCAGCAGCAACCGGTTCTTAGCCACAACTCGGCGAGCGAGCCGCCCAAGCTAAGCGGTGGGTGTGGTCTGCGCATGGGCGTGGCCTGTGCGATGGGCTGGACATGGCTGGGCACCGCGCGTGCGTAGAGCTGTCAGCCGCACCCACGCCGCGCTTCTACCAAAGTTGCAAAGCCACCAGCAGGCAGACCTGTCAGAACGGAGAAGATCCCGGCGACCGAAGAAAGGCAAAACCGTTCCGTGTGGGCTGCCCGGAGTGGCATCGAGTCTTGTTCGAGTCCGAAGAGCTTCCTGCTACTCTAAGCCGGTTTAAGTGATGCGAGTATCCTCCTCTTGTCCCACCCGGTCTGCGTCCTGACACCTAGTGGACTCCGCCCCAGGAGTGCGAGCATCCTGAACGTTCAAGGTGTCCTGCGCAGCGGAAGGCATCCGGCCACACCCGGAACCTCGCTGGTCCCTCGCCCGCCAACGCCAGTCCAGGTAAAAAAAAGAAAAAAGAAAAAAAGAAAAAACTTTGCGTCCCTTAAGATTAGCCTGGAGAGTCGTGGATTAGAGAGTTACCAGTTCTGTGAACACCCCCACTCCCTGTTGAAGCGCGAAATCTGTCACGTACTCTTCTTTCACAACCTTGTATAGGAGGAGGAAATACCCACTTACGGCCAGGGGGCCTTACACGCTTGCAGATTGCAATGGCCAAGTAAATTCTTCACTTTCTAGGAACCGGCACTACTTTCCTGGTGCTTGCAGAAAGGATCCAGATCCTGTAAGGATGCCCAGGCTTGGTTTGCACAGGTTCTGAACACTGCCCAGGGAATCCCGAACGCCTGTTTGCTCCTCCTCCCAGGACTGGTTACTAGTCAAGACCACCAGGAACCCCTCAGAACAGTGGCCAAACCGACTAGCCTTTTATTCTGAAATAGTCACTTTCCGTGGGTAGTAAACGCTAACGTTTTGAATAAATTAGAGTAAAAAGGTAAACTATTGTATTTTGATAATTGCTCATTTGTTGTGATATGTCCAGTGTGATCATTTCAAACATACTGAAAAGAGTATAGTAAACTGTTGAAATTCTACATAATCCGATTAAACTTAGAACAACTTGTTTTTAGCCCTTTGTTTTTGCTTACTTGGTAAGACTACTTACTGAAAAATAAGGTTTGTTGAAGCTGTTTGACATTTGTTGAAAAAAAAACAGCACAGAAAATACTACACCAATTACAAATAAAGTTTAGCACTTAAACAAACCTACTCTGGCAACAATCTAGATGATATAATCTAGTATAAATCTCCTTCATTCCAGTCCGGAAAAAAAAATAGCACATTCACCCTAAATATAGACATTGCCTTAGCCTTAAGTGTTCTAGACTTTGTTCCTTCTGTCATAATAGTTATTCATCAAATAGTCTATAATGCCCTGCTCCTTTGTTCCACACTGTATTTAAGTGTATGCATGTTGTTTAATGCAATGGGTCTTTGAAAAATACTCTTTTGCGCTTATGTTGTGTGACCTCCGGTGCTTTGGATATACACAAAATATTTTTTTTAAGAATGGTAGTAATGAGATATAGTTCAAGCCATACAATTCATCCATCCAAAGTATGTGATTATTTTTATAATATTCACTTTGTGGGACCAGTCCTGCAGTCAAATTTTACATCATGTTCACCACTTGAAAAGAATTACCCTCCAAAGATATCCCCTGTCCCTTCAGCCCCAAACAACCAACAACCTTGCTTACAGACTTGCCTATTGGGATCATTTTCTAAAAGTTCAATCATGTAGTAAGAAAGTAATTTGTGGCTAATCTCCCATAGTGATACTGTACATTTATTTCCAGGTTTAGTGTTCTTACAGATAATGCTCACATGAATAAATGTTAGCCTTATCTGTCGTCCCATGGATAAACCTCTTTTAATATATATGCCTGAATGTTGAATAGCTCAGACATTCCATTTGCTTACAGTTAGAGTTACAATAAAAGCTTTTGAAATGTACTCATACTAGCCTTGACTGATAAGAAATTTCAGTATTTCACCCTCATCAACATTCGCTGGTTATATGGTGTTGCTTTACAAAAACCTCCACTGACTGGTGACAGAAAATGTCTTTCATGCCATTAGTAGCCACTTACATATCCTGTTTGGTAAAGGGCCATTTGGTTATGTCTGTTGATTATTAATTAAGCTTGACTTCAAACTTATAAATTCTAGCTGGTATTCCACAACCAAATGTACTTTTCTCCTCTACAGCTTGTATTTTAACTCTCTCATTGTTAGATTATTATAAATGTGTAGTTTTTTTCTCCCAGGTAAGCAAGTACCTTGGCCAACCTATAAAGGTCTCTTACCCACAAGGTCACAAGGATGTTTACCTGTATCACCATCTTATGTGTGGGTGTTTGATGTACTACCTAAAATTAATTTGGGAGTCTGGTGTGAATTTTTTTTAAACTTTATTACCTAACTGACCTAAATATTAATTTAAAAATGCAAACTTCTTCTCTTACAATTCTACACCATCACCTTGATCACAAATCAAAAGAAACAGCTTTTCAGAGGCTGGGATTAGTAGAAAAGGAACGTAGACTAGCGTGACAAGTATATCAGATGGTATAGGGTTGGTAAAGGGTTGATTTCACAGGTGCAGACAGAGGCTGTCAAGAGAAATACAAATGGTATAAAAAGAGTAGAATGGAAATCCTAGAACTCAGAAAATAACCGGAACCATCGGAGATTATCATGAAACATGCTTGACTAAACTTGGATTTTTTTTCTGAAGCTAATGTATATTGAGAAAAAGAATGTTGTTGTTTGTTTGTTTGTTTGTTGATAGCCAGGTTTTGGTTAATTTACAACATAGTATGAGGCAACTTAACACACGTGACATTCCCTGAAGGGAAGAAGACCTCGTTAGGAGCTATTTAAGAGGGTAATAGCCAATTTCTGAATTTTACTAAATGCATTTTATCCAGAATGATTACGTGCGTACAACGGAGAACTGATACAGATACCAACTTTGCCATTAGTGGAGTTGACTGTTGAAATAGATAAGTTAAAGGCTTTATGTCTATTTAAACGAGTAAGAGGTCATTTTAAAGGAACACGGTAGGTGGATAATTGCTTTGCTGAGTTGACTCATACGGTGTGTGGCTGTCCTTTAGTGTCAGTTCTGCCTACCCACCAGGCCCACACTGTCACACCAATCTGGACAGTGTCAAAACGTCTTCCCAGGCCTTCACAGCATCTCCTCTGTGCACACTGTGGGCCTGCATTGACTGCTCTCACACAGTCTGCCTCTGACTCCTAAATGCTTAAGCCTCAAACCATGCTGTTATCCTTCCAGCTCAGGGCGCCTCAGGTGTGTCTCCCTTTCCTGAGGCTCCTCCCCTAGATATCCTCTGGCTGCCTCTTTTCTTCTTCAGGTTTTTGTTAAACTACTGTTTTCTCTGTGAGGCCAGAGATAGAAAGAAACAAAAACAAATATTGTCTCTGTGCGTGCATTCGTTTGCTGGGCCTGCCACAGCTGATACACAGACTAAATGACCTGTGTAAGAGAAATGTCTTGGTTGTGGAGGTTAAAAGCTCATGGTCAGGGTGTTCATAAGTTTAGATTCTCTTTTCGCTGAGTGCTTGAGCAACCCCAGTATCTGAGTCCTGTATCCTTCTTCTTGGCAAGGATATGAAATTAGCTTAGGGCCCACCCTACAGTCCTCCTTTTAATCTTTTCTTTAAGTCTCACCTCCAGGGTCTGGACAGATGGCCCTGGAGTTAAGAGCACCTGTAGCTCCTACAGAGGACCAAGGTCTTATTCCTAGAAGCCTTAGCAGACAGCTCACAACTTCTATAACTCTAGCTGCAGGGTGCCTGACACTCTTTTGGCCTCTGTGGGTACCTCAGATACCTACCCACAGACACATGGACATAATTAAAACTACAAGTAAGTCTCCAGATACACTTAAGTTATGGATCTCCGGTTGTAAGGACTTCTATATGAGACTTCTGTAGAGGGAACATAATTTTGTCCATACTACCCATCCATAGTTTATTTTTGTCCATAGTTCTTATTTCAAATACAGTATGTTTGAGTTGCTAATTTATTTGTTTTCTCATTTGCTGTCCCATTGGAAATTTTATGAGGGACAAGTTGGAAGCAGTGTTATCCTCCGTAGTGTCTTTTGAACCTCAGACGAGTTTTAAGAAGCAGCAACAGCAAAAAGAAGTGTTAACACCTTCGCCCATGGCTAGCACACAGGCAGTCTTAAGTTATTCCTAGTAGCTCACTATTATCTCTCTGGGCCTTCTGTAATTTTTTTTCATGAACAAAGAAAACGCTGTAAGGATTCCAGTAAAGGAGACATTTTTTTAACGTTACGTTCGATTTTTCTTAACAGAAAGAATTCTAGCAGTAAAAGATGAAGCTTTTCACCAAGAGTCTTAAGAATGCTGTGTGCTTGTTTCCAGAGCAACCGAGAGCTTTTCACGTTTCATTAGAACGAAGGCTCCTCCGTGCGACACTGGCGTATCCGTCCAAATTGCCAGGGAACCCCTTACTCATGAAAATGCTCAGAGCCAACATCCCAGCGAAAATTGCCCATTCAATCCCAAGTTAACCTGTACCACCTTTTTGTTTTTCCTTAGGTGGTCAGGCTCAGGATGGCTTGTGAGCTTTCAAAGAGGAAGGCGATGGAAGCCAGCAAGTACGCCACCAGCCGGATGAATTGTTGCTCTATGGCTTGCACAAAGTCAAGCAAATTATCTTCTTATATTATGTAATATCTCAACGGCCTGCTTACCTTATTCCTTTAATCTAGGTTATTCTTGAAAGTAGCACTTGAAACAAAAAGTCGATACGTTCTACTGGGAATGTGAAAGAAAAGCCAAGGTAATTGGGGAAGCATTGCCAAGAGCTCAGTAGCTGTTAGACAAAAGCATCCCATGGGTCTTAATAAATTTTTTCTGACATATGTCTGTTCGATGGGCCAGAGAGGAAGGATGGGCACAGTACACACACACACACACACACACACACACACACACACACACACACACACACACACACACACACACACACACACAGAGAGAGAGAGACAGAGACAGAGAGAGACACAGAGACAGAGAGTCAGACAGAGAGAAGCATTTTTCTTCTCTATCAACAGCCATCTCTGTATGAGGATTTCTCCCTTCACATGGCAATTGTGCCATCCCTGTAGGCTGCCAGGGAACCTGCTTGGTACCGCCACATCAGAGACACCTCGAGTAAGGAGGCTGGATGCTTGCAATAGTGCTTGAAGCACTGTTAACAAAGAGCAGGGTCCAGTCTTCCAGAGTCATGACCTGCCTGGATCCAAAGTTGAAAAGACCTGAGAGGTGTAAAAGCAGCCTGTCATACTCTGCATAATACCTTGTTAGGCCTGAAAAATCTATTTGCACTTCTTTCTGTAATCATACTTATGTAGATAAGGTTGGCAGGAGGAAGATTAAATATATTAAAAGGTTTATATATTAAATATATTAAAGGTTTATAACAGTTTTAACCTCAAGTCATGTTTATTTATAAGAGCAAAAGACAGTGGAATTTGGGAAATTAAGAAATGATTCTTGCCTGGTGGTGGTGGCACATACCTTTAATCCAGCACTTGGGAGAAAAAGACAGGCAGATCTCTGATTCCGAGGGCAGCCCAGTCTAGAGAGTGAGTACCAAGACAACCACAGGACCACATAGAGAAATTTTGTCTCGAAAGATTGAAAAAAACAAAGCCTCAAATGTTAGAGTAGGGAGAGAGTCAGTTATCTCTTTTTGAGCAGTCTCATGAACAATCATGAATCAGGAGAAGGGCTGAAAGAAGAAAACTATTTCAAATGTGAGCTTTATAAATTATCGCCACAGACTTCCCCTAAGAGACTGTCTCCTGTTCTTACGATGTACCAGTGACAGAAAACATATGACTAATGGAGAGAAACTGGTAGATATACAAGAAAAAAAGCATTGGGATAATTGCCATTTATAAAGAGCTGTCATGAGCATTTGTCAGAATGTGGCGTGGTGAGTCATTCAACTCAGCATATGTTGAGTCCTACAGAGTGCATGATACTGTCCTATGCCTGTGAACAAGTCATATGTAAAACAATACATCCAAACCCTTAGGGGGGTGTGTCTTTGTAAGGTGTACTCCAGAATATGTACACACTTATATCAAAGTTGTCAAAGGATTCCAAATGCTTGCAGTTTAAGAATCGAAATCCCCAATGACTAAGGAGTTGGTAAATTGAATTAGAAATTAGAATATGTTTTGAAATGAATTCTGATTTTAAAATACTACAAGATAGGGGGTTGGGGATTTGACTCAGTGGTAGAGCACTTGCCTAGGAAGCGCAAGGCCCTGGGTTCGGTTCCCAGCTCCGAAAAAAAGAACCAAAAAAAAAAAATACTAAAGATGGGGTGAAATTAAATGTTTATGGGACCCAGATATGGTGGTGCGTGTTTAATCACAGTGTGTGAAAAAGTAGTTGCAGGGAGCTCAAGGTCATCTATGGCACAAATAGAATTCCAGAGGCTCTGGCTAAAAAGAGAGAGGGGAAGAGAGGGGGAGGAGGGAGGGGGATGAGGAAGGAGGGAGGGATGGGAGGGGAGGAGGGAGAGAGAGGGAGAGAGAGAGAGGGAGAGGAGGAGGAGAGAGAATATCAATCCTCAATGGAAATGCATAGCTGTAAACATCTAAGCATTTATGTTGAAATTCTGTTGAGAGGTTGTTCATGTCTGTAAAAGCCAGGGGATGAGCTTGGGGTACAGTGTCCACAGAGGCCAAAAGACAGTGCTGGATTCCTCTATAATTGGAATTAAGGTTATGAAGTCCCTTCGTACTTGGTACTACCATAGTATCTTGTTTACTAGGAGCCAAACCCCTGTCCTCTGCAAGAGCAGCAAGGGCTCTTCAGCCTGTGACATTTCTGTAGGCTAGTTTTCTTGCTGTTCGAGCAGAAGGATTTGCTGAGTGGAGAGAAAGACTGAAGTTAAAATGAGTGGCTGAATTCTCGTGATAAAGTACTAGTGGGGAGGGAAGGTACACAGACAGAAACGTTCAGAACTCTACAAAGAGATCACTGCTTACCTTTTGTTCAACACTGAACTTCCCGATTCTCAAAGCTGACATGAAATTGGGACTATTTCACCTCCAGTGAGCCCCAGCTTCAGTCTGCACTGACAACAGGATCCCTGAAAGGTTACACATCATGCCAGGGGCTCAACTGGCCAGATTAAAACTACCCCACCCAACAAGGAACTTTAGAACAAGCTTGAATAGAGTCCTACTGATTCAATATAAATTCCTCCCAGAACAAAGTGCGAGTTTGTTAGTCCAGCCCTCCCAATAAGCTCTTACAAAGACTTGATTATAAAAGTCTCATCTGGGGAAATGCCTGTGAGAGTTGAAAATGAGAGGAATCCAGAGGAGGTAGAGTGCTTAGATCATCGTGTAGCCTACTCAGCCGATGCACTCCTGACTTGGTATTCCTGCCAACTGGACTAGACCTGGTTAAGCATAGTTTCGGAAATGTCTATAGAGTATTTCTGAAAGGGATTAACATTTGAGCTGACAACTAAGTCAAACAAACTGTGGTCCCCAGTATGGCTAATCTATAGAGGACTTGAATAAAACCAAAACATGAGAGGTTGAGTTCTTTAACTCCCTATTGAAATCAGGCATCCATCTACAGATCTTGGACTACATCTGACATCATCAGTGCTCCTGAGACTCAGGATTTCAGAGAGCAGATTATGGGACTTTGGCTTTATAGTGGTGTAAGGCAGTTCTTTCTAATGAATATCTAGGTGGATAGATTGGTTCTGTGTCTATGGGAAATCCTACTAGAGAAAGCCAGAATGTTAAGATGATTGTGCTTCAGCACAATTCCAATCAAGTTTAAGGTTGGCTTATAAGTCAAAGTTTTCCAGCAGAGACATCCCCTACTTCACAAGAATATGTCTACGTTAATCCGCCTGCTTTACTGTTACTGTTCTCACAGAATGAGCCTGTAGGAAATGTCGCCATGGCAGGAAAGTAACAGTGGCTTCAGAGCAACGGCAAGGGCCACATGAACTCTCCCCAAGCAAAAGGTCCAAGTGGTGCAGTTTCACCTCCAGCTCAGTCCACCCCTTCTGCCCATCCGCTACTTGGTAATGACTTGGTGTGAGTGCCAGAAAGATGGTTAGGTGTCAAAATCAACTCAGAGCCTAGGCTAACCAATTCTAGAAGTAGATGGATGCTGTCCTTTCTCAGTGAATAGTCACCCTAAAAATTGGCCAGAAGTCCATTTGGGGAAAACCTAGAGAATCATCACAATATGCACATGTCATTATATAACAGAGTCTTTATTTGTTAAGGGTGAGTCACTTTTCCCATCTCTGCAGTCTTTACAATTTTCTTCATGTCTGGTAACCGGAGCAAGAAATTGTAAAGATTCATCGGGGACAGTACCATTAACATCTTGCTTTTCCATTCTTGCCTTAATTAGTTAGAGAAGTTAAGCAACATCCTTGCCACGTGCTCATCTGCTCTGCCTATAGGGGTGTTACCTTCAATTAATCATCTCCCTAACACCCTGTGAGTCAAGCCCACTTAACTGCCCCTCCAATTTTGCCGGTTGTTACAGTAATTACGGCCCCTTGGCTTTTGGTAGCTAAGCACCAGTCCTGCCGGGCCCTGTATTACTTCAGGGTCCATTACCCTGAGTGATATTAACAAGCCCAGCTCCGTGACCGCCTCATCTTCAGACCCATCTAAATGCAAGCACCACCACTTATGATTATACTCCTCCCCTCTCATCGTTCTTGGTGGCCTCGGCGAGTCGTGTGTCCTCTGGTTCTTGCCTTGTAACAAGCCTCATGGGTTTTCTAACCTCAGAACATACCAGCTCCAGTATGACCAGTTCCCTCAGGTGGTTTCTATCTTCCCTGTTTGCCAGAGCAATGGATATACATCACTACTTTGCTCAGGAAGGATCCTTTCTCTTTTCAGGCTTTTAAGAACTGCTCTACCAGGAAAATTGTTTCATTCCCTGGTATTTCTACTGTGGTAACATCTTAGTCCATTCATGCATCTGTAACAAAATACCTGAGGCTGACTAATTCACAGAGAAAATTAATTTATTTCTCACAGATCTTGAGGATGGAAATACAAAATTAAAGCGTCAGTAAGTTTGGAGTGTAGTGAGGGCCCAGTATGTGTCTCTTTCTGAATTACATCCTTCAGAGAGAACACAGACTATTTCTACGTGGTAGAATGGAGAGCTGAGAGAGAGAGATCTAGATAGCCTCCCTGTAAACCTTCTTAGAGGTCATGAATCCCATTCACCTTCCTCAGTTAACCTGTAAAAGGTCCCATATGTTAATATGTTCACACTGGCAGTTTAGTTTTATCACACGAGTTTGGGGAGACAGCAGACCACACCAGATGATAAACACTTCACACCAATTAAATACTCCTGAGTAAATAAATTTTTATATTTCTACCCTCATAATTTAGTCTCCTTTTTAAAAAAAAAAGCACTTAAAAGATTTACTGCCAGGACTATGTCCGGGCTCTTGCAGACATTTCATACTTCTTCTTCAGGATATAGGATTGCCAGTACCAGCGAATCTCAACTGACTTTGTGCGGAATTATTTAACTAGTCATCATCCTAGCAGTCGGGAAAGAAGACAATCTACGGATGCACACTTACAATTTACTTCTCAAGATCTGCCCTTTGGTTCTCGATATACACAGCTTTCCACAAAGTGAATTTGGGGCAAATGCAATCTCATTGTTAAACTCTTCTAAACCCTTAAAGGGAAATTTGTACCAAACTTGCACAATTTGTCAGTTGATTAGGAAAATATCAATGCTTTCAGCCTGATAAAGGAAATAAATACTTGCTCCTTGCTGTAGATATACAGAACTTTGGAACCATGACAAAACGTCATGGAAAAGGGAAATTATAGACCGCACTTCAAAGATTTCCTGAATCAACATGAAAACTTCATAGAAATAAGGAACTTTGTTCATTATAAATCTGTTAATCTGTTCATTTTAAATATCTAATCAGTTATGGACAAGGACAGCACACAGAAGTCTTAAACAGTTTCTGGATTTCAAGGTCCTTCATTCTTGCCTCAGGTGAACCATTTTACTACACTGTAAAGATGTGAATCTCATCCTCACGCATGATGTAGAGCCTGTTAGGTTACATCTCTCCATGTACTTGGATAGTTGTAACATCCGTGCAACATTCTCATGGGAAATATCCTCCATCCTTTGATAGTTTCAGACTATTTCATAATCCTAAAATAGATAGCCAGTGGAAGCACATCATAAACTTCACCTCTCCAGAAGTCCCGTTATTTGCATGAAGTCTGTTGCCACTATGGAAACAAGGAGCTTCACCCCTGTTCTTCATGCTTCTTTCTGGAAACAATCCCCAAGACGTCTCTGGAGAGAGAGTAATGGAAGCTAGCTGTCCAGTTTTCTGCTTGGGAGCCAGTGATACTAAACAAAATATTATCAAATGAAAGCTGCAGTGTAACAAAGAGAACAATGCATCATGAAACATTTGAACATTAACATTCGAAAATTAATTGATGCAATTCATCATATAACAGAATAAGACAAACCATATGTCAGTAGCTGCAGAGAAAGCAAACAAATCAATGCGCATTAACAATATAAACAAAACTAGGAACAGAAGGGAAATTGATAGTTATCTATTAAGAAAACATACAGTTAGCATGCTGCTTAGTAGTAAAACATGGGTTGTCCCCACAATTGTGGTTCGTCCTTGTCATTCAAATCAGGCACACCACATGTGACTGTGCACATAGAAAACTCAAATTGTTCTACAGGCTATGAAACTTAATGTCAAAATATCACAAACTATATCCTTACATTGGATCAACTGAACGCATTAAAATATTTAAAATGTGTTAAGAATAGCAAGTTTCAGATATGTAAGGACAAACCAGTTGTAAGATTTACGATTTTCTACACTGGAAACTGGAAAGCGTTACTAAGAAACTAAGCACTTAAATAAGTTGGGGGCATAAACTGTTGAGGCATGAAAGAGCTGATGTTTTAAAGATCGATATTTTGAATGTACTCAATATTTATTGTCTGTGTAATCTCCGTCAAGCACCCTGGAGATCCATTTATTTTGATGAAATTGATAAACTGAGTGAAATGTATTTAGATATTGAATGGATTCGTGAAGAGTTGTGAAGAATATCTTTTAGGTCATCAATAATCAAGCAAGCTACATAAATTGGGGTCCTTCTGTGTTTGTACAGCAATGACTACTCAACCAGTGGATTAAATACAGAAGTGAAGCAATGGGTAATTTTTCCTCTGAAGACAAATGCTTCATTTCTCAACACAGTACACATCCAAACTTATTTCTGCCCTTAAACCATGTTGTAAGTTTAGTGTTCAGGAAGCCATGAAAGGCCCACCTAAATAAAACTTAGTGGCACTTGCTTTTCCCAAGGACTGGTACCATGGTTTCAAATTTAACACACTGGAGCAATACCTAGCCCTCCGTGTCACCCTTACATCTCAAAACTCACTCAGAGAAGGGGATTGAAAAGGGATTATGAGTGAATAATACTTCTCAAGGAGAAAGCAGTAGAGTTTATTGCTACTGAAGGTTTCTGATTAAATCCATACTACAAATCATAACCTGAAGCACCTGATCTAAAAAATGGAGAAACTGGTGTCCTACCTATGCCCTGTCTTGTTATCCCGAGACATGATGGGAGGCAGACTTGGTCGAGGTACAATAGTATTGAATTTGCAGGTGCCGAAGTATAGGGGTCTCATACTGGCCTATACAGCCAATATGGTGTCGGGAGATTAAAAAAAAATCTCTTTTCAGTGCATCTGGGAACATTAGAAAAATAATCATAATAGCCTGCAGACCTAAGGGACTCTCTGGAGAAATACAGTGTGAACTCTGAAAACCCTTTGGATTCCATCAAATATCAACATGGAGATCCATGTCAGTGATTACCAAAAAGGCCAGCATTCATCGTTCTTGAAGCTAGTCACAGATAGACATCAATCTAGAGTCAAATGCTATAATATCACCTAACCATCTAGAGCTCGGATGATGCAACCCTGAGTGGAAGGGAAGTACTGTGGACCCAGTGTGCCCCTGCCCAGCAAAAGTCATAGGATAAAAGCTCACTCCTTCCCAAAGGTGACGATATTAGAAGGCTGGGACGTCAGGGAGTGAATGGAACATATTCCCTTATAACAAAGGCCCAAGGGAGCTCGCTCACCCTTCTGCCAAGTGACAACAGACAGCTGCTGTGAGCAATTAAGTGTGTTCTAGCCACAGACCCTGCCAGCGCCTTCATCTTGAATTTTCTAGCCTGCAGAAGTATGAGACATTTCTGTTATTTATAATCTATCCAATACGTAGTGGGTGTTCTGTTAACTTACTTTTAAAATGCAATGCCTGTATTTATCTTGAAAATAAAGAATTTGAGGGATGTGCGTGTGTTTACATGCATACCATAAACAGAATCTAAGAACTATGTTCTATTTTGGAAAAAATAAAGCCAGGTTTCCATAAACCTGAGTATGTGACTTAATTAATTAAGGATTCCAGAGTTTCAGGCAGGACTAATAACCTGGTGTTGAAGGACAAGTGAACCACGAATAATTGGGTTGTTTTGGTTGATTTGGTTTGGTTTGGTTTGGTTTTTGTAGTTGTTGTTTTTATTTTGTTTTGTTTTGGTGGGTTTGTTGTTGCTGTTTTTGTTTTGGTTTGGTTTTTTGCAGGGCGGGTAGGGTTTTTGTTTTGTTTTGTTTTTTCACATCCTGCAAGATCCCGTACATTTAAGGAGATATTTATTGAACTGTGTTCTATATACCCCTAATTCATATTAAACAATGGATGCTAGGAGAGAAATGAGTTGAAAGGTTTCTTCAGTGCCAGACTCTCAAGGTCATTCTTGTGCAGGTATGTGGGGCATCTTGGGGATAATGTAGTGCACACAGAAGCATTACCAAGTGATACTCTGGTCTCCCTTCAGAGAAGGACTCACTCCCCTTTGCTGTGAGGACAGTTAATAAGCAACCTACAACTGTCAGGACCCTTCTGTCATCAGGTGTCCTTGCCTCCACAGCACAGAAGCACACTAATGTCACACATCTAATGTGTCACACTCCTTCACAGGGTGACACACATCCGTAACTGATCCTTGTAGGAATGAGAAGTTGCCCCATGCTTCATCTCCAGAGTTCTCTGTGGTGCTGGCAGAAGCTATTGGTGAGCCCCTGTAGCAACCCAGCCTTCTCTGTCTTTCATGTCTCTGCAAATTTTATCCAATGCATACTTCTTAATAAACAGCCATGATTTCAATGGTGCTTGAGCTCATCCTGCCGAACACAGAGGCTGAGACCTGCCCTCCCACTCACAGACTATTGGACCAGGAAAGAAAACCCAGAGGGGTGAACAGCACCGAGTTTAAGAAACACATCTGCCTGCTGCTAAGTACAGATGTGAGAACCGAGAAAGTACACTCATTTTGTCAGAAAAATCCAAATATCTTATAGTCCCAGATCCCTTTGGGCATATTTAGTAGGGAAAGTGAGAGAAGTATTATGAAAGTCTGTTTGCAAGAAATAAAAGCCACATAACAGAAACCCCATAAAACTAAAAGAAAACAACAAAATTATAAGAGGGAGAGAGAGAGAGAGGAGGAGAGAGAGAGAGAGAGAGAGAGAGAGAGAGAGAGAGAGAGAGAGAGAGAGAGAGAGAGAGAGAGAGAGGATCACAATAGACTTGTTGAAATGTTTGTGGTCAGCAATATGGTGGCTGGTATCATTTCAAGATGTTGACTGTGTTACCACCAGCACACCAAAAGAAATTCATACGATAAATATTTTTGCATAATTACATTTGTATTTCAGTGCTACCTTGAGGAAAAGGCTTGGAGAACTAACACCTAGATAATCAGTGTCAATGAGCCGTCAGACTGCACGGTCAGCATAAGCTGCGGGATCAGCATAGAGCAGTTTCCAAGGAGGGAGAGATGCATGCGGCCTCTACAAAATTTGGCTTGGGGAGGCGTTTGCTTCAGCTCACTTGAATAAGCTACTGTCTATGGCTCACAAGGGTCCCGTTCTTAATGAGGTGGTGCATGGCAGCAGCACACTGTGAGTCCAAATAGCAGATGGCAGCGCTGTTGAGGAGGCTGGCAGGCTGCTGTCTAGCCACCAACTGGCAGCAATCATTATTAAACTGATTCATGTGCCCAGGGAAAATCTTCATAAGAGTCTTAGCAAATGTGAGCAGCAAGAGGCAAATGATCTGCTCCCCATAGCCACAATGGATGCTACCTATGTCTTTAAAATTGCTATCCTCCAGGGCCGTCTACATGACGAATTGCAGGATGTGTGAACTGAAGGCGCCGTTCCTTTCTGTGGGCTCGCGTGCCTCTAAACGTGACGGCTGCAATTTCTGTTTGGTGAATAGCTTTGACTTGAAGGAAATAGCTTCATAGCTCTCACCCCGTGGACACGTGGCAAACAGATTCGGAGACAGGGGAGCTCTGTGAGGCTCTCCGAACAAAGGTTTTGTATACTGAACATTATCTGTCCCAAATTGTGACGTAACGACCCAGGCCACTCCCGGTCCATCCACGTGAGACAGGTAACTTATCCTGAATAAAAAGCAGATGAATGCAACGGAGCACATTGCAAAACTATTCTCTTTTAAGGACCCTTCCATGAGGAAATCTTGGAAACACTCATTCTGAAAGCTGAATCTTTATAAATCAAAATAATGAATGTATTTGTGTTTATAACCAGTAAAGCCTATATTATTTATTTGTATACAAACATTTTATTGAAAAACGAAGTCTTGCTTAACTTAACTTACTAAACACTTTCATTTTAATATTCAAAAGTCCTAGATTTTTTTTGAATCTCCATTAAATTATCTTCCTAAAATTAAGATAACAACCAATCATGCTTAAAGTTGCAAGAAGAAAAATGCTACAGAAAAAATTCAGGTGTTTTAAATGCTGTCATCATGAACTTCAGTGTGTTTTTATAAGTCACTTTTGTTCAAAGTAATTTTTTAAATCTTTTAAAAGTGCTAAAGAGCTAACAAGATGACTCGGTGGATATTGGAATCTTGTCAAACCTAGTAACCTGAGTTCAGTCCATGGGAGGAGAGACGCAATTCACACAAATTGTCCTCCTGTGTCTACAAGTACACTGTGGCTTGTAACTCCCTCACACAAAATAAAAATAAAAATAATAAATGTTTTTTAGACCCTTAAGTGTTTAAAATCACTTAGATCGTTTTCTCTGTGACTTGTCAGTCTGATAATCTTCCCAGGCTGAGAGAATTTACAAATTCTACAGAGCATGCTCTCCCTATCCTTGTGTCAAACATGAAAATGATTCTCTTTCAAAGACAACCTAGCCTTCCTGACAATGAACTTCAAAAATGAAACTCCACAACCAGCACATTTCACCTCTCACCCTACTCCCCAAACAAGGAAATTTCAGAACTGATCACACGTGTTCATATTTGGAAACAAAAAGATCACATCAACAAATTATCTGTACTTCCCTTGAGTCCCAGGTACTGTCAAGAAATAAAACAGTGTCAAAAGGTACGATGTCCATGTCTTGTTCTGCATGAGAAAACAAACGTGTCCTGTTAAAGGGAGTCTGAAAATGGTTAACAGTTCCTCAAAAGGCCAGGGATTGCTTAAAATACTGTACAACCTACCATAACATTAAAGAATGCTTTTCAGCCATCGCAAAATGCTAGTTATTATGTCAGTAAGCAGCAGTGGTGACCATTGGGCCGTAAGTACTGAAGACAGCCAGCCATAGCCAGGCTTCTTACATGTTTCTGTGTATTCTAATACAGACATCTGAAGATGGACAGGTCTGCTGCTGTTGTGTGGGTGCCAATCGGTCCATTACCAAGCAATGGTGGTTCTTTTATAGATCAGGTGCATTGCAGGGGAAATTCTTCCTCAGACTGCCTGTTCTACACAGCTGCTTTTTGCCCTCTCGGCTTTCATAAGAAATGCTCTTCTCGAAGGCAGCAGTGACGTCCATCTTGTCAAGATCAAAACTGTATTTGCAGGCTCTCCTTTTCTCTTGCTCTCAGGCATCTGATCAGCTGGGCACCACCGCCACCTTGAAATACTTTCTTGTTTGGTTTCTAGTAGAGCGTGTCTTCTCAGTCCTTTCTTCTCATAGTCTCATGACATCCTCACCAGTCTGGACTGACTGGCTGGCTGACTGACTGACTGACTGACTGACTGACTGACTGACATTGGAATTCCCTTAGGTATTCTGTACTCTTAGGCATTTGACTGAACGTAGATAATTATGAATATACTATGGGCATGTCTGGCTTACTGAAATGTCCAGAACATAGTCAACCCTCAATTATATTTTTGAATGAATAAAAATGAGAATAATTATGATTGTAGTAATGACCACTTGGAGATTTAATAGTCCTAACATCCCATTGAGGAAGGTGTAAATACCACCATTCTTAACTCTTTAAAATAAGAAACTGAGATTCAGACAAGTCACTTGCTCAATAACACACAGCTACTCAGAGTCATAGCCGGGACTTGTACTGCTTATGCTCTACCTGTAGGCTGGCTCTTGACTTAATGTGGAACTTTCATGACCATAATGTAGAGATATGGCATAGTATCTTTCTCACATTTAAGAAGAAAAAGACAAGACTTCTCATCTGAAAAACAGAAGTGAAAGTATCATCAGACTCCTTTCCACAGTCATTTGTTTAGACTAAAATAATAACGAATGTAAAAAATATAAATTACTACCAAACTGTGAGCAATTTCCATTCATTTGTTATTACTACCATGAAATACTAAAAGAAAAAAACTGAAATGAAAGGGCATGAAATCTTTCAGACCGAGTTTGGGAAGAAAAGGACACAGTCAAGACAGATCTAAAGCATGCATCACTAGCTTGCCTGTTAATTCGGAAAACAGAAGGAACGAGTAGTCATCTAAACAGTAGTGAACACCAACTCCATAATTATAAAATTAAATGCTCATTAATTTTTACCATATTTCCTTTTTAAAAGAAAAGCAGCATGACGAAGTCTGGGGAAGTTATAATTGGTGGTTTTTCAGTTAATTTGTTCTGTACCTGTGTGGTTTACCTCTCATTGATCCCAGAGCCATTACAATTAGCACATGCAAGGGATGACTGGAGACAGAGTAGGCAGGAGAAACTGGGTTAATGGGGAAGCATGAAACAGGCAATGCCAGCGCCTCTTGTTCCTTGAATGCTTGCCTTTTTACAACTTTATTAGTTAATTAATCCAAGGACAGTTAGTTACTAAGCATGTGGTCTGAGTCTAGAATACAGGTACTACAGTTTGGATATGGAGTGCCCATGTATTAGGGACTAAGTCACCAACCCAAAGTACTATTTGAAGGTAAAACCACTGGGACGTAGGATCCAGTGGAAACTAATTAGGACTCAGGGGTTTCGCCTTTGAAGGTGTCCTAGTCAGTGTGGCTGTTACTGTGATGAAGCACCACGACCAGAAGCAACTTAGGGAGAGTTTATAGCTCGTATATCCTGACTCCATTGACAAAAGCCAAGGCAGGAACTCAAGCTGAGTGTGAACCTGGAGGCAGGAACTGAAGAGCAGGCCATGGAGGAGTGCTGCTTACTGGCTTGCTCCTCCTGGCTTGTTCAGCTTACTTTCTTACAGAACCAGAACCACAGGGTTCTGGGACCTCCCCCACCAATCACTAACTGAGAAAATGCTCCGTAGACCTGCCTATAGCCCAGTTTTATGGATCCACTTTCTCTTGCCTCTTAATATAGCTGTGTCAATTTGACATAAGACTAGCCAGCACAGAAGGAGCCCCTTCCCGTGTCTGTCTTGACTTCCTGGCGAAGCAAACAGCCTTCATCTACCATATGCCTTTCCACGGCATCACAGGTCCAAAGCAATAGGGCCCACTGATCATGGTCTGCAGCCTCTGAAACCGTAAGCCAAGGTAAGTTCTTCTTCCATATCAGTTTCTTTTCAGTCATGGTGTTCATAACCTAATCCATTGAAATCGTTTAAAAAAACAAGTATGATTTAAAGTCCATCCAGAACTGCTTAATACCAAGAATACATTTAAGAAGAAAATAAGCTTTGCAAAAGAGGCATAAATGGGATATTACAGTAATTCAGACCAAATGTTTCAAAGGAGAAGGGGTCGTGTGGTGGAAGGGGTGGAGTTTGGTTTGAGCCCTCAAGTACACACAGAATCTGGACATTAGAGATCCAGGAGGACGAAGTCAAACAAATGGACGGTGTAAGAAAGACTCACACATTCATTCACCTTAGAATCTTGTCACTGCTTTAAAGCCTGTAAATCAGATTCCACGGTGCTGTGACCGAGAAACAGGATGGCTATGGAGAAAGGTAGCTGATAAATTTACAGCCAGACCCTGGAGATCTTTAAATGACAGCACAAAATATTTGGACCTTAGGGCCTCATTCCGGGCTGTTTGGAGAAAAACAAAAACAAAACCGCCCATAATTGACATAAAACAAAGCTAGGTGACTTGTTAATACAAGCGACTTGGAGAGAATGCCTAATGTTAAGAATGAATGAACAGACTCTAAACCTCTTCCCAGGAGTGTTTGAAATTACAGAAAGAAAAAAAATCTGGAAATATGGAAATACAGATAGACCATTATTTCTGTGGTCTGGGGTAAGGCCATTAAATCTACACTGGCACTGAACGACACAACAAGAGATTCTACGATGATGCCCCAGGTCTCTTTGTAACTGTTCCACCTCCCATAAAGAAACTTAATAAAATGTAAAAACGAAGTCCCTCACCTTATCAACTACGCAGCTTAGGTTGTTGTCAAATTGATATGAACTAGGGTTGTCTGGGGAAAGGAAACCTCGTCCCGGGTGCTTCCACCCAACTACCGCACAGGAAAGTCTGCGTGGGCGCTTTCTTGATTCATAGTTGATATGGTAGCACCCGGCTCACTGTGGCAGTGGGACCTCTGGGCATTGGCCCTTGGAGGTTTACAAACGTACGAATCTGAACCTGGAGAGTGAGGCAGTTGCAACATCCCTCACTCCTCTCTGGTTTTACTTCAGTTACCTTCTCCAGGCTCCTGCCTTGAGTTCCTGTCCTGACTTCTCTTCCTGACAGACTGTGACATAAAGTGTAAGCCATATGAACCTTGTCCTCCTCAAGCTGCTCCGGGTCATGGTCTTCATTACACCAATAGAAAGCAAAGTAAGATATCAACATTTGCACTCACAGAGCTGTAAACATTTTGATTTTAAAACTATGCGAAACAACTGTCAAGATGATTGAAAGCAGCGAATCTGACAGACTCTTGTGCCAATCAAAAATACATGTCAGTAGTCTCCTGTGTTGTTGGCTCTTTTCCAACACTGTACTGCGTGTTTGCTCCAAGGTTGCCTATGTCTTCTTCAAGGATATGCTGCTCGCTCTTCCCTTACACTTTAAATCAGTCAGCAAGAACTGAAGTCCCATTCAGAGCTGCAACTGACAAAACATACTCTTCGGATTTTCAGTCAGGCTCAGTTCTGTGTGAGGATGCTCTCTAGACGAGACTGGGATTATCTCTATGACAAACAGCCCTGTGTGCGTGTTTTCATTATAAAAATATCCACCAAGACCATGACATTATTCAAGGAGACACGAAAGCCCACAGAACGAGCGACAATGAAAGGGCAGCAAGACAAGACAGATGTTTCCTAATAAAAACATGGGGATGCATTTCACTGTCTGTGAGCAGCAGGGAGGTTAACCAACAAGATACCAAAGGTTAAAACAAATACTTGCTGATGCATTCACACAGACCTCTGGTTAAATAGAGAGAGATAAACACTGTATTCCTCATAGTCACCATCCCCCCAAGCTTTTTGCCATACCCCAGCTCCACCCTACTATCCATTCACTTATTCACTTATTAAAGTTAGAAACATGTTCAGCTCTTTGTCCTTTCCCTAATTCTAAACATTTTTTGGTTCTATGGTACTAGCTGAATTTCTGTATGTCTTCTATAGTATCACGAGCCATTCTCCCTGGTTCTGGTACAAAGCAAAGGGCAGACTCCTTACCATGGCAGTTAATCAGAGCATTGTTTCCTATTGTCCTCACCCTTCCTCTCCCTACACCCTTGCATTATGCATTCCCTCTGCTTGGAATGATTCCACTGTGGTGAACTTTGAGACTGAGGGAGGCACACAGAAAAACAGGGTGGCTCACTAGAGGGATGTAATGCTCTCTGGAACCCACACATTCATTCAGAAAGAAGTTCTTGCTCTTCCCAAACAGTTTCTATAGCGTATTTGTCTCTACCACTAAACGTGGTAACATTATTGGATGTTAGAGACATTATCATATAGCACAGTAGACTCAAAAACCAGCTACCACACAGGCAGTTACTACCAATAGAAACACTGCTATGCTCCGCAGACCACCTCAAAACGTTATTGTACAAGAAGTCTTGTCTAGAAAGAGTACATTACAAACCATAATAATGTTTATGCCTGGAATTCTTTAAAAATTCCCAACTCTCTCATAGAGAAGACTACTAACCAATGGCCTATTCTCTAAGCTTCTGATCAATGTACATTAAATGATTCTATTTAAACACAATGTGAGTCTAAAATAGTAAATAGAATTTCTCTAAAAATCTACTCAACAGCTTATTCTCTAGGGTTCTTATGAATGTTATATAATAAGTATATTTAAACATATGACTAAAATAGCCAGTAGAAATTTATAATGTAGAGAATATTCCATATATTGTTTCTCTATATTATCCCACTATTCAAAGTAGGGGAAATACATCGCCTGTTCAATGCAGCAGGGATAGTGGAGGGGTTTCTCTTCTAATCTCTGTAAAGAAGTGTTTTCCAGGCAAACTTGGCTCAAATTGAATGTATGCTCAATAAATATGCCTTAAAATTCTTACACTCGCATCTAAGCAGTTGCTAGTGACATAGGAATTGTTTCATGGTGATTTCTTTATATGTTGAAATGTTTAAAAGGACAAAAGGTACATATATATTGTTCTGATTAAGACACAACAAGCTACTGTCCCAGCACACAATTATAGTCAAACATGACGGCACCTGGTCTGGCATTGCTTGGGATGCCAGCACTTGGCAGACACAAGTGAGAGGGTTGTAAGTCTGGTCTGTGAAAAGATGCCCTGGCTCAGAGCAAACAACTAAAACAAAACAATACAAGAAAGTGACAAGATTGGTTTTCATTGCAAAGGGGTTAGGGGGGAGGATTGCGACTGAAGAAATGGCTCAGCAGTTCAGACAGCTACTATTACTCCTGTAGAGGACCTGAGCTTGGTTCAAAGCAATAAAGGCAGCTCACAGGCAACCCTAGCTCCAGGGATCGCCAGTAACCTCTTCTGTTCTCCATGGGCAACCGCACTTACGTACACACAATACTCATGCATTGAGCGTGTGTGTGTGTGTGTGTGTGTGTGTGTGTGTGTGTGCATGTGTATGTGTGTGTATATGTATGTATGCATGTGAAAGTCTCATTTTTTTAAAAAATAAATAAAAAATCTTAAAAGGAAAACAAATAGTGACAAATGCTAGAAAAAAATACAAGGATAAAGGAACTCTTATTCATGGGCTAGAAACAAGTAGAAAAGAAAATATTATAGAAGCCTACATTGAAAAACATAATTTAAGTGCCTATAAAACAGAATCTTTTCATGCTAGATGAAATATGGGTTATGTATGGACTTCTCTCCAGGAATAGGAAAATGTTCACATTCTCAGACATTTCTGTAGATTTGTTTTCAAAATGGCCTGACAAGTGTCACATCTAATACATGTGTGACTACATCAAGCGATAGAGCGTATGCGTAAGGACTGATAAAAATTACCACAAAGTTTCACGGTCTTAATTGTCTTCATTTCCCACCTTAGAGTTGGTGAACATGTCATGTGTGTAAAATAGAGAGAGTGTCTGGCAGGCTACCCAGAAGGGGTTAGTTTTATAGACAGGAAGCATAGAAAATCAGACACTAAAAGCAAAATGACATTTGTAATTTCAAAGCGGGAGACGGGGACAGAACTAGAGAGAGAAACAACCGAGTGCTTAACAACTTACTCCAGGGCTCATATACATCATGCATGGCTCGAACGTCATTGCACTCATTAAACTGGCCTGTTTGGAAAATGGCTCCTTTGTCACAGCCCCCCTCACGATTTCCTAGAAGGCCAGACATCAACTTAGCTGGAGCTTGGTGAAATGGGCCTTTAGAACAAATGACGTCATTTGATCTGGTTTGTTTGCACCCAGTGCTACAGCTTAGCTCAAAACAATGGCTGTTCTGATTCTTACACAGACGAACTCACCAGGCTTTAACTTCTGGCCTCCTTTTCTCCTTTACCTGCATTGATTTTACCCATGCTTGCCTCTTCCATGAACACTTCTTTGACCTGAGGAAACCATGATGTCCCATCTGCCTTTATCCTTACCTCCTCCTCCAGGCCCTTGGCTTTCACTGGAACGTGATGTTGCCCTGAAAACAGAACTTACCTTTGATCCTCTTCTCAAGTGCTGCCTGTGGTCTCTCAAATCCATGTTTGATGCGAGGGAAGTGGAGGAGGCCATTCAACTGAAAGGGCTGAGGATACCAAAGAAGCTGAGACTTGGGATAAAAGACTCAGATGGTAACTTTTAAAAGCACTCAGTAGTTAATGACAGGAACAACATTAAAGAAATTTCTAAGACTCATTGAAACACAAGTCTACTAAAACCTGTAAGTTCATAATTGTGCTAGAAGTAGTTACCAAGAAAAAATACAGATGATGCAAGAAAATAATTTTTTATTGTAAAAACATGATTTTGAAAATAATCGCACATTTAGGTGAGTTACATTATGGTTGTACCAAATAACAGATGACAGGGAATTTCTGTTTTACAAAATGTTCCAAGGTACTTTCCATGCTAGATAGGTATGATTAAGTAGCTGGTATTGAAACAACCCTTCTGCTGGAAAAGAAAGGAGGAGAAAAGAAAAACTATAAATGCTGGATGAAGTTTATAAATCAGCTGGTTGGAAGTCATTGGCAAGAACCCAGCACAGGCAAGACCATCCCAGCTCCATGAGAGGCGAGCACATATGGTGCACTCTACCTTCCTGCTGTGGATTTGCTGAGGGCGTTTTTTTCAAACTGTGATGAAAGGGGCTCTATTGGCCCTGAAAGCGATGATATTCCTGGTCTGAGGAAAATCTGGTCTGAGTGCAGAACTGCCAAGACAGCTTGGAATTGAGCCTCAAAACTCAGACAAGAAAGGAATTGAAAGAAGGGTTCAAAAGCCACATCCATACACCTCTCCACTCAGACACAGTAATGCCTCATGCTGATAAAATCCACAGCGAAACCAGCACAAATAGTGGCAGGTAGATAAATGCAGCTAAACTGTTGGGAACTCATATTAGTAACTAGCATTTCTTACTACGAGTTCAATAAGATATGAGCATGTATCACTGTAATTAAATGAAAATCACTGAAATGTTTTGTTTTGTTTTACATTTAGTTAGTTAGTTAGAGGCATGGTATGTGGATGTCAGAGGAAAATTTTCAGGAGTCTGTTCTCTCCTCCCATCACGTTGGTTCCAAGGAGTAAACTCAATGTCACCAGGTTTGGAATCAAGTCCCCTTAACACAGCCATCTCAGTGGGCCAAAGGAATAATTTTAAATGTGTGGCTATATCATTTACTTTTCTCATCACTCTATCCAAATATCTACCAAGAATCAAATTAAGGGATGTGAATTTTGGATTATGGCTTTGGTTGTAGACCATCATGGTGGGGAAAACATGGAGGAAGGTATGGTCCTTGGTGGTGGTAGCAGTGGTATGAGGCTGCTTCCTCATATCTAGTAAGTGAGAAAACAAAGATTGGGGTCTGTAGACACTTAAAAGGCTTCTTCCTGTTACCCCTTCTATTCACTCCGGACTCTCAACATACGAGGAAGCTCCCTGTGTGTCCAGGGTAGTTTTTCCATCTTCAATTACTCCTCCTTCAAATACCCTCCATACACCCCCCCAAAAAAATATGTGTCCCCTAGGAGATTTTAAATCCAGCTGAAGTGACAGTGGGAAATTAATAATAACTACATCAATAAAAGTAATAATGAATGAATCACAATAACTAAAAAGCTGGTAAAGGAATGTGGAATAAACAATACCTGATTAAACAGTTAAGAAAAGAAAAAGAACCAATAAAGGAACAAGAACAGATAGAATGCAGGAAAAACAAATAGCATAGCTTTAAACCCAACAATCTTAGCAGTTACATGAGATGGAAAGAAGCCAAAAACTTCAATCACAAGACTACCATGCTGAATTTTAAAAGGAAAACAAAAAAAGAAATGCACCAATGCCCAAGTGTGTGAGCCACTCCTTAAGCAGATAGATGCACACAGAAAATGTAAAGGGAAAAAGGAATAGAGAAGTACATGCCATGCACGTATCAAGAAAGCTCGTATGTTTCCTTCATTAACACCAAAGTAGACTTCTAAGGAAAGACACATGAGGAAAGCATCAGCTGTGCGGGAAGCTAGAACATTCCTTTCTGTCTACCATAGAAAGGCGAGGGAGGCAAAGCCACGGGCTGTGCTTAAAAATGTAACCACGACTGACAACACAACCAAATGATGATAATAAAAATAACCAAAATCATCAGGAGGAATATCAAGCACTTAAAAGATAGTCAGCCACCCTCCCTAACTGGCAGACAGATACTACAGCCAACAATCTCACAATGCAGTTTTGACAAGTGCACGTAGACATTTATGCAATCGGACCAAGCCAAGTTTTTACCAATTCCAAAGAACTTCCAAAGAAGTCACAGGATGCTTTCTGTTAAGACAGAAGCTTAAAGATAATTAGAAAATGTCTCAAAGGTCTGGGGATTAGGCAACGTACTTCTATATAGTGTGTGAGTAAGAGGGGGAACTGCAGCAAGCTTGGAAGCTTTAACCTAGGCCCTAAGCAACAGAGCATGATCGGTTCTTCAGTGGTCACTTTAGAAACTTTTTATCTGGGAAGTTTTGAGAAGTTTCTGCTAAGTGTCACGTCTTTAATCTGAAGTGGACATTTCCCACAAAGTACACCTCTGCAGTTGTTTGTAAAGAAATCTAAAATGTCCAAGGTCTTTCTTCATTTACTACCATAAAAGCCAGTGAACCAGGGTTGGGGATTTAGCTCAGTGGTAGAGCGCTTGCCTAACAAGCGCAAGGCCCTGGGTTTGGTCCCCAGCTCCGAAAAAAAAAGAAAAAAGAAAAAAAAAAAAGCCAGTGAACCAAAAACTGAAGGATACTACCAAACTCTATGAGGATTCTCAGTGAAGCCCTGAATCTTTTTCCGCAAGGGTGACACAGAGCAGTACAAGAAGACAGGGTTCTCAGGTATAACTATTTCCAATTTACTGAGGAACCGCCAGACTGATTTCCAGAGAGGTTGTACCAGTTTGCAATCCCACCAATAGTGGAGGAGTGTTCCTCTTTCTCCACATCCTCACCAGGATCTGCTGTCATCTGAGTTTTTTATCTTAGCCATTCTGACTGGTGTGAGGTGGAATCTCAGGGTCGTTTTGATTTGCAATTTTCCCTGATGACTAAGAATGTTGAACATTTCTTTAAGTGCTCATGGGCAGATACCTAAATGATGCTCCAACATATAACAAAGACACATGTTCCACTATGTTCATAGCAGCTTTATTTCTAATAGCCAGAAGCTGGAAAGAACTCAAATATCCTTCAACAGAGTAATGAGTACAGAAAATGTGGTACATCTACATAATGGAATATTACTCAGCTATTAAAAACAATGACCGTATCCAGTGGTTAGCCACAGCCCCTGGTTGAGGGATGGGGCCACCCACCCATCTCAAAAATATTAACCCAGCATTGCTCCTGTCTAAAGGAAATGCAGGGACACAGAGTGGAGTCATCCAGAGACTGCCACACCTAGGGATCTATCCCATCGGCTGACACCAAACCCAGACACTATTGCTGATGCCAAGAAGTGCTTGCTGACAGGAGCCTGGTATAACTGTCCCCTAAGAGGCTATACAAGATCCTGACTAATATAGATGTGGATGCTCACAGCCAACCATCAGACTGAGCCTGGGGACCCCAATGGAGGAGTTAGAGGAAGGACTGAAGGAGCTGAAGGGGTTTGCAACCCCATAGGAAGAACAACAATATCAACCAACCAGATACCCAGAGCTCCCAGGGACTAAACCACCAACCAAAGTGTACACATGGAGTCACACCTGGCTCCAGCTGCATATGTAGCAGAGGATGGCATCTTCAGCAATCAGTGAGGGGGAGCCCCTTGGTCCTGTGGAGGCTCGATTCCCCAGTAAATGGCAATTCCAGGGCAGGAGGGTAGAAGGGAGTGGGTGGGGGAGCACCCTCATAAAAGCGGGGGGGAGGAGGGATGGGATAGGGTGTTAACGAAAGGGAAACTGGGGAGGAGGATAACATTTGAAATGTAAATAAATAAAATAACCAATAAAAAAAAAAAAAAGATGATGATGATCAGACTCACTACAGTAGTGCCTTGGCGACTGCGACTGCCTTCGCCATTTCCCCAAGCCTGGGGGCTTTCCTTGTCTTTAGCACTCTTTGCTAGAATAATAAAATTTTATGAAAACCAGAACATTCTGGTAATCCTTCACACACAGGGCTTGCATCAGAGCTGAGTGAGACACCCTGAGCTTAAGAATCACCGCACTTTTAAAGGAAAATGTCTCAAGACAGCCTGTGTTTGGGTCTGGGGAAAAAAAATCTTATCTTTACTACGATGGACAGCAAACCCAGCTCCCCTTTATCTGGTATCCTGACCAGGCCTTTATCTTCTGAATCTGCTAGCCATGTAAACACACTTGAAAAGATACTCCAGGACAACGCTGTAAACGTGTCTGTGAAGATGTGCAGAGACGCAGATCCATGCAGAACTGTTCTCGGCCAGCACTTTAGTAAAGCTGCACTACAAAACCCAACACAGAAATAAAATTATATTGCAGTTGTCCTGGGGTCATCTCGGTACTAATCTATATCCTGACTTTGAAGATGGTGATTTCACACTCTTCCAAGCTTTACCAAATTTTCCTCGTTAAAAGGCCAATGTATTATGTTTGTTCATTATTCTTTAATAGGAAGTATATGATAATATACATAATTCTGAAAGAGATGACCTGTCTCTCAAGAATGCGTTGCTATTTTATCTCAGTAACAAGGGTTTAATAATAAAGAGTCTTTATTCTGCTGTCTAGATCACCAAGAATATATTTACTAAATCATTCTCTAGGGGTTTTTGTTTTGGTTTTTTTGGTTTTTGGTTTTTTTTTTTTTGTTTTGTTTTTAAGAGGAAGGGGTTGGGGAGGATTAGGACATTGGAAGAGGCAGGAAGTCAACAAAAGTGTGGCATTCCTTTTGGTAGATGAAGTGTATGCTAGAAGATTAAACTGTAAACTAGAAGATTTGGACTTTATGAAATGGGACAATCGCTTTTTCTGGACTTCATCAGCCTGCAGATTCTGGTGACTCATTGGCTGTAAAACTCTGTGTCGCCTCGAGTTTCCCACGCCTCTTCTGACTTCTTCGCTATTCAACACTGGGAACCCACTACACCACAAGATCTCTGGGTCCCTAGACCTCCCCACAGCTGGAACCTGAGGCCCAGAGTACACAAACCTACATCGTATTCTGTTACGGTATTAGGTTTCCACTGCCACGCAGTCAAGTACTGCACATGGGATACCTCACAAATTAATTATCTCTCACTTCTGTAGGTAAAGTTTATAGTCAAAGGAGCTCTCTGCAGAGATTCTCCAAGCCTGTAATGTAGGTGCCACTAGGCTAGACTTTTATGTGGAGCTGCTAGGAAAAGGATCTACTTATTCAGTTGCCAAATATGAACTGAGGTCCACATTTCCCTTTCTGGCTGTCAGCCAGGGACCACTCACAGCTCTTCAGGCCACCTGCAGTGTTTGGCACAAGACCTCTTCCTTTCCCATCCAAGAAACAGTGCAGCAGATCCCCCTAAGCTTCGGATCTCTAATTTCCTCTTCTGTTCCGTCTACAAACAACCTCCCCTCCACTTTAAGGGGTTCAATTGATTGGGTTACGATTACCCAAATAATCACTGTATTTTATGGCCACTTAACCTGAAACTTTAATTGCATCTTCAAAATCCCTTCCAAAAAAAAAAAATGTGTCTAGATTACGTGAGAACGAAGGGTCAAAATTCTTGGGGTTGGGGAACATTTTTAGACTCTTCCATATAATCATTATTGGGGTATAGTCTGCTGCCCCCTTTTCCTCCCTATAGTAAAGTATTATTTGTATATTTACACTTGAAACTTTGTATAAAGTCAGGTCTTGGAGCATGTGGGGTGTGTGTGTGTGTGTGTGTGTGTGTGTGTGTGTGTGTGTGTGTGTGTGTACAGACCCTTTGCTTTCCATGGGATTTAAGCTCAAGTCTAATGGCACCATAAATACAAGCCAATTGAAAGTGCAAATTTGAGCAATTTTCATAATCACATCCACATAGATATAAACAAGGTTTTGCCCCACGGGTCAAACTCTTTAGAAATCTCACTTTCACAGAAAATGTTCTTTAGGGAGGTCCCTTACCAGTACACCAGGCATGCCCATCTGCACTCTAGTTGACTATTGAATCTGTTTTCTTACCATTTACATATGTTTGCTGTAGAAACTGCAGGCTTGTGTCCATCTGAACACTGTGTCCATTTAACTTCTGCTCTCTGAGAAAGTCTGCTTCCTGCTTGTGGCTAAATGTCTGAACTGTGGCTTGAAACAAATGAGGATTTATGTGTCCCTGGTTTATGTGTTCCCTCAAAGGATAACCCTCACATTCTGTGCTTGGAAAGGGTGAGAACAAATTTCCACTCTACCCAACACATTTCTCCCAAAAAAAGGACAAGTAGGAAAACAGTATTCAGTCTGCAAGCACCAAGTCTGAAAAAATATGAGGACTCGTTTATTTATGTATAGAACGGAAAGTAGAAGAATCAAAACAGGAATAAAACTTGTATTCTGGGAAGTATGATTGTTAATATGGATTGTCGATTTGACTGGATTGGGAAACAAAGAGATTGGTAAAGCACACCTCTAGGCATTTGCCAAAAGGGATGAGGAAAGTGGGAAGAGGACCAACCCTGACATGGTGGTACCATCCTATAGCTAGTGGTCTAAATGTCACAAAAGGAGAAAGACTTCACCAACTAGGTCTCCTCAAACCCCACCCATAGTTCTCTGTCTCTGTCTCTCCCTGACTTCTTCCCTCTTTCCCCGTCTCCTCCTACCTACCCTCAGGTAATCTGCTTTGCTCCATTATGCCCTCCTAACTGTGATTGACAGAGACCGCATAGCAAAATAAATCCTTCCTTCTCTAAGTGATTTCTCTGAGTTATTTGTCAGTGATGGAGAATCTGGCTAACACAGTTATGAAGTTGGTCGTGGGCACATAGGCAGTCCAACTATGTACTGTGAAAAAGTCCAACATAAATGTAAGAACAAAAGCTCAACTACCCCAACCAATCTTTAATTTCTGAAAATTTATATCAATTGAAATCACCCTTATAAATTACTCCAAAAAAGGATTCAGTTCTAGTAACCAAGCAGAGAAAACACGTTGCAATTTTCCTCCAATCTAAGATCTGAATTTCAGTTGTCTATTAAAAAGTCATCTTTTCTTCTGACTTCTGATTCTTTTTTTTAGAAAAAGGAAAACAGCCAAGAGATTTACTTAATATATTATATTTTAAGTAGTTTCCCCATGTGCTGGATAGTTTTATGTCAACTTGACACAAGCTAGAGTTATCTGAAAAGAGGGACCCTCAATTGAGAAAATCCCTATAAGGTCTGGTTATAAGACATTTTCTTAACTAGTGATTGATGGGGGAGGGCTGAGCTCTTTGTGGGTGGTGTTATCCCTGGGCTGGTGGTCCTGAGATCTATACCAAAGCAGGCTGAGCAAGCCATAAGGAGCAAACCAGTAAGCAGCACCCCTCCATGGCCTCTGTATTAGCTCCTTTCTCCAGTTTCCTACCTTGTTTGATTTCCTGTCCTGACATCCTTTAATGAAGAACAACAACATGTAAATGTACACCAAATAAACCCTTTTATCCTCAACATGCTTTTTGTCATGGTGTTTCATTGTAGCAATAGAAACCCTAACTAAGAAATCCCATTAAACCAACACCCATTTAATGAACAATTGATAAACTAAATCAACAAAAGCAAGGAGGAATTTAATTTCAGGTTTTTATTTTTCTGTTATGACTCTCAATTTACTTATATGGGAGAAGAGTATACATACATAAATCTTGCAGGCTTATATTATTCCATCCCTAAAGGATTCTAAGAACTAGGTTATATGTATATATTCAACCAAGGAAAGATGAAATAGTATCTTGTACAGTTCTGTTTCTAGCCTGACATGGAGGAGGGCAGAGGAGGCTGATGGAAAGAATAAAGAAATCAAGAGTGGGGGGAAGAAAACCAGGGGCCTATGAGGGAAAAGAGAGACTGTTTCTTTCTGTAAATAACTAAGGTAATAAAATGAACATTCATAAGAAGAAAATCAAATATAAATTATTGACAGACAAGCATATAAATCCTTCCCATATATTTACTCACCCATGACTTCTCAAAAGTGCATGAAAGTATTACGATTTGGTTCAAGTACGAGATATCATCCAATAACATAAAACTTAGCTTCTGTTGACTGTAGACAAAGATACAAATGAGCTGTAAGTGAGGTTTCTGAAAACTGTTAAGAACATTGGGGTGCAGTTGTGAATGCAGGGACTGGAAGTCAAGTGGATTCATAATTTGGTGCTTAATTATACCCCTTTTGACCATAGGCAATTTTCTCTTTAAAATTTTAATTTATTTATGTGTATATGTATGTGAACACCTGTGCCTGTATGTGCACAAGGAGATGTCAAAGGACTGTATGTTTTCTTCTTCCACCAAGTTGGTGCAAGAGAGAGACCTAACTCAAGTCATCAGGCTTGGTAGCAAGCACCTTGACGCAGGGAGCCATCTTGCCAGCCTGCCCACAATATGCCCAGGCTCTCTAAACTTCAATTTCTTTAGCAGTAAAGTAGAATTAACACCTTTCCTTTTTGCACTAGATATGCAGTTCATGGATTCCCTTAATTCATCTCGTTTCTAGATCAGTATGGCAGATGTAGTTTGGCAGTTGAGAAATGAGAGTAAGGATTCAGCTTTGAGAAGCCAAGTTTCAACTACACTGCGGCAGGACCTGGGAAAGCTGTCATTATTTAAGAAACAGAAATCATCTACCAAGCCTGCTTAGCATGTAAACTTAAAAAGAGTTGGGAACGAGAAGATTGATAGTGTTTATTGACTGTTACTGAGATTAAGAAGTGGCTGTTCAAAGTTTAGAAAAAGAAAATGAAAAGAAACAGGAAAGTAAAGAAAACCCAAGGCTTCCTGAAGGAAAAAAATGTCAACTGGTCTTGTCTTCTAGATCATAAGAAGATTATATCTCAATAGAGACAAAGCATAGAGTCCCATGGGACTGAATGACTCAGACTTTGAGTAGAATGTCATATCTAGGATAGGGTTTTCCTACTCTAGCCTGACAGCTCCAAGGTTACCACTAACCTAAGTTAAAGCAATGTAGGATTGAAAAAAAAAGAATTGAATTTAAGGGGGGAAAGTCTTTGCATTTTAGTAGGCACATAGAAATGACAGAAAATGAGCCAGGAGGAAGGTAATATGTTTTTTCTTAAAGAGAAATACCTCAAGTACCAAGGGTCTATGACAGGAAAGCTTGAAACTTACACAGAGCTCAGGTTTTCAATTTCCATGAGTAGGTTAATATTCTGGAAGGTGTTCCATAGCTAGCGAGAGCTTACTCCTAATATCCAGGTCAGAGGAATCCATGGAGAACAATAAACTGGGAAGAATCAAAAGCAATCGACAAGGAAGATATACAGACAATAAAAATTGGCTCCATCTAATGACTTCCTTTCACAGTGTGGCTTCAGTGGGATTCTATAAATGCCACAGTCTAATGATTTTCTAGTGTCTTCCTTTCTGCCATTTTTTTTCAAACAAAGACAACATTAGATTGTTTATTCTTGTTCTGAGTTTGGGGAGTGAAGGCTAATAAACTAACAACACGTCTTATTTGTTAACTGTCTACCGGTCCAAGACTAAGGAGAAAATGGTCCATCAGTTAGATATCCTAGAGTTTAAATTAGAGAGTAACAAACTTGGAAATCCCTACTGAGAAAAGGGGTGGTTGTGCAGTGCGACCAAAGGGAAGCATGAAAGAAAGACTTAATGACCAAAAGATTTAGTTGATGAAAAAAAAGGCTAAATACATAACAATACTTTTCTGTCTTTCTAGGCACAGAACTAAACTATGCTTCGCAGACCATTTTTTTAAATGTAGTATGGGACATATAACTAATTTTCACCAGTATAAAATTAATGGAAATATCTCTATAGGTCAAAGGTAGTTCTTGACACTGTCTATCCATGTGGGTGATGTCAGAGATCCTTGGTGAATCTATCAGAACCATGAGAGACAGAAAGAAGGGGAGGAAAACCATGCAGGGATACAAACCAAAATCTGCATCAGAGTTTGTAGATAAAATAACATATTGTGTTGAACTGCAGAGTTTTGCAAATTAATTTAGCAAATTACCCATTCCTCTGTACATGGTGGTTCTTCCATCAATAATAGCTGAAATGTGGTTACCTCCCTGTAGTGGTTTGAATAAGAATGACCCCCATATGTTTAAATATTTGGTCTCCTCTTTGTGGAACTCTTTGGGAAGGATTAGGGATGTGGCCTTATAGAGGAGGTGTGTCGCTAGGGTGGACAAGCTTGGGAGTTTCAAAATTCTCATTCCATCTCCAGGGTGTTCTCTTTTTCCATTTGTGATTTGAAATGTGAGCTTTAAGCATCTTTAGGGTGTGTCTGCCCCATCCTGTTGGCCAGCTCAGCTCTGTCCTCGTGTACTCTAATGCTCTGGAATTGAGAGCCTCATTAAATGCTTTCTTTCTTTTCTTTCTCTCTCTCTCTTTTTTTTAGTTGACTTGGTGATGAGGTTTATTACAACAATAAAAAAGTAACTAATAAAATTACAGACTTTTCTCTCCTAAGAACTTACATCTGCAATATGAAATAAATGGGAGGAAATGTGTGTGTTACCACAGGGCCATAAATGACAAATCAATGCCGTAGATGAAATTAAATCATGAAAAGGCAGAAAAAGCATAAAAACCAAACCACCAGGGAAACCATAAAATGCAAGGTAAGTATGGTTATGGTGGCTTGAATGAAAGTCTCCTCCATTGCCTTACGTGTTTGAGCACATGGTCCTTAGGTATTGGGGCTGTTTGGGAGATCTTATTAAAACTCTAAGAGATGCAGCCTCACTGGAGGATGTTACTGCTGTCTCCAAGAGTTTATAGCTGTGTCCTGCTTCCTGTTTGTTTGTTCTCTGCATCATATGTGTGATTAAAGATGTGATTTCAAGCTTCCTGGCTAATGGCTGTCATACATTCCCCCCGTCCCGCAGAAGGATGGACTTGGATCCTTCTAGAACTGTAAGTCAAAATAAACTCTTCCATAAGTTGGTTTTTCCACAGCAGGCTACTTCATTTCTTTTTTCTTTCCTTTCCCGTTCTTTCCTTCCTTCCTTCCTTCCTTCCTTCCTTCCTTCCTTCCTTCCTTCCTTCTTTCATTCCTCCCTCCCTCCCTCCCTCTTTCAACCATAGAAACATAAAAGTAACCAATGCATTATGTTTTCAGGGATGAGCAACAGGACAGACCAAACTTGAGAGAGGAGGATCCTCAACATGGAGTCCTGTTGGGTAGCCATGGAGATGCACAGCTCACATCTCCCACTTTAAAAAAAAAAATGTAAATATCAGCACCTCCATGAAGCTATTTTAGCCTTTTAGCTAAAGCTGTTTTAAGTGCCTTTAGTCAATGACTGAGCATATTTTAAGTACAATGCATGGCTAAACAAGACTTCTCAGATGGAAACTGCAGGCCCCTGTGTTGGGTTGGCCAAGGCGTGTTAGGTCGGCACCATAGACTGAGGTTCCTTCTACCTTATGTAACTTCTTCATTCCTTCCTTTCAAGGGAGAGATCCATACCAGGATCAGACGTTCAAGGATCCAGCTCATTCTTGCTCTCCACTTTTGTATTTCACAGTCATCTTTTCCCAATAAACACATGGAAATTTTAAGTTTACTCTAGTATGCCTGAGCCTAATGTCAAATTATAACTTTTAGACTCCCTAGGTATTAAAAAGATATAGTGCCCCTAGCTATCATAATAAATATAAACATTTAATCTTAAAATATGTGTGAAAAATTTATAAAACTTTCCTATTTTTATGCCAGTGACTGTCCTGGGAATTTTGTGTTTGTTACGCTTTAAATATAAAAATTTTAATTACCACCACTCAACACATCATCTTACTTTTCTTGAGCTTTAGATGTTTGATTTGTATATCTTCTAGGTAACTTAGATTGCTTACGCCTCATCACAGGATCAGTCTTCATTCTAATAAGTTGGGATCTGAAATGAACATAGAGTTGGAGATAAGATGGACTTACTACTGCTATGCAATAAATTATGCAAGACTAGGTGGCTAGGACAACATATGAGGGGACTAGAAAGATAAATCAATGATGAACACTTCCTGCTCTTACAGAGGGCCTGAATTCAATTCCTAGCACCCACATGGCACCTCATATCCCATTCCAGATCCTCATCCTGTTCCAGAGGACCTGGTATCTTCTTCTGGTTTCCCAAGGCAACAGGCATACATGTGGTACACATACATTCAAGCAAAATGCTCAACACATAAAATATGTAAATCTAAAAATATTTAAATTTAAAAAAGAACAATGTGTTTCTACTATCTCATAGTTTCTGCATGCCAGGAATGAGTGTGTGGCTGTCCACGTCCTCCTATTTAAGCTCTCTCTTTGGCTATGCCTCTCTGTGGCTTGAAAGTTCTCATTGTGATGACGCAGTGAGTATGAAGTGAATGGGAAATAGATTCATGTAACAACACAAGTCGATCCTATTAAATTGGAGGTTTGGATCATCCTCCTTACTACAGGTTAATTTCTTGGGTCTTGGTCTTGGATCTTGGGTCTTGGACTTAGGCAGTCGTTAAGATAGCCCCAGTGATGAATCCTACATCCTGCTAGTCCTTGTGTAATTCCCAATTCTTTCTCAATTTCAGTGAAAACACTGAGCTCACAGTGCTTATTTGGTTAAGATTAAGATAGATAGATAGATAGATAGATAGATAGATAGATAGATAGATAGATAGATAGATAGATAGATAGATGATAGCTAGAGATATAAGTTTATATATAATTATTATATATTATATATAATAAGTTACATATATAACCTTCGCCTTGTCAGTTACTTCTGCTGATTTCTCAGCTCATCTGCCTTTTTAGTTTGCTTGTTTGTTGTGATAAAGATCAAATTCGTGGCCTCACACATTTCAGAAAATGCAAAATCACAGAGCCCTCCACCTTCATAAGTGTGCATATTTTTACAGTATGCACTACTGTAAAGGTTCCTATGGCTGCACCTCCTGTTTAAGCGTCAAGGAGGAACTGAGAACCTCAGTCTAGCAACTAATTTTCCCATGATGCACTCGGAGGCCTGCCTGACGATTGGCTGCAGCAGCTTTATAGGCCGCGCATACTGTAATTTTTCCTAAAGGCTCACGCTAGTATTATTGAGAACCAGGGAAATAAAGCAACAGATTCCGGTGGCCTGAAAGGTCTTGACTGCCAAAGTAAAGAAACGTTTTGAAAATGAGGGAAGACTAGAGTGGCCACGCTGTTGAAGAGCAGTACACAAAATTGCCCCCACAAATGGTGGGTGCCACCACCATGCAAACTACAGCAAGGAGGCATTAGTTCTAGATCCGTGGCTGCTCCCTCACTTGGCCAAATAGGAAGATGGAATTGGGTGGTTTCACAGGCCAGTGTTCAGATTCCATTGCTTTTCAAAATCGTCTAGGAGAGCTAAGGAACCAACAGGCAGTGGGGTAAAGGAATAGAATATACTAAAATTGCATTATTTTATTTATTGATATTTATTGAAAATATCCTTATGTTACTCTGTACTGTGTAAAATGGACATATGTCAATGAGAAAAAATAAAAATGAATGTCAGAAAGATTCCATTGCTCTTATTCTTTATTACTCCTTGGCCTGGCTGGATATGTGTCACAATGGGCTCCAGTTTATAGTGTCACATTCAGTTAGTTCAATGCGGTCTAGAACTTACTTTGTGATGTCAGGAAATCCGGGAAACCCAGTAAGATCGGGGAGCACAAGGCTTCTAATGGAGCAAAGGAGCAAAGGGCCACTTGCTTTTCAACATGAGTAGGAAAAGAAGTGGCACGTGTTACGCTTTCCTACTTTCTAATTTAGTGCGTGCGGATGCGTGTGTGCGTGCGTGCCTGAGTACGTGCGTGCCTGCATATCTGCATGCCTGTGTACGTGCGTGCCTGCATATCTGCATGCCTGCGTACGTGCGTGCCTGAGTACGTGCGTGCCTGCGTACGTGCGTGCCTGCGTGTGCGTGCGTGAGTGCGTGCGTGCGTGTGTGAGGTGGGGAACTGCCCACAGTGATCGAAAGTGGGCATCGGTTTCCCGGAAGCTCGAGTTACAGGCAGTTGTGAAGTTCCATATGTGAGTACTGAGAATCAAACTGCTGTCTTCCACGGGAGTAGCAAATAGGTGGAGGTTGATAGAAATTCTTGGTGGCCAGAAATGATTTTTCTCAGATAACATATTCAGTACTTCCTTAAAACTCAAAGAACAGGAGGCTGGAGAGAGAGCTCAGCAGCTAAGGGCATTTGCTTCTTCAAGCCATCCCTCTGATGCATTTGGAGAACTTGATACTGTAGGAGGTTCTGGTATAGAGCTTCCTGGACCCTTGAAATCAGGTGATGATGATGGCTAAGGCGCTGTCAAAATAGATAAAGATCTAGAGCTTCAATAAGGGAAATCATGCTATGCACCAGTTAGTGTAAATCCCAGATACTGTTGAAAATGAAAGGCATACTTAAAATCATGAGTTATACATATTTAAATTATGAATTTATAAACCAGACGTAGAAAAATAACCATAGTAAAATCATTTCAAGACTAAAATGCTTACTTAAAACAAAACACAATTAAGCAAAAAATCCTTGGCATTTATGATTACTTGAACATCGTTCCATAAAAATAAAGTGATCCTTTTGGTATATCTCCCATGTGGTTGAATCAGTCTCTTTGTGTCCAATAACATGTCACAGGTATTTTTTTCTTTAAAGAATGTCGTGTTTTCAATAAAATAAATATTTTCAGTAAATTGCCTCCAGTGTTCATAATGCTGTATTTTTTGGATGATGAAATTAAAATTATTAAAATCTCCATTGACACAAGGTAAAGGCAACAGATCTTAAACCAAATAGATCACGAGATATCAGCATACACCAGGGCTTTCCTGGTCAAACAAGAACAACTTTACATTCTAACTAGAAAACCAGAGAGAAAACCGGATTTGGAGAAATACTGAGTCCCACACTGTTGTCAGCTCTGAGAATGGGGGTGGGGTGGTGTTGAGGGAAATCACATTTCTAAGGTGAAACATTGTAAGCACAAAGGTAAAGCACATCAGTCATCAGAAAGAGACCACAGTGGCACACAGAGCCATCGCTGACCTGGCTAAGTAGCGTCTTCTGGTTGTGGCGTCATTATATTTCCTCTAAGAAACAAGCATACCTATTTCTAGCTCTTGTAGACGCCCAGCCTTTGAGAAAAACAAAGCTGCAAACTGACCTCCCAGACGGGCAGGAGAAAGAAAATGGCCAGGCTTGTGACTAGGAGGAGACAGGGTGTCAACACTGAATGTGCTCTCTCTGAAGTGACACTGCCTCAATGAACCTGAAGAGTCGACAGGGGGAGCCAGGTGAGACTGAATAGAAGAAATTAGCTAACGAAATACTTCTTCTTTTTACTCTTCAGGAAGAATTAAAAAAAAAAAAAAAAAAAAAAAAAAAACCTCAAGTAAGAAACAGCCTTTTGCAACACAGGTTGGAGAGTCCTTTACTCATGTGACATTCTTGGTTCCTCCCAAGTCACAATACAAGCTCTCACTCCCCTGAGGGTCCATGGTCAGCACAGCTGAAAACCGGGTGAGAGAGAAACCCGTACACTGCAATTATCTGTTGACGTTATCTTGAATCGGTATTTTGTTTTCTCGGTATGTTCTCATGACAGAGATTATTTTTCCCAAGAACCACAAGAGGGAGTATTCTTACTTCTTTGTCACACTGACTAGCTCCGCCACTGAGGAGATATTATCCATATTTTTTTTAATGATAAGGCATATTATTAAACACTAGGCAGGCTCCTTTATATTCATCTAAAATCTGAGAGGTTATCTGCTTGTCTTTTATTGATTCGTATTTATTATATCCTAGGTGTTTTCTCAACCACTCGTGATGAAAGGGAAGACAGACAGCGTTTCTCTTCAGTTTCTTCTCTCCTGTGTGGGTGAGAAGGGATTTCTCTGTTAAGCAACGTTCGGCAAGTACAAGAGGTGCGTGCAGGGTTCGTGAACCAGGAGCAAGGGACTCGGGTATCTCGAAGGCACGGCAGCTGCTGCAAGCTGGCTGCCCTTTGTCCCTAAGAGGCTAACAGTAAGCCACCAAGCTGAATCTATTCCTTCTCACACGGGATGATGATGAGCAGTGTTTTTCAGAATCTGAAACAGGCTGACTTTATACCCTGACTCGTTTAGCCCAGTTCACTGACAGTTGCTAAAACAAAACAATTGAAAATATCCATGGACACACATGTGGGTGCATGCACATACCCATACACATACACAGGAGAGAGAGAGGAGAGAGACGGGCAGACAGAGACAGAGAGCAGGAGGGAGGAGGGGGGAAGGGAAGGGAGGGGGAAGGAGAGGGGGGAAGGGAGGGAGGAGAGAGACAGAGAGAGAGATTGAGTTCAGATCAAACTGTCTGATGAGGAATTAGGGTGATTATCCACTGGCCCTCTCTTTCAGTCTAAACCAAAACAGAGCTGTTTTCAATGTGTGTGTGTGTGTGTGTGTGTGTGTGTGTGTGTGTGTGTGTGTGTGTGTATGTGTGTGTGTGTGTGTGTATTTGGGACAGATGGAAAATAGCAAACCGTGGCATATTCAAAGAGCTCCAACAAATAACGTGTTTTCAAAGGCAAAACTGATAACTTCTACATCAGATATTTTATCCCTTGGCCACAATGGTGAGTAAGAATGGCCTTGGTCCTGGACCGAACACACCATTTGGACAGATGTCCTTGTACAAGTACTTTTTATGTAAGGTTGTGGTGGCATTTTGTGGGTGCGCTATGCTGCAGTGTAGGCTGCAAGTCTTCCGTGTCCTTCGTGGTACTGCTGACCAGGCAACTTTGCATAAGAAGCTTCCTTCGAAATCTCTGGGCTCTGTTTACTTTTTTTTTTTTTTTTTTTCAAGTTGGCAGGATGAGTCTATTTTGATTTTGAAAACTTTCGCAGTTTTTTTTTAAAAGGGACAGCTCAAAGATTCAGGTGTCTCCAGTTAAACTATTTTAGCGTCTTCCTAACTGAGTTCTGACTTGGCTTGTTTGCAGAGTTAGATAACTTTAGGAGCCAGAGTGGGAAATGGTCCACTTTACTTCTTTCTACAAGCCATACCCCTCCAGTCCCAAAACCCATTTGGATGGAAAGGAAGACTTTGTGTACACCCGGAAAGAGAATACAGAACTACTAAGCCCGCAGACCACAGGTTCTTATGTGGGTCTCATAGTTTCCCAGGTCTGTCAGTTTGACTGAAAGTAAATGACATCCTTTAACCGAAAGTCAACATTTCTTCCAATTAAATGTAGGTGTGGTACATGCTGCTTGTCTCGGTCAGGGTTTCTATTCCTGCACAAACATCATGACCAGGAAGCAAGATGGGGAGGAAAGGATTTATTCAGCTTACACTTCCACATTGTTGTTCATCACCAAAGGAAGTCAGGACTGGAACTCAAGTAGGTCAGGAAGCAGGAGCTGATGCAGAGGCCATGGAGGGATGTTACTTACTGGCTTGCTTCCCCTGGCTTGCTCAGTTTGCTCTCTTATAGGACCCAGGAGTACCAGCCCAGTCATGGCACCACCCTTAATAGGCTAGCCCTCCCCAACTTGGTCACTAATTGAGAAAATGCCTTACAGCTGGGTCTCGTGGAGGCATTTCCTCAACTGAGTCTCCTTTCTCTGTGATAACTCCAGCTTGTGTCAAGTTGACACACAAAACCAGCCAGTGCACTGTGGTACGCTAAGCCTCATGCAATTGGGTCCACCTAAATTCAGTTCAGCTGAGGTAATCAATTTCATATGTGATATCAGTGTCTCTTCTAGGAGATGATGTAGCTGTTCCTTTCTGTATCCATGTCTTCTTCAGAGTTTTAGAAGGTCACTGGATGGAAACACAGGTACCATCTAAAAGTACAAACTGGCTAATGACCACAGGGCAACATGTAGAGGTTCACGTGTAAATAGAGCAGCCTCCGGTTCTTTACTGCAGCAATTGTGAGGAACGCTCTAAAACTTTTTCAAAGTTTTCCATGTAGACTCCACTGCCATTTGTTCATATGGAAGATCAATACAGTGATGGAATATTTGCTGACTTTTCTTTGCTAACTCCTTCTCCTCAGTTACTCACTCTTTCCTGAGATGATCTCCCAAGTAAACTAGCTACGTCAAGGCACCAGGACAGCCAGTTTAAGCATTGGTGTGAAAACAGGTTCTACCAAAACATACCTCACTATGGGTCTTTTGAGCTAAATTACCATTTAGTCATATAGCAACGGTTGCATGTTTAAGTGTGAGGAGATGAACACTACATGTGCTGTGACATCATAGTGACTTGGAGTAGCTACTGTATACTGCGTGTGGTAAAAGTACAAGGCAAAACATGAACATCATTCAGGTGTCAGAATGGTATAGGGTTGTCAACCTGTGGGTCATGACCCCTTTAGGAGTTAGGGGTTCAAATGATCTTTCCACAGGGGTTACATATCAGATATCTGGCATATCAGATATTTACATTACAATTTATAATGGTAGAACACTATAATTATTAAATAGCAATAAAATTACTTTATGGTTGGGGGTCACCACAACATGAGGATCTGTATTAAAGGGTCACAGAGCATTAGCAAGGTTGAGAACCACTGATTTAGGGACAAATGTCTCTTAAAGGAATTAGTTATGTAAGCTGGGCTTGGTGGCTCATTTCATAGTTCCTTGGGCAGAACAATCCCTGGGATTTTGTTTGTTTGTTTGTTTGTTTTAGCAAGCATGAACTACATAATTAAGTTCCAGGCCAGCCTGGCCTATAGAGGGAGACCCTGTCTCAAAACTACACGAGAATGAGAGATACGTAGATAAGACTAAGAACTTGGAATTGCAAGCTTCTTTTAAACTCTTTGTGTTGTAAAAATAATCTCACCTTCTTCTAGGGAAGCAGCCTTCTATCGACTAAAGACCTTGGGGTAGCTCAGCTAAAGGAAACGTTCATCATGCATGCCTAAATTCTTCAGGGTCTACACTTCCTTCACTGTCTGTATGTCTGTCCAAAAAGACTGCCATCTAGTCCATGCAGCAAAGAATAATTCTTGGAATAAATCATAAAATTTGTAAAATTGGAGCAATATATACTAATGAGAGCTAAACATGAGCTTATGACCGAGGCTGAGGAAGGGTTAATGAACATGACTATCCTCCCTCAGATCTTAATGCCCTAGAGCCACTTCCTCCCTGTTGCTATAGTGGATCCATTATGCTTGGATGTGACATTGTACTATATTAGAGGAAGCAGAGAGGACAGACTGTGTTTGGTAAATTGAAGGAAGGAGCAGAAGGACTAGATAAATGGGCACTTTGGATGGATTAATTATTTGAGACTGAAGAACTTACTACCTGACTGTTCCATTGAAGATAAAGCACATCCCTCTCCAAGGACAAAGCTATACTAGCCAGAGATACCAATGCCACTGAGAAATTTGGTCCAGGCTATTAGGGGAATAAGTCTCTTAACCTTGTGGAATCCTTGAGGATTTTACTGGGACTCATATGAGTTCCTATAAGCTATACCTACTGTCTTAGTTAAGGCTTTATTGCTGTGAAGAGACACTATGACCAATGCAAATATTTAATTGTGAGTAACTTACAGTTCCAGAGGTTCAGTCCATTATCATCATGGCAGGAAGCATGGCAGCCTGCTGGAGGAGCCAAGAATTCTGCATCTTCATCCGAAGGCAGCCAAGAAGAGACCGTCTTCCTGAAGGGAAGGGGGAGGACTCTCTTCCACACTGAGCAGAACTTGAGCACTAGGAGACCGCAAAGCCTACCTATACACTTCAACAAAACCACATGTATTCCAATAAGACCACACCTCCTAATGGTGCCATATCCTGCGGACCAAGCGACTTTAAATAATCATACCTACTAATCACAAACAAATCAACCCATTCCCCTTTTAAAAAGTGTATTTTAATTCACAAGTAAATGTTGAATGATTATAACATACAACATGGTATTTTGACCTATATATGCTTTCTGGATTGGCTAAGTCAAACTCTTTATGTTGTGTGTTAATCATTTTCTATTTGTTGTTGGAATGATGTAAGGAAATACTTTTCCTCTCCTGAAGTTAAATAACATTTTGAGAACCTTCCAGAAACTTCTTTGTTTGACTGCTGTGGCACCTTAAGTCATTCTGAGACAGAAACTCACACTCTTGGATTTATATTTTCTTTAGTCCTTTGACTTCAGTCTTTGCTTAGAATCCGTTTTTATTTGCTTCCTAGAACACATTTGAGAAGTAACTTTATTTTCAAAATAGTGACTTTTAAAAAAGAGAACATTTTTGTGTTTGTTGTCCATTTAATACATATAAACAACGTGTCTTGATCCCATCCAGCCCACTACCCCCTCACCTCTTAGGCATCCCCAGCTCATCCCTTCCCACTTTGATGACTACCCTCCTTTTCTGTGTAACCCACTTAGTCTAATTGTGCTGCCTGTTGGAATGTTAACTAACCGTGAGGCCTCGTGTGGGTGCCATAAACAGCTGCAGTGACTTTATGAGTTCAACAGTCCTGCTGTGTCCAGAAGACAGAATTTCACTGTACTTCTCTTCAGCTTCCCTCTCTTGCTAAAGTCCCTTTTCCTCAGCACTTTGACCAGTAATGAGTCTCAGCGTTAACCATCACCCTCTGGAGAGAGAAGCTCGCCTGGCCAAGAATGAGAGCACCACTGATCCATGAATAGACGTATATCTATTTGAAGACAATTTAATGAAATGTCTATTTAGCAAGAGAACTTATAAATGGTAGTTGGCTCCCCACTAAGACAAATGGCCTCTTGAGCAAAGGCATTTACCTGGGCTTATAGTACTGAGCATGACTTCCCCTCTGTGAAATGGGTCTCAAATATGTTTGATTGCTCCCTTAACCTGTGTACAAAATAGCAATGTTCTGTCTGATGGTTACATTGCTTTACTTTCCTTACCTCTCCTTGCATTTGACTGTACTGTGTAGTCAAATATGCTGACCATATAGTTGCTAGAGAAAGCAACCTGGTGACATTGACACTAAGCCTGAAACTTCGGGAAGCTTGTCGAACGGTTTGTTGGACTGATTTCCTGTGTTTCGTGCTGCTGTCAGATGTCACTGGATGCATCAAATATCTATCTCTACATAAGAAGCATCCACTTTCTTCCAACTTCCACCACATTTTCCCCAGCTTAAAAGTGACTTTCAAGGCCATCAGGCGTCTATAAAATAGCCTCCTTAAAACTTCAGTCCTTGTCGGCATTTCCCTGAAGATTCTATCACACTCACTACATTTTTTAGATTTTTATCACAACTTCTCAGAAGCTCCTTAAAGTACAAGTTTCCAAAATATATTGTTATCTATTGCTAGATAATAAGCTACCCAAAACTATATAACCCTATAACAACATATGCTTTACCTAAAATCAATAGCTTACCTAGGCTTGATAGTGAAGGTCTTTAACTTCAGCTACTCAGGAGGCTGAAGCAGGAGGGTTGCAAGTTCAAGGCCTCCCTAGAATGCAGGCTTAGGGAGTTTAAGGCAAATCATGAAACTCTGTCTCAAAATGCTATTGTAAAAGGTAAAGGGGCAAGAGTTATCATTTGGTAGCGTAGCTCTGGCCTGGCATACACCTAAGACACGGGTTTATTAGTGCACCACAGAAAATGAAATAAAACAATAAACACCCTGGGCAGGGCTTAGGCGGGACAGGTCGCATACACTCTTCTCCATGTTGGCTGGACAACATGAAGACTGGAAGCTTACCCGTGTACTGATTATTGCTGACGGCCTGAACTCTTAGTTACAAATGTCAGCGCAAACATGTTTTATCTGTGTCTACATGTGCCTCCACACCATGGTGGCTGATTTACAAGAGTATGTTTCTCAGGAAAGCCAGGCACAGGAAAGCTGTACTTCATTGGCTGGCCTATTGTTGATGCTGACACCGATTCCTATTTCAGTTCATTTGCTGCAATTAAATAACATGGGGCATTGTGGAGGGAGACTGTGATTCAAATGAACCCAATGAAAAGCATGTTAGAAAATGTATGGACAGTTTCACAAACTACATCCACACACAGTTTATTTAACAACTAATATCCCCTGGCCTAACTCGAGGCTTCTATTATTCCAACTACTATTAAAAATACTTCATTGAAAATATAAAATCTGAGATAAATATAAGACTTGGCAGGAAACTGCTAGGTATGCTTAATAACAGAATGGAGATGACAGGGACGATTACCTTAGGGGAATTATTGAAAGATCTCATATTTGTGCAGTTGGAGCTCTGTAAGGGATGAGAAAAAGAATACTGTAATACCATCTCAGGAAAGGATGTCTAAAAATATCCAGTGTTAGGGAACATCATGCATTTATAGACAAAAGAATCAGTAGTCCCCAACACCACCATAAACACAAAGGTGCCAGCACCAGTATATGTAGTCAAACTTTTAAAACCACAATGCATAGGAAAAACCTGCAAACTCTGAGAGAGAGAACAGGGATTTAAAGGGGAAGGGGGCATGTCTACTGGCCATGAGTGATGGGTCAGAGGTCAGAGATGATTGTCACACTTGTCCTTCAAAAGCACTGAGGAGTCAGGAATGGTGGCAGCACATGCCTTTAATCCCAGCAGAGGCAGAGACAATGCACATCTTTGAGTGCAAGACCAGGCTGCTCTACACAGTGAGTCCCAGGCCAGCCAGGGCTGTTAACACAGAGAAACCCTGTCTCAAAAACAAAAACAAGGAAAAATAATAACGATGATGAAATAAATACTTTCTGAAATAAGAGAAACCAGGAAAATGTATTACCAAAATATTGCTCTAAAAATTGTTGAGGGAAAATGTTTTGGTTTTTTATTTACTTTTTTTTTATTTTTTGAGATTACAATACATTGCATTTCTCCCTTCCCTTCCAACCTCCATACCCTGCTACAGACTCCTCAGAAGCAATTTGTTTAGATCAAAAGAAAACCAGAATACCAGAAACAAAAGGAAAACAACAAAAACAGTAGAAATATGAGTGAACATGGCTTCTCTTGAGCATTTTAGGGTGTATTTGATGGTGTCTATGAGACAAGGCGGTAGGTAGGGACAATGGCCCCAAATAGAGTAATAATATGAGTTCAGTCCCAGAGACCACATGATTTAAGAAAGGAACTGAATCCTCCAGATTATACACACACACACACACACACACACACACACACACACACACACCACCCACGCACACTCATGCTCACTCACACAATAAATGAATGTAGCAAAAAACAAAAATCAAAAACAAAAACATTTGTGAGCTAAGAACAAAACTATTTCATTATCTGATAATTCTTTGTGAATATCAATGTAATATTTTGGACAAAACGTATGAAATAAAGCTGATGGTAAAGAAAATATGTAATAAGTAAAAGGAAGATGGCAAACTGTAATTCATATACATTTGTCAACACACACAAATGCAAAGGGGAAAACCGCCAGAAAAGATTTTAAATGGAAACTGAAAACAAGTTAAAAATAAAAGGATAAAAGAGGGGGGACAGGAAGGAAAAGAGGGAGGGAAAACTGAGGTCAGGATGTAAAAAAAGTATGCACATACATTATATATATATATACATATACATATACATATACATATACATATATATCACATATACATAAACTACACACACACACATATACATGACAGAAAAAAATCCAGTGGAAAGCAGGTTGTCACATTATAACAGAAGCACCAAAGCACCAAGAAGGAAAAACAGCTCTAAATGAGAGTGGACTGACCATGGAGTTTCAAAATCACAGGAAGCAAAGACTGTCCCCTGAAAAAGAAGAGTGCAGAAATGTGTAATTACACAAGGGCAATCTCAACTTCTCCCAGGTTCTCAGAGCAACGGGAAAGAGGAGAGAACTGAGTGACTCTCTCAACTAAGGTGTAATTGAAATCTGTAAACCACCGAATCCAATAAAAGCAGAGGACCTGGGGGCTGAGAGATTGGTCAGGAGCTAAGAGCACTTGCTGCTCTTACAGAAGACCTAAGTGTGGGTCCCAGTACCTACCTCAGGCAGCCCACAACCATCTGTAACTGCAGCTCAGCTATCCAATACCTTCTTTGTGGCCTCCATGGGTGCCTGAACTCATGCACATACAGATAAAACCTAAGTCCTTTTTAAAAACATTGTGCCCATTCTTTGTAGATACATATGGTACCATGATGCATTGAATTTCAAATGGAAGCTTAACCGATTTAAATATTTTTTAATATTGTATAAGATATGTTACCTGAGAACAAAAGAATGAACTAAATATCAATGCCATCGAGACCAGATAAGAAATCACAAAAACATTTGAAAAGTGTTTTGCTCTGAAAAAAATTGTAAACCCAATATTTTAAAAATTCAGGGGCTGGAAATGTGGACCGGTGATAAGAAGATTGTCTCACAAATGCCAAGTTCCAAGCCACAGCTCTAGCACTGAGAAACATAAAATAAAATTTGAAGTGTGCCTCTAAAGCTGCCTTTGAGGGACAGTGGTAGCGTTAAGGGGCTGTGCTAAAAAACAGAGAGGAAATTCAAGTAAGTATTTTAAACTTTTCCTTTAAGAAGCTAAACCCAAAACATAAGGAAGAAATAATGAAAATGGGATAAGATATTGAAAAGAAAAAATCACTAGAGGGGATAAAACTGTTTTTACTAATCATTAAAATGATTAATAACCTTGACAAAAGTTTAGGCAAAACCAAAGAGGAAAAGCTGGGGAAAGACACAAACTATCACTCTTGGGACAGAAGGAGTTTGTCCCTTAGACCAGACTTTAATGAGGAGAACCATAGAAGAGCAGTTACACATTATTAATTCAACCACACGAGGCTCACCTGTGCCACAAGCACCACCAGCCGTCTTTACTCACTGAAGAGAAAACAGACATTCCAGGTAGACTCGCCACTTTGATAAAAGTTGAATTTCTAATTTTAAAAATGTGGCTCAGTTTCCTGGCATATTTGAAGAAAAAATAATATCAATGTTACATCCTCTTTTTCAAAAGAGAATCACAAAAAGCTTCCCCAAATGTATTCATGAGACCCACGTGCTTAATGGATCAATGCTACACAAAGATGACGAGACATTCTTTCAGGTCACTGACCCCTAAACAGCAACACAAAAGTCCTATATAAACTGTCAACTAATAAAGTTGGATGTGGTGGTGTATTCAGTAATTCCAGCAATTGAAAGACCGAGGCCAATGAATTATGAGTTCAAAACCAGCAGGGACTCCAAAATAAGCTATTGCCATCCTGTCTTGTACAATAAGGCCCTGTCTCAAACTAAACCAAAGCAAACCAAACCATTAGCATATTGTACACAGCGATATATGGACAATGGCCAAGGGCCATCTTGAGATATGATGTATCTATTGTGGTAGGGGCAGGAAAAAGAATATTTAATAAGCATCATCGCCTCGTGATTTAAGAAATTAAAAAAAAAAACCTTTCCTCATACTAAGAATAGATTAAAAGTCTCTTAAGATGTTAAAAACTGGTCTTCCAATCAACAAAAGCACAAAACCCATAGACTGTAGGTGACATCATACTTATTAGTGAAAGACAATGCGTTGGATAAGCACGACAGTAAAACACTGTTCCAGCATTCCTGCTCAGCACAATAAAGACCGGCAGAGTAGGCATTCGATTATCCTGATCTGAAAGAGGCAAAGCTGTCCAGGTAGGAATTCCAAAGTGATCGACCAAAAGCACCCAGAACTAATAGGCACACTTTGTAATGTTTTGAGAATTGTCGTTAACACAACAAAATCAATCATTCCTACATGCTCACCATGAACAGTTGGAAACTAAACGTTTTTTTTTTTTTTAAAGAAGCGTAGCTCCCGTAGAGTGAAATGTTCAGACATAAATATAACAAATAATCTGCTGAAGGAAGTCATCTCGGAATGCACGGAGACACTGTGTTCTTAGACTAGACGATTTGGCATAATAAAAGTGTCAATTCGAATGTATTTCCACCCAAAATCCCACAGGGCTTTGTACACACAAACGGTACAAACTGATTCTAAACTTTACAGGGGGCCTGCGAGATGGATCAGAAGGTGAAAAGCACGTGCTACACAATCCTAACACAAGATTCAGTCCCAGAATCCTCAAAAAGCCAGGAGCCTTGGCTCAAATCCATAATCTCAGCACTCACACCGGGAGATGGAAGGTGGAGAGAGGGCAATCCCTGGGAAGCTTCAGTCAACAAGGCAGGAATACACAGAGCAGCAGAGCCCATTGAGACCCTGCTGCAGCAAGACGGAGAACCACGTCGTCTTCAGACCCCCACACAGGTGCCACAGCGTACGTGCACCACACTCACACACGTGCACACAATAATAAAATAATGAGAATGTAAGTGGATGTGGAAAACAAAGGAACCATGGTAACCCAGACAATCTTTGAAAGAGCAGAAAATCTGGAGGTGATTTAGAGATTGACAAAGCTATAGTGATCGAAGCAGCATGCTACTGATGTAGAGAAAAATCAACTGAATGGAATAGGGAAGACAGGAGAAACATGCACAGACCCAACTGATTGGTAATTCTTTTCGCAATGAGTAGATAATCAATGAAATACCTTCTCCAGGGAGTAGGACATTCGGTGGATGCCCCATACATAACAATGGGACAATTGGAATCTATATACAAAGATGAAACTCAAGCTTTTCACCTTACACAAATACCTTAATTCAGTATGAAGTCTAGACCTACATATACAACTACAAAACATTTGAAGAAAACGTAGGAAGTCTTCACAATGTGAAGTTAAGCAGAGTTTTCAATTGTAATAGTAGAGGCACACTTTAGAAGGGAAACCCACAAATGACAGATGGTATTTCATCAAACTATAAACCTTTCGAAGACCATTGGGAGATGAAGTTCAGCCGTGAAGTGGGAGGAAATATTTGCAAGTCATGTATTTGTTGTCTTTGGGGGGTGGGGAATGCCTCGAGGAAGCTCCCAGCTCATCAGTAGGATAAATGACTAGGTTTTGAATGGGTGTAACCTTTGTGTAATCAATAAACCAAAGAAATGATTTTAAAATAAGTTCGTAAAAATATGCTCAAAATTATGGAGATTATGGTGAACTCTAGCCACTTCCTCCATCCATACAAAATAAGTTAAAATTAAAAAATAAATATTGGCAGTGTTGACTTTTTCTTCACTGTGTATTGTTGGCCTCTTTGTCAAAAATCAGGTGGGTCCTCAGTTCCAGTCTATTTTTATATCAGCACTGTACTATTTTATTACTAGGGCTCTAGAATATAACTTGAAGTCTGGGATGATGATAACTCCAACAGTTCCTTTTTAAGGATTATTTTGGCTACCCTTGGGTCTTTTCTATTTCCAAAAACGTAAGGGTTTTTTTTTTCCTATTTCTGTGAAGACTTACATTGTAATCAGAATATGTAGACTGTTTTTGGTAAACTGGTCATTTTCACAATATTAATCCTGCCAGTCCATAAGCATGGGAGGTCTTTCCACCTTTGTTATCGTCTCTATTTTTTTCAATGTCTTCAAGTTTTGGTTGCATAAGTCTTCCATTTCCTTGGCTTGATTTACTCCAAGATACTTTTGAAGGCTATTGTGAATAATAATATTTCCTAGATTTCTTTCTCGATACATAAGAAGACTATTGATTCTGTGTGCTAATTTTTTTTTCTTTTCTTTTTTTCGGAGCTGGGGACCGAACCCAAGGGCCTTGTGCTTCCTAGGCAAGCGCTCTACCACTGGGCTAAATCCCCAACCCCTCCTGTGTGCTAATTTTGTATCCTACTACCTTGCTTGTTTAGCCACTGTAATAATTTTCTGGCGGAGACTCAAGGGTCTTTTTACAAACAGAATCATACCATCTACAAATAAAGGCATTTACTTAGTCCTTTTCTATTTCTACCCCTTGATCTCCTTCACCTGTCTTATTGCTCTAGCTCTGACCTCAAATACTATATTGAACGGGAGAGGGAAAGTAGACATCATCATCCTGTAGCCAGTTTGATTGACAATGTGTCGAGTTTTTCTCCATTTGCTTGATTTGAGCTGTGGACTTGCTGTATTTTGCCTTTGTTATGTTGAGGTATATCCCTTGTATTCCTTGATATGTAGGCAATACAGACATTCTAGAAAAGAGTTTGGCAGTGTCTTATCTACTAAATGTTACCTTGCCATAGGACTAGGTCCTTAATATTTACCCCAGAGAAAGGAAGCATTCATTCAACAGCTCTGATAAACACAACTTTCATGGTGCGGATCTTTATGTCCCCCAAAGCTCATGTGTTGAAGACTTGGTCTCTGCTGGTTGTGAAACCAGGCACTGTTGGAAACTCTAAATGGGGCCTCATTGGAGCTGTAGTTCACTGGGTGTGTGCTTTGTTGAAATACCTAGAACCTCTCACCCCTTTTCTCTTTTCCTTCCCAGCTACCTACCAGGAAGTACTCAGTATTACTCCACCCTCAGACACAATGTTCAGCCTCACCACAGACCCAGAGTAACAAGGCCTTTCTTCCTCTTAACCTATTTATCTCAGGTATTTTGTCCCAGTGAAAAACACCTAACACATACAACTCAACTGTCTGTCCTTCTTTGAGGAACATATCAACTGTGACACAGGGCTACTGGACAGTGATCAAAAGATTTTTTTCAATGAATTACAAAATACCATCCCCCAACTGATGTCAATTAACCACAGTTTGTGATCTCATGCTTTAAAACAATTTTTTTTTCCAAAGGAAAGGTAAAAATAAAACCTTAAGAAGCAAGCTAATGGGAATTGAACTTGGGGCTCTACCACTGAGTTTCTTTTTTAGCCTTTCTTTTATATTTATTTTGAAGTAAGAACTTGCTAAGTTATCCAGGCTGCCTTTGATCTTGGCTTAGACCCCACCATATTGGTCTTATGGGAGCCAGATACCATGTCTGTCTTGTCAAGAAAAACCTAAATCGTATCTTTAAAAATATATTTCATCGTTACTGACAATGCTGTCTGATCAAGTCACACCACAGCTTTCCAGTGTCTGTTCTTTCTCAGATTATGTTAAATAACAATTAACTCATTATTGGTTATTGCTATTCCTGATTTAAGGTGCTGTGAGGGAAGATTCCCACCCTTGTTTCTTTGCACACTTCACACAATCCTTCTGCTTTGGGGATACTGAAGACTTTGTCCAATTAGATTTGGGTAATAAAAACTTTAGCATGAGTCTTACTCCCTCAAGTTCCTCGGTAACAAACAGGAAACGCAAGCACTTAAAATAATTGCTGTAAAAACATAGCCTTATCTCTAGAGTCTAGAAAGACATGAAGGAAGGAGAAACCTTTGCGTGGAGGGGTAATCAGGCAGGGCAGAGTGTAAAACCACTGAGGAGGAGTTCCTTAGCTACCTGGAGCTAAACAGCTGGCTTCTTTCCTCAGAACAGATCATGTGTACAACCATAAAGAAACTTGAGAAGCTTTGGGGAAAGGATATAAAAGCATGAACCAATCCGAAGACCAGCAGGTACTTCTTTGGGAAAGGATCAAATGGTAATTGTTTTGTACGTCCTATTCCATGTATACCCTATCATATCCCAATAATAATTTACAAAAACAAGTGCAGGCTACCTGTGTCCCAGGGCCATAGGTTGCTCCCTATTTGTCAAATCAATGTAACTACATTTGAGCTGTAGATAAAAACCACAAAAGATTTATATACCTATGAAAAAAGCCTCTTATCGATAAATCTAATAAAGACCCAATGTTTTATGATGCCCATGACCTCATACATCTGACCTGTCTCTTTATATGAAAGCTTAAGAGATTGCATAACCTAAAATTATTGTTTCTGGCCCAAAATGTTGCTATCCTTATTATATGAAGTTAGAGGATGTGTTGAGAACACCCACAATTACAGAGGAAGGATTCATTATGCATACACCTCTTACTGTCAGATTTCTCTGTGGGTGCCAGAATGCGCATGGATAGAAACTTGTCAACCATGTGCAGAAGTTTTCGATGTGTCCGATGAGCTCCCTTTACCCATTAGCCGCTGATACCTTCCCTGGATGTGAGCCATAAAGGCCAGAAGCAAACGCTATGGTCTCCTTTATAACATACCTCCTCAGAGCTTTCCAGCGAGTCTTACCCGAGCCAGGAGGATTCCCTAAGAGATGGACACTTGATCTCTACTGAGACAGGAGCTACCTGTTGCTGCATAATCCCAGACTTGTTTCATCACTGCGCTAAAGGAATAAGACCTAGATGTGAGACCATGGCGCCGAGGTGACAATGACTGGGGTGGGATGTAACAAGTATGAGGGCCATGAGTAGATCATCTTAATTTGTGTCTAAATCTGGGATGTTCCCTTTCAGAAAATGAAATCCAACATTATCTACAGACACTAAAATTCAGGTGAGTCAGCAGGTCGAGAATAAGCTGTACAAGTTTTTTCTTCCCCCAACTGCTGTTTCAAGAACACATAGTAATTACCACAGAATACAAAGTGTATCCTGCTTTTTAAAAAAAAAAAATATCCTGATGCTTTAGCAGTAGTAATGCTTCTATTTTATTATGAGCTGCCCACGGGCACTTCTTAGGTTGTGACTCATTTGAACAGGTTTGTTGGTTTTGATATTTGGTCTTTAATTCCCCCCAGTTTAAGGAACATTTTATTCTCAAATGATGGGGTGGGGAGGGGAATAAAGAATCAAATATGCTGGAATAGAGTGGGTTAGTACACTATGGAATGGCGGGCACTTTAATCAAAGACCAGAATAAGGAAAAGATCTTATATCACACCAAAGCTGGCATGTGACTCCTTTTATTCAGTATTTGGTTTGTTTTTTTTTTCATGACTATGATTTTGGGAGCTGTATTATCATGAGTCATCCTTCTGTTTACAAGGCTAACGTTTTGTTCTCTCCTGTCACTGTGAGGAGAGTCTGATGTTCACGTCATTCTAATTTCCTCTCCTGAAGGCGCTAGTTATGTATCGTGAATTGCTCTGGGTTTCAAAACTTTAAAGGACATCATCAAAGAAAGGTGCAAAGACTTAAATTCCCTTCATCAAGTTTCTAATCGAACACAAGATAGCCTTATATTAAGACCCATTTGAGAGCAGCAGAAGCGTCACGTCTTCACCAAATCAAATAGGATTCTTATTTTAGCACCCACTGCAGCTCTTTCCTTGTGGAGAGAAGCAAACCCCTGAACAGCCTGTTCAATAACAGGAACAGAGTACCCATCTCACTCTCCCTCCCTCCCTCCCATGTGGTTCCAGAGGCTATTGCAGCTTAGTTAATGAACAACTAGTCTTTCATGGATCCTATTTTTGGTCCTTTAATTCTTTACCAACCTTGTTACATGGCTAGTATTGCTATCTACAAATTACAGAGCAGAAAAGGAACAGGAAGTCAAGGGCCCGTTTTTGTCACACAGGTGGCAGAGCCAAGACTCAATCAAATATAAGGTACTCACACCAGTGATTAGGATCTAGAATTGCTATGAAAACAAAACTTGAGGAATGCCTTTGAAAGCATTTCTAGGTTTGGTTAATGGAAGCAGGGAGATCCACCTTAAATGTGGAAGGCACCCTTCCATCATCCATGGTCCTGAGCTGAACAGCAAAGAAGAAATCAAGTCGCCTTCTGACATTCATCTCTCTTTGCTTCCTGACTGCAGAAGAGTTGGGAATCTCGAGTTCCTGCTATCTTGGCTTCCTCCTCGTGATGGACTGTGACCTTGCTCTTCCTGTCTTAAGTTACTTTGACAGACAACCTTGTGTCAACAATGAGAAAAGTAACTACTACAGTCCAATTCAGTCCCAGGGCTCCAGGCTATGCGGATGGTCTTGCCTAGGCCTCAGAATGCACAGCCAATGACTACTTGCCCTCCATCTTGGGTATCTCCAGCAGAATAGGCAGGACCTGATAAGAGACACAACACATAAGCAACATAGACTCACCATTGTGGATGTGCTTACAAAGTGCCGCAGGATGTTTGTCCTGAATTCCTTCTGTCTATGTGGGATGTACAATTCAGTAGACAAGAGTACCACTTCTGGATGTAGGTTGTTCTGATGGCTGGTTGGCCTCCAGAATACCTTGGTATGTTGACCTTGATCTAGTCTATCACATATTTTAGAAGTTACATTTTTATCCTAATGTAACTAGTGGCCACTAAGCACTGAACCTGGATGACCCACTTTTTCAAATTTAGTCCAGTTTAAGCATGGAGAATTTGGGATATTTGTGCAGTGAGCAATTTGTAGTCTAACACCTGGTTCAGTTGATAGATGTCCAAACCTGTCTAGACACAGGTTATTAGGGTTTTAATATGTCCCACCCAAAGTTTATGTGCTGGGAACTTAATCCTCAGATGTATTTATTAATGTTATTTGGAGGTGATTAGGGCTAAATAAAGTCACAAAGGAACATCTTCTATAATGACATTAATATAATATACTGCCTGATGAACTAATGGAATAGTTCCTTCTTTTTGCCTATTAATACATAAATTATGATTAGTATTTTTCTAATTTTTGTTAGCAATTATCAATTGTACAGGCTAATGGGTTTCCTTATGACATTTTACTCATGCACCTAGCAACACTTTATCATTTCCAGCTCCCTATTACCATATCCCACCCCCTCACCCCCGTTTATCTTCCTCTACCTCCAACCCTTCCTCTTACTTACCCATATTATCTTTCTCATAATCCTTTTCTCTTGGATTGTTACATGCATACATGCATATAAATACAGAAAGGAAGGCAACCTGCTGAGTCTGTTTAGTGTTGCTCATATGCTTATGTGTTTATGGGTAACCCCTCGGGATTGGATAACTGATTCACCCTCCCCCCTCTCTGCAGCCATTAATTGCTTGTAGGTCTTTGTGCAGTGGTAGGTAGGGCCTGGTGCATTTTCTCAGGTCTACATCGTCATGTCAGTTGGTAGTGTCATGTTGCTGGTCTTGTTCAGACAGCCATATTGTTGAGATTTCATTCGTTTTATCATAAGATTAAATATTTTGTATTGGATATTTTCTTTATTCACATTTCAAATGTTATCCCTTTTCCCGGTTTCCCCTCCAGAAACCCCCAATCCTCTTTCCCACCCCTCTGCTTAGGCAGTCTTGCTGCAGACATCCTGACCCTCTGGCTCTCACAGTCATTCTGTCCCTTCTTCCACTGTTCCCTGAGCCTTAGGAATGGCACTTGTGCTGTAGCTGTATCGACTGGGCTTGAACTACCCACAGTCAGTTGTTCTCTGCATTTAAATTTTATGAAATTAACTATATCATTCCCCACTTCCTTTTCTTCCCTCCTGTGGTAGTTTGAATGAAGATGACCCCCATAAGCTCCCAGGGAGTGGCATTGTTTGAAAGGGTTAGGCCATGTGGCCTTGTTGGAATAGGTGTAGCCTATTGGGAGAAAGTGTGTCAGTGGGAGGTAGGCTTTGCCGATGCAGAAGCTCAAGCCAGAAGCAGTGGCTCTTTCTTCCTGCTGCCTGAAGAACCAGATGTAGAACTCTCAGCTCCTTCCCCAGCACCGTGTCTGCCTGCACAGAGCCTGCTTCTCTCCATGAAGACAATGCACAGTAAGCCAGCCCCAAATAAATGCTTAACTTTATGAGTTGTCATGGTGATGTTGTCTTTCACGGCTATAGAAACCCTAAGACATCCCCAAACCCTCCCATATATTCCTCTTTGCTTTCTCTCAAATTCATGGCCTACTTTATAATTAATTGTTGTAACACACATATGTATTAGGTAAATATATATATATATATATATATATAAACATATAAAATATATATTGCAGTAAAAATTAAATAGAAACATTTTCTATCAGTTCCCATGAGATGGATCCGCTCACTCCTACTGCTACTCTGACACAGGTCTGCAAGCCGCCCTCTCCTGGCTGTCTCTCTTTTAGCCACCCTCTCCTCGAGGTCCCCGAGGCAGTAGTTACCAGGCACACACACACACACACACACACACACACACACACACACACACACACACACACACTCATTCTATGGACCCTCGTGTCACTCCTCCACACGGGCAACAGAACCAGATCTGCACGCTCCAAGTGCCTCTCAGCCATTTCTTTCACACGCTGTCCTCTTTAGCCCAGTAGAATAAAGCCCCAGAGACTTGGAATGTAGCAATTAGGTTTACATGATAAATTCTCTATCCACACAATAAATTCACTGCCAATTGATAAAGATATAAACCGCCCACCTAGACAAGATAAAATCGATCTAGTTCCCCTAAATCTGAACCATCTTCCTCCGTAGACTCCATCTTGATCTCTCCCTTTTCCTCCTCCTCCCTCCTTCCTCAATGTTATCTCTGCCTACCTTTCCTTCTCATCCAATGATAGGCTTGGCCTTATCCTGGACCTGCCTTGCTACATGATGACATCATACTACACATCTATGTAACACATCTATGTAACATATGTATATATAACAAATATATGCATAACATATGAATACAATTTTTTAAAAAGGAAAGCATGGGATAGACTGAAAGTACAAATATACATATATATAGATAGATATAGATATATATATTTCTGGCAAAAATTAGAAATTATTGTAAAAATTTATCCTTGTAGGCTTTCCAGTGCCCGGTCCAACTTGGGATCCTTCTCATGGCGAGGCAGGGGAGACCAAAGCCTGACATTATGCATGCTATGATGTGTTTACAGACAGGAAGAAGTATGGCTGTCCTCTGATAGGCCCTATCAGCAGCTGTCTGAGACAGAGGAAGAGACATACACTCAACCATTGGACTGAATTCGGGAACCCCTATAGAGGAATTGGGAGAAGGACTGAAGGAGCTCAAGGAGAGGACAACCCCATAGGAAGACCAGCAGTCTCAACTAAGATCCCAGAGATCCTTGTGGAGATCCCAGAAACTGAACCACCAACCCCACCCTGCCCCCCACTCCCACCTGCACATATATAGCAGAGGACGGCCTGGTCTGGCCTCAGAGGGAGGAAATGCACCTAATCCTAATCTTGAGATTTGAGGCCCCAGGGAAGGGGCACACCTGGGGGGGACCCACTTGGAGGCAAGGAGGGAGGGGGACTGGGGTGAGGAACTGGGTGAGGTGACCAGGAAGGGGGGGCAATGACTGAAATGTAAATAAATAAAATAGTTCATTAAAAATTCATCCTTTTAGATATTGCATCCTGCATTGCCTTCTTATGAAATAAAAAGGAAAAAATAAAAAAAAAATCATAAACTATTTTAAGTATAAGGAAACACACAATCCTTTAAATCTTTTAATTTTTTTTTTTATTTTTAATTTAAGGAATAGCAAAGCAGCCATCGCAACGGCATAAAAGCTTAAAGGCCAAACATAGTGAGAAGTAGAAAAACAAAACTGACATGATTCAGGGGAAGGTAGGAAAGCTAGAAGCTTCTCGGAGTCACCCAACAGGAAGTAGAAGAAGCTACTACTCACTACTGCTCACTGCCCTGGTTGCCCCACCCCCACCCCGGGGCCACACCACAAAACTCTGGATCGAAGAAGCCTTCAGTGCATTTATGTGAGGTTACTGAAGGAGTCGGGCTTGGGTGGGCAAATGAGAAATATTTTCATCCAAGACCGCACACAGGAGAGGATGATTAAACAAAGTCCCCACCAAACATTCCTGACAGAAGACGGTCCTATTTGCTCTCTAGCAGGTCCCTAGCTACGGTTAATCTAGTCTAATAAAACAGATATCACCTATGAATGCATATGCCAACGTCCTAGATAAAATGTTCTACGACTACTTCAGAAGTCTAATAAAGATCTATGAAATCAAGTGTGTTTCATATCAGGAATAAAGAAAAATCCAATATAGAGACACTTATTAAAGTGGAAAAATTATATGATTATATCAAGAAATGCAGAAAGAACACCCGATAAAATTCCGCCATGTTCCTGATAGAAATCTCTTAGAATATAAGAATTGAAAAACATTTCCACGATGTGTTTTTTTAAGAGTAATTATTATAAAGTATAGTAAATGTAATTTTAAACACTGGGATTCACAGTCTTTTACAGTTGACATAAAAAAAGAAGGCTCTCTGTATCTTAGATGATCATTCATCCCGTCTCTTCAACTGAAAACCCTTGAAAGCTGAGATGAGCTCATACTGGTATTATACCACCACATTTATTACCATTTCTAGGGTATTTTATACACCGTATCCTCATGCCTCGTAATTTTTTAGTGGAAGTAACGCCTAAATTATTCCATAGACCAATTGACTGAAATTTATCAGTAAAAACAGTTATTTCCATTTGAGTTCACGAATGAGAAACAGTCACAATTCCTGTTCCAAATAAAATGGCTCCTCCCATGATTTCAATGGTCATGCAACACACATGAATGTCCTTTATTCCGTCTTTTGTTTAAAATGGAAATGAAGGAATAAGAAAGAAATGGAAGTGGGGAGAGGGAGAGAGAGAAGAAGGGAGGGATGGAAGGAAGGAGGGGAAATGCTCATGTTCCTTTCCTCAGAAGTTTCCTCTTACCATTTTGTACATGCACAAAGATGTTCCTCTCAATCTGCTCTAAGAACAGACTGGTCCAGATGTGCTGGTCAGGTCCTCTGGGTAAAGTTTGCCCTGCCATCTCTTGGTACCTTGTTAGGATTTTCCTCAGTCTTGTCTGTGTGTCCTTGGGAACCACTTTATCTGGCTTCATACATCCAGAGTTGGAGAGCTCACTGGACCCTTTAATGACAAACACGCCTTGCTCAGTTTCTAGGGACCTGCGGTTTGCACAGGAGCCATTTTTAGTCATCCCCGCCTCACTAAAAGGAGCTTCTCATTATTTTTGCTCTCTATCAGAATCCCTGCTCCGTTCCTCTTGTATTTCATTTCGTCTGTCTTTAAACAGCATTAATTCTCCCCAAGGACACTCAGTATCACTCGGGCAAATTTACTCGAGAATATGAGTCATTTGAAGGGGGCATTCAAAGCAAAGGAGGAAACCTTCACAAGATTCCCTGTTTTGAGAATCTAAATGAGAGGTCACTTGTAAAAAAAATCTGCCACCGGCTTCGGTGGTGGCATGCACCGTTAGTCCCAGCACTTGGGAGGCAGGCAGATCTCTGAGTTCAAAGCAGCCTGGTCTACAGAGAACCGTCAGGGCTACACAGAGAAACTCTGTCTCAAAAAAAAAAACAAAAACAAAAACAAACAAACAAACAAAACCTGCTTCTTCTTCTTCTTCTTCTTCTTCTTCTTCTTCTTCTTCTTCTTCTTCTTCTTCTTCTTCTTTTGTACCTCAGGGATTAAATGTATCATTTTTAGCTGTACATTTGATGGATAAATGGTTAAACGGATTAAAATGGCATAGTTTGTCTCTCTGTCTCTGTCTCTACCTCTGTCTCCATCTCTCTGTCTCTCTAGCTGTGAGAACTACATGTCGGTTGTTCAAGTTTACTTATTTATGAAGTGCTTATGGGCGTGCATACGTGTGTGTCTCCATGCACACGCTGTGGAAATCAAGGGACAGTGTTGGGGGAATTGGAATGTTCCTGGTTGTTTTGAACAGAGAGAGTCTCCAGTCTTTCTTTTACTGTATTATGTACTCCTGACTTATAAACTTCTGAGTAATTGTCCGGTCCCCACCTCCCGTCTCACAGTAGGAGTGCTGTGATTACAGGTTTCTATCATAGTATTCCACCTTTGACATAGGATCTGGAAATCAAACTTGGAGGCTTGAACTCAGGTCATCATTGCATGGTTAGCACTTTCCCCAGCAGGGGCGTCTTCCCGCCCTTCCTGGGTACATGTTGTTGCAGTGTGGTGGTCCAAACGTGACAAAAACACCCTTCTTGAAAAGGGTGAGTGGTCCCTTTTCACATTCACAAGTTCCTGGTTTCTGAAACTTGTTCCATCTCTCTTTCTTTCCTCCTTTCATTCTTTTTTCCTCCTTTTTTTCCCTCTCCCTCTTCACTCCCTTTCTTTTTTCACATCTTTCTCTGCCAGTACCTGCCTTTAGGTAACTTTAGGATTCAATTACTGTAAAACAGCAACACCCAGTTCTTTACTAGTATAGTATATATTCTAGCATAATGACTCCTGATGAACAGTCAAAAATATCAAAGGGAGAAAAACTGAACCATGGATTATGTGGGGGATGGGGGATATGAACTATTTTGGGGTTTTAGTAGATTTTTCCCCAGCAAAAATAGCAACGAAATTATATTTAACTGAAAAAACTGATTAATCACTTAGATTCCAGAACAGAAAAAAAGCTAGATATGGGAGATTTTTGGGATGAAGTCAAGAGTCTTAAAATACACATGACAACTACATGGGATTTGGATAGTTTAGAGATACTTAAATTTAGATAAAAGTTCTCTGTCATCTCTCTGTCTTTAAAGACCATCACTGAATAAGGTTTTGTTTATTATAGTATAAGCTAAGTGTCCTGATTGGGTGTATATGTTTGTTGTTGTTGTTGTTGTTGTTTGCTGTGTTTTTGGTTATTACTCTATTTTTTGTCAACTTGACACTATTAGGGCCATAGGGAAGAGAGGTCCTCAATTGAGGAAATGCCTCCTTCAGATTGGCCTACAGGCAAGTCAATGGGGGCATTTTCTTGCTTAAGGATTGATGTGGAAGGGAGGAGCCCAGGGTAAGTGGTACCTCCCCTAGGCAGGTGGTCCTGGGTTGCATAAAACCTCAAGCTGATTGAGCCATGGAAGATAGGCCAATGAGTAGCTTTCCTCCGTGGCTTCTGACTCACAGTTCTGTCTGCAGGGCCCTGCTTGAGTTCCAGCCCCACCTTCCCTCAGTGGTGGAATGTATTGTTAAGATGGGATACCTTTTTCTCTACAAGTTACTTCTGGTCACTATTTTATCACAGCAATGGAAAAGCCAGGTAGGACTGTGGTGGCTATTCCTGGTTGTCACCTTGACTATATCTGGAATGAACTACAATCCAGAATTGGAGGGCTCACCTGGGGTTCAGATCTTGGAAGACACGAGTTTCTGACCTGGATCTTGGCATGGAGATCTTGAGGCATAGTAGCTATGAAAAACTTAGGCCCAGGCCTGGTAGTACATGTCTTTAATCCCAGGAGAGTAAGGCAAGGATCTCTGAATTCAAGGTCAGCTGGGACAAAGCAAGTCCCAGATCCAGGTATGCTAGTACACCTTTAACCTGAGCACACTTGCTGGAGACCCACATAAAGACATTGGAAGAAGGAAGATTTGCTCTTCTTCGTCTGCTTGCATTTACTTGCTAGCATATCTGTTGGAACCTACTTCCACAGAAGACCATCTGAAACAACTAACCTTGTGGGACTGAGCAAGTACTAGATCTTGGACTTCCCATTCACAGGTGACCATTGTTGAGTTACAGACTGATTGACTACAGACTGTAAGTCAGCACAACAAATTCCCTCAATACAGAGAGATATTCCATAAGTTCTGTGACTCTAGAGAACCCTGACTAAGACAAGGACAATGGGTGTAATTTCGAGTGATTCTAGGCTTCCAAATATTCTTCATCAGTTCTTTGCCTGGGTCTGCAAGGGTATACATTTTTCCAGGAATTGTTTGACATTATAAAATGTATATATAAGCCAGGCATGGTAGTACATACCTTTAATCCCAGCACTTAGGAAGCAGGGGCAGACAGATCTCTGTAAGTTCAAGGTCAGCCTTGACTGTGAAGTGATTCATAGCCAGAGTTCTGGTCCACAGAAAAATTCTGTCTCAAAACAAGCAAACAAACAAAAACAAACAGAAAGGTATACGTAGATAATTTTAGTGAGTAAAATTTGACAATTATTTCAAGTTTTCAGTTGTTTTCCTTTTATTTAAGACAGGTTCTCATACAATGTATCCTGATTACAGTTTCCAACTTTCTATTCCTCCCAGTTCCTCCCCACCTCCCCACCCCTCTGGATCCACTCCCTTTCCATCTCTCATTAGACAAGAACAGGTTTCTAGAAGATCAAAATCAAGCATGACAAAATAAAATATGATGAGATGAAACAAAAACTAGCAAATCAAAGTTGGACATGGCAACCCAACAGGAGGAAAAGAGTCCCAAGAGCAGGCACAAGAGTCAGAGGCCCAGGAGTCCCATAAAAACACTAAATAGCTGTACTATGCATGCAGAAGACCTGGTGCAGATCCATGTGCTTCCTGTGCTTCCTGCTTCAGTCTCCGTTAGCGCATTTGAAACCTGCTTAATTGATGGAGAGGACCTTGTTCTGCTGGTTTTCTTTATCCTCTCTGGTTTCTACAAGATCTGAGGGATTCTCTGAGCTCTGAAGGGAAGGATTGATGGAGACCTCCCATTCAGATTCTGACTGTCTGTCTATCTATCTATCTATCTATCTATCTATCTATCTATCATCTATCTATCTATCTCTATCATCTATCTATCATTTATCATCTATCTATCATCTATCATCTATCTATGTATCATCTATCTATCATCTGTCTATCATCTATCATCTATCTATCTATCTATCTATCTATGTATCATCTATCTATCATCTATCATCTATCTATGTATCATCTATCTATCATCTATCTATCTATCATCTGTCTATCATCTATCATCTATCTATCTATCTATCATCTATCATCTGTCTATCATCTATCATCTATCTATCTATCTATCATCTATCATCTATCATCTATCTATCATCTATCATCTATCTATCTATCTATCTATCTATCTATCTATCTATCTATCTACCTCTATCTTTCTCTCTATTTTATCTCTGCAAAGTCTATCTTACTGTTTTTTCAAAGAACCAATTCTTTGTTTCTTTGATTCTTTATATTGTTCTCTTTGTTTACATTTTATTGATTTCAGGCCATAGTTTGATTATTTCTTGCCATCTACTCCTCTTGGGTGTGCTTCTTTCTTTTTGTTTAAGAGCGTTTAGATGTGCTATTAAATTGCTAATATAACATCTTTCCAATTTCTTAATGTAGGCACTTAGTGCTGTGAACGTTCCTCTAAGTAACTCCTTCATTGTGCCCCATAAGTCTGAGCATGCTATGAATTCACTTTCATCGAATTCTAGGAAATCTTTAATTTCTTTGTTGTCTCTGTCTTGACCTACTTTTCATCCATAGAGAGTCGTTCCCAGTTTTATAAGTTCACAACCATTCTTGCAACCAGTTTCTGGTTTTGTTCATATTTAGATTTAATCCACGGTGGTCTGATAGGATGCAGGGAGTTATTTCAATTTTCTTGTATCTGTTGAGACTTTATTTGTCTCTGAGTATGTGGTCAATTGGGAGAAAGTTCCATGAGGTGCAGAGAAGACGGTATACTCTTGGATGTTTTGGGGTAAATATCTGTTGGGTCCATTTGGTTTATAATGTCTGTTAGCTCTAGTATTTCTCTGTGTAGTTTTTGTCTAGACAACCTGTCCATAAGACACTAAGAGTGGAGTACTGAAGCATTTCACTATCATTTTGTGAGGAACAATCTGTGATCTAAGGTGTAGTAATGTTTTTTGCACAAACTTGGGTACCCTAGATGGGGCATCGGTGTTAAGAATTGAAATGTCATCTTCATGTTAGATTGCAACTGTTTTGTTTCTGCTGCTGTTGTTGTTGTTTGTGGTAGTAATGGTAGTGGTGTTTGTGACTCTGTGTGTGTGTGTGTGTGTGTGTGTGTGTGTGTGTCTGTGTTTCTTTCTTTTGGTTTGGCTGGTGTGAGATTTTGTATTTCCTTTGTTTTTATGGGTATAGTTAACCTCCTTAGGCTGGAGTTTTCCTTCTATCACCTTCTGAAGGGCTGGACTTGTAGATTCGTCTCAGTCAAGGTTTCTATTCCTGCACAAAGCATCAAGACCAAGAGGCAAGTTGGGGAGAAAAAGGTTTATTCAGCTTACACTTCCACATTGCTCTTCATCACCAAAGGAAGCCAGGGCAGGAACTCACACATGACAGAAACTTGGAGGCAGGAACTGATGCAGAGGCCATGGAGGGTATTGCTTACTGGCTTGCTTCTCCTGATTTGCTCAGCTTGCTCTCTTATAGAACCCAGGACATTTAGCCCAGGGATGACACAGCCCCCCCCCCCACTGGGCCCTCCCACCCTTGAACACTAATTGAGAAAATGCCTTACAGTTGGTTCTCACGGAGACATTTCCTCAAGGGAGACTCCTTTCTCTGTGATAATTCCAGCTTATGTCAAGTTGATACACAAAACCAGCCAGTACATAGATAAATATTGTTTAAATCTGACTTTATCATGGAATATCTTATTTTCTCAATCTATGATGATTTAAACTTTTTCTAGGTATAGTAATCTGGACTGGCATCTGTGACCTTTTAGAGTCTATATGACATCTTTTCAGGCCCTTTTGGCCTTAATCTCCACTGGGAAGTTGGTTGTACTTTTAATAAATAGGTCTGCCTTTATATGTTAGTTGGCTTTTTCCCTTACAACTTTTAATATTGTTTCTTTGTTCTATATGTTTAATGTTTTGATTATTAGTGGCAAGGAAACTTTCTTTTCTGTTCCAATCCATTTGGTGTTCTGTATCCATATTGCCCCTTTATAGGTGTCTCCTTCTTTAGGTTAGGAAAATTCTCCTTTATGATTTTGTTGAAAATATTTTATGGGTCTTTGAGCTCAGCTTTTTCTCCTTCCTCTATTTCTATTATTCTTAGGTTTGATCTTTTCATAGTATCCTGGATTTCCAGAATATTTTGTCAAGAGTTTTTTTATTTTTAGTAATTTCTTTGACCGATGTACTCATTTTTTCTATTATATCTTCAATGCCTGAGATTTTCTCTTCCTTTTCTATTCTGTTGCTGAAGCATTCCTCTGTAGTTCCTGTTAAAACTCCTAAGTTTTTAATTTCCAGAATTTCCTCTGTTTGTGTTTTCTCTGTTGATTCTCTTTCCATGTTCAGATCTTGAACATTTCTATTCATTTCCTTCCACTGTTTTTATTTTCTTGGGTTTATTTAAGAGGGTTATTCATTTCTTCCAGCCTTTTGTGTTTTCCTGGCTTCCTTTAAGGGATTTATTCATTTCCTCACATTGATTTTGTTTCTCTGGATTTCTTGAAGGGATTTGTTTGTTTCCTGTTCAAGGACCTCCATCATCTTCATACAGTTGGTTTTAAGGTCTTTTGCTTCAGCTGTGCTCAAGTGGAGACATAGCATTCTTGTGATTATCATGTTATTGTGGGGAAAAGCTGTGGCCTCTAGAGGTCTCAGTTTGTAATAATTATAGGTCTAGGTGCTGATTTCTGGATTTGTCTTTGTTGGTGGTTGTTTTGTTCCTTGGATTTGGTTTCTTTCCTGGATTTTTGGAGAGGGTTCCTGGCCTGTTTAGCTGATACTCTCACAGGGAATGCCTGCTGGTGTTGGAGGCAAGGGTCCTAGGATGAGTTGGTGGAAGCAAGGTTGGAGGAGAAGGTCTTTGTTATCCCCCTTGGGACTGGGGTCACAGAGAAAAAGGAGACCACAGCAGATTTGCTGCTGTAGAGCTGGGATGGGAATGAAGCTGGCGGTATTGACTCCCAGGTGCAGTAGGAGAGGCGTGGCCCTGCCTTCAGCCTTCTTGTTGCCTTGAAAGGAGGGGAACTTGGGATAGTAGGGGGATGCCTGTTGGGATTGGAGTCTGGGAAGACTGAGGAGGTTAGAAGGGGGGATTGGAACTGGGGAAACAGAGAAAAGAGGTCTGTAGGCAGCCTACCTGATTTCTGGCAGATGCAGCCTGTGGCTTAGAAGGGAGTGCCTGCCTGAGGAAAAGCAACAAATGGGGGCAGGGAGGTTAGCCCCCAGTGAACGTGATGGTTGGGGGAGGGTGGTAATGGGAGGAGGAGGGGGAGGGGAAGCCCGTATAGAAGGGGAGGGGGGGGGGTTAGGGGGATGTTGGCCCGGAAACTGGGAAGGGGAATAACAATCGAAATTTAAATAAGAAATACTCAAGTTAATAAAGATTTAAAACAAAAAGAAAGGGAAAAATCTACGGAATCCACGAGAAATAAAAGGTGGGGGGGGGCTGCCATGGGCTTCTGCTGCAGAACTGGGATGAGACTGGAGGATTGGATCTAGGGGAAACGAAAGAACGTTTGACTTTTTTTTTTGGAAGTTTAATATTATGAACCTAACTATAAAATAATATTTTGATTTATCCCTAACCCAGAAGCTATCTCCAATTGATAATCACCCGGAAAAGAAAAAAAAAACAAACTGTTTTTTTCCCAACAGAACCACCGTTAAGGACAGACCGCACCCCCGCAGCAGTACATGGCTAACATGAAACAAACTCAATGGCAATTTTGGAGATTCCTACTGTCATAATGCTTTGCCTGGGCATAATCTTCTTCCCTCCCCTCCCCTTCCCTCCCCTCCCCTCCCCTCCCCTCCCCTCCCCTTCCCTTCCCTTCTTTCCTTCTTACTTTCTTTTCTACAGGTCTTTTGCATACATATTGTGGTTCCCTGTGGTGTGTTTTTCTGGGATTTCTGTGTATGCAAATGTGTGTCTCTGTGTCTATATGTGTTTCTTGTGCCTTTTCTTTAGCTTTTTTGTTTGTTTGTTTGTTTGTTTGTTTTGTGCTATTCTGGTTTGTTTTTGTCTTATTGTTTAAATGCCCATTTGTATTCTAATGAGAGAGAGAGAGAGAGAGAGAGAGAGAGAGAGAGAGAGAGAGAGAGAGAGAGAATATGATAAATTATTTCTCTGGTGGGGAAATGGGATATATATATATATATATATATCTCCAGGTTTTTCGGCAAGCCACCCTCAGACTGGTTCTCATGTCCTAGGAAACAAGGCCAGGGAAGTCACCTTGGGAGGGAAATAGAGGGGAGAGGAAAGAGAAAGAATGAAAGCCAGCACAGAGAAAGTTGAGGAGCCCAGCTTCTCACCTAGAAAGTTCAGGGCAGAGGGCAGGCTGTGCCCTGTAACAGGTAGGAACTGAGGAATGCTGGTTCAAAGAAGTTTGATATATAAAATATGCACCTCAGCACCTCAGTTATTATTTGACGCATGGTCTGATGCCCAACATATAGGTTTGAGTATGTGGGAAATCAGGGAGGATCTGGGAGGAATTGAAGGAGGAAAAATTATATCAATCATAATATGTTATATGAAAAATATCTATTTGTAATAAAGAACGACCTTAGTATTATGAACCTTTCTAACTGTAAGAGTTAATACCTGATTTAAAATTTAGAACTTAAAATAACATCAAGTTGTGTTATTTAGTAAATTGTGAATAGCAAGAGACATTGGGTTAAATTTCGTTTCCATGAATCTTATCCTACATGTAATAGCTACCAATTAAATGAATGTGTCACTTCTCAATGACATTGAACATTCTTCCATTTTAAAATGCATTTAAGTAAAATAACAGTCTCAAAGACGTTACCCATAATGATCCTGATTGTGTATTTTCTAGTTTCTCTTTTGTCTGAGAAAACAATACTTAACTTTGTTAACAGATTTAGTTAATAAAATTGCATGCGAAGCAATCAATATGCCTCATAAATATAGACATATATGCTATGTATGTAAAGTGGATGGTTTTACAATAATTTTAAATCTTCATGTATCTTTCATTTTACTGTAATTTTCATTATAGTTCCTTAATTTTTAACATATAGTATTTCATTCAGGCTGTATCACAAGTAGGGTATAGAACAAGCTACACCCCCCCACACACTCACACAAATCCCCCTTATTGTCAAAGATATTCAAACTACACATCATACCTAAGCCTTACAACTACTGATCCCTGTTTCTACAGTCGTATCTTTTCCAGAATGTCATTTACCCTGAGCTTTTTGACTGACTTCTTAAACTTAATCTACCATATTTTACATCTAGTCATGCTGTCACATGCATTAAATACTCAACTTTCTATTGCTGAAAATATTCCACGGTTGTTCTCCATTGATGCAACTGGGGAACACTGAGTTGATTCTAGCTGATACAATATAAAAAACGCTTTTCTGTTTTTATTGGCAATGAATGCATTGAACCTCTCTAAAAATTTGGAAGGAACTAATAGCTTGACATCTTACATCTTCTAACCATAAATATACTTTATCTCTGTTTTATTCCCATAAACCATTAATATCTTTCACCAATGTTTTAACATTTTTAGCAGACAGAATTTGAAAATATTTTATTTGTCTCATACCTAGGCAACATTTCAATTTATTAAAAAAATTCTCCCAAATTAAAAATAAATGTTCCCATTGTTATTCAATAGGGTATAAGTTATTGATTCTTTTAAAAATTGGGTTAGACTTGGTGTGGTGGTGCTGACCTTTAATGCAAGCACTCAGGAGGCAGAGGCAGCCAGGTCTGTGTAGCAAGCTCCAGGCTAGCCAAGACTACATAGTGAGAATAGCAACCATTCTATTTCTTCCCTTCTGATTTTAAACCCACTCTTCCGATTATACTTTACAAACTAGGATTTGTATTAGAAGGCGGAGAAGGAGTGCGGAGAGAGGAGAGGCTTACCCCACCCATGCTTTCCCAGGTTAAATAGCCTTTGCTCTGAATATGGTGCTCATGCAGAGACTCTTTACAAACTGTGTTAGCGTCCCTTTTCCTGCAACTACTTGAGAACTTCTTTAGATGGCACCTCGGAATCTATCAACATGGCTACTTCCTGTCAGTGAGGTGAATATGTTAGTTGACTTTTGAAGGCAGAGCCAGCCTTGCATTCCCAAGAGGAACTCTCCTTGATCACAATGGACTACGAGGACTTTTAGGATCATGCTAGGCTCACTTTGCTATAGTTTTATTGAGGATCTGGGGTCTGTGCTGGAGGAAGTCTGTAATTTTCCTATCTGGGTTGTCTTCATCTGCTTTAGATATTGGTAAACACTGCATACTTCATAAGTGGGGAAATTGTCTTGTACCTATTTTGTCAAAGATATCACTAAAAATTGGTTTGATTTTTTCAAAAAAAAAAAAAAAAAGCCCAAAAACCCTGTTTGGCATGGTTCACCAATCACCTGAGAGTTTTCTTTTTCATTATTTCAAAGTATGAATTTAAGTTTTATACAAATATGAGACCCTTTGGGTCCTCTGTTTCTTATTATTTGCATCTTTCAAGAAATAGGCCTACTTTGTTTTAATTATGAAATGCATTACTCACAGCATTCTCTTGTATATTCTTAGAGCCTTCAGAGTCCAGAGTGGTAACTGCAGCCATCACTGACTTTTGTCTCTTCTCTCTTTTGCTTTCTGTTGGTTTCCTATCAACTGATTAGACTTTTCAAGAAGCTAATATTGGGGTTTTATTGGCCCTATGCTTTTCATATTTCAATTTCTTTTATTTGTCTCCTGATCTTTATCGTTTCCTTCCCTCTGCTTGTGGGTGGAAGAACCCAGACGTCTCTGGTTTATTAGAGGGAAAGCTGACATTCTCAACGCCAGACCTCTTTGCTTTCCAGAATTAGCATTTGGTTGATAGAACTTGCTCTCCAAGGACGCTGTTAACTGCATCACAAAACTTTTACGTTATTGTATTTTCATTTTGTTAAAAAAAATATTTCATTTATTTTAGACATCTTCAGAGTACATTCGTACTGCCATGGTTATTTTTCGGTCATCTTCATGAATGCATATTTTACTTCAAGCAAAAATTGTATTTTCCTGAATTAGGTTAACACTCTGGAGGATGATGAGACACTGCAGAAAAGGAAAATCCCTTGAGGCATGATGGGAAGGACCTTATCAGATCCAATTAGTAAATAATATTCAAGCCATATTCGAGACTTTCAAATGTCCCAATTGAGGAGACATAACTCATCCCTGAATCAATCAAACACTCTCTCAGCCAGGGGCTCCAACATAAGGACCTTTAGGCTCCAGACTCCAGGCTCCAAGTTTCCTCATGCAGCTGTGCTCCGGTCATTTATACCCCAGTAATAAACCCTCACCTTTATTCCTAGAAGTAACCTCAATAAAACTCATTGATCCGTCAAGTTGAACTTTGTAATATCCTCACTTTGCTCTGTTGTGGGCTCTTTATCTGGGCTACGTGTGTGTGTGTGTGTGTGTGTGTGTGTGTGTGTGTGTGTGTGTGTGTCTGTGTTGTCTCCCAGGGAAATGTCTGTCACACAACAACAGCTAACAAAGTACTTCAGCTATGAAGGGCAACTTTGAATACAGAGTCTACTGAAGACTCACAAACAAGGCTACTCCATTTTGTTCTACGGTGTTCCGCTCGTGATTGCCTTCATTGTTTTCTTTCCCTCCTTTTGATTCAAGCTTCCTTACTCTCAGACAGCACATATTGCTTCAACGTGCTACCTGCAAAACCACGCTCCTTAATGATCTGGGCTTGCTTATATCATTCCTGGCACTAACTCTAACCCTGCTTATAACTGGTTCAGCCAAAGCCATCCACTCAAACTGACTTTGGGGTTTCCCTGTTTCCCTTTTGGTGCGACCCAGCTTTGTTTGGTTCCTGCTCGTCTTTCAAACAAGCTTGTCTCCTCATTAACTGAACTCAGTCAGCACGCAATGTACATGGCTGCCAAACTCCTGACGGATGAGATAGAAACCTAATGTCTACACAGTGAAAATCCTTGGGAAAAGGTGTTTCTTTCTAGATGAGAAAGCGTGCAAGGCAAGCTCACCAAAGCAATCAAGATTTCACAGAAGAAAACAGGAACAGACAGGATATTTATAGATATTCGTCCCTTTGACAGACTTGTAAGAAAGGAGGCTGAGCTAAGGTAAATCTTCATCTTTGTCCAACTTACAAATTGCAGTTGATACTCTTTCATACCTCAAATATTATCTTAATTGTTATAGGCTTCTGTGATCTGCCTTCAGCGGAAACAGTTAGATGTGAATGTCTGATAAAATCAGCCTGGCACTAGGCAATGGAATTTGCACCAGGCTAATTCTGTATGACATGACATCTACCTCTGGGTATTCGAAGTACCAATGATTATTAGCTGCAGTCTATAATCTTAGAATCATGCAGGGATCTATGATGCCATTAACTGATGTCTGCTTTCAGGACAGTTCTTAATATCCTGTAACCATTTTGACCTACAAATTTCCCTCCAGAGGAAAAGAAGAAATTTAGATAATTTGATTCATAAAGGAAGAGCTTTAAATTTCAATTTAATTCAAAAGTTAACCAATGGAGAAAAGAGTATTTGAAACTGCTCTTTTCTACATTTCACACTTTATGTGAGATTAAGAAGTCAGTAGAATTCTACCGATGATGGTGCAGAGGGAACCAGATAATGGCCTTATTGCTAAAACCATGCAAATGCTCATCTGTGGAGCTCATAAATTTAGGCAAGTGGTAGTTAAATGAGAGGCCTTTCACACAAGAGTGCAAACTGAATTGGAGAAAGAATGTTACAGCTTCTGTTGGGGCTATAATATTACTATAATTATCAGAGAGGTAAATACAGAAGTCATGAAAGGGTATAGTATGGGTCATGCCCAGCAACTTATGTTGCCTTTTCAAATTAGACATCAGTTTTCCTTATTTAATTTGTTCACTCTTGACTCCAACTCACAACAGATTCTTTCTTGTAGTAATCATCTATGCCACAAAACTCAGGTGTGGGCTCTCCAGGACCTAATGTCTGCTGAACAAATGCTGTTCTATCACGATGCAGATACGATCTTTCTAAGAAAACTGATAAAGATTAAAATGACTACTGAATGACTATCTTGATCTATACAACCAACTCTGGTACAGTTCTGAATGGATCTTGTGTCTAGATGACAAGAGCCAATCCTGTGACAAGCTAGGGGAAAAAGTTAAGAAATCAACCTAATTCCCCATCTCTGTTAATATTGAAATCTAGCAATATTGAGGCAAAGCAAAAGTAACTGCTTTCACTTAGTCCAGGAATTATGACCAAGAAGATAAAATTCTATACCATTTTAACTGTTTGCTTATCAAGACAAGTTGTCCCAACTGTCCAAGCCTTTCATCTTGCTGTGCTCATCAATTCAAAGATCTTTATCTTGCTATCATTCAAAATTAGAGCATCCCCCAACTACTACTTCTGGGGAGTCATTTGGAAATCTCCCATTGAAGTGGCTTTAAAGCTCTGTAAGTATTCTTCCATAATTTCTACATCTTGAAAAATTATCCACATTCTGTGAAGTTGGCATCCTTTGTTAGTATTCATCTAGTGAACTCAATCTTGGTTGACTGGTTGTTTTTTCTGGTAATATACTAGAGTAGGCTAGAGTTAACACCACCATACATCTCATTTAATCTCATGATCTTGAGTATATGGCTCCTTTATCCCCAGGATATCTAACCTGACTGATCTTTCTTACTTTTCTTTCTTTCTCTCTTTCTTTCCTTCTTTCCTTTTTAAATTATTTATTTGTCTTCTGTTTACACACTTATTTACTTACTTTAGTGTGTATGTGTGGACAACTTGTGGAAGTTTGTTCTCTCTTTTCACCATTGTGAGTCCCAGGAATTGAACTCAGGTCATCAGACTTGGTGACAATCATATTTACCTGTGACATCTCACCTGTGCACCTGACTTGATTTTCTATAATTACCTGTTTGTGTTTCTCAAAAATTTACATGATTGCAATATTCAGTGACCACTTATACAAACTTATATTTGTACTAGAACATGGATGACTTACTGGAGATGGGGCAAAAATTGGAATACTCTTCTGATACACATGTATTATTGTAATTACCCCAAAATGCAAACATATAGAAGAATTTCCTATTCTGACCATTGTCTTGCTGGTTTCACGGACAGCAGGTTTGTTTCTCTAGGAGACCAAAGCTTTGAATTCTGGACCAATCTTGTAATCTCAGCTCTCCAGTCAAAACACCTACTTACATGGTTTCCTCCATCTCCTCTTTATTAAAGTAAGCATCCCTTGTTCCAACCCTTCCCCATCTACTCTCCAGTTGCAGAATGGAGAAGGAGGGACACGAGTGGTCATATGACTAATATGTTCTTCCTTTGTATTGACAAAACTACTGTCTCTACTCAGTGAAGTGGAAGTTTAACTCCAAAGCTTTTATAACGAGATGAGCTAGCATGTCCTAAAGCCCTTCCATCTTTGTAGGACTCCTACACATCCTTATGACCCATGTCTTAATAAAACAGATCCAATGTATGATATGGCATCCCTCTATAATTCTCTCAGTGGTCTAGTTTGGTGAGGAGACACCATGGCCAAGGCAACTTATAAAAGAAGGCATTTAATTTGGGACTTGCTTATAATTACAGAGGGTGAGACCATGACCATCATGGCGGGGAGTGTGATTGTCAGGTAGGCCTGGTGCAGGAGCAGTAGCTAAGAGTTTACATTTGAGTCACGACAGAGGCAGAAAGAGAGCTTGACTAGGCCTGGTATGGGCTTTGGAAACCTCAAAGCCCACCTCAAGGTAACACACCTCCTCCAACAAGGCCACACTTTCTAATCATTCCTAAAGAGTTTACCAGCTGAGAACTAAACACTCAAACGTGTGAGCCTAGAGCGAGGCATTCTCATTCGTACCACCCAGCTGAACAAGGCACTTCTGTATTCTTAGTCTAACGTGAAGAGACCTAATTTCCATTCGCTTATTTGTACTATATGAGACCCGATCAGCGCTCAGCATCTTATTCTAGGGATGGGGAAGCAAGGGAAAGGTGGAAATCTGCTTGTGACAAGGGCTTCTGAGAAACCCAAGTTAATGTTAAGTCAAAGATCTTCTACCGCTGATTCTGTGCTACCTCTAGCAATCTATGTCACCTTTAAGGAAAGGGAGGTTGTTTCCTTGCTTTGAGAGCAACAGAATTCCTATGCCCTTCCACCAGAGCCACCATTTATATATGCAGTGACTGTCATATGGACTGCCCGGTGCACACTATTAACATCTTTCTTTATAATGCATAGCCAAAGATTTTTATTGTAAATTACTTGGACTGTTAGTCAGTGTCAATCTTTCCCCACAGGAACGTAACCTTTGCAATGTCAGGAACCATATTTTCATACAGAAAAAGCCTACGCTTGGTGCTCTTCGCCTCATGGTGGGCACTCAACAGGGCCTGCAAAGGCCCCAGCAAAGATCTTCAGTGTGTGAACAAAGAAAGCCGCACAAATAAATACAAAGGGAGCCAGGCGTCTGGAGGCAATGCTTCCTAAGTATACTTGTCACAAAGGTTTTCACCGAAATGTAATGCTGCAAGAAAAGTAAGCAAAATGGAGTGAATTTTCATAATGCCACATAGTTTGCACTACATTTTCTCCTACTCTCGTGGTATTAAAAAGCCCTCCGCCGCAATTTATAAAATGGTAGTATTGCTAGGTAATAGTTTTCAGTGTTTGTGATTTTTAAATTGACATTATTTGAGAAACTTAAATTGGCTACTCTATCTCAGTCATCCAACTTCATTCCATTTTAATAGTACCCCCTCTTCATAAAGCCTGAGAGTCTGATTTCATTGATCTAAGGCACGTCAAAGTATAATTTTCTAAGTAATAAAACATGAATCTAGGACAAATATACAGTGTACGGTGTCAGAATATTTTGAGCTCATTAATGAGAAAATGAGGCACACTGTTAAACCTTTTCAAAGGATATCAAATTTAAAGAGAAAAAAAAAGAAAACTGAAAAAAAAGATCGTAATTTAGATACAGGACAATATCTTAATCTCTAGGGGTTACCCTTTCCAAAGGACAGAAACCAATGAATCTTTCACCAGAAAAGAAATCATTTAAACTGTGTCAACCTTCTTTAAGTTGACATGTAACTTTAGAGAATTTGGACCCTCATCAACAGTAAACAAAGCAAAATTGGTTCCTTTAGGTGTGACAGGGGACCACGTCCATTCATTAAGATGGTCTCCATCTTACTCCACAGACCCTTCGGAAATCCTCTTGATTTATTTTCCAGTTTTATATAATTTAAAGAAAATTTTCTCTAGTATCCAGATTTAAAGCTGTCTATATCAGGGTGCATTTATGTGTGGGATGTGTATATGTGTGCATATATGAATACATACATATTTATATTTATAAATTGAGACTATGAGTAAAAGAAAGAGTTAATCTGAGTAGAAACTATTAATATGGCTCCAGTAATTTCTCAGCTGTGCTATAGTGCAAGACTGGAACCAAGTGACATGGCGGACAGAGATTGCTGTCTTCCAGTTCAGGAGGCTGCACTTACAAGATCAAGGTGTTGGCAGGGCAACAGATACCTAAAGATGCCAGAGGAGGATCTGTTCCCGTCTCTCTCCCAGCTCCTAGTGGCTGCCTGGCTTAAGGAAGCGGAACTTGTGTGAGTGTTCACGTGGCAGGCACATTCCTGTGCGAGTGTTCACATCACACACTCCTTGTTTGAATGTTCACCTTGTATACCCCTTGCATGAGTGCTCACAGGTCACCCCTGTTCATGTCCTAATTTTCAACCACATTATACTAGGGTCCACCTTAGCCCAGAATGACTTCAACTTGACTAATTACACCTGCAAGGACCTTATTTCCAAGAGAGGCTAATTAGAGATATTAGGGTTTAGAACTCCAACAGATGAACTGAGGAGGGAGTACAATTAAATCTATAATATGTAAGGTTTTACCTAGAATTTTCTTCACTTTCTAAATTTTCAGGAAAAATAATGTCAACAATCATTTCCCAAACCATTAGGAATGGTTCTAGAATCCTTTATTTGTTTCTTGGGACAGCCATGGCAAACAACCACGATCCGGCTGACTTAAACAACAGAAGTCCATTTTTGTACTCTGGAGAGCTAGAGGCAAAAATCGGGATCTTGGTAGGGTCACATTCCTAATGAAGGCTCCAGGAAAGAGCTGGATTTTTTTTCATCTAACCTGTGGCTCAGGGGAATCCTTAGCATCTCCGGACTTTCTTCTGCCTACCTTCACATCTAATTATTTGTAATTCCTTTGTTGTGACCCAAGGTCTAAGGTAGCCTTATCTGCCTTCTGACTCTCTAAGGAAGACCTTGAACTTCTGCTCTTCCTCTTTTAACTGAATGCTAGGATCACAGAGGTGTAGCCCTCCCTCTACCTACTAATGTGGTGCTGGAGAGCAAAGCCAGGGCCTCATGCTGTCTATCAATTGAGCTACAAACCAAACCATGTTTGCTTGTTTTGTTTTGTTTTTTTTTTTAATTGTCCTAGGACTTACTGTAAGTGCCATGACTTATCAGAATCAAATTAAAATTAATGCACATTTGAAAATTAATAAATGCGTACTATTCAATATATCCACTGTCCCCTTCCTATTCTGTCATTGGTGTGTGTGTGTGTGTGTATGTGTGTGTGTGTGTGTGTGTGTGTGTGTGTGTGTTTCATATCTAAAAATACAAGGTTGTATTCAAATTTTATGCCACTAAAGCAGCCAAGAAAAGAACGAAGTGAAGACTCCTCATAAAATTTGTCACGGTCACTGTATTGTCTCTCACTTGTGGCACATCCTCCATTCTCAGCTGGAGCTCTGCCGTCACTCACTTTCTTCATGCTGTCACTAATAATTGTGTTGCACTTCGGCACTCATCTAGCTGTTCTGTATGGCTATTCTTTGTCATATTTAAACAGGTTAAGAAAAGGAACATGAATTTATAGTTCGAGGGCTCTTCTTTGGTTATGCGCTCTCTCGGGCACACTACAGACACACCTAGTGTGCTGCTCTCTTCAGTGTACCAACCTCCACAAAACCGCTGAGCATCGAAATCTGGATTATTGTGCAGCAGAGCCCTTAGGCTCGAACCTTACCATGTTCTGCTCTCAAGGCAGCCCAGTTCCTTTGGGAAGAATTTTGAAGCTGCGTTCTTGGGAATTACCTCTTCCAGTAAGGAAAAAAAAAAGGTGAAAAAGCCCTGAGCCCATTGTGGTGGCTGGAGAGCGCAGCCGTGGTCTTGGACACTTTCAGTTGCCCTTCCCCCGCCATGGAATCTCCCCTAGTCTTGAGGTGAGACAAAAGAAACCAGAGCTTCACTGAACACACGTGGATAGGGCCTCCTGCTAACCAATTGAGAATGGATAGAGGGACACTGACCTCTTTGCCACATTACAAGGAATTTAGATTCTGCAACTCATTTGTGGAGTCAGGGAAATTCTGGGCTTCTGTCTCTCCCTGTGAGAGGTTATATTCACTGATAGGATTTTAGGAAAGGGGTGCCATTCTGGTTCTGCCTAGCCACGCGGAATTCCACGTCAGGGGTCTCTCATCACAGCAGTCCTGCTGTTCTTGTTTAGTTCTGAGTAAGTACTCTGAAACCGACGCTTCCTCCTTTGCTGAAGTGGTTCTTAGCCTTCTTTTTTTTTTTTTTTTTTTTTTTTTTTTTTTTTTTTTTATTAACTTGAGTATTTCTTATGTACATTTAAAGTGTTATTCCCTTTCCCTGGTTTCAGGCAAACATCCCCTTCCCTCCCCCCCTTCCTTATGGGTGTTCCCTCCCCACCCTCCCCATTGCCGCCCCCTCCCCGACAGTCTAGTTCACTAGGGGGTTCAGTCTTAGCAGGACCCAGGGCTTCCCTTCCACTGGTGCTCTTACTAGGATATTCATTGCTACCTATGAGGTCAGAGTCCAGGGTCAGTCCATGTATAGTCTTTAGGTAGTGGCTTAGTCCCTGGAAGCTCTGGTTGCTTGGCATTGTTGTACATATGGGGTCTCAAGCCCCTTCAAGCTCTTCCAGTTCATTCTCTGATTCCTTCAACGGGGTCCCGTTCTCAGTTCAGTGGTTTGCTGCTGGCATTCGCCTCTGTATTTGCTGTATTCTGGTGTGTCTCTCAGGAGCGATCTACATCCGCTCCTGTCGGTCTGCACTTCTTTGCTTCATCCATCTTGTCTAATTGGGTGGCTCTATATGTATGGGCCACATGTGGGGCAGGCTCTGAATGGGTGTTCCTTCAGTCTCTGTTTTAATCTTTGCCTCTCTCTTCCCTGCCAAGGGTATTCTTGTTCCCCTTTTAAAGAAGGAGTGAAGCCTTCACATTTTGATCATCCGCCTTGAGTTTCATTTGTTCTAGGCAATTAGGGTAATTCAAGCATTTGGGTTAATAGCCACTTATCAGTGAGTGCATACCATGTATGTCTTTCTGTGATTGGGTTAGCTCACTCAGGATGATATTTTCCAGGTCCAACCATTTGCCTACGAATTTCATAAACTAGTTGTTTTTGATAGCTGAGTAATATTCCATTGTGTAGATGTACCACATTTTCTGTATCCATTCCTCTGTTGAAGGGCATCTGGGTTCTTTCCAGCTTCTGGCTATTATAAATAAGGCTGCAATGAACATAGTGGAGCACGTGTCTGTAGAAGAATGCAGATCGATCCATGCTTATCACCCTGTACAAAGCTTAAGTCCAAGTGGATCAAGGACCTCCACATCAAACCAGACACACTCAAACTAATAGAAGAAAAACTAGGGAAGCATCTGGAACACATGGGCACTGGAAAAAATTTCCTGAACAAAACACCAATGGCTTATGCTCTAAGATCAAGAATCAACAAATGGGATCTCATAAAACTACAAAGCTTCTGTAAGGCAAAGGACACTGTGGTCAGGACAAAACGGCAACCAACAGATTGGGAAAAGATCTTTACCAATCCTACAACAGATAGAGGCCTTATATCCAAAATATACAAAGAACTCAAAAAGCTAGACCGCAGGGAGACAAATAACCCTATTAAAAAATGGGGTTCAGAGCTAAACAAAGAATTCACAGCTGAGGAATGCCGAATGACTGAGAAACACCTAAAGAAATGTTCAACATCTTTAGTCATCAGGGAAATGCAAATCAAAACAACCCTGAGATTTCACCTCACACCAGTGAGAATGGCTAAGATCAAAAACTCAGGTGACAGCAAATGCTGGCGAGGATGTGGAGAAAGAGGAACACTCCTCCATTGTTGGTGGGGTTGCAGACTGGTACAACCATTCTGGAAATCAGTCTGGAGGTTTCTCAGAAAATTGGACATTGAACTGCCTGAGGATCCAGCTATACCTCTCTTGGGCATATACCCAAAAGATGCAATCCTTTAATATAATTCCCCGTGGTGACCTCAACCGTGTAATTATTTCATTGCTACTTCATAACTGAAACTTTGCTGCTGTTATGAATCATCATATAAATATATGATATGCGGGGTATCTGATATGTGATCCCAAGGAGTCACAACCCACGGGTTGAGAAGCACGGCTTTGCTGAAAACCATTGACATAAGTTCTATTCGCTGGGAATTCTTGGGTTTAAAGGGAAATGCTTTTCAGTAGTCGTGCTTGTTTGATAGGAGAGCAAGTCCACAAAATTCCTTGTTACTGTTCCTAATATCACTCCATTGTAATAGGTTTGGTCATTTGCTTTTAACTGCAAGCACGAGCTCACACACAGGAGCTGTCAAAACTTGGAAAAGTAAATACACTATCAATTTTTTTTATGAAATTTTGTGATTAGAAATATTTGAAAAGTGGATCAGATGTCACTTCAGACATATTTTTCTCTCACAGCCTATGAGATACTGCCAATGTTTGATAAAAGATGATTAGAGGACAATATTTGGTGTAAAATGTTTGAAAATCTACACTTAAAGTCCGAGGCAGACACTTATGGAAGTGAGTAGTCAAAAACAAAAGCTGGGTGGGTGCAAACCACAGTTACTTTTTGCATCAATTGAACTACAAATATTGATCTAGGGACAGCATCTCTGTTAAAGGAACAGCTAGGTCTGTTCATTAAAACTTTCCGTATCAACTTGGGAGGTTAAGACAAAAAGAAGTCCCCTACTGACGACATTCACTGGTCTTATTTGGTGCATTAGATATGGTTTTAATTTCAAAATAAATTAGTAAATAAATCAATGCATGGTCTCTTGTGGATTCATACTCTGATACAAAAGCATAGTATTCTGGGATTTCTCCTGTATGTGATTTCATATATTAATATTCTCTGTGATGTGCTGTGACAGTGATTGTCAGTTTACAAGATGTGACATCTATAAATGTGCTTTAATTACTTATTCATTTCAATCATTTAGCCAACAAATGCTTACTCAGTAAATACTGGGCCCTGAATTCCACAGATAATCAAGGTCTGCGTCTCTCATGGCTTTCTAAGCCTTGCTTTAACCAGGGAAATGTAGGAGTGTGCTATGTGTAATATTGGATACAGTTGTACACTGTCCAGGCAACCTGGTAAGGAATAAAAGCAGTCATTTCCATGAGGTTCTGGAAGTGTTGGCTGCTGCTGAATTTCATAGCTGCATCTCTCTCTTGAGATTGTATGCTGTCAAAGGGACCTTCCTTGTCCAAGGTCATAACACCTCCCCTCAAGTACCTTGTAACCAATTACTGGTTAAAGTGAAGCCTGAAGACCTGTGTGCTTACGTCAATTTCTGCGTGGCTCTGAAGCGCTATCACAGCTGCAAAACACCCCAAAGGAGTCCGTGAGCCTTCAGTTACAATTTCGTTGCTCTGCGATTTTTGTCACTGTCCACTTCTGCTCCTACAATAGCCCACACACAGTCTCCATGTCTTTAGGAAACTCAACGTAAGAAAAATAATGGGTACCAGAAATGATCCTAGAAGGTAGACTCTAAAGGAAAATTTTGAACTGAATCACTTCCTGCTCGATGGTGGAAAAACTCATTATAACTGTCACAGAACTTCAGAGAAGCTTGAACTGCTAACCCCACAACTCTGATATAAGAACAAGGCTCAGATACCCTGGGACTGGAAGTGGGGGTATCTAGGTGCAGACTCTTGGAAGCCAAATCTGGTTGAATCTGGTGGGCAGCAGAAGAGCCCACTCCTCTCTGCTAAGCACGGGTCTGTTCCTCTTGTGTGTGGTTGGTGCCGTGATTGCTTCTCATAAGACTTCTCCTTGCCCCCTCGGAAGCTACCTCCACCCACCACCTAGCCACCAGCCCTTGATGTAAAGTCAAATATCATAAACCATCTTGAGGTCTGCTAAGAAAGGGATGGGAACTATACCCAAAGAGAACAGGCTACCCCACTGAACTCAGAGGTACAGGAGGATTTGTGAGACCAGAATACAGGGTTACCTTACTAAGAAGTACAAAAGGTAAGCTGGGAAGATTAGTCAGTGGTTAATAGCATGTATTATTATTGTGAAAAACACCTTGAGTTCAGTTTCCAGGACCTTTTTCAGGCTGTTTACAACTGCCTGTTAACTACAGCTCCAGTTTATCTGTCAGTCTTATGGACAGACACAAGTGCCTGACTCACGTGTACGGAGCCACATACAGACTTGTCTTAGGATTACTATTGCTGTAATGAAACATCACGAGTAAAAGCAACTTGGCAGGAATGGAGTTATTTCACTCACAGCTTCAAATACCAGTTCATCATCAAAAGCAGTGAGAGCAGGAGCCCAAGCAGGGTAGGAAGCTGGAGGCAAGAGCTGACGCAGAGGTCATAGAGTGGTGTTGCTCTCTATGGCTTGCTTAGCCTGCTTTCTTATAGAACCAAGGACCAGACTAGGGGTGGCACCACCCACAATGGGATGGGATTTCCCCCATGAATCATAATTAAGAACATGCCCTACAGTCAGATCTTATGGAGACATTTTCTCAATTCCCTCCTCTCCGATGACTTTAGCTTGTGTTACGTTGACATAAAACAAGCCAGTACAAGATACACACAAATACATAATTTAAAAAAATAGGAAGAATCTTAAAAAGAAATACAATATATATGAACAAGAAAGAGCTTGATACGTCAGTATGCTCCTACGATACATAACTGAGCACCCTGAAAAAAGTCATATCATCTGCTAGGATGTCTTCTGAGGCTGGAAGACAGCTGTGTTTTACACTGGAGTGTGTTTGTTTGTTTATTTATCTAGTCATTCATTCATTCATTGATTCATGATAGGATTTCTCTGTGTAGCACTGGCTCTCCTGGAACTCACTCTGTAGACCAGGCTGACCTCAAACTCCAAGATCTCCTTGCCTCTGCTTCTCTGCCTCTCTGCCTCTCTCTCTGCCTCTCTCTCTCTGCCTCTCTCTGCCTCTCTCTGCCTCTCTCTGCCTCTCTCTCTGCCTCTCTCTGCCCCTCTCTGCCTCTCTCTCTGCCCCTGCCCCTGCCCCTGCCCCTGCCCCTGCCCCTGCCCCTGCCCCCGCCCCTAAACCCGCCCCTGCCCCTGCCCCTACCTCCTGAGTACTAGGATCAAAGGCATGTGTCGCCACTGCCCAACTACACCAGAGCTTTTTGATCTGCATGTGGGCATTGTACAAACCCTGGCAACAGAAAAAAAAAAAAAGAATCTGAATGCACAATGACCAAAAATCAATTCAGAACCAAGTATGTGTTGGATGCTGGGCACTTCTGCCAGTGTTGCTTATGTTGCATCTCAGGACTTCATAGCAGTCTTGGTTCAAGGCCAACCATATGCGCTTTGCTCCGTGTGCTGCCACACCATTGCAATGACAAGGAAATACTCCTGATGCTGTTAAGCTCAGATTCTAAACTGCAGCCCGTTGTGGATCTCAGTGTTGTTATGGTACTGAAAGGTTTTCTGCTCCTGCAGAAAAACGGCTTGGAGCAAAGGTTTTTGTTATTATTATTTTCCTACTATCATTCCTCAGCAAAAGTGTCAGTCAAATTCATGTATCTTTGGGTTCAGTTGCATTAAAATATTTGATTTTTAAGACTGCTGTTTGAGTCGCTGGTTTGAGTTTTGTAAAAATTAGTAAATTAATTTCGGCTTAGGATTAGGACAGAATTTCCAACAATTTCTGAAATGGCTCTAAACGTACTACGTAATTGTACAAAATGGCACTTTGAGTATTGGCAATTTCAAAAACCAAAATGTCTACGAACTATGAAAAACATTGAGGGTGTTCTGTGTCGTGCAGTATTATTAAATGTTTAGCCAGGATTTAATTCTTTATGTAAAAATAAGTAAGCACATTTATCTCATTAGCATACAAATTTGCTTTCATTGTTAATAAAGTGTGAAATTATATGTAGGCTGAAGAGTTATTTTAAAGTCATTTGTTTATGAGTTACTTTCAGTATATATACTGCATACTGTGCAGATATTTTACATATCTATGTTCCCACAGTCATATAAAGTTTCTGGGGTGAAAGCTGGTGTGGAATGTGTTCAAGAAGGCTCACTGCGTGTGGTGCAATTGCAAGATCTTTTTGGACAGTTTAGGAAGAAACCAAAAGACTTAGAGAGAGCACAGAAGACTGAGTGCATTTCTCGAGGTCTAAGAGTCATCTTCTTGCCATCTCTGGTAAATAAGAGGACCCAGAGAATGCCACAGTTGCCAAGCAACTAGAGAGGAGTAGTGTGCTGCTGAGGACTATTTTCTTTAGGTCACAACCACCACCATTTACTACTACTGCATTAGCAACTCTCAGCTCTCAGGTATACCCCATAGTGGGTGATGTAGCATCCTTGGGACCATAGAGAAAAGAGAAAAACAGTTGACCATGATTGATAGTGGAGTTAACTTGGCATGTGATGGCAAGTGGACTGTTATACCATTCAGGGATTGTCCTGTGTCTTAGTTCTCTTAGACAATGGAAAAAAGTACCACAATCTGGGGCGACAGAATTCTGGAGGCCCAAGTCAAAGTGTTCTGAGGACCACACTCCTGGGGTATTTATGGAAATAGTTTTCTGGGAATTCCAGCTCTGGTGGTTGCTAATGGTCCTTGGCAGCCTTGGCTTGCTGCAGGGGCCGTATCCTTTTTTCTCATGCGTATTTCTTTTCTTCTTTTGTGTTGTGTTGGTGTATGCATGCACATATATGTGTTCATGAGTATATAGGTGTGTATGTGTACACATGTGCCTATGTATCTGTACATGTATTCATACATGTGGAGGCCAGTAGACAAATTTGATTGTAGTTACTCAAGCACATTGAATATTTTTCTCTTTCTTTTTTTTTTAAATTTGTTTTTTTTTTTAATTTTGTTTGTGGATGATCTCTCACTGTTACAGAACTTGTGAAATAGACTAGGCCAGCCCCAGGAATCTGCCTGTCTCAGCACTGGAGTGACAAGTATATTTAACTCTACCCATTTATTTTATTTCTAACATGGATTCTGGAGACTAAACTCAGTCCTTGTATTTGTACAACATGCACTTTACCTTGTGCATGATCTCCCAAGCATTCCTGCCATGATGTTTGGGTTTTTTGTTTGGTTTGGTTTTTTTCAATAAAATTCTTGATAATGGAAGTAGGGCCATAACCCATATGAATTTATCTTAATGGCCACCTCTGAAAATAGCCAATTTCCATGTAAGGTGACATTCAGAAGTACTAGGAGTTAGGACTTCCACATTTCTTTGGGGAGACACAATATAGCACAGAATACCCCAAATGTTAGAACTGAGAAGAAATTATCATTAAGAATAACTTTTGACGGTGCACTAGACTGTCTTCTTAGGCACTTAGGGTATGGTAAGATAAGAGAGGCCCAATATAAAGATGGTTGTACTCATGTGCAGAGTGAACAATTCAGAAGAGAAGCACATAGGAGAAGGTATGAGGCAGGTATGGTAGTAACACAATGAGGGCTATGAAGACAGAACCCAGTTGTCTCAGTTCAGTAACAACTTCCTATAGTCAAAACCACCTCAAAGTATGGATGGAGAAATAGACTTAGAGAGAAAGGGGGCTGATTCATATCACAGCATTTGGAACTTGCTAGCCAGTACCTCAGGCACAGTGTAAATATTCAATAAATGAAGTGGTTGAAGAATCAGTCTTAGATTTTGTCTCCTGCTATTGGATTACTGTAGAATTGTTCATTGAACCAGGAGGGAAAAACTGGCACAAAAAGACTTTCAGTGAGAGGAAAGATTTAGGATGCATACTGAAGCCCTCTTCCTCTAGGCTTCTTCTGGTTGGTCAGGGACTTCCTGAACCACATGGGGACAGGCAGGAACATGAGTGTTGGCAGGCACAGGCCTCAGTTTCCCCAACCCTTGCTCCAGCCATATGGAAATGAGAAACTGGCTCCTGTGTGCCAGCAAGACTGATGCTCCTGGCCACTTACCTCTGAGAGGAAGTAGAGTCAGGGAGGCAGCCACAGGAGCCCACCCACAGGACCTGGTGATGCTTGATGACAGTTGACCCATCAGCATGACTCAGTCATTATCCCTGGTTCTATCCAGACCAAGAATCTATTAAGAAGAGAGTGAAAAAGAGAGGTGAAAGTGAAGGGTGGGCAGTTCCAGTGTTCCCTCTCCCAGGGGGTGGCCACACATTGTTCCTATTAACACCAGCTGTGTCAGTTACACTTCCTGGTTTTATTTTTAGCTCAGAAAGTAAGCCTGCGCCCGTCTTCCTTTCCCAAACACATAATAAAGTCCTAAAGAGAAAAGACCCATCCCCAGCTTCCTGTGTATTCCCCACCGTGCCAGAACTATGGAAGAAAGAAATACAGTCTCTTTGAATAACTACTACTATACAAGTTACATTTATTGATGGATTTTAATATACTAAATGATGTTTTAAGTGTTTGGCACACATTAGCTACATTAGTCTCCACAACAGTTCTACAGGGCATATATTAATAAGACATCCATCTAACAGAAGTGGTAACTGACATTTGGTATGGTCAGGTAATTTTCCTTTTCGTAGAGCCGGATGTGGCAGTGCCAGGCTTTGAATGCCTAGCCTGTGCTATCTCAAAGGGTAGACTATCACAGAGGAAGAATGACAGGGATGCGTGGGTAGTCAACAACATAGGAGTAGTCTATCCAGGGTCAACCAGAGGGACATACCCAGCAACAGATGTGTATGAAGTTTAAAGAGGTGTTTATTTTATTTCATTTTATTTTATTTTTTAGTGATAGGCAATTCTAGTGCTGGGACAGTAGTCTGACGTCTGTAGGAGAAGACTAGACAGGAAAAAGAATTAAAGCCCCAGTAGCTATTTTGCTAGTCACTCAAGGTGGATTTAAGGCTTTTTTGTTTTGTTTTGTTTTGTTTTTTTATTCTCAAATAATTTATTCATTCATCTTTGATTTCATTAAATCATTATCAGATTTGGTCTTGAAACAATGGCAGATATTATAAAGAAAATATCTTTATGTTTCTGCATCAGGTATGATGATAAGATATTGGACTAGGTAATAACAAATAAATGAATGGATTATGAATATGTCCACAAGAAGAAACATGAAATCATCAAGATGTTATGAGCAGTTGTACATGTATTTTATATTCATTTTTTAACCTCTTTTTTAAAAAATTTTTTATTATATGTTTCTTTACTTACATCTCAAAGGTTATTCCCCTTCCTGGTTTTCTGTCCATGAGCCCCCATTCCCTCTCCTCCCCCTCCCCCATATGGGTATTCCTCTATACATCCCCCTGATTGTCCTCCTCCATATTCTCCTGCATTCAAAAAGACTTCCAACTGAGTAGATCTGAAAACACTGCAGGTGTGGTGAACATGAAGAGCAAATAGTTTAAGTATCTGCTTTTCCTACATCAACTGCCTTGAGCAACTTAATCCAGCTGATTAGGGATGTAGTCCCTTGTACTGTCCCTTGATTAGTGTCAGAATGGCAAGCTGGAGGGATGTGTATGCCCCAATACTGCAGACTTTCAACTCTCCCAGGAGAACTGCCCTGGTATCTCACATTCTGGAAATGAAGTGCTAAGGATTGTTGGTCAGCCTAGGCCACTGACTCAACACCAAGTCATAGTAGGAAGCAGGAGAATTTACCAGATGTGGAGCAGGGCGTGTGGAGGAGGAGACGAGATACAGAAGTGAGGTGAGACTGTAACCCTCAAACCCTGGCAAGACTCCAGTGCAGGAGTCAATGGGGTAGTATTTACAAGAGGAGAGGGAACCTTCGGTGGTGGGGAGCTACCAACAGGACCCAGTGTGTGATGCATAGAAAACCTAATAGGCCAGAGTACAGCTTGAAGGGGATGGGGTGAGCTCCAGGTGCTGGGATGAAACTGACAAAGAGGCCTTCGTTTCTGATACACTGTGCATATATAACCTAGCATATAGAGACCTTCATTTCTGATACACTCTGCATATATAACCTAGCATATAGTTGATGCATTTTTCCACAACACACAAGTGGTTGTGTTCCATCGAATCCACCACAAACAGTGAATTAACAAATACTGAGCCATTGCTCCTAGGAGAAATTCTGAATTGGGTTCTTGGGAGTCCTCTCCACCCTCATTCATACTATTTTCATCAACGCCTACCCTTGACTTAGGCTGTGTTTCTCTTAAAAAGACACCTTACTCGACACGTGCTGTTAATTAACACTGAATCCATGGCCAACTACACCACTACTCATACCTGAACATAGCTTATTCAAGACATGCACTTCCTCTACAAGGCCTTCCTGGGCTTATGAACCCTGATCAGTACAGCTCTTCAAAGAGACATTTATGCATAGAAAAAGAATATGGGGGAGGGCAATCAGGGGGATGTATAGGGGAATACCCGTATGGGGGAGGGGGAGGGGAGGGGATTGGGGCTTATGGACAGGAAACCAGGAAGGGGAATAACCTTTGAAATGTAAGTAAAGAAATATATAATAAAAAATTTTTAAATGCTTAAAGGAGGGAGCTAACAAGACCACAAAAGGGAACTTGTTTACAACATGACTACTAAGACAGAAAAGACTGAAGATCACTTTGTTTAGCTTCAGAGGGGTCTGTGCCTGTAAGCTGACAGATTTTTCACTTTTCTGTGCCTATCTACGAGTGACTATGAAACCAATCCCAACATTAACGTAGGGATTACAAATAATTTTTTTTTTTGCAAAGCTGTGAGTTGAAAATATGGGGTCTGAAAATTGTGACCATCAACAATATGTATTCGACGTTATTGTTAACACAATACTTAGAGAGTTCCGGTACTTTACCATGATCGATGACACCACTCGATAGATTTATGATTAAGCCCACAGCACACAAAACAGTAAGACAGAGCAAGCGGTGCAGGATGCACGCTCTTCGGAGCGCAGGGCTGGCTCGCTACGGAGCTCCTCGGCTTAACGTCTGCTGACCTGGTATATCTGTGGTTTTCATTTAACCACAAGAGCTCGTCTGCTTTGAGTTTGGGGCCGTGGTTCATTGCGTCCTATTCTGTTTATCCTTTAACCGGTGGTTTTCCACCATGACTGGATATATGACAAGTGTTTGACTGTCCTGTCCCTCTGCATGACATGTACATGTACAGTGGAAGACACCTGTTTGCTGACTCTGCCCTGGACAAAAAAAACAATGTGGACACAGCCAACGGGTTTCTAGTGGTATCAACTCTGCTCTTAAATGAGCTCAGTGCTAGCCAGAAAATCTAACTTCCCTAGTCCATCCCTGCTGCCTTTTCTGAGACAACCATTCCTTATCTCAACCTCTGAAGAAACCAGCCAGTTTGGGTTGTAATGATTCTTTGTCCCTGGAAGTCTTCCTCATAGGAACTGAATGCCCTGCATCGGTCCACTCTGTCATTGAAGCTACTTCTCTATGGCAGAGAAAAGAAAATGAATCAAAGTGGAATTTCTCTGGCCTCACACCATAACATTAGCCCATTTCCTGCATCTGGGATCTTCCTCCTCCTCTTTTCTCCATAGACAGCGATTCACGGTGGTAAATGCCTGTAATGCCAGGAGGGTGGGGTAGGAACATTGACAGTTTAGAGCCAGCCTGGGCTAAACAGCAAGACCCTGCATCAAAAAATTCAAAATAAAATAAATAACAAAGATGGATGACCATTCTGTACTTTCATTGAAGGACTTCCTATTCTGCCCTTTTTTTTTCTACCCCAGGATATCGGTTAGTAATAAAAAAAAAAATCCTTTCTTGTTCCACCATTATTGACAATATTACACTTTTATTTCTGACAGCAAAACAAAGACATGTTTGGTAGCCTCTGGAGAGGACAACGTATTAACATACACTTTAAGAGGGGTCAATGAGTTTTCTATAAACAAATGAGCTAATGTAAGAGCTTGGTTATTTTTGAAGGTGATTTAAAAAATGAGAAACTTCTGGAAGCATATGTCACGAGTCACCATAACTCGTGACAGAAATTGCTGCTGGAATTTAGTGTGTTTGTATATTTGCATGGTTTTTCTTGTTTCTTATGTCAAAAAGTAGTAAAAATACTATGCAAAACGAAGATAATGAAAATAAGGGATTGTAATTTTTCCAAAAGCATTTTATAATGTCTGTGCTTGGGACAAACTAGAATTTTAGCTAAAACATGTCAAACACAGAATACAAAAATGGACTATTTTCTCCTGTTGCCTAGTTTTGAGCATCAAACACAGGTTGCTTCGGTTCTAAGAAACGTGCATTTTATGTTTCAAAATAATGCAGATTTATTTCTTAACTACACTAAAAGAAAATGAACTGATTACTAAGCTTATTTCCACTTTAAGTATTTTTTTAATAGCACAGCAAAATGTTTGCATAACCCAAACAAACAAGTTTCCTTGCCTTTTTGGGTAATCACATCAAAAGCCATGATGTAGTCTTTATGGTGTCAGGGGTTGCCATGAGCTTGCTTCTGTCCTTGGCTCTTTTGGCTGAAGTTCCTCTGATGTGAGCCTATCCCATAGTATGTGCAGTTAGTTAAAAAACACACACCAAATGCTAAGACAGTGAATAGAGTGCCTGTCATCCTGGGGAACACATCTCTCAGAAAGAAAAGAAAATTACCAACTAAACTTCATGATATGCAAAGTCATTCTTAATTCTAGGCCAAAAAGAAGGGAAAAAAAGTCAGTTGGGGGTCTCTCTTTCCCTTGGAAAGGCAGATAACAAAACTGACAGTAATATTTAAGATGCGATATTATTTTGACTTTATTGTATATTGACAAATTTTTGTGAAGCTATTAATTTGTCTAATTTCACTTTTTTCGCCTGGAAAAACATGACTCGGTTCTTTTCAGTATTTGGATCATAAATGTGTCTATGTTATTGAAGTTTGCTAATAGGCTAGACATTTTTGCCCATGTTGTAAAGAGTGACCTGATCCGGTAATTTCAAAAATGCTATCTGGCAGGCATAGTGAAATCAATGGTAATGACGCCTTATTTCCACAGTGTCTTTCATCTGGAGATCTCAAAACATCACACACATCTACAGCATATTATTATCATGTCATGCTGACTCTCTGTGAGAAGAAGTACATTTTGGAGATGTTTAAGTTTTTGCATCCTTTACCTTCCTTGGTACATGTGTCAGTGCCTCTGGAATTTTTAAAAAAAATTTTATTATTTAGGCACCTTGGAGGATAGTTTTCAAACAATAGACAGTTTCTACTATGCTACATGAAGTATAGGGTGGGCGGAATTCTTAGCATATCCAAAGCCAAAATGCATGAGTTAATAATGAATTAATAGTATCTGGAACGTTTTGCTTATATGCATCAATCTACATATTTTCAACATTTTAGTAGTTATGTATTCATAACAATTATCAGGAAGCTAAACAACAGAGCCCTTACTACCATCTATGTGATTGTTTGTAATGAGGAATTATTAGTATTGAAATCAGGCCTAAGCAGGTACTGTCATACTGAACGTACTCTTCTTAGACTGAATGTGGCTGCTAAGGCATATCCACTAAGGAATCAGGCATTCATAAATAAAACTTGTGCCGAGGCACACGTTTACTTGAATAAAGGGAGTGCGGCTGTTAAGGTGCCTGGTGTCAATTCTTAGGTATTGCAATTTGAATAAAAATGCCCTCCCCCTCTCAGATCTTTGAATGCTTTGTCAACCAGGAAGTGGAACTGTTTGAGGATTAGAAAGATTAGAAAGTGTGGGCTAGTTGGAGGAGGTGTGGCCTTGATGGAGAAAATGTGTCACTGGGGTAGGCTTTGAGCTTTCAAAAGCTCATGCAACACCTAGTTCTCTCTCTCTCTCTGCCCCCCCCCCACCCCCCCGTCTACTGCTTTTGCCTGTGACTCCCTTCCCCCACCACTCTGCCTGCTGCCACTGCCTGTGAATCAGGATTTAGCTCTCAGCGACTTGTCCAGTCTCAGGTCTGCCTGCATTGCTGCCATGCTCCTCACCATGATGAGAACGAACTCACCTCTGGAACTACCATCCAGCTCAAATTAAAAACTTCTTTTATAAGAGTTGACTTGGGGGGTTGGGGATTTAGCTCAGGGGTACAGCGCTTGCCTAGCAAGCACAAGGCCCTGGGTTCAGTCCCCAGCTCCGGGGGAAAAAGAAAAAAGAAAAAAAAAAAGAGTTGACTTGGTCATGGCGCCTCTTCACAGAAATAGAACTCTGACGAAGATAGGTATCAAGTTTCGATTCATCATTGTGTATCCCCGTCACTTCTAGAAGTCAAATTCAAGAATATACATCATTACAAATTACCAGTTCAACTCTTTGTTGATTGAACTTTATCATGATTAAAAGGTTTAAATATTTTAGTTGTAAAAGAAGACATTTTCACAAAAATGTGAGCACCGGCAGTGATCGTGGTAAGAACTCATTAGTGACTGGATTACCTATGCACATTTAAAATGTAGCTTTAACAATAAAAAGATACTGTTCAAATATGATGGAAACTGTTGAAAATGCAGCACCTGAAAAAAGACATATTTCATTATGGATTGTGCCTCCAGATGCTGGTGTCCTTTGACACATAAAGAGGACGTTTTGGAAAACAACCCATTTTCTTAGGTAAAACAGGATGGGCAGCATTCTAGGAGCTAAAATACTGTGTGATAATGGCAGGAATGTAAAGGTTGCTTGACAGTATGAAACAGTTAATGAAACACATGTAAAGCAACTGGCAAACGATGGGGAAAGCAGTGGTTGAGGACAAAGGGAGCGAAATGATTAATAACTTGAGATTGTCACAGCAGAGTTTATTTTAGAACTTCAGGCACGAACAGAAAGTGAAGAAGCAATTGTTACTCAGAGGAAGACGAAGGGAACAAATCTCTCCGTAGGCCGCTGAAGCTAATATTCCAATATTGTTTGGTTGGAAAAAAAAAACTTTCTCATTTCTCTCATGTAATCTGAACAAAATGGTCTGATGAAACCTTAAAACTGTGTCCTGATTAAACCACATACCTGATGTAATGCTCTAAAATGTTATTATTGATACATTAAGATAATTAATATACGATCACAAAAAGTGATGTTAAGCTGAACATGGAAGCTGTCAGACCACGCCCAGTTGGAAAAACAGGAAGGTTTCACTACCTTCCTGTTTGTTGTTGGCAAAACATGGCCAAGTTTTGCCACAAACACTTTCCATGTGTTCAGAGAGAGGTCAGGTCACTAGCGGCACCCATGAAGGCTTAGGGGAAAAGAGCAATTAAATGCCAATCCATGCTGACCACAGAAGTTTCACAGTGGTCTTAGATGACAGAGGGAAAAATAGAAATACAATATATATCATAAGCACAAGCTAAAAATCATCAGAACTTTGAGGCTGGAGAGAATACTCAGCGGTATAAGCTCATCGCTCCTAGAAGTCAAATACGTTCCAGAGGATCTGTTCCCAGAACCCACATCCAGGCAGCTGAAACCACTTGTAATTCTAATTCTAGCAGCTCTGACACCCTCATTTGGGGCCTCCACTGCACCAGTTTTTATGTAGTATATGCAGGCACACACACATACATTTTTAAAACTCAGAAATGGTCATCATGTGTAATTTTTTAAGATCTCTTCTGCACACAGGAACCCCATATATCTAATACATTCAGCACCTTTATAGAAAAATTGTACTTATCCTGTCCAAACATGGACTTATCCTAGACCTAACATTGTTCCTAGGATGATAGCAAATTCTGCTACTAGAGCAGAGAGTAAATCAATACTGAAAAAAAGCCAAGTTGGAGGATGATGTGCTTTGAATAAGTATAGACCCCATACACTCATGTCTTGGAATTCTTGACCCATAGGGCATGGCACTATTAGGAGGTGTAGACTGGAAAGAGGTGTGGCTTTGTTGGAAAAAGTGTGCCACTGTCAGGGCAGGCTTTGGATCTCCTATGTGCAACCTGTGCCCAGTGTGTCATTCAGTCCTCTTCTGCTGCCTTCAGATCAAGATATGGAAATCTCAGTTCCTCCAGTACCATGTCTGCCTGGACACTGCAATGCCTACCACCATGATGATAACGGACTATAAACCTCTGAAACTGTAAGCCAGCCCCAATTAAATATTTTCCTTTATATGAGTTGTCATGGTCATCGTGCCAATAAAACCCAAACTTAGACAAAGGACTCACAAACCTTATTCCAAAGTCATTGTGAACTGGTATGAAGAGATACCACTAAGTACCATGAGACAAAACCAATGAGACAGCTTTAAGGCATTCTTTTTACATGCAAAGATATAAAAACATTTACAAAGATAAAAGATATTCTTTTCAATAGACTATACTGGGAAAACTGACTATCATCACAAATATAAACACTTAATTCAGAATATTAATTAAGTCAGTTGGACAACTCATGTATAAATAATTAAAAGTGAAACAGTAATGGAAGCTTTAAAACTATAAATATTCAATAAAAATAACATAGGACAAATTTCTGACTAGAACTAGGTAAAGTGATCTTAAATATTCATCACAATTAAAAGTAAAAAGGGAGGTGCTGCAGAGATGGTTCAGTGGTTAAGAGCACTGGCTGCTCTTCCAGCAGTCCTGAGTTCAATTCTCAGCAACCACGTATAGAACACAACCTCTATATTGGTATCTGATGCTCTCTTCTGTGTGTTTGAAGACAGTGACAGTGTACTCATATAAATAAAATAATTAAACCTTTAAAATATTGAAAAAGAAAATAGCTAACAACTTGAAAGTCACAAAAATTAGAAAGCCATTATGTGTCCATCTCCATCAAGAAAGTGAGGAGAGAATCAACAGAGTGAGAAGCAGAACCATGTGTTGCTTATCTGATAGGAGCCTGACACCCAGATAGTATGGGGATGTAAGCTAGTAGTTGTCTTAGGGTTTTACTGCTGTAAGGAGATACCATGACCAAGGCAACTCTTACAAGTCAACATTTGATTGGGGTTAGCTTACAGGTTTAGAGATTCAGTTCATTGTCAAGGCAGGAACATGGCGGCATCCAAGCAGGCATGATGTAGGAAGAGCTGAGAGTACTACACCTTCATCTGAAGGCTGCTAGCAGAATACTGACTTCCAGGCAGCTAGGACAAGGGTGTTAGAGCCCACACCCATAGTGATACACCTACTCCAACAAGGCCACACCTACTCTAACAGGGCCACACCCTCTAATAGTGCCACTCCCTGCGGTGAGCATAAACAAACCAACACAGTAGTAGAGCATTTGCCTAGGATTCAGGAGACTTGAGTCCAATCCCTGGCATTTAAACAAACAAAACAAAATCTACGGTAATAGTAAGACACAACTAACTATAAAAATAAACAAGCAAAACTTAAAAGGACATTTCTCTAAGTATTGTCAAATGTCTGTGAACACATGAAAAAGTACTCAACCTCCTTAGTCATTAAAAGAATGTAAATTAAAAACAATTAAGATATTCCACATCCATTAGATTAGCTTATAATCCAACAGAATGACTTGGCCTGGTGAACAGTCTTATAATCCCAGCTACTCTGAAGGGTGGATCAGATGGATCTTGCATTGAAGGTCAGACATGCAATCTACTGAGTTGCTGTCTCAAAATATAAAATCCAAAAGGTCTGCGGACTGTATAAACCAGTAAAGTGCTCACCTAGTGTGCAAGACTCTGGGTTCAATCCCCATCAACACATAGGTACACTCAAAGTTGATATTGTTGTTAGGAAAGGTGTAAAGAAATGGAAACTTTTCTTCACTCTTTGGGGGCATGAAAAAAGGTGCAGCCATTTGGAAACCTGATCGGCTGCTGTATCAGTTGCTTTTCTCATTGTCACGATCAAATATCTAACAAGAAGCCACGTAGAGAAGAAATCGCCTGGGCTCGTGGTTTGAAAGTACAGTCCATCATGACAAGGTGTAGGAGTGACTCAGTTATGGTGGCAGTGGTTCACTCACACATGGCCAGTTTACAAAACAAAAGCTGGCAGGAAGTAAGGTTAGGCTGTAACTCTCAAAACCTGCCACTTGGTGACTCACTTCCGCCAGCTAGGCCCCATCTCCCAGGGATCCTTGACCTCCCAAAATAGTGACTCGAGCTTGGGATCTCATACAATCAATTTATAGCAATTTTAAAAACTTAACCAAGAGCTTCCTGTATGACCCAGGACTTCACTCTTAGGTATTCACCCATAGGAAATGAAAATATAATCACATTAAAATTGTACATGACAACTAGAGTTTCCTCAGAGGCTAAGAATACTGGCTGCTGTTGCAGGGGACATGGGTTTAATTCCCAGGACACACATGGAGGTGCATGACCATCTGTATCTCTAGTCCCAAGGGAAGTGACATCATCTTCTGACCTCCCACGGGAACCAAACACGCACGTGGTGTAAATAAAGACAGGTGGACAAAACACTCATACACATAAGTAAAAATAATAATGAACGCTTTTTAAAAAATGTACATGAATGTCCAAAGGAATATTTTCACAATACTCAGAAACTAGGAACAATCTAATACCTATTAATTGGTAAATGAAGGACACTATGTAATATCTATCCATGAACCAGATAGTGATATGTGCTACAAAAATGTTAAAAATTTGTTACTGTTTCTAATGTTTGGCCTAGGGTTTTGTTTTGAGCATTTAGTCCCCGGCTTGTAGCACTATTTTGACGCCTGGAATCTTTAACAGGTGAAGCATGGCTGTCACAAATGGGCTGGTAGGGATGGGCCTTTGAAAGATATACTCACCCCTGGTCCCAGCCTGTGTTCTCTCTGCATCCTGCTCTGCACCATAGGAAAAACCTCTGACACTTGTTCCCACTTCTATTGGCAGAGCCAGCACTTCATGTGCCAGACTGAAATATCTCTGGAACCATGAACTAAAGTAACTCCCTCCCTCCCTAAATTGTTTCTGGCAGGTATTTCTGCTGTGGGTCAGAGCAACATAGAAACAGCGAGTACAGTGAACGCACCCAGAAAACTAAAAGCAAGCAGATGTAGAAGGGTGCATGGCATGTGACTCTATTCATTCGCAGCATCTGAGAGTGAGAAAAGTTGTCTAAGATTCAACATGAGAGTAAGGACACACTTCAGATGTCCTCAGGAGGCAAGGAGGGATGGGAAATAATTGAAAACTAAATTGAGGTAACAAGCACTTATAGTTACGGTTTCCATTGCTGTGAAGAGACAATATGACCAAGGCAACTTTTTTTTTTTTTTTTTTTTTTTTGGTTCTTTTTTTTTGGAGCTGGGGACCAACCTAGGCCTTGGCTTCCTAGGCAAGCGCTCTACCACTGAGCTAAATCCCCAACCCCCAAGGCAACTCTTAAAAGGGAAAACATTTAACTGGGATTGGCTTACGGTTTCAGAGGCTCAGTCCATTATCATTAGGTGGGAAGCATGACAGTGTGCTGGCAAACACGATACTGGAGGAGCTCAGAGTCCTGCATTTTGATCAGAAGACAACCAGGAGGAGCTTCTCTTCCACTCTACGGAGCTTGAGCACTAGGATCTACACAGGCACAGAAACCCTTCAACAAGGCTACACCTACTTCAATAGGGCCATATCTCCTAATAGTGCCACTTACCGTGGGCCAAGTATATTCAAACCACCACAGGCACCAAACTAGAATCTCTGAAACTCTCAAGGATAACAGTGGATGAGCAATAACGATGATATACTAACGACATAATAACGATAGGTGTGCAGGATGAGGGCAGCTTCTTCACAGCATTGTCATAACCACTTGGCAGAGCTGAGCCATTCCCAGTCTCTCAGTTCATCTACTGAAGAGACAAACACCTATGAGCAAGTACTCCAGACACAACAGCAGAAAGTGACCTGCGCCCTCCTTAAAGGAATATGGATATTTATTCAGGTGGCAGGAAAAAGAAGTCCTAGAGCTGGTGATGGCTGTTGAAGAGTGTGCTACTTTCCATTACTGTAACAAAACACTTGAGATAACTTATAAAATGAGAAGGTTTATTTTGGCTCACTGGTTAAAGAGGTTTCGATCCTCTGATGGACTCTACTGTTTTTGAACCTGTGGTGAAGAAGCACGTCTTAGCAAGGACCATGTGGTGGAACGGAACTCACTTCATAGCCAAGACATGAAAAGAGAGAAGCAGGGCTCCACTGTCAAATGCCTTTGGGAATCCCAGTGACTGGAAGACCACCAACACACCATACCATTTTATATTTTCACTATCTGCCACTAGCTGAGGTCTAAGTTTCAATATGTGAGCATCTGCAAAATGCCCTGTACACAACAGCACAGCTCTGACGCCTAAGGGAACGCAATGCTAAGATCTCAAGTCCAGCAGAACTGAACTTCAGCAGTCATTGGACTGCTGGGAAAGCTTGTTGAGACTCTTGAACATGGGCCAGCTAGATGGTTCAGTGAGTAGATCGCTTTCCTGTGAAAACCTGAAGACCTGAGTTCGATTCCAGAAACCCACAGAAAGGTAGACCACAGTGAGGAACCAGTCTGCAAAGTTGTCCTCTGACCCTCACATACTCCATGAAATGCACAGACACACACACTTACACACACACACACACACACACACACACACACACACACACACACACCATACAAACAATAGACAATTTCTATTTAATTTTTTAAAAAAACAATTCTTGAACTCCTAGTCAACACCTAGATCCTGGGTCAATGGGGTTCGAATGTATAACAAACTTATACGACTGAAAGACATAGAGGGTAAGATGGCTCAGTAAACATGATGTCAGGAAGGGACATTTTCCTTTAGTCCATCATGGTTTGAGACAACATCTGGGCAATTTGCTGACATTGACATGCATGTGAACCATGAAAGTGTGTAGAATGAAAGTATGACAGTTGTACCATTCACATCACCGCACAGAGAAATTCTATCATCCAGTCACAGATAATTACCTGTCTCGTTTGTCGCTTGTTTCAATCTTTAGTTCAATCATTGGAGCCATTTTATCTTGCAATTAATAAAGACTACCCAACTACATATATAATTGAAGCACATAAACAAACACAATGTATTCCTTTATTAATAGCTCTTATAATTCATTAGTTTAAAAATGTATAATTGAGAGACAAGGTTGCTTAAATAAAAGAGTTCCAGGGAAGAAAATATATGACTATATAAAATAAGCTCATCACAAGCCTGATATGATGACGCGTTAAAAGAATTACAGAAAGTATTCTTCAAGTACTCAGGCAAATGAATCTAAATGACAGCACCCAGCCAGCTCTACATAAAGTGTGCAGGATAAATATTGCCACACTTAGACATCACGGTTAAATGTTATCAATGATGCATTGCCTTTGTCCTAGCCTGCACTTTTACTGTATGAAACGCCATATTGGTGTCATCCATTAAAATGCAACATCTTCTCCCAAGCATGACTACTCGATAGTTAGGAATGTGATCACATTGTGGATAATTGCTGGATTGTTGCTTTTAAAATAACATCTGTGTGTATGTAATTTGGGCAGAAATATGTCAGCTCCATTGCCAGAAACTGATGTTATTACAGCACTCTTCAGAGGTATAACAGCTTTCAAAAGAAACCCTTATAGCATTTTATTTTTATCACAGGAAAAACCTAGGGGTGTGCACATGATTTTAAGACAAGGCTGTGCTTCCCCGGGCCATCTAATTTTTCAGCATACTGCTCTTGTCATTACACCTACACCCGTGGGAAGCCTGGGAGCCATGGGCTGTCCCTGGACTGTCAGGGACCCTTTTCTCTAATAAACAGCCTAATGCCTGCCTCCTGGCTGCGATTGTGTGCGCTAGCCCTACCATGAATGTTCTACTCAAACCGCTTGTTTGTAAAAGTCACCGTAAGGAAGGAAACTTTGAAAAGAATATCAACGTTATAAATGTTTATAAAAAGCCATTTGGTGCTGCCCTAATGTAGCTGAGGGCTCAGTGGTAACAACAGGAGCTTTCTGGAAAAGTATTGGGGTGATAGCTTGGGCCATAAGGACTGCTGTCGGGAGAGTATAGACATTCACAGGACTCGCCCCTCCAGACTTGGCCCACCCCAAGGATCACTTCACATGCAGCAAGGAGCATCATGGGAAAGTTCTTCAAGGGTATTTGCTGTCTGTTGACATCTTCAGCATCTAACCAAGTAAATAAAACACACTCCGGCATGATATCATCCATCTGTCTCCCAGGTAAGATGTGCAAACACTGTAGATGGCTACCTCTTATCACTTTCCCGCTTTTAAGTTTCTTATTTTTTATTTCTGGCCCTTTCTCTTAGAGGAGAAATCGATGATTGTATTATCAGAGTATAAATCCATTTGTGCACAACTTCAACATCTCTACTTCCATAACTGATGGAGCAAGTAGACAGAAAACAGGTAAAGATACAGTAGAACTGACCGTGTCATCAATCATGAGGGCGAGCTGACATTTTGAGAACATTTCCCCCAGACTGCAGAATCTATGTTCAATGATAAGGCCAGATGTTGGAGCACAGGGCTCAATAACAAATGACAGATATCAGACAGCAATGTTTTCTGACAACCACAGAATTAAATTAGAAGTCAGATGCAGAAAATACGTACACATTACTAGGAGTGTGGAAATTACAGACCGTAATTCTAAAAAGTTCATAAACAAAACAAAAGATGAGAGCGGTAATCGTAAGATATTTGAAGTCAAATGAAAATTTTTAAAAAAAACGTAGCATATCAAAGCTTATGGAATATGGTGTTTAAAGGAGAATTTGTTGTTCTACATGATTTATAGGAAAATGTATCTATAATTAAAATTCAAAATTAAAGGTATATGCTTTCTATTTTAAGAAGAAATGAAGCAAATGGGGTGGGAGAAACACAAGAGAAGAAGTGCATTTGAGTGAGAAGTGCTTTTTCTGGGGTCACACCCTCACACCGAAGGAATTAGAGCAAGAACAAGGCCACTGTGGGGACAGAACCAGGAAAAAAGCTACCAGCCCATGAAAGCAGTCCTCCTCCTCCTCCTCCTCTTCTTTTTCCCCCTCCCCTCCTCCCTCTCCTCCTCCTCCTCCTCCTCCTCCCCCTCCTCCTCCTCCTCCTCCTCCTCCTCCTCCTCCTCCTCCTCCTCCTCCTCCTCTCCTCCTCCTCCTCCTCCTCCTCCTCCTCCTCCTCCTCCTCCTCCTCCTCCTCCTCTCCTCCTCCTCCTCTCCTCCTCCTCCTCCTCTTTCCTCCTCCTCCTCCTCCTTCTCCTTCTCGTCCTCCTCTCCTCCCTTTCTCTCCTACTCTGTTCTTTTCTTCACGATGCTGTGCCCCTCTCTCCTCACCATCATCACAAGTGACATGCCTCATGTTCCCAGTCCCTGGAGGAAAGGACCTGTTTTTCCTCCAGATTCTGTTTATAACTGCTTACAGAGGACATGAGCTATCCTGGTCCAGGTGCGGCCCCTGTTCAGGTCACTGTAACCATGGCAATGGGTCCATTATAGCTGGTTATCTTCCCTATGACTAGGGTACTTCTCTCCAAGGGGAAGAGGGAGGTGCCAGGGCACCCAGTGAAAGCACAGGCCTTGCTTCCTCGGTCTGTCACTCAGCTGGCAGGTACTGGAGCATGTGTTAATGAGAACGCAGGATAAAACACAGATGGAGCTACGTGCCAACACACGGTAGAAACTAGAAGAGTGTCAATTCTACGTATTATCTTCACCGCATGCAAACCGTGTCATTGAGGAGCACGGTAGTAAATACCCACCTCGCTTGATGATCCTGTTATGTAGTTCGGATTTTGAAAATGTTTTTAATGAAAAGCTGAGAATTGCATTCTCTCAGACAGATCAGCCAAAAGCCAGCGCGTATGAAGCAGAAACCAGGAGTGTTTTGAGCATCATTCATCTCTATGCACAAACAACCTTTTTTCTCTCAGCTCACCCTTCCAAAGAGTCAAAGGAAAAATGTTGCATGCTCCTTTATTCACACTTCCAGTTAGGATGCAAATCTAAATTTAATATGTTCCGGCTGAGCAGTTTACAACTAATTCTGATGTGGTAATGATGGTTAGGTTTTTCTGTGAAATAAACCAATTTTGCTGGTTTCAGATCAGTAACAAATAACCAGCCATCACTGGTAAATGCCTAATGTTCTAGCAACTAAAATTTGACACCATGCACGATATCTAATTGAATTGAGACATCATTATAAGCCAGGAAAAATATTTTATTTCTGTGTGATTCTTCAAATCAAAATGAAACCAGGACATTTTGAGTAAAGGAATCCTAGGGGTAACTGAGGCAAAACTTGTTCAAACCACTTCAGGCTATAAAACACTAAATCAGATTAGGTGTATTATTCAGACTTCTGTGAGACTCTAAAAGCAAATATTAAGTAAATGTGTTCTAGTTAATTGGGCCTAACGTAAGTTTAAATGAAATTTTAGAGACAGGCTTTGAAATGGCATCATTATAGAAAATTGTTTAATCAAAGTATTTAAAAATATTTCATTCTATAAATTTACAGAAATGAATTTTTATAAAAAATAATGGTTACTTGTCTAGCCTAAAATTCATACAGATTTTCTCTATATATTAGAGATTAGAATAATTCAATGATATTTGGAATTATGAATAATACATAGACTGAAACATAGTTCATAAGTTCATAGTAAATCACATAATCCGTAGGTATGCCTACAAGGAAGCCATGCTATGCATTATCTCTTCAGCGAACCTAACGCTATTCTTGTTTTGATAATTAAGAATTCTGTATACTCATATAGTGTGCTTTGACCAAGTCTACACCTCATATTCCTCTTCTGTCCCCCCATATTCACTTTTCCTTCCTGGCTTCATGCGTTCTTTTTTTAATCCACTAAATCTACTTAATGCTGCCTGTGTATTCATGGGTGAGGACTCATCTACTGCAGAGTGGGGCTACATCCTTAACTGTTCTTCCCCGAGAAGCCCTCAATGGCCAATAGCTTCTTGGCTAGAGGTGTGGCTTTATGAGCCCCTCCCCGATGTAACTGATTGTTAGACATGACAGGCTTATTGTACACGTGAACCCACAGCAGTTGTGACCTCATGCATGAGACAGAATAAGAACAAACAGATCTTTTTCTCAGCACTGGGACACTTTGGTGGTAGACTGTGGCAGATAATGTGCTTAGGTCTGGGATACTAAATTGTATCTTCTATTTCTGAAAAGCCAGAATAAGAAACCATTCGGGGAAATCACAGTAGAAGAGGTGACTGGATATCTAGACTTTCTGCCACTGCAGAGACTGATGACCCGCCTGATATCCTGGGAGCATTCCTGTTAAGCAAACGGCATTGATAGTTGGCCTAAAGTTCATCCCAGCATGCTAATTCCATGGTTCCGTGCTTGTAAATGTGATCAGTAGAGTGTGGAGCACACAGAACATGCTGTGACATTCCTTTACTCTCTCAATCCTTTCTGTGACTACAACCACAGTCCACTTAAACTTTCATTCCATACTTCATCCCCAGTAGCAGTCCAGAGAGTAGCAGGCATTGCCATTAACTCTATTTTAGGGAAACTTGACCTAGCAGCAAAACCTTGGGAACAGATCAGATTGGTGTGATTAAAGTGCAAAATTGAATTAGTAATTTCCATCCACCACAAAGACAGTGTGGTGAGGACACTGTAGGATTTAAGTGAGGCCAGACACAAGCACAGAGCATCTAAATATCCAACATGGATGTTTTAATGATTATGGACTCATCAGGGAATGGAGAGAGCAGCATGTTCAAGGGAGACACGAGGCAACCATTCACTTAACATGGTCCACTGAGAGAGACTATACCTCTCACAGAACCTCCACCGTTGAGAATCGGTTATCCTAAGGTGAACCATCCCTTCTGAATAAGTTTTAAGTGATAAATGATTTATGACTAACAGAACTGCCACACTTAACATTCCTGGTTATGAGGAGCACTGTAATGATCACATTTGGCATATTTTGAGAGACTGTCTACTGTGTCTGGGATCTCCATGTCTGTTTTTCTCACAAGTATTAAATACATTAACTTCCATAGCTTTAGATCACATGAACATCTTTAAGAATGTATTGTATACTTGTTGGCATTTTGCCATTTCACATAAATTTTTATATCAGCTTAAGTTTCACTAAAGTCACTGTTGAAATTCTACTAATTTTAAAGATCATCTTGAGGAATGCATAAATCTTTATAATAGCATGACCTTCTACACAGGAATATATCTTCTATTTACATAGATCTTCAAAATCTTTTGATAAAAATTTAAATTTTTTCCACAGGTTGACCTATTTTGGTTAATTGGTTATTAGAATCATCTGTCCATCTTGTTGCTATTATACTACCTTGTGCTTTTTATTTCTTTCTTGTGGTTTGCCATGATAATGGGATTTGAAATATAGCGTTAGGTAGAAGTGTTAATGACAAGCAGTCTTCCTGGGTTTAAATGCAATGAGAATATGAATACAGTAGAACAGTAGACATGAGGCTTGCTGTTCATTCTGAATAGAAATCCCTCACTGAATTAAAAATATGCTTGTGGTGCTTTGAATAGGCGTGGCCCAGGGCATGGCACTATTTGGAGGTGCGGCCTTGTTGGAGTAGGTGTGGCCTTGTTGGAGGAAGTGTTTCACTAAGGGGTGGGCTTTGAAGCTCTGCCCAGTATGAAAAAGTCAGTCTCCGAGCAGCCTTCAGATGAAGGTGTAGAACTTTCAGCTCCTCCTGCACCATGCCTGCCTGGACACTGCCATGCTCCCACTTTGATATTAATAGACTGAGCCTCTGAACCTGTAATCCAGCCCCAATTAAATGTTGTCCTTATGAGAGCTGCCTTGGTCATGGTGTTTGTTCACAGCAGTAAAACCCTAACTAAGACAATGTCCTTCTTCCTGCCCCTTTATTCTAAGTGGCTTTTAAAGATTATTTTTACTTATTCAGTCTGTGTGTGTGTGTGCGCACACACACACACACACACACACACACACACACATCAGTTCTGTCATTCCACCATTGTGAGTACTGGGATAAAACTCAGAATGTTATACTTGGTAGCAAGCCCCTTTACTCATAGGGCCATCTCACAGTCTCATAGACTCCTATGTACAAGTTTGTGGTGATTAAGCAATAACTTATGTAAAAGGCTTTATTTACATTTATGGGAATGGAATAAAAATTTTCCTCATCAATCTTACCTATGTGTATGTAGCGTGTATGGTATGGGGGCATTCTGGTGTTTCTGGGTTCGCAAGTATGTGCATACAAGTTTGTGGAGAGCAGATGTTGACTTTAGGTGAACCAAGTAATGAAAGTTCCGTCATCAGTTCCTATCATATATGTATATTTTTATAGAATTTTATCTTCATAAGTTTTCATTTGTCCATAAAATAGCCCAAGAGAATAATCCATAAACGTGTAATACCACATCTCATGCTCAATTGTGTAAGAAATGCCAAGCAATTTTCTGGAGTGGCTACATCCATTTGTGTTCCCCATCAGGAATATATGAGCGACCCATTTCTTTCTCTCACCCTCATGTGGTGTTATTTTTCATTTAGCTGTTCAGCTAGGCATATGATCGAATGTATGCTGGTCTTGAATTTTATTTTCATGATGGATAATGATACTGAACTTATTCTCATGTTAAATTATTTTCATGTGCCCATTTGCTGTACGTGGACCCTCATTGGTTTAATATATGGTCCTTGGATAGAGGAAGGATCAGATAGTTGGCTGATAAGAACTGTGCTATACCTGATTGTAGTCAGAAGGTTGAGAAACGATCCTACTTTGTATACTCAGCCAGGGCTTCCCACTTGAGTCCAGAGCTCACAGACTTAGTTGCCTTTTTGATGTCTCCTCTTGAGAGAGTACGGCATAACAGTCAGGCTGGTATGCCTCTCCAATATTCATGAGTGCAGGGATCCACTCCCTGGTCTTCATGTTTGCACAAAAAGCACTTTCTCTACTGAGCCATCTTCCCAGCTCCATCTTTGATCTGTTAATGCAGTAGATTACAACTGTATTGTTATAAAGCGATAAACATACTGATGGATGATGTAGAAGAGAGTATTCTTTAAAATGTATAAAATATAGTACCAAGGAATGTAGGAGAGGTGTGTCAGAAGTTCCACAATAAATATGCCATTTATCATTTATACAGGAATGGCAAGGCATTCATTACTTTACAAAAGCATGTAGAAATAAGAGTTCTAGGAAATCCTGTTCTAAATGGTAGAAAATTCATGGCAACTAGAACACAGCTTCCATGTATGTATGCATGCATGTGTGCATTGATGGTGTGTATGTGTTTGTGTGTGCGCACATGCACACAAGCACGTGTGTTTCACTGGATCTGGCCTGTTGCTCCATCTATTTTGCATCTGTGTTCACATCTGACATTGGACAGTAGTTCTCTCCACTGCACAAACTGTTTCAGCTTTAACTGCTGCTTGACCAAGTACTTTCAGAGACAGAGGCTTAAGGCAACAATCTATTTCATCATGCTTCCCGGTTTCATGAGTTGGACTTTTGGTTAGCATTTCCCTGGGAAAGTTTTCAGTTCTGTGTGGTATTAATTGAGATCAAGAAGTAGGATTCAGGTAGTCAATGGACTGGGCTGTATTCCCAGACAAACTCAATCGAATGTGTGTTGGCGGGAAGGCTGGTATGCTCACTCAACCAAGTCCCAGGGCTTTACAACACGCAATGCACAATGGGAAGTCTTATTTCTCATGTAGTAACTCCAGCACCTAAGAAACCAATGCCTCTCCACCTTCCTTATAAAAGCTGGTTTCAGGATTGTCATGGCACCACTGCCATCCCACTTAATGGTTGAAAAAAAAAGTCTTGGCAGTGAAAATTGTAGAGAAAAAAATTCATCTCTTCTTGAAATAATTCCAAGCAATTCACATCTACATCTTATCTACCATAACATTATGTTTTTATTTTCAGGATCAAACTATCAGGATAACATGAGTTTGGATTATTTTCTGTTTTTCTGTCCAACATTTAGAATGTTTTTACCGTTCTCCTTCTTAAGTTCTTGGTAGAGGTTCCTTCTAAAACCTCAGGATCTAGACTTTTCTTTGAGAATACAATGATTTTAAGACTATTCTGGCTTTCTATTTCTTTCTGAACTAATTTTCGTATGTCATTTTCCCAATGAATCATTCACTATGTCTATATTTCCAATATCTTGGCACAAAATTATTGGTTGCTGTTCTATTTTAACATACTCTAATAATCATGTCAATTTTATTATTAAAACATATATTATTATTTATTAGTGAAGCTAAAATCCTTCAACTGTTTTAGAATTTCAGAAACTAACATGGTTAATTATTTCTATTCTGTTTGAGCTTTTTACTTGTTTTCTGTTTTCATCTTTTTCTATTTCCTTCTCTTCATCTTATGTTTATTTCAGTTTTACTTTTGTTTTATACCTTTTATTCTATCCATAACTTGTCCCTGTAGTGTGTAATTTTGCTACCCCACTTTAAGCTTCGGGTGAACCATGCTACAAGCCCCACTCAGGTTCCCTCGGGCCTGCAGATGAAAGACACACACACACACACACACACACACACACACAAGCTTATCTCTGACATGCTTTAGCTCACTGGCCAGGTTCTTCTAAGCCTCTCTTGGCTATCATGCCACTACTAGCTCGGTACACTAAATCTGCCCTCATCTTTAGTTGTTCAGTTACCCTCTCCTTGTTCATCCCCTAAATTTGACCTCAGCTTAAATATGATTCTAATATCCCTCCTGCTAACCCAGGCCCAGATGGCGACATGGCCAATGGCTACTCCACCCTAGATTGCACGTGACAGGAAGCTCCTTCTCCCTTTGAAGCATTGTGAAAACCTTTTTCTCCTCTTTGTATCTTCTAGCTTGCCTGTGAAGTAAACTGGAAGTCCTGCCTATTGGCTACTAGCATCTTTATTGATTGATCAATAACCAATTGGAGAACAGGACCTTCAGTCTTCATGTGCAGATTTCTTTTTGACAGGGTCTCACTGTGTAACCCTGGCTAGCCTTGAACTCCTGCCTCTGCCTCCTAATTATTAGGATTAAAATCATATACTACCACCCCTTGCTCTTCATATATTCTAAACACACTTTTGGATGACATGTTGTAAGTTCCCACTCTATTCTCTTGAGAATAGATGCTGTTGATTTTAAAATGCTTCATTATATAAATGTTTTCTTCTCTGTTATGTGCTTTCATATTCATAGACACTATTGCATATTATTTTCAAAGCAATCTAATATTCTACTACCTGGGATTAATATTGGGAGGTATCAGATAGTGATCAAGTATTAGTTCTTTTATTCATAATTATCTATCTAACCAGAAATATTTATTGAAGGATCTTTGTTTTCCCTGGTCTATATTTCCTTCCTTACCATAAATTAAATAGTCATATGTTGAGTTGTTTGTGTGTGTGTATTATTCTGTTACATGGGTTTGCTAATCCATCCTTGTGATAACACAATACTATTATAATAATTATAACTTTATAAAAAGCTTAATAACAGATAAAGTTTTCTTCTACTAAGAAAGTTGACTACTCTTAACCCATTGTACCACTGTATCAATTTTCTAATGATCCTGACAATTTATAGAGTCAGGCTACTTCATTAAAATTATGCTCAATCTTGTAGATCAGATTAGGAGAACTGACATTTAGAAAAGTTAACTCTTTCAATATGTGAAGATAGTATCTGAATGTCTTAAACCAGGAAAAGGGAACTCTGCTTCTTCCCTTCCCCACCTTTTTTTCTTCTTCCCTTCACACCCAATTACTAAAAATACCTGCCTCTTTAAAGCCGCCCCTTCAGTCTCCAACTAACTAATCATTAAAAGGAAGAGACACAAAGCCGTTACAAGATGGAACAGAGGCAAGCATCTCTGTGCCAACTGTCTACACCGAGAAACCCGCATTCTCCAAACATTAGAATACGATAGAGAAAGAGATAAAAGACTTTGTGTAGCCTGAAGAAAAAAAGAGGAAGCAAGCACGTCACAGAATGAGACAGCTTTATTAAGCTTTAACTAAAGCTGGAGATTACAGTTACTGTTTGCAGCCAGTGTCTCCACCACGATATTCACTTCCTGACCTCCCTCTAGCAACCATGGTATAAATCCACCTGGCGTGTTCCTTCCTAGAGACTAAGTGGTGCTGCGTGCTCCAGGGAGTAGTCTAGAGAGACCTAGGGAGCCTCTGGCGCCCTAAAACCAGGCCCCTGTCATCGGCTTTCTCGCTCCCTGGCTTGCTCTTTGTCTCTTCTTGTAATCTGGTCATTTCCCCGAAGCCTGCTGCCTATCGCTTCTTTTTCAATCCCCCATCAACTTCTGCTTTCTATATAGTTTGTATTCTTCCTCTACTCTTTTAGGTTTATTTACTGACTTTTAAAGACAGACTTAGCTTGTTTTTTTGTTTTTTTGGGTTATTTTTTTTTACTAATTTTTCTCCATTTCTAATAAATGTTTTTGAAAATGAAAACTTCTCTTGATAGGGCTTCATCCGGGTAGCTCAAGTTTTCGTGGTTAAGCCCTCTTGGAGGACTTGGGCTTTACAGTTCTTCTTCCTGGCTTCTTGGGAGTCTGCCCCCGGTTACACGTGCCTCGCGCGACCTTGCTTTCCCTGACCACTCTTCTGTGTCACAGAGCACTTTGGATCTATGGTTTGATGTCTTTAATCCAGTTTTCAAAATTGTAAATTTTACCTCAAACGTTTTTCTGGCTCATTTTACTCCTATTTTCTTCTCCCGTGACTGTAGCCATGTAGGTTAGCTGTGTCTCCTACTGTGCCCTAATTATTCAGCCCTTCTTCCATTTTTTAAGTGGAATCTTCCTCTAAAGTATTTTCTGATTAATCCCCTCGTCTGCTGGACCTACACTGAGGACAAACTCACCACTGAGTTTTCTCCTCCAGATTATTGTCCTGGAATCTCCGTTGAAATATCCTAAACAAAGCATAGTTACTTGAAAGGATGCTCGTCCCGTTACCCCATTTCCTGAGCACCCGTGATCCAGACTCCTCCATTATGTGCTGTTTTCTTTTGGATTCCGATGTCATCTCATTTACTTCGTGTGCTTTTGAACTGAGTGACGAATAGTTATGTACAAAACATTTTCTAATTTAAATTCAGCCTCCTGTTCTCCTTCCTGGGATGTAATTTCTATCATTTTGGCAAATGCTTGAAGGCTTTCAAGCTGGAATCACCTCTAGTACTTCAAGTTTGTTTTAGTCAGGAAAGCGTGGGCTTCATTTCCAGTGATTTTTTCTACTCCTAGAGTAGGCCATGAGGGGAGAGCCATCCAATGAACAGGGATGCTACCATATCTTGACTTTCTTGGTAAAACTCTTATCAACATTGTTTTGGGGGAAATGGGACATAAATTACACATACCATCAACCTAAAAATGATTGAATTTCTTTCTTCTAAGACTCAATTAGTGCTACTGACCCACCCTAGCCTTTTCCAAGATCACAGCTTAGTTCACAAACTTTGGACAGTTAACTCAATCTTGGTGAATGCTATGGCTTAATCTCTTTTTCTCGAACTTTGACTTTTTGTCATGGTAGCTCTGACTACCCGTGACTCTGTATTATATCACAGAATTTGGTTTATGGTTTCTTTTTTATGGGTCAGATTGCTAGAGTTTTCTTTCATCCTATGAATCTAGAGACCAAAGACAGACTTCCTTCTGCAGGATTTATGTATAATCTTGTTTTACGGCAGGTACAAAAGTAAAAGTCCGTTATGTTAATTATAACATCATTTTGCAAGCATTTTTTTTAAGGTAGAATACTTGAAATGGTTATCACACAGAAGCCAAGTTAAAAGGTTAAACTTCTTATAGAAAAAAAACTGAATGAATAAAAACGCATACTTCTATTACTGGAAATTGAATGTTTTGAAATGCTTTTCCAACATAAATAAAATAATTAATCTCGCTCTTCTTTTTTCATTATGTTCTAATAGTTTTATTGATGACTAATAAGTCTCCAGTGAGTCAGTGGCATAACATTATATTCTCCTATGGAGATGAGTTGATAACTACAGCAGTCATTTATTTCAACATCAACTTCTGGGGGTGGGAGAGAGAGGGAGAGGGAGATGGAGGTAGGGAGGGAGAGAGGGGGGGAGGTAACCAGCTATCTTAGGGCTTATATTCCTCAGCTGTGAAACTGGCAGCAAGCCTCACCTACTGACTCACTGTGAATGGAGTGTTCAGTGGGTGTTGAATGAAACGGAAGGCCAGAAACCCAGACTAAAACCTATGGAAGTAATTATTACTTTTAAAAATTGAAGCAAGTCATTTTGTTTCTTTTCAAGATTAAAACATAGTCAAAGAGTTGGTATGTTTATAAAGAGAGGTGGGAGGTATTCCACACTCCTAGTAGCATTGTTCCAAATTGCTTCCTTCTGACTAGTCATTCAGGTATAACCATGGGCCTTTCTAAGCCTGCTCCTGTTCCCAAATAATGACATGGAGACTCTATTTATTTACAAGCCTTTGGCCTTATAGCTAGGCATTGTTTGCCATTAGCTCACGTAACTCAATTATCCCTTTTATACTAATCTAAGTTTTGCCACATGGCTGGTTAGTTACCTCCCTGACTTCCTAGACTGCTTTTTCCTCTGTGTTTCGCTGGCTCAATGTCTTGACTCATTTCCAGAATTCAGTCTCTCTCCAGAAGCCCCACCATACTATTCTGCTTTTTGTTATAGCCTTTTTACTTCAATCAACCAGAATGTGATGGGGAACACTATTTACAAAATGCTAAGGCAGGAGATGCTTAACGGTACCAAAATGCAGCCTGTAATTACATCTCTGCTAGTTCAGAAATCAGCATTTGGATAACACAGGAATAATCTTTACACGGTGCATAAAAACATCCTCCAAGTTTACATGTTAATTATGAAAACAGTATGATTGTGTCAAAACCATGAGTAAACTGTGTGGAACACAGAGGTTAAAACTAGAAAATCCAAGGGACTAACCCGAGGCTTCAGTGTCACTTCAATTTGCCACCAACAGCATAGCTGAATGAGGTCCTCAATGGCCTTCCACACCCTTGCTAAGATACTGGTGTAGGCCCCGTTTGATTATGGGGCTTGGTGATATTTTACATCCCTAAAATGGTCAGGATCTGTGGCCTCTATTGGATGATATCTTCATTACTATATTTTTTCTTGTCCAGCAAGAATGGTGCTCTGAAGGGTCATCCTTTAACCAAGTTCCAAACTAGACCTTATGGGTTCTGAGGGAACAAGATGTCTCCATCAAATCCCTCCCTTTAAGCCTCAGAGACTCTGCAGAAGAGGAGGAAGAGAGACTGTGAAGAGCAAGAGAAGAGGAGGACTCTGAGGAATCAAGGTCCTCTAGACACAACAGGACTGGCACACATAAGAATATAGACTACAGCAGCATGCAGACCTGAACAGTCTGCTATTAAACCCTGAGCTGAAAGGAAAAGTAGACACAAGCCCCCATCCCTAACCCAGAAGCTATCTCCATTGATAACTACTTGCAAATTAGCTTACTTCAAGAGTGTCTTACTTAGGAAACAATCTACTCTTAAAGACAGGATGCATTGTAAGCAGTAGACAGCCAACACAAAACAAAGTCAACAGCATCAATTGGAGATTCTTAATCTCTTGGGGAATTTTTCCTTTTTCATTTTATAGGGCCTTTGCATATATATTATGGCTTCCAGTTTTGTGTTTTTTAGGGTATTCCTGTGTGTATGAACATGTGTGTCTCTGCATCTATGTGTATTTCTTGAGCTTTACCTTTGGCTCTTTTTCTTGTTTGATTGTTTTGTCCTATCTTGATTTATTTTTATCTTATTGTATTATTATTATTATTATTATTATTATTATTATTATTATTATTATTATTATTATTCCTTATATGCCAGTTAGTTTTCTAATGATTGGCAGAAAGGGTGTGGAACTAGATGTGAGGAGAAACAGGGATGAACTGGGAGGTTCTTCTGGTAGAGACAGGGGAAACCATAATCAGAATATAGAGTATGAACAAAATTACTTTCAGTAAAAAGGGGGAAAGGTCATGAGTTCAAGGGCAGGAGACCTTATCTGGAATGAGCTACATAGTAAGATAGATCTCCATAGTAAGACCCCCTTTTCAAAACAAACAAATGAATCAATGCTTTCTTTGGGGCAACAAAAAGACAAAGAGACATAACACGACATAGCTATCATTTCAGCACCTCTGGAAGGAGAGGCAGAAGGTTCAATATTTCAAGTTATAGCTATGTAATGGGCTAGAGGGGAGCCTGTCTTTAAAAAGTTTATACTGGAATAATGTATCAGTTAGTTCTCTAGAGGCACATAATTTATGGGTAGTCTCTATATAGTAAGGGAATTTGTTATGATGACTTACAGTCCGTAGTCCAATTCCCCTTAAAGGTCAGCTGTGGATGGGAAGTCCAGGGATCTAGTAGTTGCTCAGTCCCACGAGGCTGGTTGTTTAAGCTGGTCTTCTGTAGAAGGGGGTTCCAACAGAAGTGCTGGCAAGTAAGTGCAAGCAGGCGAAGAAGAGTGAGTCTTCCTTCTTCCAATGTCCTTATGTAGGCCTCCAGCAGAAGGTGTGGCCCAGATTAAAGGTGAGCACCACCACACCTGGATCTGTGACTTGCTTTGCCCAGATGACCTTGAACTCAGAGATCTCCTTGCCTTGATCCCCTGGGATTCATAGCCACTATGCCTCAAGATCTCCAAGACAAGATCCAGGTCAGAAACTTGTATCTCCCGGCCTCAAGATCTGGATCACAGGTGAGCCTTCCAATTCTGGATTGTAGCTCATTCCAGATAAGGTCAAGTTGTCAACCAGGAAAAGCCATTGCAAATATTTAACATTTAGATTAAAGAGAGCTTTAACAGTACATCCCTCTCAGGCAATGCAGCAGTTCAGGCATCTAGCCAGCTAGAATACCCCATCATGCCTAAAATCACCAAAGGCCTCTACATTCATAGTCACCTGTGGGAGTTATTTGCTTCTTCTTAATATTTAATATAATTTTAATTTTAAAGTAATATTTTAAGGTTATGTTTAATAGCAATTTACTGGTCATTTGACTGCTAGCAAGTATTGAGCTGGCTCAGCAGAGCAAAAAGAAGTGCAGGAGGAGGGTTTTGCCCTCAAGCAAAGGCAAGCATTGCACGTGTGCAAAGCTGAGGGATGATGGGGCCTTGTAAGACACAGCATAGATCAAGTGCATAGACACTGAGCAGGAAGACGTATCTGAAAACATCAAAGTGACAAGATTTCTGCCACATTGCTAACAGAAAGGGTATAGACCTTTCTGTGTTTTTCCTAATCCACCCTAGCAAAAAAAATAATAGATTACATGTATTGATTTCCATCTACTATACAGAACAGGCACCGTGTCGAATTCCTTAAATATCTTATTTAGTGCTCACAAAAACCCCAGAGGGTCAGCACTTTTAAAATTCCATTTTCTAGATAAAAGGGATTAAGAGATTGACTTGGGCTCTCGCTGCTAGAAAAAAAGGCAGAACACAGTCCTAGGCGGTGTTACCTCCAGCCCACGAAGTAGCTGCTCCTGAGCATCTGGGCTGCCGCCTGTTTGGTCAGATGGAAACTCACCTTGGATAAACTGAACACAACACTGTACTCTGCTATAAGAACTCTTCAATGCGTGCGTCCACTGTCTTTATTTAAAGGCTTCATCCAAGGCTTTCTGGCTCTTTCTATTCAGGAACAAGCCAGTCCTTGGTGCTTCATCGTTCTTAACGTGCAGTTTTCACACATAGTAACTGTTGGTGCAGTTCTTGTGACATGTGCACACACACACACACACACACACACACACACACACACACACACACAGACTTAGGACAATCCAAAACACACACACTAGATCCCAGCTATGGTATAGCAATAATTTGAATTTTCTAGTGAACACATGAAGCTCAGGACACAGGTCCTGCTCCCCAGTTTATAGGTCGGGGCAGAGAGATGAAAAACGAACACACGAAAGGCAAACAAACAGCTCAAGAGTTATTCCACACACAAAAGTCAAAACGAAGCTCACCTCGGGATACTGTGGACGGCTCGTCAGGCTGCTGTAGAGAAAAGAGATTCTGTTGTTTGGATTGGTTGGGTTTGGGTTTGGTTGTTTTGAGAGTGGCTTTCTCTGTGCAGCCCTGGCTGTCCTGGAACTCACTCTGTAGACCAGGCTATCCTCAGACTCGGAGATCTGCCTCTGCTTCCTGAGTGCTGGGATTAAAGACAAGCAATACCACCTCCTGGAGAGTCTATAGGACTCTTCTTCCCTGTTCGTATTTATTTAACATGCATTCTGAATTAGGTACTTAAACGTAAATATGCAATTAAAACATTTACAAAATTTTGACAGATTTTTATTTGCCATAAAAAAGAATGTTGATTGAATTTTACCAAATAATTTCTGATGTATTCAAGATGATTACATTTTTATTCTTTTTATTGATTATTTTATTTGTTTACATTTCAAATGTTGTCCCCTTTCCAGGTTTCCCCTCCAAAAACTGCCCATCCTATACTCCCCTCCCCTTTGTCTCTAAGAGGGTGCTCCCACCTACCCACTCACTCCTGCCTCACCCTTCTAGTATCCCCATTCGCTGGGGCAACAAGTCTCCGTGGGACCAAGGGCCTCTCCTCCCACTGATGCCCAACAAGGCCATTCTCTGCTACATCTATGGCTGGAGCCATGGATCTGTCCATGTGTACTCTTCGGTTGGTAATTTAGTCCCTGGGAGCTCTGAGGTGTCCGGTTGGTTGATATTGTTCTTCCAATGGGTTACAAACACCCTCAGCTCTTTCAGTCCTTTCCTTAATTCCTCCATTGGGGTCCCCATGCTCAGTCTGATGGTTGGCTGTGAGTATCTGCATCTGTCTTAGTCAGGTGCTGTCAAGAGTCTCTCAGAGGACAGCCATACTAGGCTGCAAGCACATCTTGGCATCAGCAATAGTGTCAGGGTTTGGTGTCTGCAAATGGGATTGATCCCCAGGTGGGGCAGTCTCTGGATGGCCTTTTCTTCAGTCTCTGCTCCATTTTTTGTCCCTGCATTTCCTTTAGACAGGAACAATTCTGGGTTAAAATTTTTGAGATGACAAAGAACTCAAAAAGTTAGACCGCAGGGAGACAAATAACCCTATTAAAAAATGGGGTTCAGAGCTAAACAAAGAATTCACAGCTGAGGAATGCCGAATGGCTGAGAAACACCTAAAGAAATGTTCAACATCTTTAGTCATCAGGGAAATGCAAATCAAAACAACCCTGAGATTCCACCTCACACCAGTGAGAATGGCTAAGATCAAAAACTCAGGTGACAGCAAATGCTGGCGAGGATGCGAGAAAGAGGAACACTCCTCCATTGTTGGTGGGATTGCAGACTGGTACAACCATTCTGAAATCAGTCTGGAGGTTCCTCAGAAAATTGGACATTGAACTGCCTGAGGATCCAGCTATACCTCTCTTGGGCATATACCCAAAAAGATGCCCCAACATATAAAAAAGACACGTGCTCCACTATGTTCATCGCAGCCTTATTTATAATAGCCAGAAGCTGGAAAGAACCCAGATGCCCTTCAACAGAGGAATGGATACAGAAAATGTGGTACATCTACACAATGGAATATTACTCAGCTATCAAAAACAACGACTTTATGAAATTCCCAGGCAAATGGTTGGAACTGGAAAATATGATCCTGAGTGAGCTAACCCAATCACAGAAAGACATACATGGTATGCACTCATTGATAAGTGGCTATTAGCCCAAATGCTTGAATTACCCTGGATGCCTAGAACAAATGAAACTCAAGATCAAAATGTGAAGGCTTCACTCCTTCTTTAAAAGGGGAACAAGAATACCCTTGGCAGGGAAGAGAGAGGCAAAAGATTAAAACAGAGACTGAAGGAACACCCATTCAGAGCCTGCCCCACATGTGGCCCATACATATACAGCCACCCAATTAGACAAGATGGATGAAGCAAAGAAGTGCAGACCGACAGGAGCCGGATGTAGATCGCTCCTGAGAGACACAGCCAGAATACAGCAAATACAGAGGCGAATGCCAGCAGCAAACCACTGAACTGAGAACGGGACCCCTGTTGAAGGAATCAGAGAAAGAACTAGAAGAGCTTGAAGGGGCTTGAGACCCCATATGTACAACAATGCCAAGCAACCAGAGCTTCCAGGGACTAAGCCACTACCTAAAGATTATACATGGACTGACCCTGGACTCTGACCTCATAGGTAGCAATGAATATCCTAGTAAGAGCACCAGTGGAAGGGGAAGCCCTGGGTCCTGCTAAGACTGAACCCACAGTGAACTAGACTGTCAGGGGGGGCGGCAATGGGGGGGGGGTGGGGAGGGAACACCCATAAGGAAGGGGGAGGGAAGGGATGTTTGCCCAGAAACCGGAAAGGAATAACACTGAAATGTACATAAAAATACTCAAGTTAATAAAAAAAAAAAAAAAAAAAAAAAGAAAAGGGGAGATATAGTAATATTATAAGAATTAGACAAGTAGGGATGGATTATTAAATCTGTTCTTAAACAAAAAAGTTATAGCCATAATTTTACATTGGTAGAGATCTTCACATTTTGATGCAGAATTGAAGTTATATTTTCTTACATTGATACAAAATTTTACATATTCATATAGGTTTAAGGTTTTCATTGGTATAAATCTTTATATATTGATGTGAATTTTAAAATTAATTTTGTTACTTGTAGATTGGCATTGTCCTATGCAACTTATTTAAGAATACAAGGTTTAATCCCAGTCCTTTTAATAGCTGCTATTACAGACTGTTTAGGATAATTATGTAATGAAAATTAATAGTCAGATAGTCAAAATCACTGTCATTATATTCAAATTTTCATTAATTACAATAAAATATTTTCAAGGTTAAAAAAAAAATTTTTTGAGATGAGTAGGTGGCCCCATCTTTCAATTGGAGGCCATGCCTATGCAACTAGAGATGGTCTCCTCAGGTTCAATCTCCCCTCTGTTGGGTATTTCTGCTAATGCCATCCCCCCTGAGTTCTGGGAGTCTCTTGCATCCCTGGTGTCTGGGACTTTCTAGTGGTTCTTCCCAGCTACTCAACCCCCACTGCTACATATTTGTATTCTTTCCCTTGGCCCTCTTCTCATTCCTGATCCTGCCCCCCTTTTCCCTCCCACTCCCCTCTCTGTGAAACGAGCCACAGAGAAGGCTCAGAGGACAAAGGGGCCAAGACTGAGGGTCTGACCCATGAAGGAGTGAGCTGAGTCCTGTAAGTCAATCTCTGACTTCCACTCGCATGCTTTGTCATAGATGTTTGTGTTAATTTATGTATTACATTATTACTGAGTGGGGCGTGCCATGATGCATGTGGAGAGGTCAGGGGACGACCTTTGAATTCTGGTTTATCCTTCACCATAGGTTACAGACATCAAACTCAAGAATTCAAAAATCAAGGTCAAGTTAAATGATCACATTCAAAAGCAGGCAGGCTTTCAAGGCAAGAGCTTTTAGCCACTGAGCCATCTCCCTGGAGGGCAAACTAGTTTCAAACTCAGGTGTCTCGTGTAAATTAATGTATACCTAAGAAGCCACTCGCTACAATCATGTTGGGATTGTATTGTTTGCTTGCTCGCTTGTTTGTATGTCTGTATGTTTGTTTGCTTGCCTACTTGTTTAGAATAGTGACTTGGGTAGCCCAGGCTAACCTTGAATTTAATACATAATTAAAGATGAACTTGAGCTTCTTCTGATCCTCCTCTCTCCAACTGCAGAGCGGTAGGATTACAATTGCACCCCTGCACAGTTCTAGAGTCATTTACGCAGTTCTGGAGACTGGGCCTGCAGTGTGTGGGGGCTAGCCAAGCACTCTACCAGTTGAGCTATAGCAGCCCGAGCCCTCATGCTCTTATTCTCAGCATTATTAAGGAACGTATCTTTAATTAGCTTACAGGTAAAACGCTGTTAGGAGACCGTTTCCTGAGTTCAGCCATCGCAGGAAGAAATTCCACTTGTCTGGCAGGATCAAGAAACCGAGTTCATGTTCCCAGGCCCCAGAGCTCAATTCCTGCCCTACTTCCTTAGCTGTTTCAGCTTGATCTGTTAACCAATAAAGGACGTAAAGAGGGAAGATGTTGTTAGTCCCTTATCTAAACAAAGGCGCACAGGTCATAAATGTTCGGCCTGTCTTGACTTAATGGACTCCTGCTGCTTCCCCCCCTCCTCTGTTCTCTTAGCATTGCAGACTCCAAGTCAGAGTCCAGGAGGGGATCTGACTGCAAAAGCAGAGCCAAGGACCCTGAAGCCAGGTGACCCAGGTAAGGCCGAGTCACCAACCTTAACTTCCTTGTTTAACCCCTTGTGTCAAAATATGCAACAGCTGGGGTTGGGGATTTAGCTCAGTGGTAGAGCACTTGCCTAGCAAGCACAAGGCCCTGGGTTCCGTCCTCAGCTCCAGAAAAAAAAAATAAGCAAGAGCCCACTCTGATCCCCCTGGCTGTGTTCCCATCCTATAAAAAGTGTTACACAGTCTCCATTCTCGGTCGTGGTTCCCATCCTGAACTGTCTGCCCTCCTGAGCACTCAGAAAACAAAGTGAGTTGTCTCGGCAACAATGCTAAGACGGGGGCTGTAGTCATAGAACCCCAAATGTACATCCTGGATTCAGTGAAGAGCAGCATTGGGAATTTGTCTGGACGTAGATTACTTGTACATTTCGAGGAACTTAAGCATGCCTTAATAAATGGTCAGGCTCTAACTCCTGGATGATTTTGCATGCTATGTGATAATTCACAATTAAATAGTCAATATTTAATTTAAACTATTAATAGCCAAATACTGGATAACAATGAAGTGGTTTTTTTTTTAAAAAAAAAAAAAAACCCGTAAGTTTAATAAGCATATAAAATTGGCTTACATTACAAAAAGTGGTATATAGCAGAATTTTGACATTTAATAAATGGGATTTTCAGTTTTGGAATTCTGGAAATTGAATCTACCTTTGGAAAATGAGGCATCCTTCTCTACTGCTGGAATTGGAAATAAGATATCACAAAGTCAAGGACCCTCATTTCTGAAGAAGGTCATGGAATCCAATAACAAGATAGCATGACTGTTCATTGAAGGAGACTAGATGTCATCTTCGCTCTGGAGTCTGAGTACCCTCAGATGTGTACACTTCTCTGCCCAGGCAGTTTCTCTACTTTATACTTTTCATGGGTATTTACTCCTCCAAGAGTTAACAAGGGAGCAGAACCAGAGCCTTCTGTTTATAAGCCCTGAGTTCCCCACACCATTTCAGTGCAACCCATCTGTACTAAGTAGACACAACTGAACATTGCCTAGAGAGGGACCACCTCCCACACATTGTAAGTAATGCAACAGAAAATAATGGAAGGAGGAATGGAGAGTGAGAGCAGAGGGGAGATGAATCGTTCATGGATCTTAACCCTGGTAATAGATCGTTGGCCCTGTTAAGTTCTGGGGAGGATTTTAGACTGTTAGGAAAAAGGGATTACCATAAATGGGTTTACATAGCAGCTTGCTTTCTTCCAGAGTTTATGGACAGAAAGAACCAACAGTCTTATCTACATTGGAGTTCCTGTGAAATCAAACCATCAACTCTACATCTCATAGCTCATGCCCACTCACTTAAACACAAGGAATTTGGAAAATCCATGGAAATATTGAAGGAATTAAAGGCAGTTATCGAGTGCTTGTTTTTACCTTCAGCATAGGCAGAGAAGGGATTTTTGAGATGGTCTTCACTCACTTCTGCTGCTTTTGTCCCAAAGACTCCATTTAGGCCAGTCTGGCAGCATGATCTGGCTTCCAAGCTCCCACTCAACTTGCGCCCTTTTTGAATGGGGTCAGATAGTTTCACAGGACATGGGGGTGGCCATCAAGAAGCCCAGCTGGTCACTGACTTCTGGCCCTCCTTCTTTCTTAAAACACTATCAGTGGTGTTAAAAAGAAATCCCACTGCACTGAAACATCAGAATGAGGCCTTGCAGGATCAACATCACTGACTACAGTGAAATTAAAAGCAGAAATTTAGGGGAAGATGCAAGGAAGACAAAAAAAGGAAAAAAAATGAGGTCACCAGGAGCAGAGGAGCAGACTGGTTTCTGTCTCTCACACTTTCAAGTGGCCTAGCTTGCATGGGAAAATGCTGGGTTACTAAATTTACTGGAATATGAAGAACGTTCTCCAATGTACAGTCTGAAGCACACTGCAGGCATTAATTAAACGTTTATCAAATGCCCGTGGTAGGTCAGGTTCTGAAGTATTTCTCAGATATTATTTCCTTGTATAATTCGATCTCTGTCGATAGTTTTGTAAAATGGTTATCATTCTTACATAAAGCAACAAGGCATAGAGATTTTTATGGAACAAGGAAATTTCAGGTTACAATTCACTGTACTCTTAAAAAGCAGGTATGTGCAATTGTTTGTTATTTATGGGAGAAAGAAAAAGCAAGGTAATCAAATATGAATTATGAACCCTGTATCTAAAAACAAAAATTCAAACAAGCATAGTTTTACGGATAATTTTAGGAAATCCCACTAGAGGTACCACATGTTAATGAGAGTGAAGCCATCTTCTGGTTCTTTGTCTCCTTAATAAAAAGAATTAAAGAAAAAATTCAAATGGCAGCCTGAGGACAATTTTTATTACAGTTTAGTAAGCCCCAGGGACAAGCTGTAAATCTTGGAAACTGCTCACAGGGGTAAAACAGATAAAAGGCCATGCCACCATTCGAGATAAACTGACATGGGGGTCAGCGACATAGCAGACAAGAAACCACATGTGGGGAAACTTCAGAGAAAGAGGAAAGCCCAAAGTGTGGGAAAGAAAGAGAGAAGGAGAAACAGGGAGGTCTCACTGTTCTCAGTAATTTGGAAACGAAGGCAGGCATGCAAAGCTGGATTATACTAGGATGTGGAATTCTGGGAAGGAAAAGTACATTATCTCATCCGAGGGATAATTACTCCTCCTTGCTAGGGGTGGTCCCTTAGCCAGATTATTAACCCAGTCCAACTAGGATGCTAGGTTTCCATTCAGGCCAAAGCTTCCACTCTCTTGACCCAAAAGCAATAAAATTGTTTTCCCTTAATAGGCCTTTATTGCTGCTATAGCATTAGACTTCTCGAAACATAATTCATACTAACTAGGCTTTACTTGGGTCTTCTCCAAACTCCAAAGCTAGAGAATACTACTCAGGCTTATAATGACTGCCAAGCAGCCTGGGTTGTTGGGCACATGAGATACTTAATACCTTTTGCTATTTTCTATCATTGAAATAATGGGGGAAAGCACATAGCAGACGAGAGATCGAAGGTTTACTTATTTGGTGGATATGCCTTACATGTGTGGCAGCCATAGTCTTTCTAATACCCTATCCCAAACTTTAGCCCTGTCCCACACCCTCCTGAAGGCACAGAATTCATCCTGTTCCTGGAGGCAGGCAGGAGGATTCGGGGCGGGGAGAGGACAAAAGATATGAGGTGTAGAGGCCCAGCTCCCAGTCCCAAAGTCCACAAAAAAGGCAAGATGAGCCTCCTCTTTGGAGACAGAGATTAGTGACGTTGACTGTTGTCCTTCCTTTCTGAAATACAAAATTTAGAAAGGAGATATCACCATGTTATCTCTTTCTGAAACTCTCTCTCTCCCTTTCCCTCTCCCCCTCCCCATCCTCCTCCCCTCCCCCCTCCTTTTCTCTGCATTTAGTCTCAGGGACTTCACTACCCTATCATTTTATTCCCAGCCATCAGTAGGAAATAAGAAATGAAAAGACATAGCCCTACTGTGGGTAAAACCAAGGAAACCTCTCCCAGCCACTCAATCATGTGTGCAAAATAAGCTAATGTGTGGCTGTAAATGATGTGCAGAGACAAAGGACAGACAATTCTCAGCAGTGAGTCAGGATTAACTACATCAATAGCAATGGTTCTATTGACATCTCAGACGGAGACAAGCCAGGGCTGACTCACCAGCCCACCGAGGTGACTCAGTACACGGAGAGGTTACTTGTGAAGGTAGGAAGGAGCGGACCCAAAGAAGGCTGAGGGAAAGTAACGGATGCTATACCTGATAATAACAGTGGGGCTGAAAGAGCACAGAAGAAACGTCAAAATTAAAAATGACTTAGCTACTTATCCCACAGTCTCACCTACCCTCCTCGAGCTGGGAAATGAGGTTCAGGGCTAGAGTGAGGTATGTAGCTGGAGGAGCCGTGGTAGAAACGTCAGCTCCCTGAGGCTGGGCAAGATTCAGATCTAAGGGTTAACTTAGCATTTGGAAACACGGCTGCTACAGTCTCTCCCTGCAGACTATCTGTATTCCATAATAAAACAGCCCCATAGGAAGAACAACAACAATATCAACCAACCAGACCCACCAAAGCTCCCAGGGACTAAAGTACCAACCAAAGAGTATACATGGGGGTACTCATGGTCCCAGCTGGATATGTAGCAGAGGATGGCATTGTCTGGCATCACTGGGAGGGGAGCACTTTGGTCCTATGGAGGCTCAATGACCCAGAGTAAGGGAATGCTAGGGTGGTGAGGCGGGAGTGGATAGGCAGGAGGGGAGCACCCTCTTAGAGGCGGGGAAGGAGAGAGGGGATAGGGGAGTCATGGGGGGGGGAAACTGAGAAGAGGGATAATATTTGAAATGTAAATAAATACAATAACCAATTTTAAAAAAAAAGGTATTTTGTTTCTCAGTGTCTTAGTTTTGGTTTTATTGCTGTGAAGAGACACTATGACCAAAGCAACTCTTGTGAAGGCAAACATTTAATTGGGGCAGTGTTACAGTTTTAGAGGTTTAGTTCATTATCATTATGGTGGGAAGCATGACATCTTGCAGGCAGGCTTGGTGCTGGAGGAACCAAGAATTCTGCATCTGTATCTGAAGGCAGCAGGAGACTCCTCTGCAAACAGACAGGACGAGACTATCTTCCCCACTGGATATAGCTTGAGCTTATATATGATTCCTCAAAGCCTGCCTCTACACTTCCTCCAAGAAGGCCACACCTACTGCAACAAGGCCAAACCTCATAATAGTGCCACTCGCTATGGGACAAGCATTCAAACACATGAATCTATGGGGCCATACCTACTCTAACCACCACCCTCAATTATTAGCTACTTGGCAATGAAGTCGGGATATGTAATTTTCCAGCAATGACTGACTCCTACATGGCTATTACAGAAACAGCATATTCCCAACCCAACCACCAAAGACACCTTTATCACTCTCCCACTGGTATCCAATTGCTTTCCATCAGAGGTTTGCAAGGGACTCCTGGGGTTTCGCCACTTCTCTTGCCTCTGGTTTTTACTAGCAATGAGGCATGAGACACTGCATAAATATGCGTTGACAGCCCAGAGATTGTTAGCTTGCATGGCAGAGTGAAGAACGCACCAAACAGAGCTCTGACTTCATAGTTCCCCCCACATAGAAGCCTCAGTCACAGTAGCAACTGTTCAAATCTTAGCCACGCAGAATGATTCTTCCAACTGACATCATTCCTGAGTCACACATTTCCACAGTGATCACTGTCAGCACTCCACATAGTCTAAGTATTAAGCTAAAACATCTAAAAGGGGCCAAACTCATCTATGGCAAACGCTCATGGATGAGCTGTGGATCCCAACAGACCCTTGCCTGCCCTTCTCCAACTGCTGGATTTTACCCTGGGAGTAAACTGTGGTTCTCTGGATGGTAGAGGAGGTAGAACTGGAAAGGTCTAGAAAGTACTCTGAAATCGCACGCTAATCTGTGCATATGTTATCTTCTGAGAAAGCATGCAAAGTTACCATGGCGTTCTCCAAGTTTAAGATCCTCTGTATTACCCGTTTGTAAGTGGTCAGCCACATCACTTTCACGATAATTACAACGGGCATGTAAAGCTCCAACATATAACAACAAGGAATGGCATTGCCAGGCCTAGCAGTCTTTTGTGTTTGGAGGGCAGGCGGTAGTATGCATGAATATGCACATGTACATATGTTCCTTTATGTCCACAACAGAGATTCACTGAGCCTACAGGTCAACATTATTTTTGGCCAAGTGGCCAAGTGGCCAAGTGGAAGCCAGTGAGCCCCAATCATCTTCCTGTCCTGTCTCCTGTCCTCTGTCACCCTGCTCAGTGCTAAAGTAAACACCATGGGTGGTCACGCCAAGCTTTTTGAGTATATATATATATATATATATATATATATATATTTTTTTTTTTTTTGGTTCTTTTTTCGGAGCTGGGGACCGAACCCAGGGCCTTGCGCTTCCTAGGCGAGCGCTCTAACCACTGAGCTAAATCCCCAACCCCGTCTTCATGCTTTAATAGCAAGTACTCTTACCTACCGAGCCATCTCCCCAGACCCTATTCCCAACAGTATGCTTTTTTTTTTTTAATTGCTATCAAAATGGCTGTAGTGGTTTGAATAAGTTTAGCCCCCATAAACTCATGTGTTTGACTGCTTGGTCCATAAAAAAATGGCATTTTAGAAAGTGTGGTTTTATTGGAGGAGGAGTGGCCTTGTTAGAGGAAGTTCATCATTGTGGAGGTGGGCTTTGGTCTTAAATATTTAAAGCATTCCCAGTGTGAAACAAATCTGGTCTCCTCCTGGCTGCCTGCAGATCAAAACGTAGAACTCTTGGCTCCTCCAGCACCACGTCTGCCTGCAAACAGCATGCTTTCTACCGTGATGGGAATGGACTGAACCTCTGAAACTGTAAACGAGCCCTGATAAAATGTTACTCTTTATTAGAGTTTCCTTGGTTATGGTGTCTCCTCACAACAATGGGAGGCCTAACGAGGCAAAACATAAAGTCCAGTGACAGCTTACTCATTTAAGGATATAAAATGACCAACAGTTTCAGCCAGCTTCTGGTGATTTCACTACATACCATGAAAGAGACCCCTGGAAACTTCACTAGGATGAGTTGCAATTGTTAGGCCAGTTACAGTGCAGAACCTTGACTATCAAAGCCCAAGTCATTGACCTATATGCTTAATAGAACAGCCTTGTGGATCTACATTTCTGTCATTCGATACTAAAAATACTTCAAGACCGTCAGTAAACAAGTCAAATTTCCAAGAAGAGATGGACCCTCCCAAAAGTTCTCAATCTTAGAATTAGACATCTACAAATCCTTTTTTTTGTATTCTGGTTGGCTTTTTTCATACTAGAAATATCTGCAGTGGCAGAATACAGTTTCAAGGAGGGAGATTTTAATAAATATTTAAAACAGTGAATAAATACTTCCTCTCTTGGATCTCAGTTGTAAAACCCTGGGTTGGAAATGAAGGGAGATGGGGAGAGGAAGAAGCTTCATTTTATTATTGCCTTTGGGTGCTACTTATTTTGTATGTAATCAGCGTAAGGAGAAAGAATACATCTAGAAAGTTAAATAGCTCCTTGCAATCTAAACCCATGCAGGAACAAGGATGCAGGTAGCTTTAAACAAAGAAAGGAAATTATTCTAATATCAAGCTATTGAAGAAAAACACTACAGAAACAGAACACAATGCTGTTTCACGGTTCTTCGGTGAGGGGAAAGGTATGGATTTAAAAATTAGATGTATTAGATGTTTTAAAGTTAATCCTTATGGGCCTCATCAATATCTGTCCGTGCATTAGTGCTGCTCACGGTATGGATGAAATAGAACGGAAAATAATATGACTAGGACAGAAAGTGTATGACTAGAAAAACAAAAACAAGGGTCTAGTGATAAACACTTGTTTACCCCACAGAGACACTGGTACCAATCCCCTTGGAAATAACATGCGATGACAATAGACATTTTTCAGAGTGGGAACTATCAAGGGAAAAAACACCACAATGTTTCACATCATGACCTTTCAAGTTTTCAAATTTTAGAGTACGTAAGAAGCTAGCTCCCTGGATTTTGTAGTCCAACACACTATCAAGCATGATGCACAGAAACCCATCACAGTTCCTCTAAAATATTAAGACTGCCATATCATAGGAACATGCTCACGTAGTGAGGTCCACGTTCTTTACAATTAGGAACTTGAAAGAATGCAGGTAGCTTTAGACAAGGAAAGGAAATTGTTCTAATATCAAACTACTGAAGAAAAACACTACAGAAACAGAACAGGATGCTAGTCGTACTTTATGATTTCCGGATCTGTTTACAGTCTCCTATGTGATTACTACTTGTTCTGTGACTGTCTTCCTTTTTTACGCAGTGCAATCAAGAAATGAGACGGAAAGGTGACACTGTGCTGTATTCATCAAATAATGTTTTCTCAAAAAGAAAAAAAAAATGAGCCCTGCTAAATGATTAAAACCCAGGGAAGCCAGGTGTGTTGGCTAGATGGGTGCACTGTGCTTCCTTGCAGGCTCCACTGGGGGAGAGGTGAGTGGTTACGCAAAACACAGCTCTTTCGCTTTCTCGCCCCCTTTCCGGCCATTTATTTTTATGACTACATCAATTCCGCACATCGAGACCTAGAATGCACTGCAAGAGGAGTGTCAATCACAAGACGAAGCAAGCAGAGGTGTAAAGGTAACATTTGAGAAGTGAAACCAAGAGATGAGGTTGAGCATTACGGAAACCAGGCAACCTCATATAATATATTACCAGGGAAAACCAAGCATAACAGAAAGGTGAGAGGAAGGGGGCAGGAGAGAGAGAGACGACATAAAATACTAACGTGCCCCGGAGTTCTGGAGCCGAATGGTGAGTGGTGCGTTTAGATAAGGTAGGGAGAGCTCCTTTTAAATTTGGAGTTCATTATATAAGATGACATATAGAGAGATAAGTATTTGAGTACCTAAACAGAGGACAAACAAATTCCCCTGCAACCCTGCAGGGGCCGGGAGAATACACTGATTGCCTTTGTTTCTCTGGAGGCCTTAATATGCCGCACAGGGGAAGTATACCACATACCTTAGCCACCTCCAGAGTCCATGTCATTAACCTCAGGGCTGTTACCATCATTACTGGCTCTGCCTTTACCTTTGCCATATCTGTTTCCAGACAAATAATTACCATCTTCTCCCTCGTCTCCACTCACCCCTTCTGCCACTTAAGTGCTTCTGGCCTTTGGGGAAGCAATTAATGAATCCCTGTGGCTGAAATCGTTAAATGACACTGGAGGAACGGAGAAAAGTTATTCCTTTTAGAGGGCTAGCAACGTATGTCCTATCACCCACAGAAACTGGCCTAAAAGAAACTCAATGGGTTCCTTGACAATCATCCACAAGTATATTCATTCATTCATTCATTCACTAATTTATTCATTCATTGATTCATTGGATAAGACTTTTAAGTACTATACAGATAACTTGGCATCACATGGTCCAAATGCCCAGTACTCACAATTTAAGAGAGAAAAAACTTTTCTGGACTCATAGTTTCATAGATTTCAACACAAAAAGTGGGCCAGACCCTTGGATTTGAACCTGTGATCAAGCAGAAGGGCATGACAATGCAAGGTGGAGGTGGCTGCTCACCTCGAGCATTAAAAGAGCTGAAAAACAAACGAAGAGGCCTTGAATCAGATTGTGCCTCCAATCAGCCCCTGCCTTCCGCAGTTTCTCCCACCTCCTAAGGATCCATCCGCCTATAAATCTATTACTGCAGCCTACAGACATGGCTCAGCAGCTAGGAGCACTGGCTGCCCTTACATGGGTTCCCAGAAAACACAAGGTATCTCACGACCTTCTGGGACTCCAGTTCTGGCAGAGCTAAAATCCTCTCCTGGCCTCCCATGGCTATCATTTGCACGTGGTGCACACGAACCCTGAAAGCACGTACATGTGAAAATGAACAATTTAAGATAATAGCATAAAATCAACTATGGTTTAATCCATTGATTTAGTCAGAATCCTCATGATCCTATCACGTGCCATAATTCTGTCACATGGCAACAAAGCCTTTGACACATGAGTCTTTTTGTAGGGATGGTACTTCATATCCAAGTCACTCCAAGCAGAAATCATACCTTGGGGTTTGTGACAAGGCCTGGTGGGGTTGAACGTGTCTCCTGGGACGTTCATTGATTAACTGCTGATGGGACTGCCCAGCATTGGCAAGCTAATATGTGAGTCAGTGACAGGTAGATACTCAGCCAGTTAGGAGCACTAGAAAGACAGTGAGAAAATCTGACCAGGAAGGGAGGGACAGCATCGTGGAGGGCTAGATGACTCATAAAGGACGTACACAAGTTTGCTAGGGCAATAAATAGTACAGCATTCCAGAAACAGTCCACACAATTTTAGAAGCAGTGGGGGAAGGAAACCAGCATGACCAATTGTGTATCTGTGTGGATACATGCATCTGTAGTTGAGCCTGACCTAGTGGCAGAGTGTGTTCTAAGCCAGTGTGTTACTACTGAGCCACCCGGACTCTCAAATATCACACGAAAGGTAGTTGACCTTCTAACTCTTCACTAAATATGTTCACCATACTGTTTTGCCTTCTGGCTTCATACAGTTTCAATAGTACTGTCAGCGACATGTATTTCCACGTGTGTCACGTCTCTCTACGGACTGTGTATCACTCTACTGCTTTACAAACATTATGCTTGTTCCTCCTTCCCTATCCTTACTCAGTGTGGTACATCTGATTTTTTTCCCAGTCTCTATATTTTTCAAAGCTAAAGTGGAAAAAAAAAGTAGAAGAAAATTTCACCTTCAGATCATTCATCGATACTTGGCTTGAGTAAACATCAGATTTAAGCTCCTTGATTAATAATATTCTAATTCCCTAGGGTTAGCTACTCTGATCACTTGAAAGAACTTCCTGGTGGAAGGAGTGAGTTCTTGTAAATCTGGCCACATAATTTCACAGGCAAAATAAAAGACCCAATAAATGTTTCTACTTTTAGACCACTAAGACCATGTGAGTAATAGATTACTACAGGTGAACCATAAACTCTCCCAGTAATGCCCAGTTGCTAATAAAAGCCTTTAACTATCCCCATTCCCTTTTACATGTGTACACATGAGAAAGAAGGTTAGTTAGAGTGAATATATTTTATACAGTCTTGACTCTGTCATAATAAAGTTATAACCATTACAACCAAATACATCAGTATCTTGGGATAAGTAGTATTTATTATTAGAAACTCTTCTCTAGAGGTCATCTCATGCATCTGCCTGACCACGTTCAGTGAGCAGTCCTGTGTGTGAGGAAATAGGCTGCTGGTTTGTCTGCCTGCTGAGGTCCTTATTACCAAAGCATCTCATCCACTTGCCATACCTACTCTCTATATGGGTCATAGTGAACGAGAGAAAGAAAAACAAAACTGGAAACTGAGGAAGTTACTTCAGCCAAAGCTTCAAACGCTTGACTATTTCCTTCTTCCATTTGAAGGAAGAAAAGTGAAATGTCTAAGAGGGAAGGGAAAAAGACCACCCTTCCATTGAGCACTTTAATTTCCAAATCTATAGACTAGGTTCACACTTAGGAGGAAGGCAGCCATGTTCTATGAGAACAGTGAGCAATGGGATAGCCTTGAACTCTAACTGTTCTGGCTCCAAACACCGTTCCCAGGAAAACCACAGCACTCCTGGGAAAACCATCCTCTTACGGCGCACTTTTGCTCAGAAGACCTCCTGCTAACCTCAAGCTGCTTCGTTCTGGACTGCCTGTGTATCCCTGGCATGAACTCTAAGAAAGGAAGTCAGCTGGCTTCCTGTTTCCCACTGACTTGTCCAACTTCACCAAATCAGCATAGACAGGACTTCCCGGGATGCCATTCAGTGCCTAACGAGCCCCAAATCTTGTTCCAATATGTGTCAACCACAGCTAGACAGGTTTGTATGAAACAGGCTAGATTAATATTTCAAGAAGTAATCAGAACCCACAAAATTGTTTTTATTGTTGTTAAAAATTGGATACCTTCTCAAGGATCTACCATTAACGTAGCTCATTTTTACTTAGGAGTTAGAACTAATCCAGCTCCTAAAATCTTTCCAAAATTATCTTTATTAAATAAAGTGTCTAGATAAAACTTTTATGATCTCATATTGCTAAGTAATTTTTAATAAAAAGTTTTGATTATACTGTAATTTAAAAAACAAATGTCTACCTTCTCCTGAGTTATGACAAATGTGCACATTTTTTACTTGGATATTTTATTTACATTTCACATGTTATCCTCCTTCCCAGTTTCCCCTCTAGAAACCTCCTATCCCATCTCCCTCTCCTGCTTCTATGAGGGTGCTCCCCCACTCACCCACTCCCACCTCCCCACCCTGACATTCCTCTAAACTGGGGCATTGATGTCTGACAAGGCCATCCTCTGCTACATATGCAGCTGGAGCCATGATTAGCTCCATATGTACTTTTTGGTTGGTGGTTTAGTCTCTGGGAGCTCTGGGGGATCTGGTTGTTGATATTGTTCTTCTTCCTATGGGATTGCAAACCCCTTCAGCTCCTTCAGTCCTTTCTCTAACTCCTCCATTGAGGTCCCTGTGCTCAGTTCAATGGTTGGTTGTGAGCATCCACCTCTGTATTTGTCAGGCTCTGGCAGAGCCTCTCAGGAGACAGCTCTATCAGGCTCCTGTCAGCATGCACTTCTTGGCATGAGCAAAAGTGACTGGGTTTGATGTCTGTATATGGGATGGATCCCTAGGTGGGAGAGTCTCTGGATGGCCTTTCCTTCAATCTCTGCTCCACTCTTTGTCCCTGTATTTCCTTTAGACAGGAGCAATTCTGGATTAAAAATTTGAAGGTGAGTGGGGGTCCCCATCCCCCAACCAGGGGCTTTGCCTAACCTCTGGATATGGTCTCTGCAGGTTCCCCCTCCCCTTTGTTGGGCATTTCAGCTAATCTCATCCCCACTGGGTCCTGAGATCCTCTTGCTTTCCTGGCATCTGGGACTTGCTAGTGGCTACTCCTAGTTCCCCAACCCCCATTGCTATCTTGTGTGGCAGTTGAGATCAAACACATAAACTCTAGAACTAGGATATGGAATGTGAAGTCTTTGACTGCCTACTTTTTAGCTGTATCACCACAGGGATGTAGCCTAAGTTCTCTGAACTTGACATAAATAGATGGTATTTGTAACCACGTGGTATGGTTGATTTTGTCAACCTGACAGGATCTAGAATCACCTAAGACACAAACCTTTAGGTATGTCTGGAAGTTCCTAGATTGGTATGATACAAGTGGGAAGGACCACCTTAAATGTGAGTGGGGACCATCTCTTGGTCTACAGCCCTGTCTTAGATAAAAAAAAAAAAAAAAGCAGAAAGCAAGCTAAGTACCATGTTGAGCTAAGTGCTGTGTTTCTGTCTCTCTGCTTTCTGAGTGCAGATGCAATGTGACCAACTGCCCCATGCTTCTGTGACCATGGCTTCCTCACCATGGTGACCTGATGCTCAAACTCAGAGCCAAAATGATCCTGCTGCAAGTCTCTTTTATCTGGTAGTGTGTGTGTGTGTGTGTGTGTGTGTGTGTGTGTGTGTGTGTCTGTGTGTCTGTGTGTCTGTGTGTGTGTGTGTGTGTGTGTGTGTGTCTGTGTGTGTGTGTGTGTGTGTGTGTGTGTGTGTGTGTGTGTGTCTGTGTGTGTCTGTGTGTGTCTGTGTGTGTGTGTGTGTGTGTGTGTGTGTGTGTGTCTGTGTGTGTCTGTGTGTGTGTGTCTGTGTGTGTGTGTCTGTGTGTGTGTGTCTGTGTGTGTGTGTGTGTGTGTGTGTGTGTCTGTGTGTGTCTGTGTGTGTGTGTGTGTGTGTGTGTCTGTGTGTGTCTGTGTGTGTCTGTGTGTGTCTGTGTGTGTGTGTGTCTGTGTGTGTCTGTGTGTGTGTGTCTGTGTGTGTGTGTGTGTGTGTCTGTGTGCGTGCGTGTGACAGAAACAAATAATACATACACTGTGTCTCAGAGTATAAGTTAAGTGAGACTTGGCTGGGTTTAGCCTGGATGGAGCAGTTGCTGCAAGCAATCACCCCAATTTGAGAATCCTTAAAATGTGCGACTATATCATCTATGAACCTCCTCCTCCAAATGTATACAACATTAGTGAAATTAAATTTGACCATTAGTGGGACGTCTAATTAAACATTTATTGTTTCAGTCTTACAGCTTTCATTTAGTATGTTGAGCCCATAGTTTACTTTGCTCTCTGGTCTCAGACACTTGTATTGGCCCTAGAAATCTTCACAAGGCCTAAACACTGCTCCTCTGGAAGCTGACGGATAGAATGGCATAGGCCCAGGTAAATAGGACCATGCTGACCCTAATCACTCTGGCTTCAATCCCCATCCCATTGTAGCCTGTTTCCTGGAGAACATTTTCTTTTCCCAGCAAGAGTTTGGAAAGATAGCTAGCCATTTTAGAAAGAGCCAAGCAGCAATTCATAGACAGAGGGATGCAAAAACCCCAGGTACTGTCAGTGAGCCAAAATTCTTAAATCACTTTTGGCTTGGTTCAGAGTCTATACCAAAATCTATGCCAAGACTGACCCTGCAATTTGGCACAAATGAAATAGTGACTTAGTAGCAGGTTTGTAAATGACATTAATTTTTTAGTCCCCTTAAATAGAAAGGATTGCTTCACAAGAGACATTGGTATCCGGTAACATGCCATTTTGATTCTAAAGTGTTTAGGCTTATATGTTCAAAGAATAAAACTTTTACCTCAATGCATCATATGGACAAAATATTATTCAGTATTATTAAAGATTTAGATTTCCAAGAGGCAAACTATTGCCCTCAGAGGCAATAGTTCTCAAAGTGTGGCAGATGGTGAACCTTGAGAGTAGAGATATTTCAAAATACTAGAATATCACTTGCCTTTGTGACTTGCACTTTGAAAATGCATTGCAAATGCAATGGTGGATTAAGCTGGTTGTCCCTCAGGACATAACAAGGTTGTAAATCAGAAAGGACCAATGGTGAATGTATTCTGTACCACCACTCAAGTGTAGAGGGAAAAAAAAGATGTAAGAAAAAACAATTTCACTCAAAAAGTGTTCTTGATGAAGTAGTATAAAAATTCTAATTAAATCTCAATGTTTTCTATATCACATAATGTGGGAATACAGATAAGCGTTGCTGATTTCCAAAGTCTGGTGGTCGTCCGTGGGCCTCTGTGCTGGAAGTCTTCCGTGGAGATCTCTGGTCCAGCTGGGTTCGAGGGCCCAGGAGAAAGGAGAGCTCGAACAGGTGCTGTTCCACCTCTTCTTCAGGCCAGACTTAGCCAACAGGAGATGACATCCGGTGAGGGTGCAGGAGGGCTTCTGGCAGTGACTGTGGGAGAGCAGATCTCTTCCCCAAGCGGCGGTGGTATAGCTCTTATGACAGAAGCTCTCAGACAACAGATGACAAAGTAATTTTTGCACACCTTTCATTCTGAACGTGACCCTTAAATACAGTTTTTGGGTGGGTCAACTCATCTACATATTCGGGGGCATGGGCGTGGTCCTGTGTCTATGACTGATCTGTCTTGAGCCTTTGTGACCTATGGTCACATCCTCACCGGTGGAGAAGGGGCTTGGGGCATTGCTCTACGTGACTTGGTATGTCTCAAACTTCTCTACAGCGGTTTGGGGGGTGGGGGAGCTGCAGCTAGTGAGACCCTGATCTGGGAGGTTGGGAATGCACCTATTATTGTTTCCAAGGATTTGACATGTCTTGACCAGGAATCAGGGTACCTTTCACAACTCACCACCCCACAGAAATTTTTGAGTTAAGCTAAACCAACCCCCTTTTCTTAGGAAACGCCATTTAATGGCAACAAATTATGGCAACCATGCTTGGGGCATTTGGTACCCCCCCCCTTTTTTTTTTTTTTTCGAAACGGGGATATGGGAAGCCTGACGTTTGAAATTTAAAAGAGAACAAACTTGGAAAGTTTCAAGCTTTTAAGCTAAAATTACAACTTTGAAAGATTTGCATCTGCCATATTTCAAAATCCTAAAGGGCTTTCCTAGTGACATTGGAGGTGACATAAATGAACATGATGCATCTTCGTGTGTGTGTGTGTGTGTGTGTGTGTGTGTGTGTGTGTGTGTGTGTACAAAAAAAGAGGAGGGAGAGGCTACACTGACACAGGCAGAGGAAGAGAAAAGGTGTCTATTCTTTATAGCTCTACCTTATTCCCTTGAGACAGGGTTTCTCCTCCTGAAATGTCCCTTTTTAGGTTAGGCTGGCTGACTATACAGCTCTCAGGATCCACCTAACCTGGGAACATGAATGACCATGTGTAGCTTTTTGTTTTTACATGAGTGCTGGGAAATCAATGCTTGCACAGAATGCCTTCTTATCTACCAAGCTATCTACCCAGCCCTGTGACATTTTCTTACTGTATAATAAAAATGAACAAATATTTAGAAGATATACATAGTTGAATTTACTACAATTCCCATGACCACGTAAGAGTATGAAATTCATTGATCTGACCTAAGATTACACATCTTAGGTATACAACTTTTTGGTGTACACCAAGATTCATATGGTAAACCACTTCTGTAAAACTACCAGTTGTTAAGTTGTGCAGAATAAGCAATAATGGTGTTAATTCACTAAAAAAGACCTACAAGGCCAATCTACATCTCACAAATGTAGAAACATGTAAGAATATTAAGTATATTCTGTTAGTTTAGGCATTTTATTTAATAAATTTGTTTTGTTTTTGTGGGTGAGAGTTATTTACTCCTGGCTGTCCTTGAACTTAGTATTTACATTGTAGGATTGCCCCAAACTCACAGAGATTCCCCTGCCTCTGCCTCCTAAATGTATTCCACCATGCCTACCCTAATCTAGGAGTTTTAAACATTTACACGTATATAAAATAGTGTGTTACTCTTTTACATTTTATTTCTGTAGAAGGTAGAATTACGGTTAGGGAGGCAGGATGTTTGTCTAGAATTCCCAAAGCCCTGGGTTGGGTTTCCAGTACCACATAAACTAAACGTTACCAGTGTGACCAGTGTTAGCACTTGGTAGGTGGTGGCAGGAAGATTAGAAGTTCCAGTCATCCTCAGCTGCATAGTTTTAGACAAGGCTGTGATAAATGAGACACTGTCTTAAAAGAAACAAAACTAGCTATTTTCCATAAAATATACGTATTTTGTGCTACATGTAATGAGTTCTTATTTAAACTTAGGAAGATCGTAAGACTTTCTTAATTTGTAATATGGAATATAAATAAGTATAACTCACATAAGCAAAAGCTCTGTGGTTCTCAATCACTTTGCAAGTGAATAAAAGAACTCATTTGTGACAAAAATGTTGATACCCGCCATGCTAGTTATCTGTGGTCTAGACCATTGGCCATTGTGACATCACTATCAGATAAGGACCACAGGAAAGATCACATGCAGTAGGCTGTTAATCACAAAGTTCTGAAGTTAGGCTGCTTGGAAGAGGTAAGCCATTTAGCCTGCCTGTTGCTTCCTTTGAGGTTCTCCACAGGGTATTCAATGATGTGACAAAGAAAGAACTCCAGCAAATAAGAAGAGAAAAGCCACACCTGCATAAAAATTGCTTCTTCCCATGATTCCAGTCATGTGTCTCAGCACTTCGGGTCTTATGTCTCAGTAAAAACATGTATAGATTTCACACCAAAAGAGTAAGAGTTGCCGCTGGGCAGGTGTGGACTTCAAATCTCCACAAGATCAGACGATCGCTTAAAAATGTTTACCAGAAATGTAAGTCCCGACACTCATATTCAACCAGCTACCCAACAATGGCTTCTTACGATTGTGACCAAGATACTCTCAGTTTGAATGAAGAAATGACTCTAACATTTATGCTCCAAGACATTAAAACGGGACAAATGGAACTCCTCAGCCAAATGACTGACATTGTCAGTGCGATATCAAATATCCAGGACAAGGTCAACCATTATCAGAATCAGATGGAAGCCCTAGAAACCAGAATAAACATCAGCGAAGACAGACAAGCTACAAGCAACAAAGACATCCTCTCCATGAAAGAAGATATCAACACTCTAAAGAAGAAGATGACAGACCTGGAAAACCAGAATTCTTACTCCAGCGTACACTGTCTAGAGGTCTTGGAGGGAGAAAAAGGTAAAGAAATTGCACAGCTCCTCCAAAAGCTCTTACAACCTGAAACCACGAAGGATACGGCCACCTCTTCAGACACTGTCATCTCTTCAGCAGAGCCAGAGGGAGTGCCCAGTTACCCAGAGCCCACTGATGAGCTTAAGAAAAACACAATGTCATCTCAGCCTATAGTAACGCTGAAGAAAACGAATAGCCTCCAAAATGCATCAATGGGTTGCAAACACGTAAGGCCAAATATTTATATTTACCCTGACTTCAGTACATGGATCAAGCTCACTTTTGTACATGGAGGAAGTTGGAGATTTTTCCTCAATGCCACCAAGTTAGAGGAATTCATCCAGTGGCTTCTGTCTAGGCCAATGATCCTTCCTGAGGAACCACAAATCATACCCCAGAGAGACTATGCCTTCACCGGACCCATTGAGAGGTTGGCCACAGTTTGCCTCTCTCTTTTCAACTATGTTTATTGCCTTTTCGGTTCCTCAAAAGAGGAAATAACTCGACTTTAGAGTTATTTCCTGCTTGGCTTGGTACAAAATAAATGTAGCCTGTTTGCTTCAAGTAGTCCTGTGTGTCTGTGCTGTGACGTCTAGTTTGCTGGCTGTGTGTGTGCCCACGGCCCACTAAGTTCCCACACATACAATGTTGAGTTGTATCGGTCATCTTGGTGGACAACTGTGACCCACTTTCTACCAATGTCTTTGTCCTCTCACAAGTAGTTCATGGAGACTCATCCTGTGTCTCTTCTCATAAATAATCAGAACCAAGAACGAAAGGGTCAACGGAATTGGGAAACATTTGTCAACTTCCACATCAGTCCTGGTGGCCTTGGCAGATAAAAATCTGTGATATGAGATAAAAGTTCAAACAATATAAAGAAAAAATATCCATTTTCAAAAACCACTGAACTTAAGAATATATTGGGGCCAAAGAGGTGGTTCAGATATTAAGAACACATGCTTTTCTTACAGAAAACCATGTGTGTTCCCAACACACATGTCAGTCTGTTGACAACCATTTGTAATATCAATTCCAGGAGATCTGATGCCCACTCTGGCCTAGGTGAACCATCTACATGTACATGCATAAACTCAGGCACATACATAACCATCAAATAAAATCATTTTGTTTACACACATGCACACGTTTATATGTATACATATGAAAGTCCAAGTTATGGCAATATGAATTACAACAGGATATCTTTCTTTCCTCTTTAGCTTCAACTCTGTTAGTCAATTAGATATGAGAGGAAAGGCTAAATACTGTTCATCTTTTCCATTTTCTTGAAAGGAGACAAACACAAGGTCTTGCACATTTGCTACAGAGAAAAAGGCAAAAACTAAAGCTATATTTGTGAAGTAAGTGAACCTCATCACTATATTACTATAAACCTTCACATGGCAAGGTAAGGATTCCAATGAGATGTTCGGGAAAAGCTTCATTGTTAGATGTCATAGATACTTGTTGCTGTAATATTATTTTTCCACATAGCACATGAAGCAGGGGGTTAGAAACATTTCCCTCACTTCTTAACCCACTGAATGAACCATCTTTCCTATGGAGACCATGTTATTAAACTGAAAATATTCTCCACATATATACTAATTTTAATTAGCCCCGGTTAGCCACTGGAGATAGAGAACAAGCAAGCTTTACAGAGGAGGAAGGAATATTGAAAGTATTACAAAAACAAAAACTAGGAGAGTAATACAGGAAACCCAATTCAGTCTGGTATTTATTTTACCACACCAATTTTTTTCATTTATGAATCCAATACTTTGATTCTCCTTTACAAATTTACAGACGTGTATGTACCACAAAGGCCTTTAATACATTGCTTTAAAAATATGCCCATGTGCAATACACCTAATAAAATCAGAGTATATCTTAAATGTGTCATCTTAAATAGTGGACCTCTATGTGTGTTTCAACAGCAAAGGTGAGTACCAGAAGAAGCCAGGTTCCTCGCTCAGCACACCATGTACCCAGCCATGAAGAAAGTAGCCATGGCATAGGCAAATAGTAACATAAATGGCTTCTACAAAAGAAAAGAATCACCAAGTGCATGCTGAGGTATTTAGTGGTTCTGTGTGTTGAGCACATGTCATTATCCACTTCTTGTATATATATATATATCAGAGTTTGTAAGAAACTGCTCTGTAGGAAGAAAACGCATAAAATGTATGCTATGAACCTAAGCTCTAAATCTTAACATTTTTCCTTAATTTTAATTAGGTTTGCTCTGTTTTTTTTGTATAAACAGTACTATATTACTCTGATAGAATGTTTCCCATAGAAACAAGAGATCGTGAAGGGTAAGAGAGAAAACAAAAGACATTCTCTGTACTTTGTACACACAGCACTAAGCAGAATGGATAGAGTAGACAAACAACCCTTAAGGCATGACAGATGGGAATGGGCCACAGAGAGCGAGAGAAGACCTCCCGGTACTGGAGAAAACAGGAGCACTCCTGTGGTCTGTCATAATGTAGGGAGGAGACGAGGGCAGACAGAAGCACAGGAGTGAGGCTGAGAGGGAATGTGGAAAACAGAAGCCAGCAAGCACTGAGTATGTATAAAGTACAGACAAGCTAGTAAGTCCTTCCAGACCTTTATGGACCTCATCTTCTCATCAGGGACTCTTGCTCACAATGCTCATTTTAACCCATATTTTATCTGTATACAAAAGCTGGATTGAGCGCTGCACCCTGCAATCGTAACATTTAGAAGGCTGAGGCAGGAGCATCACAAACTTACTCCAGAATGTCCCAGACAAAATGGACTTTCCTAAGGAAAAAGGAGGAAAGAGGTGAAGAGGGAAGAAAAGGGGAGAAGAGGAGGAGGAGGAGGAGGAGGAGGAGGAGGAGGAGGAGGAAGAAGGGAGAGGAAGGGGAGGAGGAATAGACGAGGAAGAGAGAAAGAATCAAGGTGACTACATGATTTTCTCAAGGCTTCAAGAGATGATTCTGTTCACCCTGGTGAATTAAGTTCCCTCTAAGGAAAACGGCGATTTTGCTTTCTGACAAGATCTCATGTGACTTGCTAAGACTATAATGGAGCTCAAAAGTGCAGGTCTGATTTCACACATCTCTCACGTGCGCAAATCTTGCTCATGTTCCTCTTCCCGTGCCTCGGGGTCTTATCTGTTACCCTCCTTAATTTCCTATTCTTACATGGTTTTTTAATTTTATTTTGTGTGTAGGTGCATACATGCCATGGGGCATGCATGGTACATGCATGGACCAGAGGACAACTTCAAGACTGGGTTCTCTACCTCCACTACTTGAGCTGTGGGTCCTTGGGCCAGGTGGCAAGTGCTTTTCCCAGCTGCACGATCTTGCTGGCTCTCTTCCCCATCTTAATCACTTTTCTGTTGGTTTAGTTTTTATCAACCCCACTTATGATTTTATTCACCTAGTTGATGTCTGTTGTTTCCTTCTCTCTTTGCCTTTCTGGCAAGCTCCTTCGTGAATGGGAGGCCCAGACTCTCTGTTCCTAACGTCTTCCTTTTCTTCTCATGGGTTATATCTTCACCCTAAGGTTCTCTTTGGCTTTTTCTGATTGTTCTTGTGGGTCCTACTTGGTTTTCTTAGCTGACCACGCCCCTAGTCCCAAGTATTCCTCAAAAATATGGATATGTTACAGTTTAAATTAAAGAATCTGTGCGTGATCCAAAATCTTCTGAGATCTTCTGAATTCTTGACCCAAGCAACCTTATATTTGAATAGCTATGAAAAATGCTGCTATAAATATGATTAGACAAGTATATAATCTATACATTCATATACATACTCAGATATGACACCATCGTACTTTCATCAAAACATCTCAGACCATTGTTGCTGTGAATTAAGCACATTTGTTGGGGACGCAGCTAACATGGGGTAAAGAGTGAAGACTTTGGGGGAACAGACCTTAGAACTTATCCAACTTCACTGAATGGATAACTGGAACTGGCCACTGTGCCCACCGTTGTATACGGTGGTGATGTTTCTGACTATATGATTATGGATTTTCTCCCCTTACACCTGGCATTCTTCCGTTTTCGCAACTCTAGATTAAGAGCAATTTCTGTCTTGAGATTGTTGCATTCATTGAGTAAGATCGTGCATTCTGTGTGCCTGGGAAAGCCTGATTTAGCAGAGATTCAATAAAGGGTAGTCATTTCCTTCCCTCTTCAACTAGATGGAAGGGTGTTAAGAAGGGGCAGGAAGATGAATGGGAGCAGGGGCCTTGCCTCAAAGCGCTCCCTTCAGAACTCTGCCTCCTTTTATCAGCCATAAAGGGCTCTAGACAAATAATAAACAAAGTGACAGGCTAAATACAAAAGCTTCAAGCCGACTCTCGACTCCCTTATCCAAAGATAGTGTGATCAGAATAAGACAGGGTGTGAATATCTCCTCCTGATCTGGGCATGCAACCAATATTCCATCATCTGCAACAGCCGCTCGCCAACCTTTAATTGCACTCTATATAAATAAGCAACAAAGGAAAGGACTTGGAAAGAAGAAAGAAGACTGAGTTTAATATGAAGAAATTGACTAAAGTTAAGATTATTTGCTTCAATAAACATATTCACCAAGAGCACTGTTTAAAACAACATTCATCAACATTTATTGAAATCTGACACTGTGCCAGGAACTAGATGGGCTAGGTGTGACCAGCTAGAGATAAAGATACACTCTCACTTCTGAAGAAACACACTTTGAATAGTGCTCTTTCTACCTGCCAATTATGTTGACCTGCTGCTTAGATTCGAACTTAAAACAATTCACTAACCTCATGCAAAATTTGATTCCAGTCTCCCTCCCCATGGGACACAACTTGAGTTCACACACACACACACACACACACACACACACACACACACACACAGAGAGAGAGAGAGAGAGAGAGAGAGAAAGAGAGAGAGAGAGAGAGAGAGAGAGTTAATCCTCAAAACCATAATTTCAACTTTTGCATTATTTTATGCTCTATCAAAAATACAGTGGCCAACATATCAATAGGTGATGCTGGGAAACCACTTGTAAGGTTTCCAACTCAGAAAGCATATCATAAATATATAGTTATGTGTTGGACTTTTGTTACCTTGAAAATATAACAATAAAGGGTCTGATGTGGTAATTATTAATGAAACTGCAAGCCAAGTATCTGTGTAGTCCCATGCTAACATGTATTCAGAAAAAAATCCACAAGAATGGTAGTCCTGACAGCTGACTCTTACCATCTTTGCTCTTTGGAGCATCTGATGGTGGAAGGAAAAGCCGGCAGGTTATAGAGACTAGTAGATGACTTGGGAGTTAGAGACAAATGACAAGAACTAAGTTTGAGAGCTAGGGCAGAAACTCTAGGATTAAGAATCTAAAGTGGGGGAACTCTTGGGTAAGGAAGGAGACAAGGAATATTTTGGCTACTATGCCTGGAGAATAGGGCTGAGGTGGGGTCAAGTGTCCCACAGTGTTACAAGACACTATTGGGTCTGGTGGTGCATGTCTGTCTTCCCAGGACTCCAGAAGTAGAAGTAGGAGAGGCCAGGAGTTCCTAGATGTGCTTAGCTATAGGGCAAGTTCAAGGCCTGCTTGAGTTTCATGAGACCCTATATCAAAAAAACAAAACACAAATAAATAAAATATAGGGTGTGTGTGTTGCACATATTTGTGCATGGGTGTGTAAAAGTCAAAGGACTGTATTATCATTCCTCTGGCACTGTCCCCCTTGTTTGTTCAAACAGGGTCTTTCACCAGATTACTAGATAGACTAGGCTGACTAGCCAATGAGCCTCCAGGATGAATAGAGTGCCCATCTCTATCTGCCTAGTGCTGGGATTCCAAGCACTGGCCACCACCCCTGGGCTTGGTTTTGTTGGAGGGTGTTGTTTTGTTTGTTGTTTTCATTTGGGTAGGATTTGTTTTTTGTTTGGGGTAAGTGGGTGGTCGTTTCTTTTGTAATGTGATTTGTAAGAATGGACTCAGTTCTCACACTTGCATGTCAATGTACCAACAGAGGATCTCCCCAGTCCCCAAATTACAGGTTTTGCTCTCTTGTTTATCCTTTGGAACAAAATCTTGTATTAGTAATATTTCTGTAGCTATGACAAAACACCTAGAACATTCAACCTGTAAGGAGGGTTTGGGACAGTAAGTGGCATAGTGGGGGAAGGACTTGCCACCAAATCCAAGTTCGGTGCTTGGGACCCATATGGTGGAAGGAGATATCCAACTGTTTTAGGCCGTCCTCTAGCCTATATGAGTGAACTATGACACACGAATTATAACTTAAAAGTTTTAAAAGAGAGAGGGCTTCATTTCCACTGATAATTTAAGAGTTCCAATCCTCATCACTTGGCATCATTACTTCTAGATCTGTGCTAGAAAGTACACCTGGCAGAGTGTGGGTAAGAAGAAAGCCACTCAGTGACAGCCAAGAAGCAAAAAGGAGAGGACAGGGCAGAAGCCAATGTCCCCAGCAAGACGACACCCCTCTTCTACTTGCTTCTTTCTATTAGGCCCTACTCTTTAAAATTTACCTCCACACAGCTTTGGAAGCCATATATAAACCAGATTAAAACACACCTATTTGGAAAACAACTATTTTTTGAGAAGTAGGACACTCCAAGCTTTTATGAGCTTTGTCATATTGGTGGCAGACTCTGTCAATGAGGCAGGGCAGGAGTTGGAACCATGAAACATGTAGCTGTAGTGTGGGGCTCTTCTGGGGCTCTCCTGTCATTTCATGTTTCCTTCTTCTCTCTCTCCTCCACCCATACATCCACCTTAGTGTTTAAGCAATAATGTAAGGCATGAGACTTATTCTAGCACAAGACGAGGATGGAATGAGAGAGAAGACAAGAAGAGAAAAGAAAACCTCCCAGTAGAGCTGAGAAACAAGGAAGAGGTTGAGGCTTAGGCAGTCTCTTATGCATTGTTCTAGTTTGCTTTCATAGGATAACAGTGACCAAAAGCAACTCAAGAAGGAAAGGGTTCACTCCTCTTACAGGTTACAATCTACCATGGAGGGAAGCCAAGGCAGGAGTTCAAGGCAGAAACTTGAAGCAGAAACCAAGTAGAAACACGGTTTACTGACACGCTCCCTCTGGCTTGTTCAGCTAACTTTCTGTGTCTAGGCTTGCCTGCCTAAATATGGTACTGCCCACGGTGGGCTGGTCCCTCCTACAACAATTATCAATCAGGTAAATGCTTCAAAGGCATGGCCACAGGCCAATTCTTCAGTTGAGGCTTCCATTTTCCCAAGTGACTATACTTGTGACAGCTGAACCTATGACATGACTGTGGGGGCTTGAATGAGAATGGTTCCATGGGTTCATATATTTGAATACTTAGTCACCATGGAATGATACTATTTGGAAGGACTAGCAGGTGTGCTTTGAGGTTTCAAAAGTCCATGATAGACCCAGTTTGTGCTCTCATTCTCCCCCTGCCCATCCCTCTCTTTCTCTGCCTGTAGATCCAGATGTAGCTCTCAGCTAATGTTCTGACATGTAAGTACCATGCTCCCTGCCATGATGATAATGAACTAACCCTCTGAAACTGTACGCAAGCCCGAGTTTAAGGTCCCTTTATAAGAATTGCCTTAGTCATAGTGTCTCCTACTAACAATAGAACGGTGCCTAAGACAAGCACTAAGACGTCTACAAAGCAGATGTACTGGGTGGGGTTAAGTGGCTGTAAAACCACTATTGACAGCTGGACCATAGCACATACCCCATGCTATAACAAATAAACCAACCAACAAACAAAACATAGAGTGCCTCTTCAGGCAATTTAGTGAAATGGATGGTCCTCCTTTTTTCTTCCTGAGTTCCATTTTATCCCCGAGGAACTGCCCAAGCTTCTAAGTGCAGCTCCCAAGAGAGCTCACCAATCTTTTTCTTTGGTCAAGGTTTCCACCTATTTTTAGATGCTCCCTTTCTCCCCTGCTGTTAACTAGGATAGGAAAAGAAATACATGAAAATGTGGCCAGGTAATAGTCTGATTCTGATGCTGTATTCTTTCCACTAATTGTTGCTGAAGGATATTCTCATAGGCCAATATCCTGGTGAAGCTCGGACATATCTTTCAGATATTAGAACACTGAAGTGGGGTGCCACTCTCACTTAAAGCAGTCCTCAGTCAGCTTAGATTTTCCCAATATTAAGGCAATAATTGCTTGATTTGCGGGCTGTAATTGGATCACAGCCATCAGTGGCATCGTTATTTGTTGTTAGAAGAAATATTCACGGCACCGTGCCTATGACAGCCCAATTAGAGGCACACCATCGGAGACCCAGCTAGCATTTTCAGTATGCTATCTCAGAGGTATGATCAGAAGACAAATCAGAGCTGACTTAATGAAGTTTCTGATCAGAGGCTTCTCTGAAGACAGTAAGTTATTGGAAGAGACAAAGAGAAGCTGATAGCTAGTAAATTTATGTACACAGTCGGAAAAAGAAAAAACAGGAAAATCAATGGAACTTCCTGGATTCAATCACAAGTGGTTTCTACTACAATAGAAGCTTTCTCCTTTCTCAACAGCAGGATTCCCCCAAAGTTAAACGATTAGCAATGAAAAGAAGCCTAAAAGCTATTTGGTCCTATGATATGTAAGTATGGGGCTGGAGAGATAGAGATGAGATTTCCAAACTCAGCTTTTGAAAGAATATATCCTGGCAGATTCTTGAAAGCTAATCTCTCCCTAGCATGGGTTAGGGAAATGACTTCATCCTTAGCCATTAGAAAATCATGACAATAAGAAGCCAGATAACCCTTATTGTAGAGACTAAGAATGGGCACCTAAATTTTGGAAGGCCTGAGTGAATGAAGGCTATGAAGGCTATGTTACCTACCTACCTTGCTAGATTTCCTACTCTGAGCTAATATTATTGTCTCTGAACTAGAGATAATAATAGACAAAAAAATGCAGAAATGAATAAAAATACTTACTTCGGTGCCTAACGACTGCTGCTGCCACTTCTATTAATATCATAGGATAGACTGGGCAGCAGTTATGTGTTCAATAAATTGAGACAGGAAAACACGGAGGGCCAAATTTCTGGTCCAACTCACTCATAAGGAACCTAAAACTGGGAGGCAGAACTGATTTGCTTGGACTGTAGGGTTTGGACAATTGTGTGGGGTTCCAGATGTTAATTAGGTCATGCCCTTCAGACTTCACTGAAGCCTTGAATCTGATCATTAAAGAATTGGCCATGTGTAGGGGGAATGCACTGACCTAGAAGCCAGATACATTAAACTGTACCAACACCCTCTGACTGTTACCTTTAATAACAAAATAGCAGATTGTATTTGTCAAAATTAGGAATCCTCTTTGATAGCTACCCCACCAAGCAAGCCTCTTCTTCCTCAAGCCATACAGTTCATGTTCCACTATTTGGGGACATATTATTGTTCCAGAGTATCCTTGTTGGTCTTCTATTACCTGAAATTTTGGTCAGGTGCTAATATTATGCAGCAGCAGCATAATAAATATGTGTACACACACTCATACATTCCCAGATATATGTGTATATATACAGGTGTCAAATATGTATGTACAGCATACAGATATATTAGAGACATCCACTCTTTATTAATTTTCTTATCTTCTATCAATGATGAGGTTTTAGGCAATACAAATGTAGATTAAAAGCTAGCAATAATAAGAACCTCCCACACATTATAATTCTGGTAAGAACCTCAGACGCAGTATCTCTGAAAGTTAATTTTGTGTTTGTTTCTTAAGTTGAGAAGCTGTGACTAATGCTTAAGTCGCTTGCGTGACTTTTAAGGGACAATGATAAATGACTGCACAACCAATCATACAGGGGAACCACATCGTTTGACAAGCGGCTTGTGTTAATACACTTAAAATTAAATGTAGTAAGCCACACAGCCTGTCTTACTTCCCAACCCTTTCTTTAAAGCATAAGGTGTTTCTCTTTCCTACATCTGCTTACCTGGCTTTGGACATGTTACCAATTTTTACTGGTAGATGTCTCTCTTCTCATTGTCTTTTTGTTTCCATGTCTTTGCCCCTTTTCCTTTAAAGCATTTTTTTCTTAAAATAGACAGCTCATGTGGTCACACGTATAGGTACACCACGGTTACATTCAAGCATCAGTCTTCTTCTCTTGCACACATTTTGGAATCCACACGCGCATGTATCTGCCCCTTTTTCTGGGCTGTCCCTTCAGTTATCCCTGGCTTCCTGCTCCAACTTCCTGTTTCCGGTTCGTTGTTCATTCCCCAATCTCAACCCCCGTTCTTCCCCAGGGTCTAATTCCTCTTTCCCACTTAGACCCATACCACACTTCAGCTTCTGTTTGTCCTCTGTATGTGGCTGCTTAAATGTATACATCTGATCTCTTCTGATTAACTCCAATGTAATCCTCTAGGGTAGGTCTCAAATCCACACTTATTTCTTCCGCTTGGTTGAGGGTTACCTCTCTCTCTCTCTCTCTCTCTCTCTCCTCTCCTCCTCTCTCCTCTCCTCCCCTCCCCCCTCTCCTCCCCTCCCCTCCTCTCTCCCTCTCTCTCCCTCTCTCTCTCTCTAGTCCCCCCCTCCCCCCCTCTCCTCCTCCCCTCCTCTCTCCTCTCTCTCTCCTCTCTCTCCTCTCTCTCTCTCTCTTTCCCATACATTTATAGAATAAAGTTCAGGAATAGAATTTATCTTGTGCAATGAAAACCACTGAAGTTTCCTTAGTTTGAATTTCAAAAGCAAGTGAGCAGCGCTAACTATAATTTAGTGAGGAGAATAGAGCCTGAGCTATACATGTTTTCACTTACCGGATTTTTCCTCATCGCCTCTCAATGGAAGAAAGAATTGTCCACACTGAGAAAAGATATCAAAAGCAGTCTTAATCTAATTTTCTTCTTTTTATTTGTTCTAATATTTTGGTCCCTTTGTGGCTTCAAACAAATTAACTTTCAAATTTTTCTCAAAGATAGAAGTGCCTTTTTGTCAGTTTTGCAGTTCACTGAAAATGACTTTTAGAATAAGCGTGTTTTATAGAAACACTGATTATAACTCTGTCATCTGCAACAATGAAGTGCAAGAAAGTTAAAAAAAACAGTCAAATAATACAAAAATTTTTTGAGATTTGGGTAAATTACTAATCTAAGATAGGACCTTGCTTAGTTCCCCTACGCATTCTAAAACAAACCAAGAGTTTTGAATCTTCACATTTGTAAAATTAATTCCAATATACTGATAACTTTGGGGATGTCCACGACTAAGCAGACTAAAGACGACTGAACAAATTGTAAAGATCCACTTCACTGTGACTCATCTGACTGAGGCAAAGCCCTAGGTAGCCTCATTCCCTCTCCTTTATTAAAACAAGCTCAACTCAGAGACAAATGGAACTCTTAATCAGAAATGAAAATTCCACAAGTATTCAGGTCCCTTGTTAACTGCAAGTACAAATTATTCTCTAAGGACAAGAAAGTCACTCATGGATATGACAAGCTGGGTGGCTCCTGATCCTCCTCTCATGAGTGTTCTGCAGACTCCCTAAGTGGGTAAGAAATTCAGCAGGCAAAGCTTTAAAACACATCTCCACCCTCAACTCCACTATTGTACATGTTTCTTGTAAACAGGTCTCCCGTTCAGGGGTAGACGTTGGAAAAGCCATGAAGACCGTGTGTCTTACTCCCAGCCTGTGAAATGTAACCATTTTAATAAGACAAGTCAGCCTCAATGCCAACAAAATAAGTTCCAAATTGAACAAGGAAGTACTACATTCCTGTGTCTGTCATCTTGGTTTTATCTCACTAGAGACTTTTTAAATTGGTGTTGTATTTAGTTAAATCATAACTGCTTCATTAATGGGGTCTCACGCAATGTTTCAATAAACGCACAAAATTGTATGGCTGGGTCAAGCCAATCCACGTATTCACCACCTCAATTTCTTACCATTTTTTGAACGGTACCCTACATTGATTTGGATCTCAGTGTTCTAACGGTAATTTTATTGCTTTTAGGGGCATCCAACTGTGTTTTCCAAAATCGATGGCTTTACTAATCGACATTCATGTTAATAGTATGCAAATTTACCTTGACCCCACATTCGCTTGGACACTTGTCTTTCTAACCGCAGCCAGTCTGACAGGTGGGAGGAGAGAGCTCAATGAAAAATTTTATCATATACTTCTGAGTCATTTGTACACCTGCTTTTGGGAAATACCTGTGAAAGTCCTTTCTTGTTTTTTATTTGTTTTCTTGCTATTCGATGTATGTTTTGAAAATACAAAACGGGAGTCATAGTTACTCTGTGGAGTGTCTTCTCACCATCTTCTTTGTTTATCTTTTTTTGTTGTTGCTGTTGTTGGTGGTTTTGGGTCTTTTGGGTTTGTTTTTTGTTTTTTGTTTTTTTTTTTTTTTTTTTTTTTTTTTTTTTTTTTTTTATTTTTTTTTTTTTTTTTTTTTTTTTTTTTTTTTTTTGTTTTTTTTTTTTTTTTTTTTGGTTTTTTTTTTTTTTTTTTTTTTTTTGGAGTTGGGGGATTTGTTTTGTTGTTGCTGTTGTTTTTGAGACAGGGTTTCTCTGTATAGCCCTGGCTGTCCTGAAACTGGCTCTGTAGATCAGGCTGAACACAAACTCAGAGTTCAGCCTGCCTCTGCCACATTGCTTTGTGCTCCCTGCGAAATGAGGGTGCTCACTAGCCCAGGATCTTTGGATCCTGGAATGAAAGACACACCCACATTAGCTTATCTTTATAATGCCCTGGCTACCTCAAAGGCTGGGCACTCCTAAACCTTTCCTGCTATCCCAGGCCAAATTGAGGAACTGGCCAGTGGCCACTTACCAGAACTCTCACATGGCTGGTTGGTTTTATATCCTGTCACTCCTGCGTCTCATCCTTCTACCCTCAGTCATGATGATTCTCTCTTTCCTGTTCCTCTCTGCATCCTACCCACACAACTTTAAGTGTCCTACCCCACACCCAACCATTGGCCATTGGCATCTTTCTTGATCGGTCAATCAAAACCCAATTGGAGACAAGGACCTTCAGCATCTGGACATGCAGATTCCTGATTGAATCAAAGCATTACAACCAATCTCCAACGCCTGAGCGCTGGGGTTAAAGGCGTGCATCACCACTACAAGGCTTCTCACTGTGTACATGGCTCATTTGTTCTTTAAGTCAGTGACCATTGACAATGTGCTACCTGTGCTCAGTTCTTAATATTGAGTTTATGGGTAAAGCAGGCAAGGTTCTTAGAGAGTACACAAGTCCACAGAGTGTTTCCTTATAGCTTTTGCTTTTCTTCTCTTTTCTTTCTTTCTGATTTCTTTCTTTCTCTCCCCACCCCTCTGATATCATCCCGGTATTTCCAGTTCTGTTTAATGCCATGGCCATGTCTCTCATTGCTTTTACTGTATGGTTCAGTGAGTTCATTCGGTTCCTTTAAACACTACTCTCCCCTTATCATGCCTCCTTTCCCTGCTATTGCTGAGTAATATTCGTGTTGCACTATACAAAAAGCTATTCCATACTCTCCCACGCAGTCTTCAGCTACAGTCATTCTCTCCCTAGACTCCTATCATCTTCTCGTCCCAGAAATAAGCAGAGATCTGTTGGGAAATTCTAGGAATCCTTTTCCTCCTCGGTTAAAAAGAGACACGTGAGGACACATAGGTCCCTTGTTTATCTTGTGACATCTGTTTGTTTTCTTTGGAAACTTCCTCTCTACTCAGCCTTTCATGTATCTTTGTTCATGCCTTGAGCCTGCATGTAGTTCTCTCTACTTTCTCTCCAGAAGAAAGCTCATCTTCTCATATCTTCCATTGCCATCTATAGTCAGTCTTCCCACATCCCATCCTCAATCCAGACCATTCTTCAAATTGTAGAGACACAGTTCCAAAGCTTTACAGTAGCTCTACATACCATATCTGAATGTGCCTCAAGAATTTATAATATGGGAGACTTTCAAACGCATTTATGATCAGTAACTACCGTGATAGAAAACTGCCCGCCCCTAGGCTTTCCTCCCATAGTAAATGGCACCAGCATCCTTCCCCAGGTTCCAGCCAGAGCTGTCCTCAGCATTTCTTTTTCCTTCAGTGTCTCCATTACCTCCCACCCCTGCCAAAATAACCGATTACCAAATCTACTTGGCCCTGCCTCCTTTCTTCTTCCTTTTCTAATTTAAGTCACCTTCGTCTCTTGCCTGAATCCACATTATTTATTTTCTAAACGATTTTCCCTCTAGACCACCTTTCTGCTCAACCTTTACCCCATTTTTCATACAACAATAAAAAGTAATCATTTTACATGTAAATCTCATCATATAATTCCTCTACTCAAACTATTCAATGGCTTCTCAATGTGAAGGGTTGCCTCTCAAATCCCTCTGTGTGTTTCCTGAGTAAAACCAACCGAATTTTGCCTGAGGGTGTTACATATGCTCTGCCAGGATGCTGTTCCTTCCACACTGTGCACGGCTTTCAGGTATGAGTTTAATTACTACTTTCTTACGGAAATCTCTTTGATTCGATTATAAATAATATGGGGTTTGTATTAACTCTTACAGCCCCCTGTGATTTAGTAATGAAATCCCATTGGTATCTGTGAGGGAAATCTGACTTTATTGGGCAAGCTTTCTGAGGAGAGTGAGGAGGTATAACTTGTCTACTAGAACATTCCCAAAGAACAGCAGCCAGGAATAGTAGGTACTCATAAGACTTGCTGGAAAAATAAACTGAGTATAATTCGGGTGGCAAATCCAATTACCTTGTTATGTTCAGCAATGTATTTGGCTGGATACTAAATACAGGCCTTACCTATGTATGATAAATAATTATGATAATTACTAAATTATATTTATACTTCCACAGGAAGTTTAATTTTAGGATTCAATAAATTTCTCAAAAGTAAAAGAAGTTCTGAATTTTTCTAGAAAGTTCATTTTAAGGGCAGACTTTCATTCATTTGTTTATGTCATTGTTTGGGTTAGATTTTGGGGGGTGTTATACTGTTTATTAATGTAGTTCACGCCGGCCTGGAACTTACTGTGCCATTGAGGATAATTTTGAATTCCTGGGTCTCCCAGGTCTTTACCTAGTAGATGCCAAGGGCAAAGCCAACCACCCACTTTTGAAATAGTAACAATCAAAAATGTAATTAGACATTACCAAAAGTCCCCCATGAGAAAGTTGAGAGTCTCTTCATGGCTAAGAATCACTAAAAACTACCTCTCACAGGCTGAAATAACTGGCTAACTTAATCTTTCTTGAAAAACCACCAGCTACTCAGTTGTCATTTATTTTTTTAGGAAGAAAAATAAGTCAAAATTCAGTTCAACTTCAATAAAATGAGCATTTTTGCCCATCAACATTCAAAATATATTAGAATAACATTTGTCATCCTTTTGAAGCATTATCTAAATGGGATGAAATTTTAATTTCAAATCCAGAACTGTGAAATTAAGGATGAAAAAAGTGAAAATGTGACATCTAAAAATTTCTCCCACTATGTTCTCCCAGGGAGACTTAAAGGCCAGCCTGAGTCTCAGAGGTCCATTACTAATGTATGTGGGAAGAAAATGATTAGCATGTAATGAAAGACTGCAGGGGGGAAGCCCTTCCAAAGAAGAAGAAGACTGATGAGGACTTAAATTCTGAACATGTTCACATTCTCAAGGGCTCTGATTCATTGACATAAGAATATTATGGCAGACAGAAGTGAGAACAGGAAATAATTAGAGAGCATTTTTCAACATCAGTCCTTTTGACATTCTGCACTGTGTAATTCTTTGTTTCAGGTGACTTTCCTGTGCATTGTAATAGACTCAAGAACATCCCAGGTCTTTACCTAATAGATCCCCAGGGCAAAGCCACCCACCCACTTTTGAAATAGTGACGATCAAAAATGGGTTCAGACGTTGCCAGAGGTCCCCTATGGGAAGGTTGAGAGACTGTTCACAACTAACAATCACTGAATAAGAGAAAGCCAAAGTCATCTGTAGATTCAAGAAAAGCACAAAAGGACACGGGCTTTCTGTCATCAGCTTTATTCAAAAGCTGCCTGTCCCCAAGAGTTCCCTGTGATAATAAATGGTTCCAGAATCCTTCCCCTGTCCCAGCCAGAGCTATCTTAAGCATTTCTTCCTCCTTCAGTGTCTCTCTTACCTCTCACCCCTGCCAAGATAGCCAATCACCAAATCTACTTGGCCCTGTCTCCTCTAACTTTTTCCAAATCAAGTCACTCTCATCTCTTGCCTGAGCCCACATAATTTATATTCTAGCAGGTTTTCTATCTAACTTGCCTTTCCGTCTCTCAAACCCATATTTCACATGATTAAAAAAATAATCATTTTAAACATAAAACTTACCAAACCTTCCTCCACTTGTGCCACTCAATGGCTTCTTGATAGGAACTGTTTAGAATCCCGCAACCCTGGCTAGGACAGCAGTGTACTAGAGTCAAGCTGGGTGTGCACGCTCTGATGAAGTGGCACCTACCATCCATGCTACCAAAAACTTCGTGGTATGTTTGTTTGGTACAGCACAGGGGCAAATGTTAGCCAGTTTCCTAAAGCTCTCTGAAAGGGCAGTCTCAGACTATAAATATCTGGGAGGAGGAAGCTGTTGTTGCCAGTTCTTGTGTACACTGGTCACTTACTCCCACTTAGATCATAAGCAAACCTTGGCATCCCTCTAGAACCTGGCCCGTATGGAGAGACATGGGCCCAAGGCCTTGACCTTTGTCATGTGTGTTCCCATGTCTACAATACACATACCCTCAGGAGTTACTCGAGGTTTCCTCTGCTCCTTATAGGCACTGCACTCTTAAACGCAATCAGAAGTGGACTCCTAATCCTACCTCCTTCAACAGAAACCAGCAGCCTGGCCTCTGGAGCTTCAGGAAGACTCAGCTGTAAATGTTTCCGATTCTCAGAAGTGCACAGGGCTTGATTTTCTGTATCATATTTCATCCTGCTTAAAACAGGATGATTCCTTTTTTTTTTTTTTTCAGAGTCTTGAAACTCTCTAAAGCAAACTGTAATGAGTCAGTATAGCTCTCCCAGGCGGTGTGATCACACACCCGCAGCATGGAAACAGATCGTCATTTCCTCAGCTAAGCACCAGATGAAGAACTTGGCTCCCGTGGAGGGGCCATGCTGCATGAGAAATATGTTTGCTTTTGTTTGTGTGTTGTTGAATCTATGCAAGTAAAAATATAAGACTACACTGAAAGCGCAGTGCCAGAGACAAGCACGGGGTACGCTGGGGAGTTGGTACAGAGTCAGGAAGGCTTTACTACAGCGCTGGATGTCTGAGGTCTGTCTTGGAGTCTGAAGAGCAAGCCATGAAAACTGCATCTGAGGTTAGGAGAAAGAGCAGGCTCAGCAGAAATGCAAGTTGGACGCAGAATTTGAAGTACAGTATAGTTCTACTCGTGGGGTGGGGGAGGGGCTGCTCAGAAAAGCTGGATCATCCAGAGACGTTGGGAAGAGTGATGGGATCATTTGCAATGGAGAGACAAGACCCTGAAGCAGGGGGAGCTGGGTAATAAGCTCATGTTCTGTGGTCTAGGAGGTCCTTGATTTTAAGACGCACCGTTCATATTTATAAGAGCTCTCAAGAGAATTTAGAAGCACTAATCTAAATACACACACTTTATTAAAAATTAACAACTGAGACATCACTTATTCGTCTTGTTTTAATACTTGAATCAGAATTTACATCTAAACCTTCTTGACAAATACGGGATGCAAAGAGACACTTTTAAGTCACTGTTGGTCACTGGGCAGATATATTTACCTTTTCACCAGTGCCTGTGGCCTCGACTGTTTTTTTTTTTAGATTGACAGTCATTTCAAGATAAATCGAATTATATTAGACTTTATTCTTCTGTATTTCCCGCTTGGTTAAAGTCAGAGGGATTGTGGTTGCTGCTGTTGTCCTTTGAGACAAGATTTCTCTATGTAGCCCAGGCTGCCCTTGAATTCAGAGATCCATCTGCCTCTGCTTAAAAAGCAGTAAGGGTAGCCTGGCTAAGAGAACTTTGTTTCTTTGTTTGCCTCTTTCTTCTCTAATTTAGTTTATATCGTTGTGAGTCAAATAGCCTCTCTTAGCAATTGAAATCTTTTGACAGATAGATATTCCGTAACTGGACAAAAGTCCTGTGTGAATACAAAGTAACCACAATAACTCCTACCCATCCTGAAAAGCCACAGGGGCAGAGGAGACAGCTCCATGGCTGAGTCCTTCCACAACATGTATGAGATCCTGGGTTTGATCACTGGGGTAGCAAAAAAGAAGGAAGAAAGGGTAGGAGGGAGGGAGGAAAAGAAGGATTGACGAAAGGGGGCTGCCTTTGGTCTCTGTTGAAGGTTGATTTTGTTTGAGAGAAAGAGTAGAGAGGAATTGTTGCAGGGAGGGACATGGGCAAAGGTCCGGAAAGAGTGAGGCACACGGGGCGGACAAAGAATGAACAAATGTGATCGGTACGTGAGGTATTTATGCAGGAAAGCCTAACGCTGAATCCCATTAACGTGTGCAGATCACATGCATTGGGAATAGTAATACAAACCATCAGTGAAGGCAGAAAGCAGATGACTCAACAAGGGACACTCAGACTTAGGCAGTATGTGGTTCCTTCAATTTCTAGAACATGCCTAACATTCTTTTTCAACCACGACCCTAATGCATCAATTTAAACCTCCATTCATTTGAATGCACAGTCTGTCACAATGTAATGCCTTATCTACTTGGTTTTAAAATCTCCTTTTGTTGATTGGGTTTGGCATCTTTCAGACCCTCCCCCCCCCCACTGTAGCTCAGGCTAACTTAAAGCTCACTATGCATCTCAGACCATCCTAAAACTGGAGGCGCCCTTCCTGCTTCAGCCCCATACTAGAATTGCAGACATGAGCCGCTACAGCGGACCGTTTTCCATCTTATTTCTGCCCCTCTCATTTCTTGTTGCTCAAATAAGCACACGGCTCATGCAACCTCCAGACAGCAGTCTGCTGCCTCTGTCACTCCAGCAAGTTCTTGCATTCACCACCCGACTGCTTAGCACCCTGAAGTTAAAAGCTGATGTTAGGACATGCATAAGACTTGAGAGTTGGTCTGTTTGTGGGGGCAGCAGTGACACTCGGGGCCTTCCGTGAATAATCCAGCTCTTTCCTCACTTCTCTAGTTAAAGAATCTTCATACACACACATACAGTCACATGTTTGCACACAACACATACTGTCCTGGATTTTGTCAACTTGACACTGCCTAGAGCCACTGGGAAAACAAGAACCTCAGTTGAGGAAATGGCCCCACCAGACTGGACTGTGGGCCAGCCTGATAAACACTGCCTTCATCAATAATTGATGTCGGAAGGTCCCAGATCACTGTGGGTGATGCCCAACATGGGCAGGTGGTGCTGAGTTGTATGGGCAAGCTGCCAAGCCATGAAGACCCAGGATGCCACGATCTCTCATGGCTTCGCTTCAGTTCCTGCCCTGAGCGTCTGTCATGGCTTCCTTCAGTGGACTGTGGCCCGGGATATGGAAGTCAAATAAACGTTTTCCTCCTCAAGTTACTTTGGGTGATGGCATTCTATCGAAACAATAAAAACCCCAAGTAAGAGAGTCATACACTCACACACACACACACTCACACACACACACACACACACAAGCACACAAGCACACACCCTCACCCTCAGGCTACTAACCCCAGAACCTTTATCTCCACTCACTGCACCTCTTTTTTTTTTCTACAGAAAAACCCTCTAAACACTGGGAGGTCCCCAGCCTGCCACTTTAAGAGCATTTCATCCCACTTCAAGGGTACAAGAAAATATCCAGATTCCAAATTTAACAGAGGAATAGAAAACCTGAAATCTGTCCTCCAGCCCTTTTGTAACTGTCACTGTCCAAGCCAAAGCCCGCAGAAAGATAATCAGAACTTTTTCCTGACACGATTTCTCTGCCTTCCCCTCTTCTCTCCCCAGCACACCCTTTCACAATCCTTTGGGGCCAGTTAGGGTTCCATATGCTTTGAATCCTATCTTTATATTAGTCAAGAGGATATTCAGTGCTGAAACAAATATGCCTGTCAAACTCTGTATATGACTTTTATAGAACAAACACTTGGGGTGAGTTCACATTGCCATGGTTCAGTATGGGCACTCCTGATCAGATGTCTGTCTGTTTTGCCACACAGAGACAAGGCTTCTTCCATGACGTCATTCTGGATTTCTCTTTACCCTTGAAAAGCCTTACATATAAGGCTGCTATGAAATAGGCCAGGCACTGTCACACAAACCATTTCCTCTCGGGTTCCATTGAGTAGGACCCGTTGATATGGCTGTACCTGTCAGGGGAGCTGAGGACTGTTCTCTCGCTGTATGTCTCAGAGGAGAGCAGCTTTGTGAAGAAAGAGGAATCATTTTACACTAGAGAAGAAATATTAAATTCTGAGTCCTCTGAGCTCCATTCTTTCTAACACCCTCAAGGGATTTTTATAATCCTTTCCTATGAGCTATTATCTTCCGAACTATTGTTTTACTTAAAATCTTTTGATTTGAGAGCCAAAAGTGGTTCTTTTTCTATGCCCTTCTGATATAATTTATGTAATCCTATAACATAAGCTCCCCTTGAAGCAAATGGATATTTCCAAGTACTCTAAATTGCAAAAATTAAAGCATATTGATACTTTCGAATTATTCTCCTTTATTTAAATTCACTGTAGCACTGGAAATTGATTACAAGACTTCCAGATATGCCCAGGAAGGGATGGCATTGAGAATGAAGGCAGCTACAACCTGCTCTCATAGTCTACATGGTAAGTTAGGACTTAAAGAGAAAGAGTTTGCTCTAAGGGCAATTTATTCCTCATCAGTAAAACCTATTCTCCTTGCTACCAGACCATCCTCACTTCTGAACTCAGAGTGGTCCATGTAGAATTTTCTGAAGATTTAATATTCTTATTTCCAATCTACATGAACTGAAGCATAAACAGACTTCCCCTTCTGAGAACTTTGGACAGTGTAAGTAGAAAGTCCAGCAGAGCATCTACAGCAGTGACTCCTTCAAGAAACTCCTATTGATCATGAATATACATTCCAAGTTCAACTGGATGTGGGCAAGCAGATATTGGGGAACAGAACTTAGCATTTGAATACATAGCCGCACCAGACCAACCCCAACACAAAACAGCAATAAGAATAGATAGGAATGTTAAGCAGATGATTTTTTTTTCCTTCTCCACTGAGAGAAATAAATAGGAATAATAATGAGTGAATTATTTTTCTTTCTTTTTTATTCTGACAGTTCTGTTCTGTGGCCAAAATGGCCTTAAACTCATGTGTGCCCCCCCCCCAGCTCAGGTGAGAGTAGAGAACTGTACCTGCATGCCCAGCTGACAATCTTTTTCCTGCATCTTCTACCTCCCAAAAGAACAAATTCACTCCTTTGGATTGAAACACCAATGATCTGTGAGTTTCACGGTATCATTTAGCATGCACGTTTCAGGCCACAGACATATATGTTTTAGCAGTCGGTATTGACGAGTTACAAATCACTAGTTCAAAAAAAAATGTGGCTCCTGATCAGATCATTCTAAATTTTCTCCATCCCTGGCTTTGAGCAAAAACAAGAAAACAAGCCACAGAGCCACGGCTTCAAAGTGGTATTCACCACCATTATCTGCAGCTTGGACTGTACCCCAAGGAGCTGTGAGATGGACCAGGAGGAGACCTGATCCAAGGACTCCACATACACCACTAGCTATGTATCCGTGAAGCTTTACCTTGTTTCTATGATAGGTTTTGGCCCAGTGTTAATTTCTCTATAATATTCCTTTGTATTTTGAAAATCATAAATAATCATTTGTATCACACAAAAGATATCCTGAAATACAGGAGTGCGGGGCAAATATAAGCTTTCTATTAGCTTTTTTAATTAGAAGAAACTGTGGCCTAAGAGCTGCAAACATTAATGGTGGGGCGAGACTGCCTGTTCGAGAACCACCCTGGCCAACTGTGGGATTGGGCTGTTTCTTATTCTCTCTGGGCCCCGGTTTTCTTATTAGAAATTTCAGTATTAATCTCTGCTTTATCTATTATTACAACACTAAAGCTTTTAGCGCACTGCCTGCTGCATGCTCAGCTCTCGGGAAAGAGGACCTGCTAACGTCTTTTAAGACTTTTCGAAAGCTTTCATTCTGTTACCTTAGCTTCTTACCATATTATTTTCTTTAACACTCACCATTAGTGCCAAAGATAATAATTAGCCACTGATGACAGTTGTAATGCAAACAATAAAAATGACCTCATAATAGTTCTAATGGGAGGACTTAGAGTTTCCGTTCTGAGTGGCTTAGACACTACTGTTAGTGGAAAGTTTTACCCCTCTCCAGGCCAAGGAGCAGAGAAAAAGAATCTGATGCTTGTGTTGAAAAAAAAAAAACCTTCTCAATAACTAATTTGCTTCATATTTTATATTTTATTACTTCGAACAACTTTACTTGTAATAATGCTTCATCCAAGTATTCAATTCAATGACTATTGCAAGATATAATTTAATTGTAGCATAAGACTCTTATTTTAGTTCACTTCATAACAAGATAGGAAACCAATTAACCCAACTAATTTAGTAACAAATTTATTATAATAAAAATAGGAATTGGTATGAATCATAGATTATCCAAAATCATTTTTTAAGGAAATAAATGTGTGTGTGTGTGTGTGTGTGTGTGTGTGTGTTAATGTCAACTGGGAGTAGAAATGAACTAGACAACTGATTCCAGGGTTAGAGATTATAGCCAGAGTTCTACTTTAATGGAATTTTTTATTAGTATGGGAAAAGAATATAGAATTTTTAACCCAGAGAAATAACCACTCTGACACTTAGGCCCAAAAGGCTAAAGAGGACTATCCTTATATCAACCAAACACAGTGACCTCATTATGCCTGTTGTCAGCGTAATCCTTAGCCATTAGCTGAGATATAGATTTTTATACATGAGGGTATTGTTCTCCCTATGAAAGAAGTGCCTTTAGAAACATTTCCGATAATTTATTGTAAAAGCATCTTGGTGTAGCTGTGGGGTAGTGGTAATAGTGTGGAGGTAGGGAGAAAGCTATTTTTAAGACTCTAAAATGACTTTTTGATGGTGAGTATAAAATAGCCTGATTTGAACTTGAGAATTCCAGGAGCGTTTCTTCTTGAAACGGAATGAACTCTTCTCTTGAGGAATTGTGTAGATGAATGAAAAGATCATGGTAGTTGTTGGCTGTGGTGAAGATGCCATGTGTACATACACAAGGCATTGTGTGTAGGCTGTATGTACACATGTGCCAATGTCCATGGATGCATGTTTACACAGTATATGTTTGTATTTTGGCAATGCGTGCATGCTGTGAAGCACCATCTAGATGTACCCTTCATGTTTCAATACATCCCACACATTAGTTCTCTCTAATGGTAGCCCTCATAAAGAGGAAGGTGACTCAGTAAAATTACATGCATCGTTGGGCCAGCGCACCCAGTGCCTATGCAAGAACGTGGTGAAATGGCAGTTCCCTTTGCCTTGGTTGAGAGCGCTGAAGGATTATTTCAGCTGCCTGTGATAGAAGCTGAGGTCTCTCTCACATCTGTGCTTCTTTCCTTCCTCCCTCATGATGCTCTGGACAGTATGCCCCAGTCAACTTCCCTAGAAGTTATTCTCAGAGTCTGTTACCCAAGAGACTCAGACTAAGACACTGAGCACACATTATTTAATATCACTCTAGGAAACGGTTAATTTACACATTTATAAATGTTGAAGGGAGATGGGGGTCAGAAGGATTCTTGAATTAGTCAAACAGCCCATTCATACATAAGTCAGAAAATAGAAGGAAGGATGGTACTTTATTATTTTGCCATCCTGCTACCTTGTGTGTCTTCTATTAGCACAGATATACAAAGGATTATGTAAACTATAGAAAGGACTTTCAATCCAGCTTTGCCCATCATATCTTTAACCATCTCCACGCCATGGCCTGTTGAAGGCTGTAGTGTGGGGACTGAATGGCACTTGGAAAGTGAACATTAAAGTTCATTAAGTTTAACATTAAGTTAAAATTAAAAATAGGAAGAGAATGTGACGTAAGGCTGGATAGATGAGGTGAGAGAACTGTATCTTCCCAACTCAGTGATGGACGGAACGTGGTACTTCAGATCATCAGCAGAGACATCCAGCAAGATATAATCAGAACACATCAATCATTGAAATTACGTTGAGCGCATGCATAATTTAGAGACAAAGTACATAGAAAGTTGATATCAAAGATCCCAAACAGCAATAAAGCCATGAAACTGAGGTCCAGAGCTGAACTCCAGCATGGTAGCCATGAAAAGGGCTTGACATTAACTTGGAGACTAAGTATCTAAAAATATATACTTAGCTCTCAGTACTTAACTCTCAGTACTTAACTCTCAGTACTTAATTCTCCTTTGGCTCCTCAATATAATTTTCCAGAAGTTCCTCAACATATCTTCATCAAAGTAATAATCACCATTTAAATAATGCTGACAACTAATAATTTGTGGAGAATATTTTAATGATAAGAAATTTGTTTCTCCTAATCCAACTTCTCAGAGACTAAAACCTGGGCATAACCTGGCAGTTTAGTCTTCAACAAGACGTGGGTTGGTTGCCCCAAGCCATGAGCAGATGTAAATAACAATACCAAATCTGTGTTTAATGAATTTCTTCTGTCAGGATTTGACTGACCGGTTAACTGATTGATTGGCTGATCGGTTGATTGATTAATTGCCTAATTGAAGTAGGGTTAAATCCAGGGATGGGGATGAGAAAAATCCCACCTATCAAAAATAACCTAGAACAGTGGCAGCCCATAAAAGGCAAGTCCTAGGATACAATGAGCAACTGTCAAGTGTTAAGATAGGCTGTGTGGTGGTTGCAGGGATGGTCAGTGTTAAGAGCACCAGCTGATCTTCCAGAGGACCCAAGTTCTCAACACCCACAAGGTATCTCAAAACTGTCTGCAACTCCAATTGCAAGGAAACTGATTTCTTCTGGCCTCTGAATGCACCAGGCACTACCATGATATGTTAACATACAGGTAGGCAAAATAGTATACACATAAAAACAATAATAATGTTTAACTAAAAAAAAAACCGTGCTGTTCAGTGAACATTTACATCTCTCCAAATTTGTATGTTGAAATCTAATCACCGATGTGACATTATTAGAACATGGAGACTTTGGATGTGATTCAAAAACGGGTTCGTGTCCTCACGAATGACATCCTGTGAACTCCCTCTCATTCTTCTATCATGTGAGGAAAGGATAAGACTAGTCTATAAGTCAGAGTCCCTCAACATATGCATATGCAGTCACATTGGCCTCGAATTTCCCAGACTCCGGAAACATGAAAAATAAATATCTTTGTTCAGAAACACCCAAGCTACAATATTTTGTTAGAGCAGCTGAAATGGGCCAAGTCAAGGATCTGGTGGCTATTTCAAAAGAGAAACAAAACCACCCCTGCAGAAGAACTTTCCAGAAGAACCCTTCTAGAAATAGGCAAGTTGCTTACAGAAAGGAATGCAAATACATATCTCACTTACTCTCTGTGAAAAAGATCTTTGCTCACTAGTACACAGTGTAGGCACATTCTGTCACACACGAGCCTAAAGGCTTCGCTCCAGATTTAGAGTGTGTTCTCTCAGTGTACCCACCAGCCTCGAGAGATTTCAACTCATTGGGTTTTTCACCCCCTGTAGTTCTGACAAAGCCAAAATATTCTTTCAAACTTAATCTGCTATGGCCTAGTTATATCTCAAAAGATTGACTCAGACAATGGGAAATGTATCTTAAATGTGTTTAATAACTTACATAGCTCGATCGATATTACCTGAAGAACGTCCTTGCTTGTAGACACAGACATTGAAGCTGTGTTTTATAGAAGTAGACATCTTGCCAAAAAGGCTTCAGAGCCAGGGCAGAAACAGAGGCCTCTGGACCCCTAGATTAATTCTCTTGCATGATTCCATAGAACCTCTCTGAATTTATGATACCAACACAGAATCAAATGTCCTATCCTCAACAATGTTAATTAAAGGAACAGCCTGTGGTGAGCAAAGCCTACCTGAGGGGGACAGTTTCTGCCATCTAGTGGTTTGCTAGGCCAACTTATGTAAGGTTATCTTTTGGGGCTCACGTTCTAAACTACAAAATAAAGAGCTAATTGTAGACATCTTTCTAGGTATAAAAAAAATCTAACAAATCTCGTCTATAGTAAAAGATGTACAAGTCTTTGCCATCTACTGGCCAAAGGGGTGTGTGTGTGTGTGTGTGTGTGTGTGTTGCCACAAAACACAAAAGATTTACATGTTGATTATATCCCAAAACTTATTTTGAAGATTCTCTTTTCACACTTCAAGGGAGAAATGAGTTCTGAGAGGTTAAACTAAGCTTACGTGGAATTAATTCAACAAGAATACTCTGCTGCTCTTTAAGGACTGTGTATGGATTTGAACACCACTTACATTTCATGTGTGCAGTGAGATTCCTTCCTATGAATTTTCTCAGGATTGAGTAGGGGCCTACCTGCTTCCTGTGCTTGTCTAATCCTACTTAATTAAGGCTTACCTTATCTGGCTGTTAACGATCAGTCTCCCACAGATGCTGATGAAAACTATGAAATAGTTTAAGGAAATTTATTAAAGCATATCTAAATTTGTACTAACAAGCTCAATCCTGTCATAAATGTAATTGCTCTTGGCTACAATTATATATGTGTGTATGCATATATTAAGTGTAAAACACTTGAATCACATGGTTGTACAGTTTCCAGCTTTCATTCAGATACAATCGCTGAACATTTTGTCCAGAATTTATGTGACCTTTGAGTTACCTACTCATTTCTTTGCTTAGGTTATTGACTGCCATAAACTACCCCAGTGTCCCGGCTCATGTCTAATCTATATCAGCTCGACACAAGGTGGAGTCATTTGAGAAAAGGGAACCTCATTTGAGAAAATGCCTCTATAAGATCGGGCTATAGTAAGCCTGTAGGAAAGTTGATGAGGGAGGGCCCAGCATATTATGCAGTGCCACACTGCACTGGTCTTGGGTGCTATAAGAAAGCAGACTGAGCAAGCAAGCCATGAGGAGCAAGCCAGTAAGCAGCACCCCTCCATGGCTTCTGCATCAGCTACTCCAAGTTTCTGGTTTGGGCTTCTGCCCTCACTGCTTTTGATGTTGAACTGTTAAATAAAAATGCAAGGGAAATAAACTTTTACCTCCCCACGTTTGTTTTGGTTGTGATTTTTTTTTTCATTGCGGCAATTATAACCCTAGCCTACTAAGATATAAGTACTGCTCAAAAATTACAGAAATATGCCCCCAACCCAAAATATTCAGCCTGATGCTATACATAGCATACACGGACTAACAAGCAACTTCAGGTATGTGAAGTTCTTCATATTCCAAAGTCATTCAGTTCCATTCGCACACTGGACCATTTGTCTTTATTCAAAACAAAATGTCCAAGAGGACTTACCGATGGCATCTTTGTACCCAAGGAGCATCCCCCTTGACAGTCTTGGCTTTGGAAGAGATTTCTGAATGTACGAGGGAGGAGAAACTGGGTTGTTTCTGTTCCATGGCTGCTGTTCCTTTAGAAGAAGACTTATTCATTCCAACAGAGTGATGCAACGAAGGCTGGAACTTAACGTGAGAGGAAAGTGTCCCAGTGGCTCCTGCTCCCTCAGAACTGGGACTGTCGGGCCACTGACTCTGCATTCATGATGCTCAGTGTGTGCAAATCACTGGCCACCTGTGTGTGCCATTTCATTTTCATACCCCTTGTTATCCTCATACACAGACATCAGCTTTTATCATTTTTCTTCTTTTCCAAATACCCTCTAACATTATTCTATGTTCCTATTTTCAGACTTTTGATCTAAAATTTTTACTTCTATAGTTTTAGATACCTATGAAGAAATACTATAGTAAAGTAATAAATCCACCCCGAAACTTTGACAGATTATATTTCTTTCCTTATTGACTTGGAATTTCTCGTGAATGACTGCTGTGGTTTATATTAAATGTTTTGTCATCTGCCTTTTATTTCACTTTTGCTTTACTTTCTTTTTCTCTTCCATTGACCTCTCTACAGTGTTTATCCAGTTGATGAAGACAGAGGATTAAAACTCTTTCCTGGCAGTTTATTTAATTGATATGTAAAAAGGGATAAAATACTCTGTTTATGAATCCAACTGATAATTTTCTTAACGACTATCTTATAATATCTTAAAATATAAAAACAAATCTTTTAATATCTTTCTGAAAACGAAAATAGGTATATAATTTAATTACTCATTTCATATAGGCATTTGAACAAACCTGAAAGCTCAAGAAATAGTGAGACAGAAATAGCTTTTCTAGAAGAGTCATTTTACTATTTAACTCGGTCATCGCTGGGATGAATTTCTCTGTTATATCATAAACTGGGGCCATAAACCATTATGACCAAATATGAATGAGTTGCCATTTTAAATTACTTCTCCTACAAAGATCATCTCTCTATAAAGTTTGAGAGAAACCCTATGAGAATTAAAAGATGTAAAAAAAAAATAGATTTGGGTAGAAATATAACTTCTGAAAGAAGTTTCAGAAATTGATTCTGGGCCTTTTCCTTCTGCATAATATTTCAAGAGACTTCCTGCTTTTAAAAATCATGGTACTAGAACTAATTACTAATTACATTTTTCAAGTAAATAGTAGACCTCAAATTATTTAAAAGGAAATGCCTCTTCCATTTGTTTCTGGAAAATGAACTTCCTAAGAGTTTACACGAATCTAAAAGGCAAAGACCGTCAATCCTCCAAAACTATATTTCTGTAAATGTTCCACCATAACTCCTACTGTTGCCTAAGACAAAGGCTAGAAAACAGAATAAGATATAAGCTAGGCCAAATTAAGTCTTTGATTAATTTCCTATCTCAGTATCAACAGAGGAGGCTGCTGAGGAAAAAGAGGTAATATTCACCTCCTGTTCCCTCCCTCTGACCCTCAAATCCTCCCAGACAATAATCTTCTTGTTGATAATGTCCCACTAGTATATCTAGATGATCCCGTTTTAGTCCTCCTAGGGCTAATCCTGACACAGTAGATAGGCCTAAAAGTTACTTCCTAAAATGACTCTTGACAGAAAGAAACAGATTTGTGCAGTGCTGTGGACTATCCATAAAGACATAATTTATCACCAAACCAGGTTATTTTTTTAGAGTAAAAAAGCTCAATATTGGCTGGGTGTGGTCCCAGCACTCGGGAGCAGAGGCAGGTAGATCTCTGAGTTGAGGCCAGCCTGGTCTACAGAGCAAGTTCCAGGTCAGCCAGGGTTGCACAGAGCAACCCTGTCTTGGAAAACCAAATATAAATAAATAAAATATAAACGAGCTCATTTGTAGAATCTGGATCAGGTATTCGTTGGTGTGGTAACATATCATCAGCACAATCTTAAGAGATTTAAAGCACAAATGTATTCTCCTGCAGTTCTGGGGAACTGGAATGCAGAATGAGTTTTGCAGGGCTGAGGTCAGGTTGTCTGCAGGCGCGTGAGTGGGAGAGACTCTGCTTCTTTGTCTATTTTTAGCTTCCGAAGACAAGTATTTCTTGGTCATAGTCTCACCTATCATTTCAATTTCAGGCCTTCGTTATCACGTCCGCTATTGGCTGTTGTTATCTTCCTTTCATAAACATTCTTGAGTTTACGTTGGCTCCACTCAGCTCCTGCAGGATCACCATACCTCAGCTTCTTTAATTCAACCAATCATGTCTGTACAGCTTTGCCCTGTTTGAGAGCGAAGCTAAAGATTCAGAGCATTAAGATACAGATTTTTTGAAGATTTATAATATTTTAGTTATGTGAACGCATGTGAGCATGCAGGAGTTTGTGAGCACGTGTGCAAGAGAGAATGTGCAAGAGCTCATAAAGGCCAAGAGAAGGTGTCAAACTCACTGAGACTGGAGTTACAGGCAAGGCTGGGATTTAGAGTCATGCTTTCTAATCAGGCAGTAGCAATGGATGGCAGCAATGCGTTGGAGTAAGGGGTCAGATTTCACAACATTCTCCCTCCCTACCAAATGAGCTATCCAAGAAGATAAGTGTCTCTGGGAGTGCACAGGGTGTTATTGTAAAACATGTAGCCATACAGTGGAGGGAAAACACGCAAGTAAAATGCCACAAAACAGATAGGCAAATGATTAATTTTGCTTGAATCACATACCACCCCCATGCCCATCAATATCCTTGCTGAGAAGAAACTAACCAGCCCATGAACTGCCCTCTTCAGAAAAAGAAAGGCTGGGTGAACAACCAAATTCCTCAAACTTTCAGGGCACCATCTGAAAGACTCGCCTGGTTCCACCCTCCCCAGATCACTAAGGTCACAGTGAGTATCTGGAAATAGCTCGGAGCGAAAGAGAGCAGGCAATATCAGTATCAGCAACATAGTAGGTGACTTGGCTGTCCTTAGAGTCTCCTCAGCAGAGGACCTTGACATCGTCTCTGCTGGGAACTTAACAGACCTAGAAGCTGCTGCAGACCACTCAGAGCTTCACCACTGACTCACAATATTTGCCGTGGTAGATTTAAGATTGCTCCAAAGAGGACTCCATTAACCTGGAGTAAACAGTATTTATTTCCTCTTACAAACTATGGTTTCTCGGCCTTCTGTATTCTAAGTTTTCCCACGGTGCACTTGCCTGCCACCAAACTTGTCACCCAACAGATACCTGCAGCTGGCCTTCGGGGCTAAGTGTATATGCATCTGAGTGTTCCAAGTCTCCACTGCCACCCTTTCCACTGGACCCCTAACAGCCCTCACAGCACAGGATTGTCAAGTTGTCAGCACTTTGGATGCTATCTGCCTGAGCTGATAGACACCTTACCCTCTGAACTGAAAGCCTCCACGCGTCCCTGGCCCACTAAGTTTAGTGTCAAAATATGCTATAATGCACCCTGGCTCAGAGGTAAAGTTAATCCCTGTGTCAGAGGTAGTTGATAAAATCTGGAGGAAGCAATGGCTTCTTCAAATCTACAGATAACTACAAAAGACTCTTAAGAATCATGGATAACCAGGAAAACAAGATGTCACCTGTCTTAGTTAGCGATCTATTGTTATGAAGAAACACATGACCATGGCAACTCTTATATAAGACGGTATTTGATTGGGGCTGGTTTACAGTTTCAAAGGCTTAGTCCATTTCATCACGGAGGGAAGCATGGGTGCAGGCAGACATGGTGCTGGAGAAGGAACAGAGATTTCTACATCCAAATCCACAGGCAGAATCAAAAAACTGACACGAGGCCTGGTTTGAGCTTTCGAAATCCCAGAGCCCATCCCTGAGGGCATAGTACCTCCAACAAGGCCACACCTACCCCAACAAGGCCACACCTACCCCAACAAGGCTACACCTACCCCAACAAGGCCACACCTACCCCAACAAGGCCACACCTATTACAAGGCCACACCTACTCTAGCAAGGCCACATTCCTAATCCCTCTTAAGTAGCATTGCTCCCTAATGACCACAGATTTAAATATATGAGCTTATGGGGGCCATTCCTATTCAAAACACCGTATCACCAAAGCACCACAATAAACTTCCCATAACCTGAAAGAAATGGAAATGTATAAACACGTAACAAAGAATTCAAAGTAATTCCAAAGAAGCTTGGTGAACCAACCACAAGAGGACACAGATAATAACCAAACAATATTAGAAAGACAATTCAAGAACAAAATTAAAAGCTCAACCAAGAGTTGGACAGCAGGTAAGAAACAAATTTGGAAACAGAAACGTTATGACCAAATGAAATAGCTTTAACAGCTCACTTGATTAAGGAGAGGGAGGGATCAGCAAATTCAAAGATGAGGCATTTGAATTCAAAGGAGGAAAAGGAGCAAAGAAGGCTTGTGGGATGAAACTACCGAGAGAACTAACGTATGAGAAGTGAGCAAAAGTAATGGAGGTTTGTCTAAAGAAAAAAAAGTCTTTAAAACTTCCTATACCAGAAGTACAATATGGAAATATATAAAGGTCAAGTGCTCAAATAGACTCAACCCAAAAAGGCCTCACTGAAAAGTTAAAATAAAATTGTCAATAACATAAATAAGTTAGTGAAAGCAGCAAGGAAAAGAGAGTTGCTGCATACAAGGGAACTCTCCTCTATCACCAACAGACTTTTCAGCAGAGTGGGCTGAAAGAGAAAAAGCAGAAAACACAACAAGGAAAACAACAACACAATGTGCTTCAGATGCTTTCTCAGACAAAAAGAAAACAAAACAACAACAACAACAACAACAACAAAAACAAAAACAGAAAAGTTCCTGGTTGCTACATATGCCTCACAGGATATACTGAAAGTAATTCTTTCAGCCAAAGCAAGATGAGGCCATTTTTTTTTCACAAGGGAAATACAAAAGTGTAAAACTCAAAAGTAAATATAGAAGCAAAGAGCAAATGTCTAGCCAAACTCATAACACGTTACTATTGTAATGGTGGTATATAAATAACTTATTACTCCATATAAAGATCCAGAGCCAAAATTTAAAGATAGCTATAATTACAGGGGCTTCTTATGTATGAACAGATGAAACATTCATACAAATAAAATACAAAATTACCATTACAATAACTTAACAAACATGCAATATAAAATTATGTAAATTATGGCACCAAATGTAAAATGTGACTTCTGGGATAGCCAGGGCTACATAGTGAAACCTTTCTCAAGTGAGCGTGTGTGCGTGCATGCATGTGTGTGTGTGTGTGTGTGTGTGTGTGTGTGTGGATGTACATATATATGTCTATGTGTGTATGTGTGTATATGTGTATGTGTGAATGTGTACTGTGTGTATGTATGTGTGTGGAGTGTATATATGGTGTGTGTGTGTGTGTGTGTGTGTGTGTGTGTGTGTGTGGTATATATGGTGTGTGTGTGTGTGTGTGTGTGTGTGTGTGTGTGTGTGTGTGTAAAGCAGAATGAAAGTGTAGAACTTTTGCATGTGACTGAAATTAGGTTGCCAGCTTAAAATAGACCGAGAACTACACTCTGTCTTATGAAAGCCTCACACTAACCACAAATAAAAACCTACAGCAGACAAACCACAGAAAAATCATCAAAGCACAAAGAAGCACAGCCAAAGATAAAAGAAACGAAGAACCCAGCAACATTGACGACTCCATGGCAAGAGTAAGTCTGTGCCTAGAATAATCACTTAAATGTAACGATAGGTTGGAGATAGGCGTGGTAGAGGGAGCACCACTTTTTCCTTAGCTTCGTGTTCTTGTTCAACGCCATGGTTATGTCCTAGAATGTTCTATAGCTTCCCACATTTAATCACCTCTGCCGAGCTACTTCCGACTCTTCAAAGCCCATTCAAGAGTCATATTTATCATAAAACCACTCAGCTCAGCGCAAGCGTTCCTTCCTGTCTCTGCTTCGTTTTCAGCAAGAATTTCCATCCCCTCCTATTGCACTTGCCAACACCTGCTCAGTGTAGCATGAAAACATCTGTACATTTCTCTTTTTTCTCATACCTGAAATGAGTTCGGAGGGTGGGAGCCATATTCAAAAACATCAATGAAGATGCTTGTTCACCATATCCAGGTCTGGGTCTATTAGCACCACTTCTCCAAGCCAAACTCCCATCCATTTAATCCACTTATCTTGCCATCTGGCAAAGGACGGCAAACCCTTGATAAACCTGCCAACCAAGGAGAGGTTTCTACGCACCAAGGAAAGTAAGGATTCTCACCAGAGGATTCCTGCAAACGGTATAAGCCAATGTTTTGGTTAAGCCACGTCTAGTAGCCGAAGTGATTTCAACCAATAGTGTACGTCCAACCACATCTGCTTATTCACAGCAACAACTGATAAAACTAAAATTGGGCTGAGCAAGGTAAGACACGCCTGTAACCCCAGCACAAATAAATAAGTTGATTGACTGATTAATTCAATTAAATAAACAGTTTAGACATCGTATTTGTAAGCTAAGTGCTTTCAGATGCTCATCAACAATTAAAATGGCAATGTTGCCTTCTGGGTTTTGTTTTATTAATGACAGATGATAATATTGAAGTGATTTTCACCAAAGGAAAAGATACAAACCGTTATGATCTCCTTTTGCTGGTTATTTCTCAACAAATTGTGTGTAATAACAGAGGTAATACTAAAGGCTCAAAATGTTTATATATTTGGTAGGCCCTACCCAAAAAGTTTATATATTAAGATAACTCACAACAGCTCATGAATATGTATTTGACCAGAAGTTCCCACAACAGACTCTGAGTGTTTTTAAAGCCATATGTTAGTGACTTGGAAACTGAGAAAGCAGTTGACATTGCAGACAGATATGTTAGGAAAGGACTCTGCAATTAGTTCTGACCATTTTTCCCCACTTTCTGTTAATAGTCGTTCCTGGGTTCAGTCCTAAGCCAAGGAAGGAAAGGCCAAATATAGTCGCCGAATCAGCCGTGCCATGAAGCAGCTGTCCGCTGCATGAAGCTGAGTAGACAGTTGGAACTCCAAGTGCAGAAAGTAAACAGAGGCTACATCGAAACAGTAATCACGCTAATCACCATTTTGTGAGCAAACACGCTGCACTTAGCATGCTCGCAGCATTGTATCCTCATTAATTAATAAGTGAGCTGTAATCACTACCGCAGGGGCACACACAACTGTGTGCAAGACTGAAAAGAAACGGTTTCCTACAGAGTGCGTTTAAAAAGTGAGAGACCTTTCCCTTGTCTTTCGTTGGCTTGCTTCTTTTTTCACTGGGCACACTGGACTATCGTCCCTCACTCTTTGTCAGAGTCCATGCTTGCCTCCAGCATATTCCAGACAGTGCTTGCCCGTCTGTTAGAATCACAGAAACTCCCAACACTGCCAAGGTGTGGTGGGAGTACCTTTACTGTAACTTTTCACCCTCTCCTCCTACGGAGCTGTCTTATGGCCATGCTGTCAGAGGCTACGTATGCTCATTCACCATAGCATCACAGTCAACATTTGCTACCCAATAAGTATGTCTTTACCGAATTAAAAAAGACATTTATTAGTTCCCCATGAGAGGGAGGGGGATAATAAAAAGCCACTTTTACTAACTCGGGTTCTCACTCCAGAATTAACCTGCTTAGCACTTCAGACACTTCTCTCATGTAATGTTTTCCACGTTCCTCTCAGGAAGGAACATGCTCCCCTGTTGTATATAAACAACCTCATAGACCATCAACATCAACTAAGGACACTCTGAGACCATTGGACAGTAAAACAGAACTAGACTGTCTCATTATTTTCTCCAAGCACTGAGCCAAATAAGAGCTCTGTAGAAACTCCACAAGAAACCAGCCTCCCCCTGCTTTGGCTGGTGGGTGGAGTTCTGCCTATTTCTCCGCCCCCCCACCCCACCCCCAAAGAGGTCTATACATCAGCCCTTTCCACCAGTAAAACTGAGAACTTCAGTCTTAAAAGGGTCCTCACTACCTGGCAACAGTCACGGAGATAAATTCCCTCCTTTCTTTCCCTGTGCAAAGCCCACATGATTCAAGAAGTCTTTTGAACTATCCTATTACTGAAGCGAAATCCGGTACCCATGGTCTGTGTTTTCCCAGTGAGAAGCTCACTTCAAGCACATGCATGTTCCTCCAATGTGTGCCCCTCGGGCTTTCAGGCCAGAAGGCACTGACAATGAGCTACACAACGTGTCCTGGACTGGAGAAAGAAAATGTGACAATGTGTTTATTTTTATCTAAAAGACTGAAAAAAGCCATCTTAACCGGCATTCATCATAGTACATAGATATTGTCTGGGTCCCTCTTTTCTCCCTCCGTGAGGTGACTCCGGAACAAAAATCAGGTACACACAAACCAGCAGAATATCAGAATATCACAAAATATTAGGCATTATATATTTCTGTTCCTGTGTGAGTCTGACCAGTCAAAATCATAGATACAGAAAGCCAATTGTGGTTTCTTGGGGCTCAGGGCAGAGGGGGAAAAGGGAAGTTACTTAGAGATACAGTTTCAGTTTTACAAGCTTTTGTCCTTCAAATGTAAACAGAGTAAATACCACGGACCAGCCATGTCCTGTCCAGCTTGGTCCTGAAAACCTGAGAGGGGAGAAGAAACAATGAAGAAAGGACAGACACACTTCCAAAAAAGCTGGGATCGAGCTGTGCTCATTGTGCTATAGTGGTGTGAACTACACCGCAACCCAGACTTTTAGTGACTTAAGATATACAGAGAAGGTGGGGGGTAGCTATCTCAGAAGCAGCTCTCTCAGCAGGGAAGCAGTCTCTGGTTGCAGCCTTCTTGCAAGGAGGAAGCAGCAGTTTCTAGTTCTGCTAGCACAGTTCAGTGTCATAAACACTTGTGCATTGCCAGTTCCCATGGGTCTGCAACATTGGTCCTTGTCATTCTCTGGGACTTCCTCAATTCTTACACTCACTCAAGGCTTCCTCAGCACTGCCTGCTGGCCTACACTTGAAAATAGTTAATAAATTTTATTTTACATAATACATTTTATCACAACTCTTTAGTTATTACTGTTGTGTTTCTGTATAAGCAGTGTTTGTGTGCGCATGCGCGCGGGCGCGCGCGGGCGCGCACGTGTGTGTGTGTGTGTGTGTGTGTGTGTGTGTGTGTGTGTGTGTGTGTGTGCGTGCGTGCGTGCGCAGCTTGTATGTGGAGGTCAAAGGACAACTTTGTGGAGTTGTTCTCTCTCCACCATTACATGGGTTCTAGGGATAAAGCTCAGGTTACCAGGCTTCAGGTTTGTGTAGCAAGAGCCTCTACCGGCTGAGCCACCTCGCCTTGGTCTTATTAATTACAATTGAAAGGGAACACTCGGGCAAAAATAAATAAGGAGCTCGAGAAAAGAGAGAATTAGGCGGGGCTATTCTGCCTTGGACACTGCGGCATACCGCAGCTGACTTGTGCCCAGAAATAAACTTTGCATTACATGCTGCTAGTCTCCGGTAGTAAGCACACTGAGGTAAATGAAAAATTGAACTGTGTGCTCAGGATACCACAAATGAAGCCACGAGAATGGGAGAATGGGTCCTCATTGTAGGACTCTCTTTTGCATGTGTTTCTCTCAAAGAAATGATCGTTGTGTCCAATGTTGAAGAGAAACACGGCTCTCCACTTTCATAAGTGTACAGCTTACTGGGAGTCAGTAGGAGAACTACATATGTTCTGGACTGTGATTAATGTTTCTAAAATGGTGTGACAGTTCATAGGCAAGTGAACTTTAGTCAAAAGTCAAAAAGAGATAATGAAACTAGTGAAGAAAAAGACAAAACCTTTTCAGAGCCGTGCCAATATCTGTAATTTTCAACCCAAAAGACAAAATTTTGCGTGTTGTTCTGCCGTTGTTCAAGTGTTATTTTTTTTTTTTTTGCAGCCGTGAATGGTGCTGGGGAGGAAAACTTTGCGATCAGAATAACCTTGGGGTAGACTAGGGACAAACGACAAGAAGGAAAACGTTTTTACTGTTCTCACTTCCTGTTGGCTTAAGAACCCATTAGCTGGCTTCACCATCCGTTTTGATCAGTCAACCAAAGGCAACACCATTCATCCAGGAACCTTCATCTTTGAACCTGATGTTTGTCGGCATACATGGTTCTGGGCATAAAGGGACAGAACAATATCTAAAAGATGTTGGGGGGAGCTCTTTGGAGGAGGAACCGGAGTGGGGGAAATGGCACATATTGATTACTGAATGACAAGAATAAAAGTTGTCACAGAGAATAGGCATCTTAAAAACAAATATGTTTGTGTTTCTGAGAGGACAGTCCATGTGGGGGAAATAGTAAACCATTTTTGGTAAAATACTGAATCGTTCTGGAACATCTTATTATTTCTTTTTTTTTTTTTAATTCTCTGTTGTACTTCAAAGAAAGGAAAAGAAACTGTGCCTATCACATTTCTCCTACCACCAAACCAAGTTCCAAACCACTAACCGTGAGGGTGCAAGACGACAGTCGGGGTACAAATGGGGCACGGGCATGCTTCGTGATTGGAGTTGTGTGTACAGTTGCATCTTACTATAACTTCGAAGCTGCTCTAGTCTGAATGTATCCACAGACGTAATGTGTTGGGAAATAAATCCTTGATACGTGCAAAGTTGGAAGGTTGGGGCTTCCATGAAGTGTTAAGACTGCACCCAACCAAACCTTCTGAGCTCTTAACTTCCCGCTCTCTCTCACTGAAAGGCAAATTCCTCCTGTTCACAGTGACGCTGTGGTACTCTCCATAAGTAATGTAAAAGACTAAGACGAAAGCTCTAAGTAACAGGTGACTGGGGGCTGGCAAGATGGCTCGGCTGGGGAAAGCTCTTGCTAAATATCCATGAGGGCTGCCCTGGCTGGTTTTGTGGGTCAACTTGACACAAGCTGGAGTTATCACAGGGAAAGGAGCCTCTCTTGAGGAAATGCCTCCATGAGATCCAGCTATAAGGCATTTCCTCAATTAGCGATCAAGGGTGGGAGGCCCCAGCCCCTTGTGGGTGGTGCCATCCCTGGGTTCTATAAGAAAGCAGGCTGAGCAAGCCAGGGGAAGCAAGCCAGTGAGTAACATCCCTCCATGGCCTCTGCATCAGCTCCTGCTTCCTGCCCTGCCTGTGTGAGTTCCTGTCCTGACTTCCTTTGGTGATGAACAGCAATGTGGAAGTATAAGCTGAATAAACCCTTTCCTCCCCAACTTGCTTCTTGGTCATGATGTTTGTGCAGGAATAGAAACCCTGACTAAGACTAGGGCCTGAGTTAGATCCCTGTCACATATAAATCGGGCTTAGTGACACATGACTGTAATCCTATCATGGATGGGCAGAAATGGAAAGACCGCTGGGGTTTATTGACTATCTAATCTAGTCAAATTGGTGTGGGTCAGAAGGAGACCATTCCTCCAAAAAAAAGGTAAAATGGAGAATGTTTGAGAAAAACCACAACCTCAACCTCTGGCCTCCACATGTCCATAGACCTGTGCACATACATGTGCATATACAGAAATGAACACACTAGTGAATGATTTCTACAGCTATACTTTTCGAACATGAGAACGCACCTATGAGCATGAGTACACACTTTCGCTGAACTTTTCTTATTTTGCTGTTTTCCAGGGTAATGTAGGATTACATCATACTTACACTGTTGCCAAAAAGTCTTCCAAAAAGTAGGCATCTATATTAAATGGCTACATGAATATTGCTTCAATATTTTCCTGTATACCTGTGACCAAATTTTGAAGATCTGTGATTCTTGGTCTCGCATGTAAAGAATTTAGAAGTTGTGATTCTTCCTGACAACAAAAGCACGCCAAAGTAGACGTTCAACAACTTAATCTGAGGCCACAGTGCGAGCCATGGCCCTGAAAATTAGAGATGCAAACTGTCAAATACAGAGAATGGGAACTACAGAGGCCCTGTAGGGAAGCCCATAGCACCATAGGTTTCCAAAGGCTCCAAGAGCACATGCCTGAGGGTTAATGTTCCCGAGGTACCCATCACAGAGGAGCAGCCACACTTCACCTCTGAGAATTTTACCACGTGAATACTGGAGAAAAAAATCTCCATGCTTATCGCCAGGAGGGTGGAACTGAAAGCATTCGTTCTTCTTAACAAACCATGTCCTCATGGGTCACATCATGGGTCTGCATCAGAAGAGAAATCCCATACCAGACTCCTCCTTCCCTCCCTCCTGTCCGAGCTGGGTGTGGACATCACACTGAGAAGCCATGGAGAAGCCCACAGTTTAAAAGTTGAAGTTCGCCAAAAGGTGGAGGCTAGACCAAAGAATGACAGAAACATTTGGTCTCTCCATCCCTTGCCATTGTTCTCGCTACACTATTTACGGCAGTCTCTTTAACAACATACACCAAGTACAGATTTTCAATTTAAAAAACAATAAAGCACGATAACCACAAGGCGCCATTTGAAAAGACAGTTTAAGTGTGGAACTGTCAGATATGGAAGTCAGATAAGGAAGATATGCTAGAACTATCAGGCCAGAAATTAATGTACCCGTGCAATGTGCAGATCAGACCACTGAGGGTGAAACGGGGCGCTCCCTCGGTCCACAGGGCTGAAGAAAGAATTCTCAGACCGAGATTATGGCAACCGCGTCTCGTAAAAGAAGAAACTAAGAGTAAGGAAGAAGACATTTTCCAAGAAGCCAGCAACAAGCGCAAAAAGATGGCCATACGTGTTTAATGAAAACAAGAGAGATCAAGAGAAGCTTTTTAAGGCAATCAGGCTGGAGATCGTCCCCAAACTGATGTCAGAGGCTGTACCATGGATCTAGAGAAGTATGGAAACAGCAAGCGGAGTAAATGTCAAAATGAAAATTAAAAATTAAAAGCTTCATCTAGACATGCCATGGAGAAAGAAAAAAAATCTTTGAACAAGCAATTACGTTCAATAAAGTGGTATTGATCCAGCACCATCAGTACCATACAACACAGAACACAAGAGAACGTCGACTCCAGTAAGTACGTAGGGTGCAATGAAAGAGAAGCATCCTCTACCGGCTGGGATGTGTAAGGAAGTATCTTGATCTGTGAGAAGAACCTCAGCAAGCAGGGACACGGCCGACGCCCCAAGCACCTCACCAAGCACAACAAGTTTGTGCTGAATGTGATCCAGGAAGTGGGCAGCTTCGTGCCCTAGGAGTGGCGCGCCATGGAGTTGCTCAAAGTGACCAAGGACAAGCGCGCACGTAAGTTCATCAAGAAGAGAGTGGACACACGTATCCGCTCCAAGAGAAAGCGGGAAGAGCTCAGCAACGTGCTGGCAGCCATGAGGAAGGCGGTGGCCAAGAAGGATTGATTCACCCTTCCCCAATAAACGATCGTTCCATATAGTTTGAAAAAAGAAAGAGAAGAAAAATAGAAAAGAAAAGAAAATATCTCGAGCAGGGAGAGAGTGCTCAGGGGTGAGAGCTTGCTGCACAAGCATGAGGGCCTGAGTTCCAATCCCAACACTCACATAAAAGCAAGGCATGGCTGGGTTCCCCTGTGACTCCAGCACTGGGCAGGAGTGGGGGAATGGGGGAGGGGGATTGGGCAGATCTCAGGCTTTTGCTAACCAGTTTGTATAGTCTAAACAACATGTCCCATATTCAAGGAGAAACCCTGTCTCCAAAATAGGAGAATGACACCTGATGTCAGCCTCTAGCCTCTACAAGCACCGGCATGGGTGAGTTCATCTGTACACCAATGCACATGTACACACACACACACACACACACACACACACACACACACACACACACAGAGGTGGGGGGTGGTAATGAAAAAAGAAGAAAAATATCCCAAGGGCAAAGGGTCTATAATTCTAAGGATTCAGATCTTTAGAAATTAGTAAAACCCCTGAAGGACCTTATTTATAAATAGACTGTCGATACAAACTGGTTTGGTTTATATAATTAGAACAGACAGGATGTAAAAGTTGATGCAATTATACATAAAAGCACTTAGAATGCGCTGGGGTGTGTTATAACATGACATTAATAAAAAAAACTGAAAGGGAAATAGATTGGTTCCAAGAGAATTTTACTAAGCTTATAAACAGTAAAATATTCTGCTGTGACTCCTATAAGAACCAGTTTCTCCCCACTGTTGGTGACAATTTCCAGAAGGCCACACTTCCCAGCGTTACTTGGGACTTTAGTCTTTCCCGTTCCTTTGGAAGACCTATGATCCAGACATTGCTAGCAGACTGTTCTATAAATCAGCCTATTTTCAGTTTAATGTGGCTTTGGACAACGATATAAAATAGTGAAATAATTCCCTGAACATTAGCATCCTAATGTTTACTGGGTGTTTAAAGTATATTAAAACCAAACAGCACAGATAATTCAAACTTTATCTTTACCTAACAGATTTGTTCATTCATGCTTTTGGTTGTGTATTTATTTCCCCATGTTTGTGTATGCATATATGCGTGTGGTGTGTGTGTGTGTGTGTGTGTGTGTGTGTGTCTGTGTGTGTGTGCATATATTATTCCCTTAGAGTTTGTCACATAAAATGTGTAACATTCGTTTCATTTTTATTGATCACACTCTCAAAATCTGTTCCTACTCTTCCTTCTTTTGGTAGCGTGCTAATTGCTGGCACAGACAAGGCTTTATTTATGTGTTTGTTCTTTGTACCAAACACTTAGGGCATTCTGTTTGTCTTTTCCCATAGCCTTGATCAACAGACACTCAACTATTCAAGATGGCAGCTGACAGTCTGAGACGCATTCTTTTGCTTCTTGCTTCTCCACATCTGCAGCTCCACTCTAAATTCTGAAGTGAATACTAGGTTTCTTTTTTCATTCTGCAGTGCCGTCAAAGGATTCCCCCCAAGTACTGAAGGAACCAAAACAATGTCTTACTTTGTATCCCTCCGCATCAGTAGGTCAGAAGGCCGGTATCCTACATCCCTCCAGACACGTGTTTCCAAGCAGGAATCCGGAAGCCTTGATGAAGGGACTTTCCCATCAAAAACTTGACACCTGCGTAGAACTCCCACAGCTCTGCGCAGTTATTTAGCTACTGGCTCGCTCCTGCGTTAGCTACTGACATACTGCCATCTTCAGGAAGAAATGTGGGGTTCGCCACTCCTATCCCGAGCAGGGACCCTTGCAGCCAAACACTACACAGCCGGCCCTTTCTTTATGCTTAGCCATGAAATCACCTAAGTTATTTCCCTCATCCATCCAAGGCTTAGTAATTTCCTCCTGTGGACATTTTTATTTCATTTGTTTTTGTTTTGTTTTGTTTTGTCTTTCTAAACAATTAGACATTTCAGTGTGAAGCTGCCAGAAATGCTAAATGGGGGAAAATCCACTCGTATAAACTAAATGAACAATGTTAAAATCTTGTACAGCATGAAACAAAAACTCCAAAATGTTTCGCCTGTGTTTACATATGGAAAATATAGGCACATGATCTCTCAAAACAAATTTATACATTTTACAAGGAAAAATCATATTTTAGGCTTGTAATATAAAGGCTTTGCCTTCTTTTTATTACCCCTACTCACAAATGTAAGTGTCTCTGCCCCAGCTCTCTGGTGCTTAAATCTAATACTCCAGTTTGCTCACAAACCGTGCTTTCTTGGCTGGGGCCAAGCCTGAGCCATTGCAAAGCACTGGCCTAGCAGGTGCAGCGCCAAGCTGGTCTTGCTGTTGAGCTCCCGGGATTGTAGGCACAGAAAACTACAGCCCCAACCGGACTTTTCTCCTCTGATCCAGTCCACACCGGTTTCGCTGCTTTCCTCTGATCATTTTTTCCTCACCGGCTCCCATCCCCCTCTCTTTGTTGTTTTGTTTTTCATCATTTAGGAAGTTCATGTCTGAGCTGCCCATTTGGATTTCTTCTATGTGCTTCAAGCAACACGTCAGGGCTAGTTTTCTAGTTATTGTTAATAGAAATAATTCCTCTTCTCTAACACAGTACACAGTTTTATTATTAAGAAATAAATAAACAATAAAAATTATTGTGAAAGGCCTTAAATACAAACGATTATGAAGAAAGAAACCGTACACACAAAACTCTCAGCTTAATACGGAGGAAATTTGAGAGTTACAAATGTCAGGTTCTCCCTTCTGGCCACCGATTGACTTTCCCTTTTTTAGTAACTAATAAGGTATCCTAGGTTACTTATTTAACTTTGTTATTTTTATTACTTTAATCACCATAATTATATAGAAATCAGCATGACATTTATGGTGGGAAAATGGTGTGGTTTTGTTGTTCTTGTTCCTCCCAGATTTTAAAGTCATATAAACTAAAATCTCAAAAATTTAACAAAGATTTACACAATAATTTCAATATTCACTTAAGGTAATCTATTAGATACAATAATTAAAAATTAGGTTTTGGGGAAAGAATATTGTTAAGCAATATTGTTAAACAATATTATAGATATCTGTTATCAGGTATTCATAAAATAAAGACAATAATTATACAATGTGAGAGTTATGCCTACAGAGGCAAATGAAGCCGAAAAGATCCTCATGTAGGTGACAACGTACTTTATTAAAATATTATTTTTAAAAATTAGTAACTATTGCAAAGTAAAACTCAATAAAATTAAAACTTTGACTTCATAAATATACCAATAAACCCAAGCTAAAGAAATAATAGTAAATTAGTTTTGAAAATAAATTCTAGTCTTCGTGTGGGTCCCCTGACAGCAGGGGCAGAGGCTGTCTCTGACTCTGTTGCCTGCCTCTAAATCCCTTTCCCCTAACTCAGCTGTCTAGCCTCAGTAGGAGAAGATACCCAGTCCTGCTGCTACCTGATATCCTAGGCGGGTTGATATCCCTGGGAGGCTCCCCTTCTCTGAAGAGAAAGAGAGGGAGTTATAGGGAAAGGAAAGGTGGTGGGGTGGGACTAGGAGGAGAGGAGAGAGGTGAGGCTTCAATTGGGAAGTAAATTAACTAATTAGAGAATGAATAAGAATAAGCTCTTTTTAAAACTCTAAGTGAGTGTGGACAGTACAGTGTGTCTGGGGCTGTTCTAAGCCACACAAAAGCTACAAGTCCCAAGTAAAAATAATAAACCAACTAAGAGTCAAATAAAAGACTGTCCATTGTACTGCAACATAAGTAAAAAGAAGATATGAAAAGACGAGGAGCTGGAAAGGTAATTTGGTGGCTGAGATGTGTGGGAGGGGTGTAGAGTTCTCTCAGATCTGTTCTCCCCTTCCACAATACGGGTTCTAGGCACTGAAATCAGGCCATCAGGGTTTAGTGGCATGCACCGTACCAACCGAGCCATTTCAATAGCCCTGGGTTCAAATTTTTAATATACTTACCCTTGACTCTGATTTTTCTTTTATGATTTTATTTTAATTTTATTTCTGCTGATGTAGGTGAGTGGTGCCTGTGAGTTCAGGTGCCTGTGAGTGCAGGTGTCTGTGAGTGCAGGTGCCTGTGAGTGCAGGTGCCTGTGAGTGCAGGTGCCTGGTAGGGCAGGTATCTGTGAGTGCAGGTGCCTGTGAGTGCAGGTGTCTGTGAGTGCAGGTGCCTGTGAGTGCAGGTGCCTGTGGAGGACAGATGTATCAGGTTCCCCTGCAGCTGGAGTTAAGGTAGCTGTGCATCTTCCGTTAAGGATGTGAAGACCCAAATTCATGTCCTCTGTATAAATAAAACATGCACTTAATCACTGACCGATCTCTTTAACCTTGATTTCTTAGGACATGGTTTTAAATGTCCCAGGGAAATTGTGTGTGTGTGTGTGTGTGTGTGTGTGTGTATACAGTATACATATATGTGTGTGTGTGTGTATACAAACATACATACACACACACATGTAAAGTATGCATCAGAATAATCAGATTATGGATTGGTAAAATAAATGCTGTATGCATATAAATGGAATACTATTTATTTATTCAATTTAATTAAAAATAGTGAGAAGCAAGTATTTATTAAGTGATTGAACAACAGCTAAACTATGACACATCATCATCATCATCATCATAGTATGTAATTATATACAATGAAGGAAGTGAGGTTTAAAAAAAAAGTTAGTTGCTGGAGAGATGGCTCAGTGGTTAGCAGCACTGACTGCTCTTCCAGAGGTCCTGAGTTCAAGTCCCAGCAACCACATGGTGGCTGACAACCATCTGTAATGAGATCTGATGCCCTCTTCTGGTGTGTCTGAAGAGAATGACAGTGTACTCATACAAACAAAATAAATAAATCTTTTTAAAAAAAGTTAATTTATTTCTTAAATAGCAAGACCATAGTTAATTTCCTTACTTTTTAGAAAGTAATATTTTGTGAGATTTTTTTCCTGTAATTTAACACTTTAAGAGAAAAAAAAATATTTATTTTTAAGCCCCTGAACACCCTCACTTCCATTTTAAAGTCAATCACATACCTGGAAAGCAGGGACAGCACATGTAGCATACATTTTTAAAAGATTTCCCTCATCTTATCAACTGAATACATTTTAATGCAATCATTGGACTTTGGTAGATAAGATATGTCAGTTCACCAAATGTAGCAATCGGGCCACTCTGGGGTGGACTGTTCATCGTAAGAGAGACTGAGCATGTGCAGGAATCTGACTGAATGAGGACTTGCTGCCCCTTCAACTCAACTTGACCAGAAACCTAAAGCAATAATAATAATAATAATAATAATAATAATAATAATAATAATAATAATAACAACAATAACAATAACAATAACAATAATAAATGAATTAAAATTATATGCAAAATCGTTCACGTACTGTACAATACATTAATATAAAACCAACACTGACTTTGACTTCAAGACTAAGCTCTTGAGGTTAGAGAGATGGCTCAGTGGTTAAGAGCACTGACTGCTCTTCCAGAGGTCCTGAGTTCAATTCCCAGCAACCACATGGTGGCTCACAACCATCTGTGAAGGGATCTGATGCCCTCTTCTGTACTCACATATATGAAATAATTAAGTAAATTTAAAAAAAAAAGAGTAAGCTCTTGAGGTGTGCTCTGGGGTACCCGATAGATTATTTGAGCAAATTTCTACCTCACAGAATGAGTATGAAATTATGTATACATAATTCACTGTCTTAGTTTTTCAATACAGAGAAAGTGATGGATAGCATCTCTGTATGATAGAAATGCAAAGGCACATATATAATTTAATAATACAGTATGTATATTTATAAAATAATTTTAAATTAGTAGCCACAATTTTAGAAGGTGACTAAAGTAATTTAATACATAATATAAATTCATAAGTTATTAACTAAATTAATAATTTAATTTATCATTACAATACTGTGATGGTTAAGACTGACTCTCAACAGAGCTAGTGTCACCTAGGAGACACACCTCAGGACACGTCTGTGAGGGGATTTCTAAATTGAGTTATTGATTTAGGAAAATCACCCCTAACTGTGGGCAGCACCACTCCTCAGGCTGAGGAGCCAAGCAGAAGGAAAAGAAGAAAGCCAAGCCAGGCATAACCATGCACACCTTTAATCTCCGCACTTAGGCGGCAGAGGCAGGAGGATTTCTAAGTTCAAGGCCAGCCTACGAACTGAGTTTCAGGACAGCCAGAGCTGCACAAAAAACTCTGTCTCAAAAGAGAAAAGAAGGAGGAGGAGGAGGAGGAGGAAGAGAATAAAGAAGAGGAGGAAGAGGAAAAGGAGGAGGAGAAAAAAGAGGAGGAGAAAGAGAAAGAGGATGAAGAGGAGGAAGAGGAGGAGAGAATGAGGAAGAGGAGGAGGAGAGAAAGAGGAAGAAGAGGAGGAGGAAGGGCAACAACATGGACATTAACCATAACAGAGAGCTGACGGAGCGTCAGAATCCACCTCTTTCTGCTTCCTGTCTGTGAATGGACGGTGACCAGCCCATTCTTGCTCTGTAGGCCTGCTGTGCCTGCCAGGAGAGACTACAGCCCCTTCAAATGTTAGTTTCAATCAACCCTATCTCCTTAAGCTGCTTCTTCTCATATGTTTGGTCACAGAAAGTAGAAAAGTGACTTATAGAAACATGTAACCAATACAAACATGTATGGAGATATTCTATCATTTGTGTCACGTCAAGTCATTGAAACCTTATGTGAATTTTACATACGCAGCACATCTCCATTTGGTTCCTAATTCTTCTTTTTAAGATTTATTTATTTTACGTATCTGAGTGCTCTGTCAGTATGTCTGTCTGTATATCAGAAGAGGGCACTGAATCCCATTAGAGATGGTTGTGAGCCACCACATCATTGCTGGGAATTGAATTCAGAACCTCTGGAAGAAGAGCAAATGTTCTAAAACACTGGGCCATGTCTCCATGGGCGCCTAAGTTTTAATCAAAATACTTGATCAGTATTCAGACTTCAAAAACCTTTCAGTTGTGAAAATAGGTTAACATACTCAAGGTTTTCCAAACTCTAATTTTCTAGTAACTGACTCAAGGATCTATTTTGAAATTTAAATTTAAAAGAATTAAAATTAAAATCAAGATTCTCAGGCTGAAGGCAAAAATCAATAGTAAAGCATTTCAAGACTGAGTTCAATCCCTAGCAAATGCACACACATGTGCACGCATGCGTGAGCATGCGTGTGTGTATGTGTGTGTGTGTGCCATGTACGCCTGTGTCTGTGAGTGTGTGTTTGTATGTGTGTGTGCACATGTGTGCGTGTGTGTGTGTGTGAGCACACATGTGTGCCTAGGTGTGTTTGTGCACTTGTGTGTGTGTGTGTGTGTGTGTGTGTGTGAGCACACATAGAGAGCACCTGAAGGTGCTCAGCTGTACTACTTACATTCACATTCAAAATGTAGCTAAGGGCTAACCGACTGCCTCTGAAGGGATTATTCCTCACTGAAGGGATTAATACTGAAATAGTGACATTGCACATGCTATTTCACTGGGGAATCGGCCTGAACATATTTACTACTCAGTGAGTTTGGATCTAAGTTCTACTCATATGAAAGAATGCACATTGTGTATGCTTCTCTGCTTTCTCAGTCGCGTTTTCTATAACCAAATCATATGTGTATTAGATCCTCAGCAAATTCGTCTACAGAGAAAGGCGTATCTTACAGCAGCAGTGTATTAACAATTAACAATTGATTAACAATTCAGATACCCTTGGTGGATTAAAAGATGAATCTGGCTGGGCATGGGGGCCCACACCCATAATCTCAAGACCTGGAGGGGAGACAGGAAGATCAAGCCTTCAAGGTCATTCTTGGAGACTAGCCTGGGATATGTGAGACCCTGACACACAACAGCAACAATGACAAGATGTTACGAGATGCTATACAATGCCTAACAGTGCAGGCTCCGTGGGTGAGATGAAAAGCCCAGGCATGTTGTTTGTTACAGGAGGGGACCATGTGACCTCACAAGCAGTGAACTTCCTCTCATATCTAAGAAGCCTTCTGTGGCCCAAAAGAGAAGAGCTAACGAACTATCCGAAGCTCACATGTGCTTTTCGGCTCGTCCGTAAATATTGGACAAGCACTTTACTGCTAGCAGCTAGTGCTCTGGTGGTGCTAATGAATGTAATATTTTAAGTTCATTGCAAACCGGACTGGAATTCTTACACACTGGTATGTGAAGTTGGGTCCTGAATACCAGGGATGGATGGAAAAGATAGAATGTGCCCCTCAATATGGCTGCCGATGATGTCAACCATTTGGAAAGTAATGACGTATCGTGATGAAGGTATCCTTCCTCCCTTGGAATAGATGTACTCCCTGAAAAACCATTGTCTTCCATAGTAACTCATGTACAAAGCAAGGCCTTCTAGGATGGCAACATGAGAGTGTAGTGGGTGTGCACCACTAATCTCAATTTGTCAATCAATCGTCAACAAAGTTTATTTGTCACTCATAGCAGGCACTTCCATCCGTTGTCAGGAAACAACTGCTTCGATGACAAAGTTCCTAATATGAGAAAAGTGACTAACAGCATACAGCAGCCTGTAGTTAAGACACAAATGAGTGAGTGATACAAGCCATTAGTGCTTCTGCTAGGACCCGAGCAGTCATCCCCAAAGTTGTCCCTGGGACTCACTGTGATAATAAAGCTATTTCCACACAAATACCTCGGTATCATTTCCCTCCTATCTGTGTTCCCACTAATTGTGGGTAAAGCTGTGGCTACTTTATCAAGAGCAAAACAGGGGTGCCACACTCTAGGAGTCTCCCCTCATGTAGCCCGTATACATTTCAGGACTCCTAATGGATGTCTGTGACTTAAGATACTACTAAGATACTAATATGCTTTTTTCTTGACACATTCATTCTAAATTAGGTACACTAAGAGATCAATAATAACTGGTCAATAATAGAAAAAAATAACAAGATATTATGGCGAGGTAGTATCTCGAAGTACCTTATTCCATTGCACTCATCCTTCTTGGGAAATATTGGGGGACCTGTGCTGAAGCGAGGTGAATGGCATGAGGTTTGAGACATCACATTAGGCCCCTGCACGAGGGTTACTTGATCCCACCTTAGCAATACTGCTACTGTTGGTCTGATAACCAAAATGGCTTCTAAAGGACTCAAAGGACAACTTAGCTTATTCAACATGGACACACTGGGTGTGGGTGATTCCTGTCCTATGTACTCAGAAGGACATCCCCTTTAAAACTTAACTGTCCCTTTGTGGAGTTTTCCAGGTGACATTTTCAGGTCACAGTTGACCTCAGAGAACTGAACCCACAGTAAAACACTATACCAGAAAGTGAAGGCACCGATGAGAGGGCACCGTGAGATCATGTGATTTCGTCACACGTGACGTACAACAGAAACCAGTTTCACTCAACAAAGTGATTGATCAAGCACTGAAAGTATTGATCTTATTATATTCTAACTGTCTAGGATATGCCTTTTTAATATTCTGCGGGATAAAGCTGGGAGAGGGGCTACATGAAGTGCTTCCATTGTGCATACATGTGCACATTAGCATCAGTTTGAACTAACTAATTGAATAGCGTTTTTATTTATTTGAAAGGATGGTGAACTGACAGACACACTAAAGTTACTCAGCCTTAAATATCTGCATGGGTTTTTTTCTCTTGGAAATAAACAAAAGATTGTCACTTCAAGGAAAGCAGCTAACAATATTTTAACAATGTTAAATATTTATCATATATGAAAACAAAATACTGCAAAATATGTGTCCTGATGTGGAAAGTCTGTCCTGATGACCTGGGCATGATGGCTCATGATAATTATCTCATAACCTGTGGGACTTGAGCAAGTAAGATTGCCATGAGCTCAGGGCTAGCCTGTGCTACTGAGTGAGCTTGAAGCTAGCCTGGGCTACAGAGTGAAACGCGGCCAACACATAAATAAATAAAATTTGTAAAAGAGAGTAATAAATAAAGCTGGTGACATAGCTTGTAAAAGTAAAGTCCTTGCTTAGCATGCACTAAGGCCCTTGTGTCAGCCACCAGCACTACTAAAAACAAGCAAGCATTGGAGAAAACGTAATGAAAATGGCACCGAAAGCAATACTTTTGGTCACATCCAGCAAAACAGACAATATTTGCAAGATCTACATAATTCAGTAAATCAATAACTCCAATAGCCAGTGGGTGATACTATAAAACATTCACGGGTCAAAGAGCCATTTTATACACATTTAGATTTTAATATATAACTTAAAGAAAATATAACTGTTAAGAAAAGCTTGTTGACATGGACTTAAAATCTACATTATAGTTTTGTTTAATTTCTAGTTGAAGGATTTGGAGTAGTATCAAAAAATAGCCTCGGTTATCTGAAAGAACCACTTAAATATGCATCCTTACACTGAAAGAGCTTGAAGGGGCTCGAGACCCCATATGAACAACAATGCCAACCAACCAGAGATTCCAGGGACTAAGCCACTACCCAAGACTATATATGGACTAACCCTGGGCTCCAACCGCATAGGTAGCAATGAACAGCCTAGTAAGAGCACCAGTGGAAGGAGAACCCCTTGGTCCTGCCAAGACCCCAGTGAACGTGATTGTTGGGGGGAGGGCGGTAATGGGGGGAGGATGAGAAGGGGAACACCCATATAGAAGGGGAGGGGAAGGGGTTAGGGGGATGTTGGCCCAGAAACCAGGAAAGGGAATAACAACTAAAATGTAAATAAGAAATACTCAAGTTAATAAAGATAGAGAAAAAAATATGCATCCTTACTTTCTCTTCCAATCTCTTTGGCCTCGCCAGTAGAAGCAAGATGACTAAAGGAACATCATCGTTTGGAAATCAATGTGCCGCCATGTGGCTCCAAAGCCTTCAGAAGTTGACCTGTGGCAAATGTGGCTACCCTGCCAATCGCAAGAGAAAGTATACCTGGAGTGCCAAGGCTAAGAGATGAAGCACTACCAGGACTGAGATGAGGCGCCTAAAGATTGTCTACTGCAGATTCAGATGTGGATTCCATGTAGGATCAACACCTAAGAACCCAAGACGGCAGCTGTTGCAGCATCCAGTTCATCTTGAGAATTTCAATCAGTCACAAAAAAATGTTCTGGTTTCAAAAAAATGCATCCCTTTTTAAATCTGTCGATAGACAGACAGATAGACAGATAGATAGACAGACAGACAGATAGATAGGTAGTAGGTAGGTAGGTAGGTAGACAGACAGATAGACAGATAGATAATAGATTTGTATGTCTGAGTATCTAATCATTGAAGCCAAACTTTCTCCATATCTCTATAGAGCACATCAAAATACACAAACAGTGGAAGCAAATATGAGTGTAGCTACTGTTTTGGTTGGTTGGTTGGTTGGTTTTTTGTTTGTCAAGACAGGATTTATCTGTGTAATACCCCTAGCAGTCCTGGAACTCTCTTGGTAGATCAGTCTGGCCTTGAACTCACAGACATCTGCGTGCCTCTGCTTCCCGAGTGCTAGGATTAAAGCCATGCACAACCATGCCCAGATGAGAATGTAGCTGTTGTTACAATATTAATTATTATTATTAAGGAGACTTGTACATATAAAGATGTTGTGATAGCTTGTATATGCTCGGCCAAGGGAGTGGCACTATTAAAAGATGTGGCCCTGTTGGAGTAGGTATGGCCTTATTGGAGTAGGTGTGTCACTGTGGGCATGGCCTTTGAACCCTCATCCTAGATGCCTGGAAGCCAGTATTCTGCTAGCAGCCTTCAGATGAAGATGTAGAACTCTCAGCTGCTCCTGCACCATGCCTGCCTGGAGGCTGCCATGATCCCACCTTGATGATAATGGATTGAACCTCTGAACCTGTAAGTCAGATCCAATTAAATGTTGTCCTTTATAAGACTTGCATTGGTTATGGTGTCTGTTCACAGCAGTAAAACCCTAAGACAAGTTTTTTTTTTATCAATCTGGGAAGATATGATTATATTTCATTTAGAATATATTAATATGTAATGGCTTATCATTGATAATTACGTGACAAATATTTCATATATTTCTCTAATTCCAACTTCTTTTTTAAAGATTTTATTTTTGCCTTATGTGCATGAATGTTTGACCTGCATGTGCATCTGTATATCACTTGTACACCTGCTGGCCTCAGAGAGGATTGGATTCCCCGGAACTGGAGTTATTACAGCCAGTGGAGAGCCACCATGTGGGTGCTGGGAATCAAACCCAGTTCCTCTGGAAGAGCAGCCAATGCTATTAACCACTGAGCCAGCTCTCTAGCCCTCCAAGTCTAACTCCTAGTATAGTGAACAGTGATACCTTTGAACTAATTATACAAAGTCTTTGTGGGTCTCAAGAAAAAATATTTGAGAACTACGGAATGAAAGAAAGGGGGAAGTCTGGGGAATTAAAAACCCATTACTGCATGATTTCCCACATACCTTTTAAGGTGGTTTGAGTGAAAATGGCCTCCACAGGCTCATAGAGAGTGAGTGGCACTATTGGAAGGCGTGGCCTTAGTACAGTAGGTGTGGCCTTGTTGGAGGAAATGAGTCACTGAGAGTGAGCTTTGAGGTTTCAAAAGCTCAAATCTGGCCCAGTCTCTCTTCTCTCTTCCTGCTGTCAGTCAGTCTAGATGTAGAACTCTGTCAGCTACCTATCCAGCACCGTGTGTGCCTGTGTGCCGCCATGCTTCCTGCCACCTGTGAACCATAAGCCAGCCTCAATTCAATGTTTTCCTTTATAAGAGGTGCTGTGTTCCTGGTGTCCTTTCACAGCAATAAAACCCAAGATACTTTTCACCTTTATGAACTCAAACGAAAGGTGTTGATAATGTAATATTAATATAGTATATTATGTGTGTACATGTGCCACCCAGTCAAATGTGGAGGAGTAGTTCATGCCACATCACATCTGAGGAGGTCAGAGGGCAACTTTGTGTAGTGAGTTCTCTCCCAGCACCTTTAAGTGGGCTCTGGAAGTCAACCTCAGGCAGGCAGTCTTGCCCAGTAAGTTCCTGACCCTCTGGGCATCTCTCTAGCCATGCTGTCCATAATTTAAACATAAACAACACACTAGTGTTCTTTACAGTACAATGTATCATACTTGTAGAAATGTAATCTAAAAGCTTCTAATGGACCAAGATTCCAGAGTCAGACCTTCGACTGAATGGAACAGACCAGAGCCATGTCGGATCCTAGCAAGCGTCGCTCAGGCTCTCTGGGTGCCCAAGGTCCCGTTTTCGTGTTTACAGTTGTCCTTTCATACAAGCTAGTATATAAAATATTGACGAGCGTGTGAAATATGTTAAGCCTTCTGTGCCGTTTCCTGTTTCAGATTGCTTAAAGAGTTCAGTCAAAGCAAAATGACAGAAATTTTATTAACAGGTGGAGGAACCAAGCTATTTCTGTTTCAGTCTTTTTGATTTTTCAACCAAAGGTTGGCTTCTTAATCTGTTGTCGCCTCCATAAATCTCTGCGACACAGAAAGTGGAGGAACCTCTGTTCTTGTAAAGTTCTGGTTTGTTCTTGCCTTTGAAACGTTGGTTTTGGCTTTAGCATACTCGAGTTGTGATCGTTTATAAATATGCTAACTTTCGCTTAGGCACCAGACAACAAAAGACGCCTGGGATTGTGTCCCTTTGTCAGCACGACACTAGCCTGCTGGATCAGAAAGGGGCTGGTTGACTAATAGCTTCATAAGCAGGAAAGTAGCCGACACGCTCAGAACCTGTTTTCTTTTTTAAAGTAAAGATTATGTTTATTTTCATTAGGGGTGTGTGTGTGTGTGTGTGTGTGTGTGTGTGTTTGCCTAAGTGAAGGGCAGGGGAGGGTATCTGCACGTGAGTGTAGATGTGTGCAACTTAAGAGCTGGTGTCTAAGGAAGCCAGAGGTTTCAGAGTCCCCTGGAGCTGAGTTCGGAGTATGAGCTGCCTCAGGTGGATGTTGGGAACCATACTCTGGAGGAGCACCAAGTTCTCGTAACCACTGAACCAACTTGTGAGGCCCAGAAATTCCGTTTTCTTAACATATTAATGGATTACACACATTGGAGCTACTGAGGCCTTCCATGTGGGGCTGGTCTGGCGCAGGACTGAGAAAATTAGAAAAGTGTTGTGAAAGTTAATACTCTGCTTCAAACACGAGATCGTTTGGAGTTTCCTAGTACTGCCGATTTGTTTGACGAAACTTTCTTTAAAGAATTGTTTGCAATGGGTCTTTGACACAGCTTTCCGGCCATACAAAAACAGAATAAGATCCCTACTCACACGCTCAGTGTGTTGGTACTCACCCAAGATTACATCCAGACACAGAGCAATCACATTCTCAAGTTCAAGGACTGCCCTACCAATGGTTGAGCAGCTATGGGCCTGTCCTAATATTTTTAATCCAATTTAGATCAATTTATATATTGTCCCTCCGCAACTTGGATCACAAGAGAGTCTTTCGAGTTAGTACAACTCCTTTCCATCCCTCTCAAATATGAATGTTTACTATGATTTTTAATAAGGTAGTATCTGTTACTAGCTATGGGTGAGTCTATATTCTGATATATGATATGGATTTGGAGTGCTAATGAGATCTCGGATGTTGAAATGTTCTCTGAAAGACCTTCCAGTCATCTGCAGCTACAATTCTGTTTCTAAAAAGTATGAGGTTTGAAATTTTACACTAAAAGCATTATCATTGCAATGCTTTTTTGCTCTTCATAATAAGATAAAAACATCTCAGAGTCGTGTTTTGATAAATTCTACAACTGCAGGTTTTAATCCTGCCCTGCCGGCCAGAGGTCTATCAGGGATTAATTGGAGTTTTTAATTGTGCATGATATTTATAGAGAACAGGCACAACCTTGTTGTTACATATTGTTTGATTTGAATAATTTATCACATTTTTTAAAAACTATCTAAACATGATTGTAATAACTGGCCCGATCTTTTTTTACATTAGACTGCTTAAAAATTACTGTTTGTAAATGCATTTTCAATTTTAAAAAAAATGTGCTTGTTTGATGGAATTGTGAATTTGCGGAAGATAGGTAATTCTCCTTCCATGGTTCTTAACACAGTGCTGGGGATTGGCAAGGGAGGCGGATTTTCAGACTCTTTGGGAATCTCTCTGGGTCTGAACAGATCCGAGCTGCCCAGTCTGGGCTCAGTGAGCCCGAGGTCTTCCCAGTTTACCTTCCGAGACACTCGGAATCCTCACCAACAGCGATCCAGCCATTCCACGGATCGGCGGTTCCCAACTTCTAGTGAGAGAGCGAGCACTTTCAAAATTCAACAGAATCTAACCGACCCCACCTCCACCCAGTCATGTCTCTATTTTAAGATTAGAAACTCCAATAGATTCTGGTAGATTCGCGCGATGGCTGAATATTTCATTAATGACAACATCTGCCTACATCTGAATTGGTGCGGCGCGCTAAGTTGCACAGATGGCCTTCCACAAGGAACACCTTCGGGTGCTCCGGGTCTCAGCCCAAGGCCACGCAGCTGAGGCTGTAGCCCGAGAGGCCGCAGGTCCAGCCTGCTCACCCAAATGTCCAATTAGGCCGGCTTCCCATGGCCAGTGCACACATTGCAGTGCACCTGCTGCCCCCTATCGGCCACGCGAACAATAGCCCTACCCCGCCTGGCTCGCTGGAAAAGGCCTCTGGAAAAAAAAAAAAGGTTCCAGTCGAGGGTGGGGGATTCTCGGAAAACCTGTTTTACGTAGCCTGCAAGGTCCCACTGCCTCGTTTTAGCGCTATTCTAATGAGATGAAGAAGACGTGAGCTCCGGGAGAAGAAAGTGGCACCGCTTGGTGGGGGAGGGGAGAGATACCCAGAAGGTTCGATTTACGGTTTCCGCCCCCTGTTCAGTCATCTGGCCAGGGCTTAGGGGACAGCGCATGCCTTCCGTTGCGACCAGCACGTTCGTTAGAGCACAGGGTGTTTCCCCCAGGTCTCAAGCAGCTGCCTTCCCCATTGCACCTTGAGCAGAGTTCCCTGACCTGCTACAGAGGTGACAAAGGCCACCGGCCCCGAGAATCCGTCGCCAGAGGCTTTCACAAGTAGGTGTTGTCCCTCCAGTGCCTGTAATGCAAATGAAGATGTATCTCACGGATAAGCATTAAATCCTGAGCTCAAGCCCACGGCCCCACTAGCGCCTGTACCGTATGAATTCTGTCCTAGAACTGAATATTTAAAATTTGCCTCCACTTGGACACAGCCTAGACTGCTGGCGGCTGAGAGCATCGCGCGCGTGTGGGGTTACACTCTCGGGTGTTTCTAATTTCGTTTTCATTATTTTCTCCCACTTCATTACCACCCTCCTCCCAGCGCACACGCGCTCGGCCGTATCCTAACTTGTTCGCTCATGTCCATCTTTGCCTTGGAGCTTTTGGCAAGAAGATATGAGAGAAATGGACGGAGGTGAGCGGAAGAAGGGAGGGTGGGGAAGAGGTAGAATCAGCTGGCAGCTTCGACTGTGTTTGCGTAGGTAGGGGACGGCGGCGGAGGCTCTGCGGGGGGACAACTGAGAAACCCCGCACGCGCTCGTCGCCAAGGCGCCTGCACTGTGCGGATGCCAGCAGGAGCCGGAGTCCACGGGGACCTTCGGAAGCTCGGCTGGCTCCGATCTCCCGGACTGGCCGGGTCTAGGTTCCTGGGCGGCTGCAGGTACCCACGACGCGCATCCCCGAGGGCAGAGAGACCAGGGCGGCGCCCCAATCCCAGAGCCCTGGGGCGCGGCCGAGGCTCCTGGGGCCCATGGGCGCGGTGCTCCCGGGACCCGGGCGGCCTGCGATCTGGCGGAAGCATGGGCTGCGGGGAGGAGCTGCCTCGCCCCAGGCGGGCCGCAGGGCTCCCGAGGCCCGGGGAGGCCCGGCCGAGCTCCGCGCGCTCCCGCCGTGCGCCTTGGCGCGGGCACCAGGAGCCGCCCCCCGCGGGCGGCCACTTCCCGGATGGGGCCGCGCTGTTCTCCAGGACAATCGGGCTCCTCCCCTCACCGCGATCTTTCTAGGAGGCTACCTCTGAGGTTCCCAGGCAGCTTCCTCCCCGGCGCTACCCTTGGGCTTCTCTCACTGAAAACCCCGCAGAAGCACAAGCCAGAGGCTCGGCTAGGGACCCTCCCCAGCCGCAGGAAGCCAATGGGAAACGGAAGTTCATTTGCGATAGCCCTGATTCTCGAGCTTCCTAAAAGTTACGCGATCTGTTCTCAGCCCGACTAACAGCACGGAAAATGTAATTCTGCTTTTGTGTGTGTGTGTGTGTGTGTGTGTGTGTGTGTGTGTGTGTGTGTGTGTGTGTGTGTGTGTGTGTGTGTGTGTTTCAAAATCAAACGTACCTAGTGACTTTCAGAGGAAACGTGGATGGATCTAGGAGAGCCAGAAGCATGCGGCAGGATCCGATGAAGTCCCTTGCTCTCCGCTCACCCACTCTAACGGGAGTGCTATCTTTCAATTATTTTTCTTAATTATTGTGAGCCTCACGATATAAAAGTATTCATATGACAGAAATTGGGCATAAAATTTAAGCAGTTCTCCCAAGTTCTCTTGAGTCAGTAATACCCGCGATAATAGAGAATTTGAGTTTTACGACAACAAAGGAAACTTCACTCTTTTTTTAAAAGTTGTTATTTAGCAGACACTTATCTTGTGTTAAAACCACCCGTACACACACCACTGTGTTCTATGAACCATCTGCTATGGTTCAATATACAGAGGGCAAAACACTCGGAATTTTGAAAGCCGTGTGTCATTTTGCTCTTCCAGTTTCAATATAAAGTAAATATTGTCTTTTATATAAGATTGAGATGTTGGTTTTATGAGACATGGGAGATGATAATTCGAGTTAGTCCATGCAGCTAACGCCACGAAGGGATTAAAGCAGCCAGACTTACGCAGTCTTCAGGCTCACGGGTTCATCTCCTCCTTGGACCAGATTTACAAAGTAGACATTAAAACCACGTCAGGTGGGTGTGATGTAAAGCAAGGCTTGAGATGCACTGACGTAACATTCCCCCCATTTTCCCAATCAGAAAAGAGCCCCAACGTGTATAACCAAAAGGAATTACTATATCAAACAGATACTTGCACTCTCCTGATATGGAATTAACCAAGGTGTCCATTTGAAGAAAATGTATAGTAATAATATCCAGACCTTAAAAAAGAACTAAATCTGGCCAGCCAGTGGTGGCCCACACCTTTAATCCCAGCACTGGGGAGACAGAGGCAGGCAGATCACTGAGATGGAGGCCAGCCTGATCTACAGAGCGAGTTCCAGGACAGCCACTAGTGCAGAGAGAAACCCTATCTCGAAAAATAATTAAATCTTATTATTTGCAGTAGGAGAGATGAAACTGAACATCGTTCACTAAAATTAGCCAGCCACACAATTGTGGGAACTAAAAAGCTAGTAACTTGGAATAGAGTGGAGTGATGTCAACAGAGATAGAGACAGGCAGATGGGAAGGGTATGAGAAGTGCTCTTACCATCAAATCACAAGTAGAAAGAATTAGTGGGGTTTCTGTAGCTCTGACGTGTTAACTCTTGGTTCTCAGGCTCTATGGTAGGATACATTTCAAAATAACTTGCAAAATGGGAGCGTTCCCACCTTTCACACTCTAACACGTTACCATTTGCTGGAAGAACTTGTTCTCTCCAATGCTTATATTGTTATCTGTGAACCGAATCTCAAAATCTATATCCCAAAAGATGAACATTTATAGCTTAACGGAATTTATAGTAATAAAAAAGAGACCCCCAAGAAGAGAACTGTCTGCTGACACACGGCGAATTGCAGAATAAGGTCTAGACACAGTGAACTGTAGGATGAGGTCTAGACACAGTGAAGTGAACTGCAGAACGAGGTCTAGAAAGTCCTGTGCCGCCTTCCCGATTTCCTTTCTACTGCATCCAAACCACACTGCCTTAGCCCAGAAGTAAGAATGTGAATAATTCAGCAACTACAATAAATGGACAGTCCGGTCTTGATTGTCCTCCCCTTCCTCTGCTAATTGCTTGCCTTCTGCATATTTGGCTGTTGTCAAGTCTGTCTCCCAGAGGGAGAAAGAAACCCAGCAGAACTCAATTACTTCTTTTCTGCTAATGCCAACCAGTAATTCTAATATCAAAAGGCGGGGGGGGGGGATTTGGGTGGAGAAATTGCTAGAGATACTCCCTTAAATAAAACTTAAGATGACCCTGGGTTTTGGTTTCGATGCCACAGGTGTCTCGCTCAGTCACTGGAAAAGTTTGGGCATGGCTAAATGGGTGCTGCTTACCTAAATGCACCTTCCAGATTTTTCTTCCTGTCCATCCCACTGGTGATAATTAAGAAGTGGGAAAAATAAGAAAGAAATGGGAGTGATTTGATGAGTTTCTACTTTAGTTTTGAGGGAGAGAAGGGAGAATCTTTTTGTAGGCTACGTAAAGATATTTCTCTGTCCTTCCTCGGCCTAAGGCATTCTCTGATTGGTTTAATCACGAGCTGAACTGCCAATAGCTAGGCCGGAGAAGATAGGCGGAACTTCCGGGCAGAAAGAGGAACTCTGGGAAGGACTCACAGGCAGAGTTTCCGCCGGCCGTGTGAAGTCGGTTGTACAAGATGGAGGAGAGGTAATGAGCCACGCCGCAGAAGGTGGATTGGGTTAATTTGAATTGTAGGAGCTAGTTGGGACCAAGCCTAAGTAAGCCAAGGCTTTAAGCATTGATAATTATTGAAAAGTCCCCGTGCCATTATTGGCACCTCGAGACAGTACAGTTCTAGGTTACAGCATCAAAACAAGAAAGGAGCTGGAGAGATGGCTCAGTGGTTAAGAGTACTTGTTGCTCTTGCAGAGGACCTTGTGTGGGTTCTCAGCACCCACATGGTGGCTCACTACTATCTGTAACTCAGGTTCCAAAAGATCTGACGTCCTCCTTTGCCCGCTGTAGGTATTGGGCATGCATGTGGTATACATACATACATACATACATACATACATACATACATACAGGCAAAGCACTCATACACATAAAAACAGAAAGAACTGAAGCAGCAGCATCTCCCCTTCAGTCATAGGCACTGAGTGCCAATCAGTAAACAGTCAGCCTGCTAACCACATTCCTACTCCTCATTCCTTTCTCTAGCTTTCTCTTGGATATAAAGATGTTGACAGCCTGGGCAAAACCCAGAAGGAATGCTGCCCTCTCTCAGTAACTAATACATCATTTTCTTTATTAAAACCATTTGCAGAGCCAGGCGGTGGTTGGGTGTGCCTTTGAGCCCAGCACTTGGGAGGCAGACTCAGGTAGATCTCTGAATTTGAGGCCAGCCTGGTTTACAAAGTGAGTTCTAGGAGGGCCAGGACTACACAGAGTTAACGTGTCTCAAAAAATAAACAAACAAAACAGTTGCTGATTCTGGATCATCCAGATGAGATGAACTCTACCCCATACTATGAAAAAGAAAATATTCAGGATACCCCTCTCAGCACTCTCTCACTGAAAGTTGGAGAAACACTTAACATGTAACACTGCGTGTAACACTGGCCCCTACTCCAGGTTCCCTGTGTGACTTTATCCTTGTCCTGTCCTTGTTCAGAGCCTGTTTGTTACATCAAAGCCTGCCTGACACATCAACACCAGAGTGTGAATTATTTTCTGAACCCTGCCTACCTAAGTCCCTCAGAGCAATTCCTTTCCACTTGTGAGGGGATCGCTGCTGTTTGTCATACAGTTTCCTTTCACAGCTCTGCTGTGAGTCAGCTGTCGCCGATGCCCCGCCCCCTTTCTTTCTTTCTGTTAATACTGGTGTTCTTTGGGAACTCAAACATAAATACTTTGTTTACTGTGACTGAAAAGTTAGGAAAAGGGCCGAATTTATTATCAAATGTTACAACTTTAAATAATGTGTCTAGTAAGTTTAAAGGAACAGATACACTTATATACACTGCAGAATGCTCCCACGCCAGTTTTAGAAACAGAGAAAAAAGTGTGTTCGGTATATTTTTCGTGTTGTACCAAGACTTTAAACTATAGGCATTCTACCTGAAAAGTTTTCTGGAGATTTAAAAAACAAAAACAAACAAACAAAATCCTGAGGCTATAATTTGAAAATATGATCAAAATATTCTCTAATCATAAATATGTCCTGTTTCCTGATTTTCAAAAGGAAAACCTGTGATTCTAGCCCCAAGCACTCTGTCCTCATGCGGACTCATCATTCGAGAGTGTTTTGAGCTGTTGTAAATTGATCCGACTTTAAACATCCATGGTTCCAGCAACTTCCGGTTCTAGCTCACTGCTGGCCCAGCGTCTGTCTGGTGAGCCCCTACCAGCTTCGTTGGCTTTATCAGTCACCCCCCTCGCCCACCCCCCCACCCCTTTACCCCCCACCCTACCCCCCCCCCCCCACCACCCCACCCACCCACCCCGTCTACACATCTTGGTTCTCCACTCGGTCCGATGCTTTTGAGAAATTACAGCGACTTGTGCACTTTGGACACTTTACTTGATGAAGCTGTCCGCAAACTTTTGGTTGTTGGTGGTTAAAAGTTCTCAGGGAACGGAAATATCTCACGAAGAAGCAGAGAACATAAAACTCCAGAATCAGTTGGTGCAGCATTCTTTCACTTGCTGGACATAATTAATTAGTTTTAAATTATTCCATCTATATTATGAGTGAGGCTGAGCCAGGAATGGCCTCCCAGGTTGATAGAGGAGTCCTGTTTGATCCAGCATCTTCAATTAAAATTGTCGCAGAAGTCTCAACTGCTGTTTAAGGGTGTGCAAATGGGCTCTCCACCGTCAGGGACCATGAGAGTGGTCCACCACCAGGCAAACTAGCAGTTTAGCCTGGGTGCATTTCTCATGTCAGGCTAGTTCTTAAGTCAAGAACGTGGGTATTCCCACAGAATATGTGTAGACGTACATTTCTAAATAAAGCGTCTAAGAGCACCTCTGGAAGGCTTCTCAGTCACGTCAGCAAGCTGGTCTCGTGTAATAAAAGGCCTCAGTCTCAGGAGCGGTTGCTTAGCCTTCCGTCTAACAACACTGTTCACGTCACACGCGCTAGTTCAGACGTACAGTGGGACGCACACACTCAGGAGTGCAGAGAGGAGCCTGAGAAGTGGTAGGAACAACGTTTCCACACAACACATTCTCTTCGCACCACAAGAGGGGAGAAGTGAGAGAGCAAGACTGCAGGCCTAAGAAAAGTCTTGCGAAAATTCATGGGGTCTGTTTCAGAAGAGAGGGTGGATTCTCCAACAAAAGCATCTGGGGAACTCTTGACTCAAGACCACGCTTCTTAAATTGCAGATTGAAAAATGGGATTTATAAAACTCTCCTTCTTTTACACCCGTTTGGATTTCTTTTCTAATGAGTTCAACGACTCTCCATGTTTCAGTTTGCAACACAATGGAAAAAAAATAAATGCCAATGGTCTGAGTCGGTTAGGCCTTTAAATAGACTGACCTCTTCCGATTTACATCTGCTTGAACTGGAAGAGACAACCCAGTGCTTTGCAGCTATGTGGAGCTGGGTGTTCAGGTTCAAACCCTTACTTGACCATGTGCCAGCTTCGTGACCCACCATCGCTTCTCTTCCCCGTTTGCTCATTCCTCTGGGGTGGCAGTTTTGTGTCGGAGGCAGGTTACACGTCCTCCATTAAGATAAACATCCCTTGAAATAGAACAAATGCCTAAGTTGGTTCTACCCTGAAAAACGGACTTTTCTGAATTAGACACCGAGAAACCATTTCCTCACTTATTTCTCCTGCACTGCCCTCGATCAGTTAGAGGCGTTCCAGTCCTGTCCTGGCTGCCAGCTCCCCACTGGTCCCACAGAGTGAAGGGCGGCGGTGAACAGGATCGCCCGCCACTGCTGGTCTCCATAGTCCCTTCACGATGCATTCACCTTTTCCTGGACTCGTTAATAGCGTTTGTGACAGACAGAGAGAACTGGAGGGATGTGACCAAAGGCTACAAAGCATGGGCAGATTCACAGACACGAATTACAACCAAAGCTTAAAATTATAATCAATGATGTCGTATCATAGAAGGAAAATGGATGGTAGATTCTTTTAATGCCCACACCCTCTCCCGTTTATGTGGGACGATGACTATGTTCATGTGCTTAACCGCAGTGACCATTTCACTGTATACATCTAGCACTGTGGCCTCATATCTAAAATATATGCCAAAAAAAAAATTATGTTCTATAGCCATTTATCTGAACATTTGTAAGTTTATGTGCAAGGGACAGAAGACACCTGAGAGACAACATCTTCACATCTGATTACAGAATATTTTTTGCCCCTAAACAAAGGTGCCATGAGCTCATAGCTCTTTAACTAGTGCCACAAAAGCTGGGAGAGAAAAACTGTACACATAGATAGAGATATGAATCAGGCAGCAGTGTGCCTGATGACTCAAAACACCCATTTCTTCCACATGAGTTCTCTTAAATAAGACCTCTTTGCCTAATTTCGAATGTCTACCTTCCCATGTAAGTGTGACGATTAGTGACTAAAACTACACCCTTTTGTAATACACATGCTCTTTTATCCAACTATTAGAGTAAACAGAGGAAAAATAGTGTAAAAGAAAAAGGGTTGGTGGGGGCTGGAGAAATGGCTCAGTGGTTAAGAGCACTGACTGCTCTTCCAGAGGTCATGAGTTCAATTCCCAGCAACCACATGGTGGCTCACAACCATCTGTACTGGGATCTGACGCCCTCCTCTGGTGTGTCTGAAGACAGCTACAGTGTACTCAAATACATTAAGTAAATTTTTTTTTCAAAAGGGTTGGTGGTTTTGTTTTGGTTTTTTGGTTGGTTTTTGAGAGAGATTCCCTGTGTAGCGTTGGCTGTCCTAGAACTCACTCTGGAGACTAGGCCAGCCTCGAATTCACAGTGATGTGCTTGCCCCTGACTCCCTAGTACTATGGTCAAAGTTGTAAGCCACCACCACCTAGTCAAATTAAAAAGCATTTTTAAAACTAAATTTTTGTTGACACTGAAGCTAAATAATTACATAAGAATTGTTTGTAAAAATAGATTCCATGTACATTTGTAAAATCTATGAAATATAGGCCTGGCAGTGGTATGGTTGCTCACAAGTTTAATCTCAGCTCTCAGAGGCAGAGGCAAATGGATCTCTATGAGTTTGAGGACAGTCTTTGTCTACATAGTGAGTTCTGGGACAGCCGGAGCTCTGTAGAGACACTCTAACGCCAATAAAAAACTTCAAGACCGAAACAGCAAGAACAAAAACAAACAAAACCCCTCAAATACAAAACTATGAAATTCTAATTACTCCGAGTGAGTCACTGATTTGAACTCCTCTGAGGGAGGTAAAGGAACGCTGGAGTTGGTTCTGGGTCCCTCTGCCTTGTGGAGGGCAGGGCTGACAGCTTTCACCTCTGCAAATGAGAATGCTGTTCTCCGGAGGCTTCTCAGAAAAGCTGAGACGTGAGTAATGTTGGGTTACAGGGTTGTAGAGGTGCGCAGGGGTTTATCATACGAGTGTGTGTAGGCACGGGAGAGATTCCTCAGTGCCTAATGTTCAAGAACTCTAGAATCCACCCACCCACTGGAATTACTAATGCCTCTTCAGTTTTACGATTGTATTTTCCCTGATTAACTTGGTAAATTAAACTGTTCTTAAGTGGACGGGATAAAAGATTGGTACATGTCTACAAAAGAGTATTACAGATGACAAAAGAAGAGGTTTCGTGACACACTGTGCCAATTAGTGGCTTTCCTGAGGTGTATCAGTAGAAACCACATGGGAGAAAGAGGCTGAGGAGCCCGCCAACCCTTGCCCCATCCTCAGGATTCCAGCTCACTCACGCCTTTCCTTTCCAATCTGCATTGAAGAGCACAGGGCCCAATCTCTTGCCTTTTCCTTGCTCCCTCCTCAGTGCTATTAGAAAGAACTGAGTTTACCAGCAAGAGATCTGTAGCCCCTGTCTTCTGTACAACAAGGCGGTGTGGCTAGAGACTAGAAAAAAAATGTCTTAAAGAGCAACTAGCTTGGAACACCGTGTACCCTCTCCTCGGGGCTCTGGCTCTAAACGCTAACCACAGGTGTGTCAATCTGACTGTCATAAATTTTGGAACATATCCTTCCAAAGAATATGCAACATTTGGGTTTTACTTATTGCCCATCAAATTCTTGTTCAGGATGCTGATTAATCAGCTAGTCTGTTTCTGAAGACTTCCCGGAACGCGTATGAACTAACACTACTGATTCTTTTTCTTAACGGTTAACTATTAGTAGGTGATGACTGCCTTCATTTCTAATGGCGAATTCATTTCATTTCACGGTGGTTACGCAATAGGCACTGTTGTTGTAGGGCCTACAGTGCAGCGGTGAATAAAACTGACTAGCAGCTTAGAACTAGAGTCTGCAGTGAGTCAGGTGGTTACAAGTGCTGGGGACCGAAATAACCCAGGGAAAGGTGACAGGGAGGAGCTTACGGTTTGTTAAAGAAGGCTCCCTAAGTGGGTAACCTTTAACCAATGACCTGAAGGAGGAAAGGAGCCAGCTGTGGGCTTCACGGAACAAGAAGGGATCCAGCAGGAGAGACAGCTTGTGAGGATAGTGTGTGCCTAACGAACACAGAAGGAGCAGGGAGGCCAGGTGGCCGGGAGAGGCAGGAGGGGGAGAGCAGCAGGGGATGGGGTCAGAGGTGCTCGGTGGACAGCAAGACAGGCGCCTTGCACCTGGAGGCCACTGCAAGAGCTCGGCCTTTGTTCCGAGCGAGGTAGAAGAGTTATGAGCACCGGCTGTGCTTCACCCCCATCGCTCTGTGTACTCTGTTAGACAAGACACGAGAAGGGGCAGGGGGGATGCGGAGACAGGACACGCTGCAGCGATCGAGGTGAGGGGTGAAGTGCATATGGCAGCAGTGCGGGAAGAAGTGACCCATGAGTCCTGAATGCAGAGCAAACAGTATTTGCTGATAGCTTGGAGGTGACGTATGAAGAACGAGAGGAGTTTAAACAGAGTCAAATTAAGTCCCCAAGGTTCAGGATCTGAGTAACCCATAAGATCGGTGTTGTCACTATCTGAGTTTGTTTCCCCCTGGCTTGCAAGGGGGAAAAATCAGCATTTTAAGTTCCAAACACCCTGTTATATCAAGTTAAAATACAGAATGGGCTACTGGGAACGCAAGTCGAGTATTCCTGGGGGGAAAGTCTGAATTTGAGTTACATATTTGAGGGTTCACCTAAAGTTCTGTAAACGAGTGCCCAAGTTGCTATCAAAGTGCACAGCAGCTAATGTAATAATGGTCCTCCCCAGGCAAGGTGTGGGGACACAGTTCTGAAGGGTGAGGGGTCAGCCTCCTAGAAATGAGATCATAGAGAGGTCTGAGGGTCCCAGAGGGAGGCTAGGGTCTAGCAGGTTGTGAAAGGTACAGGGAGGGACCTTTACAGCCTTACAGCCTGAGGGGAAGCATTTTGATGTTTTCGTTGGGCGTTGGGCAGTATGGCATACCAGTGTGCAGCGGTTGGAGATTGGCCAAACAGGAAGACAGAGGGGAAAAGACAAGGGTATCAGGTAGAACAGTGTTTTGGAACAAGGTAAAGCATCCCCAGGATCCCAACATACAGAAATGAGTGTTTGGGAAATGGGAAAGCTAATTCATCTGATTTGATCTTATACACAGTACGCCACATCCCGAACTGTTCAAGTGGACGCCATAATATATACAAATAGCGTGTGCCCATTAAAATTGGAAAATGATGCAGGAGAAAATTATGTCACAACATGGGAAGTAGAGAGGGGGCTAAAAGCAGAACAAGAAGAGACCTGAGGACTAAGCACAGGGTAGGTCAGCACTTGGGGCTGTCAGCAAGGGGGCAGGCAATGAGGAAAGTGAGGCCCTGTCATAGTGTGACCCTTAAAGCACAGGGACTATTTGGTCCGCTTTGTAGTTTGGCCAAGACCTCTCATCACTGACAAAATACGCAACACAGCATGTAAGAAAGAAAGAAATTAGCTGGGAGGTGATGGCACACGCCTTTAATCCCAGCACTCAGGAGACAGAGGCAGGCAAAGCCCTGAGTTCAAGGCCAGCCCGCTTTACAGATCAAGTTTCAGGAACCCAAAAGCTACACAAAGAGACCCTGCCTTGAAAAACAGAGAGATTGATTTTGGGCTTTCAGTTTCAGGAGTTTGAGTCTACAATGGCGGGAAAGAGTTGAGAGGGGATCCACTCACACTGTGGTGGCCAGAAGCTGAGGGGATGCCTAAGGTAGAAGGCTCCTTCCCTAGAAGGGTAGGAAGGTGCCACCCACACTGAAGAGGTGATTTCCCCCTAGTTACCCCTGTGTGGAAACATCCTCAGACATTCACACACAACTATACCAATCCCCTAGGCACCATCAAGTTGTCAGTCACTGGTAATTATCCTGAGCTGAATGTGCTGGGACAAACCTGTGATCCCAGCATATTGGGGAAGAGGACAGGAGAAGCCATCTTGGGCCATAGAAGGAAACCGGGTCAATAAAGAATTGTTGCAGTCTAAGTTGACGTCTAGGTCGTAATATTATTACTGTGGGCTCCAAGGGAAACAATCGGCTGCAGTGGAAGGACTAGTGGAGGATTCAAAGCATTGTTCAGAGGGAGGATGCACAGTGGCCGTAGGAGCTGCTGTCGTAGGAGTCCACTGGGAAGATACTGAGCAGTTTCAGTACCCTGCAACCAGGGTTGAAACACGAAAGCCTGAGAAAGAGGGAAGAGGAAGAGTGGTTGATGACTGTAAATATATGCAAATATCTTAAGTCGGTTTGCTGTCGTTTGTAGCAGGAAAATGACGAGGACTGGGTGGTTGGCAGGACAGGCAAGTGAAAACTGTGTTAGGTTAGATACAGAAGAGTACAGTCATTTTACCGAGTGGGGATGACCGACGGAAAGAAAGAAAGTAAAGATGACCTTAGGGATAAAGGACCGCGCTGTGATCGACTTTCTGCACACCCTGCTTTTCTTCCATTAAATTAAAAGTACTCCGAATGAATTTCTTCACTGTGATGAGTTAACGTTGTATGTTAAAACAATTTTTATTCATATGCATAGTTCATCTACTTATTCTACTTTCTCAGAGATCTCGAAACATCACGGACACCTATGCCTGCCCCACAGGCAGGGAAAGGGAGGGGTTAGTGTGGTAGCTGTGGGCCATGTTACATGGAGGGCCTGGCCGCTCCTTCAGGGTCAGGAGGAAGGGCAGGGAATGGAGCACAGAGAGGTGAGTAAGCGGGCTCAGGAATGTGAGCTGTGGTGGGGTGTAAAACGGCGTGGGGTCTGAGACTTGTTTTTTTTTTCTTTGCGAAGTAGGAAACTCAGTCATCAACCAAGAAAGGTTATGTAGGAGGCTGCAAGAGAGAAGACGGTGACTGAAGCAGCCACCCAGAAATGTGGGAGAATAGATGGGCTAGGGAGGATTCCACTTCCGGGAAACACTGAGAGAGCACCAGGAGAGCTTCCGGGTTTCTCCAGCTGCATTCAGCATCACTGTAAGAGCAGAGCAGGAGAGCTGGATTCAAGCACAGATGGAATCTGAGAAGTCAGTGTGACGCAGAAAAGGTACAGACGGTGAAGGTGTGTGCCAAACGACCAGGGCAATCCAAGCTGAGTAAAGATAGAAACGAGGATATGACGGGACACCGAGATGACGGCAGGTTCGAATGTAGTGCTTGGTAGGGCAAAAATAGCAGGAGTTAAAGTGCAGCTCTGACTTAGAAAGATAGCAAGTGATGGTGTGAGAATGGGAAGCTCGCAACCGAGGTAACGGGGAGACGAGCAGTTACAATTCATCAGGACGCCGACGTGGAGCATCTGAAAAGTGTATTTGCTGTGCACAAATCAAATGCACTCTGCTGGTCATATGCCCTTGAAAGGTGGTCACTGGTTACAATGTTATATACATCTATACGTGTACATACAAAGAGCTTCAATGTTGGCCTATTTCATGCCCATATAATGGGATCCTCATGTTAGGCCTAAGCCCAGACCTTGAGGGTTTTCGTTTGTTTGTTTTGTTTTGTTTTGTTTTTTCTGTTTTTCAGATATTCTAGAGGGTTTTTTTAATCATGATGGTTTTTGTAGATTTATTTGACTTTTAATGGATTTTTTTCTTAACATAACTTCTGACTTCCACTTGAACCCTCTCTCTCTCTCTCTCTCAGGAATATTGTAGACCTGTTTACAATGGTGGATGTAATATGAAACTTAATGGAGTTTAGGGTTCACCTTCCTCATCTTTACAGATATCACCTACTGGCTCTGGGTTCGGGCAAACAACAGGTTTGTGGGGCTATGATCTTTGTAAAGGTTACAGGTATGAAGATTAAGAACCCTTCCCCCATCTCCTCCACAACACCTTACCAGCATCGGATGCAACAGGAGAAACTATGTGTACCCAGAAATAAGCATTGACTTCTAACTGAATTCTTCTGAAAAAAATTGATGTTTTCATACCAAATATTTTGCACACCTGTTTTTTTCAAATGGGCTTCATAATTGAATAAGCTTTGAGACCAACAGAACTTAGATCTGCCTCTCCACACTTAAGAACAGTCACTTAAGAGACTACATCTCGTGGATGTCCAAGTTGCAGGACACTGCCAACTGGCCATCCCAAATATCTGTTACTGAACCTTAACTACAAAGCTCTGCCCTCTCTTTCCTTCCTCACCCTTCTCTACCTCTCCTGCCCCGGAACTGACTCTAACGTGGCCAGGGACCTTTCGCTTTCCTGCAAGCATGCTCTAGAAATTTCAACCAAAATTTTGCTATAGCAATTCTGTACACTAATTAGTACAAGCCTATTGAGTTTTAAACTGGTTTTTAGATGATTATAAAACTGTGCCAGTCACTATAATTGCCTTCCAATGATTCCATTTGAGGTACTTATTTCAATCATTTTTGCTTTTATTCGATCACTAAACCAGAGAATCGTTAACTCAAAGTTTCAAGTATAGGAGGCCATTTAGAGAAAGCTTTATCCCACACTTTATTGCCTTGAAAGCTGAAGCAAGAGAGAGAGAAGGATAGCATTTGTCAAGTAAGGGGCCGTCTGATGTTAAGTGTGAGGTGAAGAGATCAAGCGAGCCAAGTCTCGGATCTGGGATGGGAAGCTTCCGACCACATACTGCTGTAAATCTTAATACATTCCGTCTCACTAACAGACACTAATGACTATAATAAATTAAGGACAGTTTAGTTAAGCAATAAACAATTACAGCTGACACAGGGTATAAACTTGATTCCCTAATTAATGGACTGACCAAGAGATCTTTGTTAGGCTAAGAATGTTGGTTTCGCATTTACCCATAAAATATAGATATATAATTTTATATGTAGGAGAACTGAGACATATTTAATAGTCAAGTAATAAGTACAAAGAACAAGGCATTAAAAAATATAGATTCAGAGCTGGGCAGGGTAGCTTTTAGTCCAAGCACTAGAAAAGGAAGGGCAGGCAGATCTCTGTGGGCCAGGTCAGAATGGTTTATAGACTGAGCTCCAGGACAGACAGGACAATAAATCAATCAATAAATAAATAAATAAATAAATAAATAAATAAATAAATAAATCTTCTGAATCCCCCCCAAAAAACTCATGGTGGCTCACATCTTTAATTCCATGACTCAGGAGACAGAGTCAAGCAGATCTCTGAGTTCCAGACCAGCCTGGTCTATGTAGTGAGTTCCAGCACATCCAGGGCTACTCAGAGAAACCCTGTTTCCTCAAAAACCAATTTAAAAGAAATTGAGATTCAGAATAGAACTAAGGTTTCTCATATTCTCCTTAAGAGTGAAGATACTTTCACTTGTTTCATAGGTGAAGATTAACAAGATGGTGTTCATAAATTTTATCAGCCGCCTGCCTATATTTAAAAACTACAGTAGGCTGGCAGTCACGCTTGGCAGGTGTGTTCCATTTTGTGATGAGATATGAGTATAAACCAAGAAGTCTGACCTTGGGCAAACTTATTCCAACAAGGCTCATGCATCCCAACCTGCTTTGACCTGCCATGTGTTCACCATGGGAGACTCTATATTTATTCTGATAAGACTGCCATTGCTTAAAACATTTTCTGAAATGCTCTCTTGAGACGGCCTCGGTACTGTTATGGGACACAGGAGAACAACAACCTCCTTACAGCTAAAGAAATTATGGGAGTCCATAAAGGTCTTTTCAAAGCAACAGAGAAGTTGCATTCCTGCTCCGTGGTAGAATGTTTACCTAGGTGTGCAGCCCTTGGAATCAGTTCCCACCAGCAGCAACACACACACACACACACACACACACACACACACACACACAGAAAAACTAGCCATTTATCAACCAGCTAAGCACCCAGCAAAGACAAGGTTCTACATATCTAAAAGAAGCGATTGCATAAGAAGACAAATGTCAGTTTAAAGTTTCTACAGAGTTATTATAAGACTCATCAGAAGCATTTTTAAGCACATCTATGCATATGGAATTCTCCCGGAAGATAGGAACTCTTTTAATATGAAAAATGAAATGCATAGTGTTCAGTTATTTGACAAGTCATAGGTTGGCCAATGATTTTACGAAGTAATTTCTGTGTGGGAATTGTACCTGCTAAAGAATCTTAGGTGCATCAGTTTTTTTATCTTTACAACCACCTAAAGATATTGCCAAGACAGAGAGCATCCTCATCTTACGTCTACTTACATAAAAATTCAGGCTCAAAAGTTTAAGGTCCATGTTGACATAATTAGTAACGGAGTCTTTGGGAGACCCAATCATTCCTATTTCCACCTCCAGGTTCTTTCAAAATTAAAACAAATATTTCTAAAATGCCTTATAAAGAAGTCTCGATCCCAGTATGGTCTTTATGATGTCTTAAAAAATCTGTATACAAGTTGTTCGGTGTTTGTTGTAACTATTCTCTTCTAACCTTAAAGACTTTAAAAGGTGTGGGGGTGGTGGGGGGTGTGTAACCTAATTTTCGCTTTCATTTGGGGTAGATCTAGTGGGTCGTTGGTAGGGAATAGTTTCCAACTATGGTGCTAAATGCCACGTCTTCCTCCTGCTCTTTTTCAGACAGTCTGTCCTGGTAGGTGACAGTTGGCATGTCATGGGGACACTTGGGCTGTCCTATTGAGAGCTGTACATACTGAGGACCCCACGGCTCCTGCTTGCAGTCTTAAAAGTGTCCTTGCACAGAATCGCTGCTTCTCGACCCACTCAAGTCTTACTTTCTGAGGAAAGACTCTGATCCAGAGCCCCAATGCTAAAGCACTCCCACATTCTGAGCGCTCAGAAACTGTAGAGAGATAAAGATTGTTGTTTTAAGTCCATACATGTTCAGTGGTTTTCTTTTCTTAAATTTAGCAACATATACCTGAGAAGGCTCTCCAACAAAGTGTCCTGTAACCAACCAAGTTGGTAGGAGTCTTCTCTCTTATCCATGAATTCTATGTCGGCTAATTTCACCATTGCAAATGGGAAATGTTTCTTTAACTTTCGTAATCAATCTTGACACTATTTCCTAAGTGACTTAATACAATAAAACTTTTCATGTGAAGCTAGAGACTATTTAAAATACAATGTGTGTGTGTGTGTTTGTGTGTGTGCGTGCACATGCACATGCACAGATTCTATGCAAATACTACATTATAATGAGGGGATTGAGCATCTGTGGACTTTGGTGGTTATACGGATCCTGAACTCAATTCTCCATGGGCAACAACAGACAAATTTGTCCTCTAACCATCTTAGGAAGCTATACCTCTTATTAGTGTGTGGTACTCTGAATAGGAAGTGTTTCCCCAGGCAGCTGTGTGTTTGAACACTTGGTCTCAGCTGGTGGCAATATATGGGAAGGTTTTTGAACATTTTGGGAGTAAGGAGGTCAGGACCATGTGGAAGCAAGAGTCACTGGTGGGGACCTTGAAGGTGATAAATCCTTCTGGGGCCAACCTCGGCTCCTAATGATGCTAGACCATGACAGACTGCAAGCTCCCACCATGTGGATGAGCCATCCCAGTGGTCACACCCTTCCCACCAGGGTGAACTATACACTCTGAAACTTAAAACCAAAATCAACCTCTCCTTCCTTGTGGCCGCTGCCAGGTATTCTGTCACGGCAAGGAGAAAAAGCTAATTAGTACAAGGAAGGCTCTTGAGAAGCCCTGCAGCACAGAAACCAAGTATTTCCTGTTTGTAATATAATTCTAAACCCACTTTAGGAAACGTCATCTGCATCCCATGGAAGGGGGTTGAGATACTTTGACCTGTAACAGTGTAAATCCCTAACAGTTATAGTTGCAAGTTTCCAAATGAGCATATAGGAAAAAATACCAAGACCCACACCTCAGCGGGGCCTACTGAAACAACTGTCATCCTAGACCCTGGGAGGTGAGGCAGAAGGATCAGTAGTTCAAGGTTACCCTTAGCTAAATTACAAGTTTGAAGTCTGATACAGCCAACCCAGTAACCAAGAAAACAAAAGAGCTAACACTCCAAATCCAGTAGACGTAAATGCTTGGGTCTCTACTGTGTGGTGCGCAAAGCACGTGGGGACTTTTAAAGGTATTAATGCCATAGACAAATGGAATCAACTAGATGTACATCAACAGTTTGGTAGATTTTATATACATATATTATAGCATAATATTATAGTATAACATTATATATATACATATATACATATACATATATATGGATAGTACTCAGCTTTAAACAAAAATGAAGTTTAAAACTTTTCAGGAAATAAGGCTTGGCAATAGTACATGTCTTCAATCCTAGTACTCAGAAGGCAGAAACAGTTAGATTTCTGTGACTACATAATGGAGTCCAGTCTGGACTACATAATGGAGCTCCAGACCAGCCCGGGCTGCTCAGTTAAGATTGTCTCAAAAGAAAAAAAAGATGTAGGGGAATAGGTAAACTTTGAATATATAATATTGAGGCACAATGTCAGAAAAATAAACCATATGCTCATTCTCAAATACAGAATCTAGCCAAAAAATAAATGATATATGTATATAAATGGGGGGGGGGATTAAAGTGTAACATGAAGAAAAGGAAGCAAGAAGGGCTGAACATACAGGGGGAGGAGGGACTGGCTGCAGACAATGGCTGTAAACCATGAAGAACGGATAAGGCTGATGCCTTTCTAGTTCTGATCTGCTTGTGGATTTTTTTTTCTTTTTCCTTCTAGTTTTGGTTTTGGTGGTACATTTTTTGCAGAAAATATATTAGATACTGAAAGTAAAACTCAGCGTGAGGAGGCTGGAGAGATGGCTCAGTGTTTAAGATCACACACTGCTCTTCTGAAGGACTCAAGTTAGAGTCCCAGCACTCACGTCAGTTCTCACAACAGCCGCAACTCTAGCTCCAGGGGACCGGACTACTCTGGCCTCTGTGGGCACACACACTCGTGTGCACATAATTTAAAATAACAAAAGAAAATTTCAATGCGAAGTTCTTTATCTTCTCTTCGGAATGCCAATCCTTACTGTGTAGAAGTTCATTGACACAAAGTTCTCTATCTTCCCTTCGGAATGCCAATTCTTACTGTATAGACATTGAGTTCTACAGGGTCTGACTGATTCTAGTGTGTGTTTTTTATTTATTTATTTGCGAGTTGTTTTATGATGAAGTTTATGAAGTTTTAAAATTTTAGTAATGTTATAAAATACATTTGGACAAAATCTGGGGGGGATCGTAATAGGTTAAAGGGGATGAAAATGTGAAAAGCAAGTGAAATCAATATAATCTTTGAATCTTCATTGACTTTTTGGACCAGGAAAAGTAATCGTGTAAAGGACAGTAATGAGGCAATTTGAAGAAATTAAAAGTGTGGAGTTAATATAAATAATATTATTGCATTGATGTCAAATTAGCTGAGTATGAAAAGTATAGCATGATTAAGTAAGAAATGTTCTTTTTCTTGGGTGGTTTATGCTGAAATTTATAAAGCTAAAGTGTCAGGACATATATAGCTCTGAAATGATTCAGAAAAAGCACGTATGTGTATCTGTATCTCACTTTGTGTATATGTATTATATGTATAGATCTCTGTGTGTGGCCTATGCATACATGTGTATATGTGTATATGCTTATTCCTTTCTAATATATATGTTTCCTGAGAACACAAATAATGCTTCCTTCATTTGACTATGATATATCCTCATGATACTTTTTCAGAGTAAGTAATTTATATTTTCCTTTTTTCTAGATTTCCTTCTTCCTTTTCTTTCTCTTTCTCTTTCTCTTTCCTTTCTTTCTTTCTTCCTTCCTTCCTTCTTTCCTTCCTTCCTTCCTTCCTTCTTTCTTTCTTTCTTTTTAAGTAAGTTTACATGTGGGGCTCTTCTCGTATTCCTAGGTGCCAGTGTCTTCAAGCTATCAGCTAGACACTCCCACCCACACATCACATGATGGTTGTCTCCACCATGAGCCTTCCCCCAGAGTTTAGCGCGTGCCTAGGTATCACCTAGCTGCAATGGATAGTGTTGAAAAGTCTTCTTCACAACTCCATGCCCACCTAGACACAAAGAATGTAATCTTACTGGGAAACGGGACATCTGCAGATTGCAATTAGCTATGTTCAAATGAGGTCATACTGAGTTAATGAGGATCCTTATAGACAGATACAACAGACACATGAGCACAGAGGGAGCACACCAGGTGAGGCCGAGGGCAGACACTGCGACAAGCATCTGCAAGACGAAGAACACCCATGATCCCTGGCAACCAGCAGGAGCAAGAGAAGAACCAAACAAACAAACAAACAAAAAGCAACAACAATAACAAAAAACACATAGTCTTTTCCCAGATTTTTGAGGAAATGGCTGGATGGTGACATTAGGATTAAGACAGTGATTTTTCTGTTATTCTGAACCACTCTCTTTATGAAAACTGTTATCTGGCAGCTGAGGACACAACATTTATAAAGTTGTATCAATTTGCTAGGCAGACCCTTTCCAGACCAGCCTCGACTCTAGGCCTGTAAATCCACCCCAGCTCTGGCCCTGTGAGTCAACTGCAGAGAGTGACAGAGCAAAGATCGTTGATAACAGATTCCCGGCCCACTAAGCTGCTGAACAGGGGCTGTGTGTGTGTGTGTGTGTGTGTGTGTGTGTGTGTGTGTGTGTGTGTGTGTGTGTGTGATCCTTCCAGAATATTTGCATTTTAATAAGATACTTAGCCATTCGACACTCATCACCACAGTGTCCATTTGCCCTCGTGATTTACCAAGTGCCCACTGAGTGCCGGGGCCGTGCAGCAGGCCAGCGAGAGCACTATTTTAAGACGCACCAGCAGGCCTCCTCTGAAAGCTTCAGATCACACCCTGGAGATCTCCACCTACTCTTTCAGTGAGCTCAGAGACCGTGGTGGACACTCTTCCTGGGGAACACAATAACGGGGATGTCTCTCACTGAACAAAAGGGTGCTCTGGAAAAGGCGTGCTCGGTGTGAGCACGGTTTGGGGAGGAATAAACAAAGACCGGAAAGGAAGATGAGTAACCAGTCGTATAACCAATCCGGCAGCCTCCGGCTAAGCAATCAGTGGAAAATTCCCCAGCACCGCTCTCTCCCAGCTTCATTCTTAGCTCCTTTACCTCGTGTCCCTTGACCTTCTGTCCACCTCCCTCAGTGTGTGCTGCAAAGGCGTGTATGTTCTTTACCACTCGTTCGTGCGGCTTTTCTAGTCATCTTATAGTCTCCCCGTGGATTTTGGCATCTGGTTCCTTTGGTCTCAATTACCACCCAGTATATGCTGATGTCTCCCAATGTTTCACTCAGAACCAGAACTCTCTCCTAAGCTGCACTCCATTAAACCTGACTGCTTACGAGATAACTCCCCTCGGATGTTCCACGAACACCTCAAATTCAGTGCCTCAAAAAACCAAACTCACTAGCCTCACCACCAAATGCATTTTCTATCACCGTTTATTATGTTATTTATGTAAGAAATTGTGTGTAACAAGGTTAATGTCCACACCATATTGTCTTTGTTTGTCATAAACATGGGACCTTTGAGGTTCAAGGGCAAACTGAGATCTTGGCGTCTTGGATTTGGTGAATATATCTTTGTTTAGTTTCCATGTCCACCGTCTTTGGTTTGGTTTGGTTTGGTTTTTTGAGGTAGGGTTTTTCTGTGTAGTCCTGGCTGACTGGAACTTGCTCTGTAGACTAGGCTGGCCTCAAACTCAGAGATCTGCCTGCCTCTTTCGTCTGAGTGCTAGGAGAGACTGTAGTCTTAACTTTAAAAGGTTACCTTCATTTTTCCATGAACCATTATCCTTCAATCCTCTTATAAAAGACAAGGGACAGCCTGTTTCTTTCTTTTATTTTTTTATTGAAACCTCTCCAGGCTGCATTGTAATGTAAATCAGAACTCAGTAAAAATAAAATAAAATCATGCACATTGAAAATAAAAAATATTACATGAACTAAGGAAGAAAAATACTTATTACTTAACTAAATTCATCTTTTAAAATCATGATCTAAGATGCTCAAAAGAACATAAATACTAGTGAGGGGATAAAATTATATGATCCTTCCTCCATAGCAAGGGAGACAAAAGTTTGATTTTCCTCATTTTGAGACCGTTATTTCTCTTTTCTTTTTTTTAATTGAATATTTGATGTATTTACATTTCAAAGGTTATCCCCTTTCCCCCTCTCCCATCCCGGACAGCCTGTTTCTAACAGTAAAGCTCTGCTTGCCTCAATGATGACCCCTCAAAACGAGGTGAAAATCATGCTCTAGGTGAATGGTCAACAGGCTACAAAATGCTTGCGATTGAGACTAGAAAGGAAGGTTTAAACTACTGTGTACAACACAATCGAGACAAGTTTTCTCCGTGTAGTCCTGGCTATGCTGGGATTCGCTCTGTAGAACAAGATGGCCCCCAGAGGTATACTTACCTTTCCCTCCTGAGTTCTGGGATTAAAGATGCATACCATCATTGACAGGCTGTAGTTGGTTTTGACATGGGATCTCACGACACAGTCCAAGCCAGCCTAGAACTCACAGAGACCCACCTTCCGAGTGCTGGGATTAAAGGCACAAGCCATCACACTCTTGACTTTTGACTCTAGGACAACAATAAAAGCATAATGAGGGTCTAAAGAGATGACTCAGTGGTTAAGAGCATCCTCTACTCACTCCAGAGGACCTGAGTTCAGTTCCTAGCATTCACATTTACAACCTCCTGTGCCAGGGGATCCGACTCCTCTTCTGCCCTCCTCAGGAACCTGCACACATGTGGACTCACATGAGCACTCATCCATGTTTGTTTGTTTGTTTGTTTTTGAGGCAGGGTTTCCTCTACGTATCTCTGACTGTCCTAAAACTCACTCTGTAGACCAGGCTGGCCTCAAACTCAAAGATCTGCCTACCTCTGCCTCTCAAGTGCTGGGACTAAAGGCGTGTGCCATCACCGCCCGATAACATACATTTTTAATTTTTTTTAAAAAGTTTGAGCAGAATAACCAGATGATTATTATAGACTGACACCATCTGCCTTGACTCCTTGAAATTCCATCAAAAGGACACATTAACGTAGAAACTAAATGGAAATAAACCACAGGGGGCAACCTCAGAAATGGAAGCTCAGGGAAGCTATCCATGGGACACTGGAGATCCATCCTGGAACAGTTAAGAACTGGTGAAAGGCACACCAGAGCTGGAAGGAGGCTTTTATGAAAATGCTGTAAACTAGCAAAGGCCTTTGATAGGCTTCAGGCTGGGGAGTGACATGATCAGAATTATGTTTTATTTCTCATTTCAGCAAGCAAATCTATTAGAGCCCCAGGAGAACAGCAGTGAGATTACTGACGTGGAAGCCCTTCTCCTGTCCGTCCACATGATGATGCAGTCTGGGCTGTGTCTATATGGGTGAGTGGGGGATGGGTGGCAGTTGAGTTGAAAACTATCGGGATTTACTTGGAAGTATATTTTAATGATATATTGAGGTATTTGATGACCTACTTGATACATTTTGGTCACCTATGCTATTTGATCAACAAAACTTGGCTTTTGACCTGGAAAAAAAGAATGTCATCCGTGTCTTTAGCCTCAGCCATGTGAAGGCTGTGACAGTATCGGGATGGGCAGAGCCACAGTGAAATATCCCATGGTGAGGGCAGGAAATATGTGAAAGTTATATCATTTACTCTTCTTTAATTAATTATTTTATTTATTTAAGTCCCAAATGTTAACACTACCCTCTTAGCCCCCCCTCCCAGAGTTCTTCATCCCTCCCCCTCCCATTAGCCTCTGGAAGGGAGCTCTCCCTCCCCAGAGCCACACAGACTATACATTACTTTCAAAACAGTAGTCCAGGTCAAAGAAGTATTTTTAAATTATACATAGGTTTAGAAGAAAAGCATAATGATAAGCCTAATAATGCACCGAACACTGCCTCATCACTAAAAGTTATCTAAGCTTTCTGTGTGGCAAATGGGAGCCCCTCGTGGACCTCTGCACCTTGTGAGTCACAGTTAAACAGACGCAGGACTGCAGGCAGGATGGTCTTGCCCAGGATTTAGAAGCTGAGACTGTCAAGGACTTTCCTGAAAGAACCTTGAAGAAAGACACTGGTATTAGACATCATAGCATAAGCTAGTCCCCAAATTGTGACACAACTAGCCATGGTGACAAAGTGACCCAGACACAGGTTTTACAGAGGTAAGCAATAAGAGAACATCTTATAATGTAGCAGTTATAGTTTCCCAGCTTCCTCGTCAGACTAATAGGCATCCACACGTAAGGAGGACTCACAGAGTAAGCAAACACTGGTTGGGCTTTGGGACCAGTCTTCTACTGTGACACTGAGTACAAGCCAAAGGCAATGGTAATCTGAGTTCGTTTGTCAGTGTATCTCTCTTTAGACCTGGCATGGGGATCAGGAACAGCCCTGCCTATTACTCCATCCTCTTTACTAAACCTATTCTGATGCCCTTCAGAAATTGAGCGGAGAGAAAAGGAAATTAGCCTGGTGTGGAGAGAAGGCTCTTAGTGGGGTCTGGAAGACTGACAGGAACCTTAGCTCTTCACGTTTGTTCCATAGAAAAACAAACAAACAAATAAACAAAACCTATGCTGCCAGAGTGGTGGCACTCACCTGCAACCCCTGTACTTGGGAGGACGAGGCAAGAGGGAAACAAAGTGCAACAAAGAAATAAAAATATTTACCGTAAGGTTTGTAGAAAACAGATCATTCCTGACATGCTTAAATATATGCATATGTATTCAAGTTCCCAAAACAGCAAGTGTTGTCTACATGGCAGTATTAAAAGATGGGGTCTTTAAGAAGTGATTTTGTTTCAAGGACTCCTCCTTCCCGAAAGAAGAGTAACACCCTTGTAAAGGAAGCTTCACACAACCTTGCTCCTCTGCTCTCTGCGGTGTGAGGATGCTCACCCCTCTTGGATTCAGCTTGATAAGATACCATCTAAACAGCAGGGAACAGCCTTTGCCCAGACAACAAACTTTCAATCACCTTGATGGACTTCTTAGCCTCCAGAACTGTGAGAAATAAAGTTTTGTTTTTAAATTAACTAGTATGTGGTATCTTGTAATAGCAGAACAGACTAAAATAGCTCCCTTCATATACTAATGTCAAACTCGCTTCAAACTCCATAGACCAAATCCTTTTATCTGCTGCTCCCTTTACGCACTCCCGTGCCAGCACTTCGAGAGCAGTCATAGTAAAATTCTAAATAATTATCTTGCTGGTGCTTGTGCTGTGCCAAGGGGAGGTCTTTGGTCACTACAAATCCTGGTTTTACGTTAGTGACAAGAGTTTCAATAACTTTTAAAAAAGCATTAATGATCATTTATATGATTAACCTGGTCTCTTTCATAAAAGTTCCCAAGTGCCTATCCTCTTTTATACAAGTGGCTGGCTCCTGCTTTCCAGGAGAGAGCAATGAATTCGCTTTGCAATTACACGTAGGCTGAGTCATAGAAAGGGCTTGGATAATGTGTAGAATGTTGCCACTGAGTCATCATGAGTGACAGAAGACCACTCGAACACTGATGAATCAAACCTGTATAATCATAAGAAATCAAAACACTTCTCCTTTTTATTCTACAAAGCTCAGTTTCAGTTTGCAGTAGAAGGGAGACTGCGGCGAGGTAGCATCAGTTCTTGTTCACAAGTGAGGAGGCTTGTTACCCCTGCAGCCAAGCGGTAGCCTTAGCAGAGACAAAGAACTGAGCATATAACACGAAACCTATGATAAGAATTTCCTCTCCCTGTTTAAACTATTCTCCTTTTCACGGGGTAATGATTCCAAAAAAACCCAACAAGGGTCTGGGGAGACACTCAGCCAATCAGGTGCCTGCTGTACAGGCAGGGGCATGGACTTCCAGCATAAAAGAACAAGAAGCCATACATGGTGGCATGCAGCTGTAACCTAGAGCTGGAGAATGGGGGAAGACAGACAGATCCCCGAGTTCCATTGGTTGGACAGCATACGAATTGATGAACTCCATCTTTAATGACAGATTCTATCTCAAAAACATGACAGAGAGAGTGATAAGACACTCAAGGTCAGCCTTTGGCCTACACACACACACACACACACACACACACACACACACACACAAGTGCAAATACACCAGGACAAGTACATATGTCATGCACACACTCACCTAGAACTGGCCCAGTTGTGACGAATGTACTCAATGGACGTGTGGGTCTAAAGGCTTCAGGAGAGACCACTGGCAGGGTTTGATGGGTAAGCTAGAATGCCTGTGATTTCTTATATAACGCCCATGTCCACCTGCGCAGCTAGGCAAAGACATAGTTGATGACACTATAATCTGCCCAGATGTTTTCTCTGCTCCGCAGAGGTCATAAGGATTGTTTCTCGGCAGCCATCCTCATTCTTCTGTCAACAGCTGTCAGAAGGACCCTTCGTTTCCACAGGCTTCTAGAAAAGGAAGGGCAGCAGTGCCCGTCTAATCCTAAAGAAGGTTCTAGCAATTTTCTAGGTTAGCTGCAACTTAATGAGCCTTGACATTGATTAAGGAAGCCGTTCTCTCCACCTCTGTATCACTGTGCCTCATCTCTGCTACGCAGTGTGAGAAAAGGAGCGTAGTCTGCTCTGCTGTCCTATGCTGGATTTCTGGCTCCTTGCATTTGCCTTTCAACTACTAAAAAAATAAATGAGGGTTTAGGGCTGTGGGTATAGCTTAGTGGTAAAAAAAAAACAGCACAGAACAGAACAAAACAAACAAACAAACAAACAAAACGTATCACACTGTTAGAGTCAGAGTAATGATCCCTAGACTGAAGTGGGAAGGGTGTAGATTATGTAGTGGCAAAAGTGGGCAACAGAACATTTCTGTCTTAGTCAGAAGAGACAGAATCTTTAGGATGCATGCATAGAAAGGTGAGAGGAGGGGTTGGGGATTTAGCTCAGTGGTAGAGCGCTTGCCTAGCAAGCACAAGGCCCTGGGTTCGGTCCCCAGCTCCAAAGGAAAAAAAAAAAAGAAAAAAGAAAAAAAAACATATCGGAAAGGTGAGAGGACTTAGATTAAAAGACCTATGTTAGTTACTTTTCTATTGCCATGACAAAACACTAGGATTACTGCAACTTATAAAAAATAATGCTGGGGTTGGGGATTTAGCTCAGTGGTAGAGCGCTTGCCTAGCAAGCTCAAGGCCCTGGGTTCAGTCCCCAGCTCCGAAAAAAAGAAAAAAGAAAAAAATAATGCTTACTGGGGGCCAGTGATCATCACGGAGGGGAACATAACAGTAGGAAGGCAGGCGCAGTGTTGGAAGCGGTGTCTAAGAGCTCTGATCCTGATCCACAGCCACCAGGCAGAGAAAGAACTAACTGGAATCATGTGGGTCTTTTGAAACCTCTGAGTGCACTCCTAGTGACACACTTCCTCCAACAAGGTCACATCTCCTAATCTTTCCCAAACAGTTCTGCCAACTAGGGGTCAACCATTTACACACATGAGCTTATGGGGACCATTCTTATTGGAACCACTACATTTTACTCCCTGGCCTCCTTAGGCTCCTGGCCATGTCATAATGCAAATTACAGTTAATCCAACTTCAAAATCCTGAATGGTCTTTCAGTCTCAGCTTTTTAAAAATCCACGGTCTTTTTCTGAGACTGAAGGCAGTTTCTTTTCCTTTTCTCACTTTTCTTCTTTCTTTTCCTTAATGCCCTGGTTTTTCAAGACTGTGCATCCTGGCTGTCCTGGAACTCTATATATAAGGCTAGCCTCAAACTCAGAGATCTGCATGCCTCTGCATCTTGAGTGCTGTGATTAAAGGAATATCACCACCACTGCTTGGCTACAATCTGTAAAAGCAAAAATCAAATTACATACTTCGAACATACAATGGTACAGAGTATACAATATATTACCATTCCAAAATGAAGGGAAATGGGCATAGTGAGGAAATATCCATCAAAGCAAAACCGAAAAGCTGGCCAGGCAAACTCCAAATCCCATAATTCCATGTCCTATGTCAGAAAGCCTAGATGGCTCTGCTCTCCCAGCTTTGCTGATGGCAACACACTTCTCTCTCTTGGGTTAGTTCCACTCCTTGTGTGCAGATCTCCTTGACAGATATCCCATGACTCTGGTACCTTCAACATCTTGGGGTCTCCAACACAAGGCTTCACAGTCTCGTGATATTCCATGCAGGTAGTCCCCTGAATAAAGGGAGTGGTACTCACTGGGCAAACACCCCAGCTAAACTTCTAACTTGTAGAAAGGAGAAGCTTATGCAACAAAGGAAAATAAATGGGGACCAAGTCTTGTAATATATGGGCCCATGAGGACCATTTCCCTCAAACTATTACAGGAAGGTCTTGGTCTTGACAATTATAGGTGCTGAGAAGTCCTATAACAGGCCCTGCAATGAGGTATTTTTAGCATGGCTGAGATCAAGTCTAAGACCTTAGTACCAAGAAATTAGTTGGGGTAAGACTCAGTCGAAGACAGCAGTTCAAAACCTGTGGGGCATAACCCCTTTGGGGTTCGCAGATCAGATATCCTGTATATCAGATATTTACATTACAATTTGTAACAGTAGCAAAATTACAATTATGAAGTTTCAAAAAAATAGTTTTATGGTTGAGAGTTGTTCCTGAACACGAGGAACTACATTAAAGGGTCACAGAATTAATAAGGTTGAGAACTACCGGTATTAAAAGGTCACAACATTAAAGAGGTTGAAGTAAGGCTGAAATAAGGCTAAAGAGCTGAGAACCCTGGGAAGCTCTGTTGAGGACAGGAAATGAGAAGGGTATCTCAATGCCCAGAGATTGATATATATTCCCTTTCCTCTGCCTAGTTGATCACCAGGCCTCAGATGACCGGATAATGCTCATGTGTATTGAGAGATGACTTCCCTACCCTAGTGGTTTGAATGAAAATTTCTTCCATAGACTCAGATGTTTGAATATTTGGTTACCAACTGATTGCTCTGTTTAGGAAGGTTTAGAAGGTGTGGCCTTGCTGGAGGAAGTACATCCCTGTTGAGGTTTGGTCTTTTACTGTGCATTGTAATGCTAAGTGACTCTCCCCCATGACCCAGTTGCCCCAGAGACAAGAGAGTTTGCTCATAGACCTAAGTGATGCTATGTGACCTTGCCTCAAGTTATTTCTGATTGGTAAATAAAAATGCTGATAGCTAATAGCTGGGCAGTAGAGACATAGGCAGGGTTAAGGGTTCCTGGGCCTGGGGGTTTGGGGGGGGGGTTCCAGAAGAAGAGAGAGAGACAGAGACAGACAGACAAAAAGATAGAGACAGAGACAGAGAGAGGCAGACAGACACAGAGACACAGAGTCACACACAGAGACACAGAGAGACAAAAGAAAGAGGAAGAGAAAGAGAAAGTTACCACAGATTAGAAGTCAATAAAATATGACCCTGAGGGTTGACCAATTGGAGGTAAGAGCAGCCCAGATGAAACACAGTAAGTAATAGCTCAGGGTTATTTTAATAGCATAGAGGGTAGATATCTGCCCAGTTCTAGTGCTGATTAAGGCTTATTGTAAATATAAAGATTGTGTGTGTCTTTTATCCGGGAATTAAATGGTCAAAGTCAAGGTAGAAACCCCAGGTTGGGATTAAAAATGTCTACAACATGGTGGTGTTTGCTGTTTCAAAACAACATGCTATTCCTAGTTTGCCCTGTTGTCGTTTAAGGTGTGATCTCTCGGTTTGCTGCTCCAGCTGCCATGACTGCCGGCTGCCGTGCTTCTCCACTGCGATGGTGATCAGCTCTTATTCCTCTGGAAACAAAACCTAAAAAACCCTCCCTTCTGTAAGTTGCTTTGGTCATAGTGTCCAATCACCTCTACAGGAAAGTAACTCATACACCTAATAATCCATTCAGTCCCACTCGCTACTCTGTCTTGAAAACGTTCTCAATAAACACCCCCAAATTAATGCTTAACCACATTTCCTGGTAGTCCTGAATATAATCAAGTCAACATCAAAATTAACCACCACACCCTGCTACCTTCCAGGAGCTTCTTTTACTGCCTTCTCTGTGCTCCATAGATTTGGGGCTACTGACAGGTTAAGAGTCAGAGTAGCACATAGCCATGTAACATGATTCATTTGTGCTATTAGCAATTTATTTTTATCCTCGTCATCATTAATATTTATTATTAAAATTATTGTCATCATTTTGTCTTGGCCACTGATTGGCTAGCCTTCCCGTTGAGAGAGCTACTCACCGTGTACCAGTTGTACACGTGGTACACAGGTATGAACAAGAGAAAAGTGAGTAAGTTAGTGAGTGGACGTTGTTAGTAGGAACAACTCAAATATGTTAGGCACATATTTAATTTGCCACAGAGGGGTATTTACATGTCATATACTACATTTATTGCCTTACATCAGTAATGTGACACCCACCAGATAGCCTAGAAGCTCTGGTCAGGATGACATAGGCTGTATGACTACTGCACTTTTTACATATCTTTCAAGGGCCAGAAGTCTCAATTAAGAACCAAATGCAAGCCACAGCAGTATCCTCCAGTCAGTCACATGGGAAAGAAAAGAGGCGATAGAGGAGACACCAACAGACTTCCTCATCTTGACCTTTGACTTCTCATTCCATTGTTCATCTGGCTGTCAAGGGAACTGGCCCAGAGCCCGGGGCCTAATTCGTTACCTGGACTAGTGAGTGAGTCATGGAAGGCCAAGTAGGAAGTGGCCGGAAAATGTGCAAAAAATCATTAATCAAAAATATAGGGAACTTTTCCAATGTCAGTATTTCATAAAATGACCCTGGTATTCTATCCTTTGGGGTGGGGGGGAGTTCAAATTTTTATCCTGCACTGATGAATGAGAATAGGGTCTTGTAGGGACTCGTAGGAATTTAATTCATGAGAGTTGGTCCTGTGCACTAGGCAAACAGTCGATGTTGAAAGGCATTCCTAGGAATCATATGACTTGTTAATGATAAAGTTCTTCTAGGTAACTCATTCAGAGCAAGCACACCTTTGATGAGGAAATCCGGGGAAAGCCAAACAGCAGACAAATGCAGCTTGACATATTTGGAACATTTTAAAGTCTTTTATTTTGGAGGGAATAATATAGTTCCAGAAGCTTCTCTTCCGAGTCCCCCCGCCCCCAGTCCATCACAATAATAATAAGTAATATTTGAATAGTGCTTTATAATTTGCAAAGAGTTTGAGCATCCATTTGCTCGCTCTACCTTCAGTGATAAAGAGGCTAACATCCCCTTTTATAGACAACGGGACAGAGGCTAAGAAACACTGAAATACCCAAGGTCACCTTCCAAATCCTAGTTTCTTTCAATTATGGCCATTTCTGTCTCTTCCTCTTAACTTCAGACATGTCTATTGCCAACAATAAGCTCAGTTTATGTAAGTAATTATGAACCAAAAATTTTATAAGCACTATCAATAAAATTAAGTTCATAATTGCTTACATTTTCTTCAGCACTGAGTCTTATACATTGAATTATTCAAAGCAAACTGATTAGCATGATAGTCAAAATACATGGGCAGTTCTAACTGGGTTTTTTTCTATTTGTCAGGGTAATAAAATTACACACAGTTTTGATGTATAAAGCATTCCACAATTTAGCAAGGTAGTCATGATACACCGAGCTGTGTCCACTGCTCCTCTAAATTAATATGCTTAGTCACCCCTATCATCATGATCTTAAAAACCTGATGAAGGTCACTAGGGTAGGCCCGACTGCAACCTGCGCATATCCTTCTCAGGAAGAGGAAATTTGGGGTCTGGAATGTAGCTCAGTTGGTGGGATGTTTACTTAGCAGGCATTAAGGCTTGGGTGTGATCCCCACCACCGTAGACATTGGGCACAGCGGAAGTGCTCAAGAGATAGAGGCCGAATGCAGACGTTCAGGTCATCCTCAGCCACATCCTGGGCATGAGGCCACGCTGAAGACCCAGAGAGGAGGCAGCCCTCTAGAAACCCAGGAGAGTGACCCAGAAGGAAGCAATTCTTTGGCACCTTGATCTCAACCAGCTATTGTCCATAACTGCAGGAAAATAATTGTTGTTTTAGGTATCTGTTACTTTGCTATGGCAGCCCTAGGAACTAATACAATAGTTAAGACCTAGTGTGTTTATGGGTATAGTATATTACATTATATTATACTATATGTGGGTATTAAAATACACATGTATGCCTCCAATTTTAAAATATTAGTATATGTGTTCATTTTGGGTGTATATTTATTGTGTTTTAAACAAAGGCGTCATTCATTCACCATCACAGTTATTCACATGGAGTTAAATCAATATCCAAACATACTGGGTTGGCATTTATATATTCAATAAGACAATTTTATATGAAGCACTAGAAAAGTTTTCCCTATAGAGAGTAGATTGGTGTTGAATGAAGATTAAGAATGGATTAGGTTCTAACGTAAGTTCTTTAGGAGCAGACTGAGGAAAAAGCCAAGTGTGAAAAGAGCACACAAATCAGCCCCATGCCCTGAATCAGAAGTGGCAAAGCCCATTCCTCTTGGTTTCGAGGAAAAGCAAAGTGAATGAGGAAGGGGGAGATCTCACAGTGAGAGGAGGATATTGCTACCTTCATCGGAGGCCAGTCTGAAACCAACTTCAGATAGGCCTGCTGATATCGTAATGCGCCACCCTATGACTGCCCGAGGCATTCATTCAGCAGTTACAAAAACGCCTGGGGAAATTCTCATTTGGCTCCCAGAATCACATGGTAGAATTGTAATTGTTACCCCTATCCTAGAAATAGTGAATTAAAATCTCTAGGACAGTGTTCTTAATATGGATGCACTTTGGAATCACATGAGACTCTTTAGAAAAAAATTGGTACCTGGGTGAGCATCAGAATCAATGAGATCTGACTTATAAAGATTGGAAGCCAGATATTGGTCTAAGGCTCCCCCTAGTCATTCCAATGTGTAGCCACCTGAGACCAAGCACTAGAAGGCAAGAGGCCCAGACAAAATCCCAGTACAGAGGAGTTGGGCATGAATCCATTTCTAGCTTTGGAGCTCTTGGCAATTGTTAGCTGCTGGGAGAGGGAGAGAGAGAGAGCTTTTTTAAGGAGTGGATAGTCCCTAGTAAGTGACTATGCCCCAGCAGAAGACCATACATCTATAAAAATTTGAGCAGCACAAGTTGGCCCTAATGTTGATGAGTTAGAGAGGGGCAGGGACAGAGGGGAGAGAGAAAGTTGAGTGGATAGAGAAGGGAGGTGGATTTGGAAAAAATTAGGAGACAGGGCTATACATGATCAAAAACATTGCACAAAAATCTAATACTAAATAAATAAAAATTTTAAAAGGATTATATAAATCCCCCAAAGAGGTTATTTCTATAAGTCCCAAAGATATTCTCATAGAACTAATACAAATAAAATTTTTGAAGAAGAAAGTAAGGCCAACAAAGCCACAGTAACAAACCAGCAAGGTACTAACCCAAAAGCAGACAAACAGAATCGAAAAAGAGGACCCAGAAATAAATCTATGCAGCTTCTGCCATCTGATTCTTGAGAAAGGCGCCAAAAACACACATTTGGGGAAAGAGATTCTTTAACAGATAGTGTTGGGAGTGTGGGTATTCTTGTGAGACAACAATGAACCCTTCCTTGTGGAAAAAAAATCAATTCGATAGGTAGGAGACCTTAATGTAAGAGCTGAAACACTTAAACAACCAGAGGAAAACATGGGGAAGCTCACAGAAACTTGGGCTGTGCTTTTCTCAATGAGGCTCCAATAGCTTACATAGTACGAACAAGCGCTGACAAGTGAGATTGAGCAAAATGAATTGTTTCTGTAACTCAACAGATGGGTGGGTGGATGGATGGATGGATGGTTGGATGGATGGATGGATGAATGGTTGGATGGATGGATGGATGGGTAGACAGATGATAGAGTATTATTCAGACATAAAGAAGACCAAAATCATGATTGAAAAAAAGTACATGAGTAGAAATGAACATCATCAGATTAAACAAAATAATCAAGACTGAAAAAGACAGATATGGCATGTTGTCTCTTGTGTGGAACCTAGAGTTTAAAAAAAGAAAAGAAGAGGACTGTTAGGAAAAAAAAAAGGAAGGTGACCAGAGCTGTGAGAGAGTAAAGGGCTCAGTGAATTTGACAAAAGTATGTTCTGTGCATTTATGATAAGGTCACAAGGAAACCTAATCTCTATAGGACAAATATTGCAAAATCACACACACACACACACATACACAGACACACATATACATACACACACAGACACACACACATACACATACACACAGACACACACACACACATACACAGACACACATACACACACACGCAGACACACACACACACACACACACACACACACACACAACACACAAAGTTAGACCAACATGGAGATAAAGCGGTAGGATCTTGTGCCTCAGTTACAACCCCACGAGGATACTGGGAAAGATGAGTTGAAAATTAAAGATGGACATTTGAGGAATACCATGGTGCCAAAAAAGAAAGCTTCCACAGCAATGGTTCTCAAACTGTGCGTCTCAACCCCTTTGAGGGTGTCAAACGACCCTTGCACAAGGGGACACCTAAGACCATTGGGAAACACAGATATTTGCATTATGATTCGTAATAGTTGCAAAATTAGTTATGAAGTAGCAGCGAAATAATTCTATGGTCGGGGATCACCCAACGTGAGGAACTGTATTAAAGGGATCCCAGCATTAGGAAGGTTGAGAACCACAGCTCTACAGACCAGGAGAACAAGAGAAGAGAAAAAGGAAGCTATTCATGCTGTAAATGGAAGAGAAGATCTGAAAGGATGACAGATGACACCTCCATCTTGTTGCCTGCCCATTAAAATTAGTTTGACAAGGGGCTTTGGGAGGATGGTAGTAAAGCCCTTCCCTAGCCTGGTGGAAGGCCCGGGATCTAACCCCTGCCAATTGCACTATCAAAATGCAAAGGACTCAAGACAATAATTAAAGGCTTTTGTATATTGGTTGCAATATTTTTTATGTTCTTTCCAAACTACACTGAACCACATACTGTTTTCCACATCAACGTGTTCTTTTGGCTCTTCATACATGCTATGTCTTTTGCCTGATAAAAATCATACTTTCTTTTTACAGTTGTGGTGGTTTGAATATGCTTGGCCCAGGGACCACACTATTAGGAGGCGTGACCTTGTTGAAGTAGGGGTAACCTTGTTGGAGGAAGTGTGTCACTGTGGGAGTGGGCTTTGAGACCCTCCTCCTAGGTGCCTTTGAGACAGTTTCCGCCTGGCTTCCTTTTGATGAAGATGTTGAAGGTCGTGCCTTCTGCCATGATGATAATGGACTGAACCTCTGAAATTGTAAGCCAGCCTTAGTTAAATGTTGTCCCTTATAAGAGTTGCCTTGGTCATAGTGTCATTTTACAGCAGTGGAAATTCTAAGTCAATGGTCTAGCCTGTAATTCTAGTTCCTGTGGATCCTGTAGACTCTTCTTCTCAAGCCCTTCACGGGAGGTGTTCATGCCACCTCTTCAGCTTGTACGCACCTCAGTGAGGGCCTCGCATGGCATGTTCAATATATTTTCACCCACCTGGTTCAGTTATCTATTTGTATATAATAAGCTACCCTAAAGCACAGTACATTAAACAATAATCTATTCCTCCTAAAATCTGTGGTTTGAGTGGGATCAGCTGTCTAGTTCTCCGCCATGTGAGGTCAGCGCTCCAGCCAGCTGGATGGCTTCTCTAACTAGAACTCCATAGTGGTTCACTCTGATGTCTGGGCCACAGCACAGATAGCTGTTGAAATTGGTGTTTCTTTCCATGAGTATTTTTGCTTCTTTGTTTTTAGGTTTTACAAGACAGGGCTTCTCCATGTAGACCTTGCTGTCCTGGAACTTGATCTGTAGAGCAGACTGGCCTTGGACTCACATTTGATCCACCTGCCTCTGCCTCTGCCTCTCTGCTGCCTCTCTGCCTCTCTGCCTCTGCCTCTGCCTCTGCCTCTGCCTCTGCCTCTGCCTCTGCCTCTGCCTCTGCCTCTGCCTCTGCCTCTGCCTCTGCCTCTGCCTCTGCCTCTGCCTCTGCCTCCAGAGTGCTGGAATTAAAGGTGTACACCACCACCACCCAGCTCCATGGGGCAGTTTTACATGGTTCCTCCAACAAGGGTAGCCCAACTTCCTTCACAGAAATTTAGGACCTTCTTTCAAAAGAAAAGGAAGGAAAGAGAGACTGCCAGGCCTCTTGGAAGGGAGACTCTTAACTGCACTGTGTCGCTTCCACTGCTATTGGCAGACAATTACCGAGCATGAATACAAGAGAGCACAGTTCCTCAGGGAACTGTCTCTCTTATTCATTATTGTCTGAAGGTCAGAGGTTAGATCTTTTTTTTTTTTTTTTTTTTTTTTTTTTTTATCTCGGGGCCTTGAAATGTGGTGTGGACCAATTATTAAATGACAGATGACTGGGGTTATCTTTGATTTGGAACTTGAGGAACTCAGGGACAGACCAAGTTAGGAATTGTTGTGGCTCCTGGAAGAGCTGGCACAAGACTTTAGTCTTAGTACTTGAGAGGCAGAGACAGGTGGATCTCCGAGTTCAAGGCCAGCCTGGTAGTTACAGGCAAAATAGGGATACATGGTGAGACCTTATCTCTGAAGAAAAGAAAAAAGAAAAGGACAGTTTCAGTCAAAGAAAAGTTGGGGGTGACAGTGAGGGGCCTCATAGGGAGACTAATGGTGTGACCATGACACCATTATGACCATTGTGACCAAAATGAGACCACGAGAGTCATGCATACATGCATGCTATAGACGCTCTGAATCCAATTCAACGTCAATTCTCTAAATTAAAGGAGTCAAGAATAAACATTTTAAAAACTATACCATATTTGTGGGATTTTGTTTAACATTTCTGATTTTTTTAATATGGTAATGACCTGGACCACTGCTGACAGCAGAGGGTGCCCAGGCATAACGTTGTTAAGTGAGTGTTAGGTAGGAACAGCTATATTGTGTTGCTAAGAGACACTCTGAGAGCTCAGTAGAACTACCTCAGGGACCTCTTCAGAGGACATGGAGAAGGGTCTGAGCTGGGCCCAGCCTGCAACCCCACCTCTACCCAACCTGGATGCTTTTGTTTAATTTTTTTTATGCAAATAAGGTTTTACTTCCAATGTATATAAAGGCAAGAACACTGCCCCCTGACACACACACACACACACACACACACACACACACACCAATAGTTTGCACACATTACCTGCTACTGAGTAAAAGGAGATGAACTGACAAGATTAAGCATGAAGATTCAGCTGAAGCTGGGAAGCCTGAGTTGGCAGCAGCCCAGATCAGCATGAGTCTTACTGGCGAGTATAAGAGGAGAGTATAGGGAACCAGGGAGGCAGAGGAGAGTGTCAGGAGAGCTCGGAAGCCTACATTTTACTTCAGGCTTGTACTAATCAGCTCTCTAGCTTGGGACGGGGTAAGTGCAAACTCTGTGGGCTCAAGTTTTCTCATTTGTAAAACACTGGTCTGAAGGAATTCCAAGTTTTAGTCTTCTGGTTCTAAGGCTCCTCAGCTCACTGGGGGGTAGTTGCGAATGCCTTTGGTCCCAGCAATGAGGAGGCAGTGACAGGCAGAGATCTCTGAGTTCGAGGCCAGCCTGGTCTACAGAGCAAGTTCCAGGACAGCAAGGGCTACATGAAGAAACCCTGTTTTGAAAAACAAACAAAAACGATTCCTTGACTCTAGGAAGTTAATGAGGAAGCAGAGGTGACTGTCCGCGGTTTGCATTACTACTGTACTGCACCAGACACTCCATCCATACAACGCAGGGCAGATTTCCCAGCTCTAACAGGTAGGTGCAGTCATGACACAGTAATGTATGTCTGTGGTCTTAGCAACTGGGGACCTGAGGCAGGAAGACTGAGAGAAGTTAGCCCAGGCCACATAGTGAGATTAAGGGCGAATAGCAAGACCTTAATTTCTAAAAACAAAAGAAAGCAATTATCACTGAAAGAGTTTTAGGAGGCAAGAAAATTGAATCCGAGAGATTTTTATTCCCCTAGGGTAATGCAACTGCCAACAGGGATTCAAATCTGACCACCTAAACATACATTCTCTCCTATTCACAAGCAGTCCCTGTCCATAATTACCACATTAGAAAACCCTAAAGGAGAAGATACTTAACTAAGCTTAACTTAACTTAACTTCATATTATAGAGCGTACCTTGAGACGCACCAGCACCTAGGAGGTCCTTATGTAATAAAAATTCTAGGCGTGTCCAGGGTGTTAGTGTGGGTTAAATAGGGCACCGATATTTTTAAATGCAAGGCAACAAGGTGCACTGAGGATTTCAGTACTGGTTCTATCACATTGTCTCGAATTAGATGCACCTTATTGCTGTTAAGAATGAAGTGTCAGTCGGGCAGTGGTGGTATATCCCTTTAATCACAGCAGTCGGAGGCCAAGGCAGGCAGATCTCTGTGATTTCGAGGCCAGCCTAGTCTACAAAGAGTGTTCCAAGGCAGCCAAGGCTGTTACAAAGAGAAACCCTGCCTCAAAAACAAGACAAACAAATCAAAGAAGGAATGAAAGCCCGGGGGTGGAGACGCCCCTTCAGTCCCAGAACTGGAGGCACAGGCAGGCAGGTCTCTGACTTGGAGGCCTCCTAAATTCCAAGCCATCCTGCTTTACAGAGGTAGTTTCAGGACAGCCAGGGCTAGCTACACAGAGAAACCTTATCTTGGAAAAAAAAAAAAAAAACCATAAACAAAACAAATAGAAAAGAATGAACCACGAAAGAATGAAACATAATCAGAGAAACTCACACAAGTTTGAATTCTGCTCTAGGAGTTAAGTAAAGGTGGCAGTTGGTACAAGTATCTGGAATATTTATTTCGTGTTTGGGGAACTTACAAAACAGGTAAATATAAAAGCACATAATAACACGTCTGTTAAACATGTGATAAGCCACAGAACTTCTCCCTAGGGACACTTTCAGCTTCTCCCCCCAGCTCCATGACCATTACTGCTCTGTTGTTAGAGATCTAAAATCCAAGGATGGCATAGCTCAAGTTTGGACCAGGCTAATGTAAACAGAATCAAGGTTTGATAGTCAGACTCCAAGTCCAGCGTGTTTCCATTAGACTACAAGACACTTCATAACAATGGACATTTGATGTTATATAAAATACAGTAGCTGTTACACAGTAGAATAGAACTGGCTGTTTTACCCCATTGGGAACAAATTGTATTCTTTCCAGAAATTTAGTTTTCAGAGGAAATGATTAAAACCATCCTAGGCACTGATTTGAGATGTGTGGCTATCACTTTAAAGCATACAAGTAAAACTAACATAAAATGTAACACGGTAAGGAGTTAGCATGAACACAGGCTTCTCTGATACAGGACTGGGAAGTCTATTGGCTATTTCAATGCTGTTAGGGTTGAACACTAACACTCAAATTAACCAAAGTGCCGAGCCACTTGGCAGACTGGCTGGCCTTTTCCGTGGTTTTGGTTTTGGTTGTTGCTGGTCTGTGCTGGGATCAGACCCAGGGCTTCCCATACTCCAGACTAGTGCTTGTGTGCTTAGCAAGACTTTCGGCCTAGTTCTCGTATTTACAGAGGGTAATTTTCTTGATCTCAGGGTAACTCTTCCTCAAACCCATTCAGATCTGGGATTTCCTCTAGCTGGACTGCCTACCATCCCCATGACCTTGAGGGCAAGCAATGATCCTTCATTTCCTCGGTTTTAACAGTTCCTATATCACCAAGTTGGTTTGAAAATGAAATTTGAAAGTGTAAACAGCAGATAGCTAAGGATTTGGCATTCCCAAAACACTGTTTTTTTCCCCTTTGAAGACTTGCAAGTATTTGAACTCTGGGCTTCACACTAAGGGAAAAAAACCATACACACCAACAAACAAAACCCCAAATCCCTCTCTGCTTACACCCAGCATTAAAGAGTGAGCTATTTAGCATTGCACCTTATTTACAGCCAGGAACTTGCTGGAGGAAGGGTAACTGTTGAATTCAGCTGAAATCACATTACACCACCCCCAAGGGTCTTGAGCTTTTAGAGAAGCCCACCACAGGAAGGATCCCATTGGCCAGTTTCTGGGTAATAAATAAAAGGATGTCCTTGCAACGTTCCTCCTTGGTCTGTAGGTCCTGCCTGTTTGTCATGGTTCATTCCAGCTGAACTAAGATTTCTCCAAACATGACTGGAGCGATGGGCCGGATCTAACAAGATTAAGTTTAATCGGGATCAATGTAAAGACTTATACTTGAGTCTGAAAGGAATCCTGTGCAAGGGCTAGATGGGAAATATACGGATTAGCAGCAACGTGTGTGAAAAAGACTTAGGGATTTTAGCTGATATTAAGCTCAATTAGCCAATAGTATGCTTTCCCTAAGAAGAAAGTTTATAGCGACTGAGCCTGCATTGACTCCTGCCCCAGCCTGGTGATTTTCCTACCACACTAACTCTTAAACTTCACTAGTCACAGAGATGTAGATGGCCGCCTTTCACTTTTCTCATTCAGTACATCTGGGGTAGGGCCTGAGAACTTGCATTTCTAAGAAGTGCTCAAGTCTGAGCTAAGTGTCGGTCCTCTATCCTGCCTGGTCAGGTGACCGTGGTTAACCTGTTGAAAGCAAGGATTGTGATGGACCGACGTCTGAAAAGAGTGGAAGAAAGAAAAGGAAGGAAGAGCTGCTGTGTGTTGTAGCATTATTAGCAAAATTCATATTAATTAACATTCTTTGAGGGTTGACTTGCATTAGAAATCCCACCAAACGTAGTTATAATAACAACCAAGCACATAGCATGTGCCCCCATGTTGTTTTGTCCTGAGCACTTTACAGATTTCGTGCTTGTAGGCTCCTGAGGGACATTATTATTAGACTCCCTTTCCAGATAAGAATACTGCAATCAGAAGAAGAAGCCCACAAAGGTCACATTTACACAGCTACAAGAGATAGGGCAGGATTTGGACCTAGATGTGCTGACTACAAAACTCGTGATACCAGGAGACCTCTGTCAAGTCTTGACAGGAGAGGCTGTTTACCTTCAAAGAGACGAACAAAGAAATGTAAAAGGCTGGATGGTGGGTAGATGAAGAAAAGATGGTTTATCATGAATGGAATACTACCCAGCCATAAAAATGAAAGAACTATTGGAAACATTCAACAACAGAAAATATTAGGGCGAGTGAATGCAGTCAGACGGGGGGTGGGGAGGAGATGAAACAATGTTAACTCATGGACCTTGACAAGCTAGGGATTGTGGGAAGGGGACTTTGGAAACAGGCGGGAGGGAAGGGATGACAAACAGGCACAAGAAATCCTTGGAGAAAAATAAATATTTTGCTGCCTTCAATATTCAGGTGGCACTGCTTTCAAAGGGGTGAAATATGCCAAAATACATCAAACTGGACATTTTACCTACCATTTATTGTCAATTCATCGTTGCTCAGTAAAAATACACTTGGGTCTAAGCATATAAAGTACAACTCCCAAATGGCATGCAGCAGACATGAGTTACTATTCTGTTAGCTGACCCAAATTTGCAGAGTCATACCAATAAAACAGGCAATCCTGCTAAGTGGTCCCAAAGCATAATAAGTATATAGTTAATATGTCACACTAGTTTTCAAGTAGAAATGGCAATTAAATATTAACTTATCTTCTCTGAAAGTCTACCTCAATAGAAAAATCAATTCCTAAATTGTAGCTTATTAAAAACAAATCATAGCTGGGCAGAGGCAGGAGGATCTCTGAGTTCGAGGCCAGCCTTGCCTACAGAGTGAGTTCCGGGACAGCCAGAGCTATACAGAGAAACCCTGTCTCAAAAACCAAACCAAACCAAAAACAAACAAAAAGGCTGGTGCACGCCTTTGATCCCAGCGTTGGGAAGATTTCAGGCAGGTAGTTCTTCTCTGGTGAGTTCAAGACCAACCTAGTCTATATGGTGAGCTCCAGGACAGCACAAATCTATACAGTGAGACATTGACCCCCACCCCAAGAGGTCATGGATTCTAAAATCCAAAATAAAACATGCATTTTAAACAGCACTTATTACAGTGGATACTTTAATGTTGGTTCCTTAATAAATTTCCTGTTTGAAATAAAAATGTTACGAAATCAAATACAGAGACCCATAGCCAGACATTATACAGAAAGTGAGAATCTTGGAACCCTCAGCTCTAAAGGGGTTTGCCTGCACCAGAGGGCTCAGGGAACCTTCCAGAAGAAGAGGAGGCAGAAAAAGTATCGGAGTCAGAGAGGACAGACAACAAAGAACCAAGCCCCTCCCCTCCAAATCAACGTGGTCAAAGCTCACATGCGCTCCCAGACACTGAGGCAGCTTGTACAGGGCCTACACGGGTCTGCACCAGGTCTTTGCATGTAATATTGTGGTTTCCAATTTAGTGCTTTTATGGGTTTCCTGAGGGTGAGAACGAACGATTGCTTCTGTTTCTTGCGCCTTCTCTTGGGCTCTTCTCCTTCTGTTTTGTGCAATTCCAATGTGTTTGCTTTTGTTTATTTTATTTTATTATTATCCCTTAGACGCCTCTTTGTTTTCTCATGAGAGACAAAAAGGGAGTGGATCCCTATGGTAGGGAGGAACTAGGAGGAGTAGATGAAGACGAACTGTAATCAGGTCAGGATAAATTTTATGTGAGAAAAAAATTTTTTTCCAAAAAAAAAAAAAAAAAAAAAATCCCAAGCAAATGAGACACTTACTATTCTCTTCTGAAGTCAGTAAGAGGATAGACTTACTTTTTATTCAACCTTTTCTGTTTGTTTGTTTGTTTTTTTTGGTTCTTTTTTTCGGAGCTGGGGACCGAACCCAGGGCCTTGCGCTTCCTAGGCAAGCGCTCTACCACTGAGCTAAATCCCCAACCCCTTGTTGTTTGTTTTTGAGACAGGGTCTCACTATGTAGCCCAGGCTGGCCTGAAACTCACCGTATGGAGCAGAGTGCTAGTTGCTGGGCCTGCATGGAGGTGTGCTTAGCCATGGGTAATCCATTCCCCCAGCTCCTGTAACCTTTTTGATAACTGCTCTTGATATGCGTGAAGGACTGCTTTGCGTAGCTTCATAACTTGTTTTAAAACAAAGCAGAGTGCACCCGTTTGTCACTGGAGCTCTCTAAGAAGCCCAACCGCCCACGGTTTGGTTTGGTTTTGTTTCGTATGTGAATTTCAAGAGGCTGGAGAGATGACTCAAGGGTTAAGAGCACTGGCTGCTCTTCCGCAGGCCAGAAGACCCAGGTTCAATTCCCATCTCTAACTCCTGTTCCAGGAGATTCAATACCTCCTTGGGCACCAGGCACATTCCCATGGTACACGGACCCGCATCCAGACAAACATTCAAACACCTCATTAAAAAACAAACAAACAGGAGTTGGGGATTTAGCTCAGTGGTAGAGCGTTTGCCTAGGAAACGCAAGGCCCTGGGTTCCGTCCCCAGCTCCGAAAAAAAGAACCAACCAACCAAACAAACAAACAAAAATCACTTAAAGATTTCATTCACAGAGCACACGTGTTTCCCGGGGTAGAGAAGCTAGGACAATCAGTGTGTGTAGAATTGTCACCAACCCAGAGACGCTCCCATAGAAACCACACTTGAAGTTGCCCGGATTACTAATACAATGTGGTTCTCGGATTCTCTGTCATGGAGCAGATGCAGGAAACTGACCTCCCATTAAGGCAAAACTGGAAGTTTGGGTCGAGTTGGGTGGTATAATCACATCTTTGTTCCACTCTCGAGAGTTGCTCTAACCCCTCACTCTATTCCCAGGGAGAATAACGTGACAAGAGTCAAGGACAGCCTCAAGGATACAGCCGAGCCTCCCAGATAAGGAGAGGAGTACAGTTTGGGACAGGAGGAGTGGAGAACGAGTTGTGTAACTCAAGTAGATTTATTCTCCTTCCTCTGCGTCCTAGGGAGGTCACTGGGAGGAGGGGGAGAGGCCTGCTCAGAGGGAGGCCCTGAACACAAAAAGCTATGGCTTCAGCCGCAGCGAGGAAAAGCAACTGGGAGGGGTTTGTGGGCAGACCACGATGAGATAACAATGTGCAAGTAATGCCCCTCTTCCCCGAGAGCGGGGTTGGGGTGTGCAAATGAGGCCTCAAAGTTTGGAGATCAGTTCTTGGCTTTTAACAAGTGATAACCAAGGTTAATTATTGAAGTTTTATTAAGGACCATGAGAAGGAGGGGGGGTGGATGGGGAAAGGGGGCTTATGTCCGAGAAACCGGGAAAGGCAATAACATTTGAAATGTAAGTAAAAAATATCCAATAAAAGGAAAAGAAAAGGGGGAGAAAAAAAAAAAAAGAAACCAGCACTACCTCCAAAATCTCTGGTGATTTCCACAGTTGAGTGATTTGACTCCTGTGTATTAAGAAATTACAGAATTAGGTTTAGGCGGCTCCCTTGGTCTTGTCTCAGTCTGTGTTCTGTTGCAATTTTAGAATACTTAAGATTAGGGAACTCATAAAGGAAAGCGATGCACTTCTGTGCATGCATCGTTCTGGAGACTGAGAAGTCAAAGGCTGTCATTCCTCACGACCTTCATGAGGCCTCAACTCATGACCGAAAGCAGGCCACACAAACTCTGGCCAGAGAGAGAAAACACAAGGGGTGGGCACCCTTTGTCATAACCTGCTGCCCTGGGAACTAACCCAGCCCCAAGAAATAAGAACTCACCTCCGTGAGAAAAGTCAATCCATTTAGGAAGGCTTTCCCCTCATCACCCAAATTCCTCCTCTGAGGCACCACTTCTCAACACTGCCACTGGAGAATGCAGGGGGACAGAAAAGCTCAAACCACAGCATGGCACAATGTGGATTCCAACGGCAAACTTAGATTTCTAATGTAGCTTCCAGGTACGCTTTAATCAAGACTGAATGAGAATAAAACCTCCTGGAGAAGGATCTCAATAAATGGAGGGTAATCAGGCTTGGCTTGGAGGGTAGGATCTGTGAGGAAGTTAATCAAGCCTGACTTCGTAGGGTAGGAGCTGTGAGTCGCACAAAGCTACCCCTACCTGCACTAGGCTTGATGTCCCACTATATTAAATCACTAATGGGACTGGGAGTGTAGCTCAGTGTGGATTACGGGTCCTAAAATTGCTCCCTACCAGCACTAAAAATGGGAGGCGGCGAGTGGAACCCTCGAAATCTAAATTTTGAACAAGAAGCTGGAGGGGAGGAGGGCGTTTGTTTCTTTTCCTTTCATTTCGCTTAAAGCAGCGTCTTACTTGGTTGTTAAGCTCCAAAACCCTGACAAATGGCTAAGGTGCCAATTTAACATATCAACGTGTATCAGGTCTCCAGGTTCTCCCAGCATCCCTCAGTCCCTACCAGTTACCAGGTATAGCAGGCATATCCCACCCTCTCTCCTAAACTCTTCAGCCCAGGGGCCGGCCTGCCCTTCACATAGAGGCTCTTCCCTACAAAGTCCAGTCAACTTGGTTACCCACCCCTTTTGCACCGTTGGCCCCCTGGCTACTGCGTTTGCTTCTCCCTCTTCCTTTTCCTCCCATAGCTCAGAGTCATGACCACTCTGGACTCTCCCAGATGTGTCTGCCTCTGGCTGCACTCTCCTACAGTCTCACATATGTACAATAAACTTTCTTCTCCACCATACCTCGGAGTAGTCATGTGTTTCCTTTTCCTTTTCCCTTATTGACTGGTCTCACAACAAACTGATAACGTGGACTGAATATCTTCTCTGCCACCTTCCTGTACCTGGTTGTCATACTGATCAGAGAGCACTCAAAACAGACTGTAATTCACAGCCTCTGTGTCCTCTTTACCAGCCATGAACTCTACTGTTCATTAAGGCTAATATACAAATCCTGCCGGCTTTGAGTTTATCGATCTCAAATTTTATTTTACATTTTATGGAACATCAGAACTGCAACCCTAGGTGAACAGTTTTTCGAGGAACGGTTTCCATTGTGCCTGCATTGTGTCTGCTTCCTGTTAGTGTGGCAAGCGCGTTAGAACCAGACCCATTCACAAGCCTTCCAGCCATAGCCTTGTGCACAGTCTACTCACCTGACTTTAATCCTCTTGCAAAGCCCGGCAGATGTTTGGACCATTGAGGGAAGCAATGGTCTTTACTTAGGAGCACAAACTGCCCTTTAATTTCATCCTTTTTTGCCTCCTAATGCTACTGGCTGAGGAGACCAGTACTATTTCCTAGGGCTAGACTGGAGCAGTTCTGACCTACCAGGATTTGATGACTGAAGAGAAGATGAAATCCTAAAAGTTATTTTTCTTTGCTCCTTCCTCCTCCTCGTCCTCCCTCCCCCTCCTCTTCCTTCTCCTCCTTTTCCTCCTCCTCTTCTCCCCCTCCTCCTTCTCTCCCTCCTCCTTCCTTCCCCTTTTCTTCCTCCCTTCTTCCCACTCCTCCTTCCTTCCCTCTTTCCTCCTCTCTTCCTCACCCCTCCTCCTCCTCTTCCTTCCTCATTGTAAAGGTTGGTCCACACCAGTATTAATCCCCCATGACATTGCTTTCTGTTCTTATTTCCTTTAAGCTAACTGTCAAAGGGTTATGTCTGCAGAAGCCTGGGGGACACACAGCTGGGCCTGATATACTAAAGTACACCTTCTGGCTGCAGGAAAGGGTTTAAGATCTGGAGATCACCTCTTCAGGAGGCAGCCAGAGGGAGAATGAGCTAAATGGGAACGAGTGCTACAGAGGAGAGGATGGGTCAGATGGATAGAAGGTGAAGAAGCTGTGGTAGGGGAAAGGTTACAGCCAGCACATTCAGGAGTTCCCTTGCATCCCGCATTCCTCTGCATTCCACATTCCGCATGTGATCCTGATCTAAGTCATCGCTCAAATCATGTCTTAAGTACAGCAGAACACTAATTTGGATGCTCTCAACTTACAATTTACGTAATGACTCTGAACTTTGCTGTTTTATCTTCTATAGTGGGTACAGGAGTGCTTGGCATAGATGATTACTGAAAAATAAACTATAGAAGGTTGTTTTAAAGCACTCTCAGGTGCTTCGTGTCTCTTGATTTTATTACTTTTGATGGGTTTTGGATCTGCACGCTCTTTGTGCCAGGCAGCAGGTGAGGGACTTTTATTGTTAAGACGCACAGGTCAAAGGCAGAGGTGAAACAAAGATGGATGAGAAATAATGACTCTCAACTCGAGCTAACTGGGAAGTGTGGGGAATGGAGGCTACAGGTAACTCTCTTCTTTATGTGCACAGCTCCCAAGGAATGACGGGGCAGTCACGGGGTTACTGGAAACCCTTGAAGGTTTTTAACTTGTCTCCTTCTTTTAAGTTCTCGGATTTGATTTTCTTCTTTATTGAAACATGTTTTTCTTCGATCTTCAGACGTTTACCTCAGGTTGGAAGAAACATACAGAGGAAGACAACAGTTCCTGACACCAAGGAGTCTTTCCCAGTAAAGAGTACTCGAAATAAACGAGGTTCTAACAGGAAATGGCTAAGCAGCCTGTCTCAACAGCAGAGACCTTGGGCTTCCCCACAGGCGGACCCCGGAGACAAGAATGTGTTTGCATTTATTGGGGGGGAGGTGGATCACAGAAACAGCAGGAGCGGAGAGAGGAAGTTAGATGAGGAAGCCTAGTAACTGGTAATAAAAGTAGCATTACCGAGCAGTTTTTTGCTGTGAACAACTGGAGCGCCATCCTACTGGGGCACCCCGCGGAAACCATAGTAGGTGCCTCATTCAGGCGAAAACTCCTAGCAGCCTTGTCCTGCTGTGTTCCAGGTTTGACCGGAAAGTCCACGGGGAGCTGTTCACAACCTAACAATGTCCATGGAAGGTGGAATCTCCGGGAGAAATCGGGTTGGTGAACGCTGGGGGGCCGGGGATGGGGGGCAGGGTCTAGATAGTGTCAATGATTCCGGGTGGAATGTGGTTCCAGATGTGACTATGAAAAGCTGCTGGGGAGTGGTGGCGCTTCAGCAAGGTCACACAAAGATGGAGATGCTGATGAAGGAGTGCCGACCTTGGCGGGAGTGGCTCTAAGACTGAAACAGATGGAAAAGAGCATCTAGTTGTCACAGGAGACCAGGATCCCTGGGGAGAGGAAGTTCATGAATACCAGGGAAGGAGAAACAGGGAAATACAGCTAAAAAGACAAACAGCAATCAGGTTCAGACCTCTTCAAATATCCCTCCTAGCAATTTTATTTTTATTTATATATTTTAGCCCATGATTAGTTGCCCCGCCCCCCGCCCCCAAGCCAGACAACATGGACAGACTTCATCCTGCAGATAACAGGGAGACCACATAGGTTTGATTACAGGAGTGACATGATTACATTTTTATCTTGGCAAGATTGCTCTAGAAAACTCAGAATGTTGGGGATGGCCTTAAAGAGGTGGACAGGAATCATCTAAACCACAGAGCCACAGCCTGCCACAGTCAGCGCTGCTCCAATCCCGAGTGGAAACAGAGAAGCTCTTGCGTGGACACAGCAAGGTTCCCAGGGGCTGCATACCATAGGGAAAGATGGAGGGGGAAAGGGCAGGCGGGGGCAATGAAGGATGGTGACTCAGAGAACTGATGTTGTCTTCGTCTGAGGTAATAAATTATAGCAGGAAGAAGAGATTTTGTGGTTGGAATTTGGGTCTGTTGGCTTCAGTGTGGGCTGTTAAAATGGACAAATGTAGCAAGAAGTTTTAGAAGGCTGGTCTGGAGCTTCCGGAGCTCACTAGAGTAACAGGCACACGATAGGACTCCTTACAAAGGGGGAGATAAAATGAAACCACTATGCGCTGGCCCGCACACATTCAGAATGAGTAATGTCTTCTTTTAAATACAATTTGGAAGGATCGTTTGCAAACATCCAGTGATTAGGATTGAGAATTCCTCTCCCCAATTTTTGTTTTAAATCCGAGGGTAAAAGGCTTTTATAGGTGTAAAATAGAAACCCTTACCAGACATAATGCATATCTATGAATTGAAATACAGTCGGTGCTGGAGACATGACTCAGAAACTGTGTGTTTGCGCCGTTCTTGCAGAACACCACAATTCAGTTCCTGGTATCCACTTCCGGCAGCTTATGGCCACTGCCTGTCACTCCAACTGCAGGCGATCGGGTGCACCCTTCTGTCACCTCAAGCACCTGGACTCACACATATTGGCCCTCCTACATACACATAATTTAAAAACAAATATTTAAAAAAAAACCACTATAATGGAAATAGAATGTAGGAACTATAGACTATAGAGGATCTATATAGAGGAACTATAGAACTATTGAGGATAAACTAAAAGTTCAGACCTTTGTGTGATGACTGAAAGCTCTAGGTCACTGAATGCTGACAGCAGCGAGCGACTCTAGAAACACTGCAGTTGCGTTACAGGAGGGAAACTACTCATCTTAAAGTATGAAATAAAGCAGTTATCAATTCCTATTTGCCAAGCTCCTCTAATTTGACATCCCTTCTCCCCACCCACGGAGGCTGTACTCTCTGTGGTTCGTACCTGCAGAGGCCCTATGCAATATTTCTTGTCTACCTTTAGGCTACCTCTTCACTATTTTCCTTACTAAAGCCTAGCAGAAATTAGTCATAGAGACATGTTCTGAAGTTTGTGGAGGCCCAATAAATAACACTCCTCTGTTTTCCTCGCTCGAGTTTTGAAACAAAAGACATTTTGTCAACGGAGAGCAGGCACAGCGCTTTAATCATTATTGTTGATAAAGGCCAGGCTAAAGGACTTGGTTTGGCTGAAAAGCAACAGTAGATAGCGATGCTCAATCCGTGCCTTAGACAGATTTATTCAGCAAGTTATCTGCAAAGGAAGACACTCATAACCTTTTCCCTGTGTGGGAACTCACCTGGGAACACAAATTTCAGGCATGGGAAAAGCAAATCAGAACTCCTACTCTTGGCAATTTATTCTCAAAGAAGAAGGCCAAGAGCTATGCAGGTCCAGTTCCACAGCCCGTCTTCAGTCAATACATCATTTAAGAACTCATCTATTTAGCTGGGTGTTTATACACTGACAACAGGAATGTACGTGAAGCCATGCCCACTGTTACCTGCCTGCCATCCCTGGGACTGAAGAGGAAAAACTGAATTTAGAGTTAGGAAAGTCTTCAGAGACTAAAACTTGACTGTCATAGAGCGATAAAGGACTTGTCCAACGTTAGTCATGAAGTTATGGGCTGGTATCCTTTGAGGAGAGAGGGAGGGAGGGAGGGAGGGGAGGGGAGGGAGGGAGGGGAGGGGGGAGGAGGGAGGGAGGGAGGAGAAGAGAAGAGAAGAGAAGAGAAGAGAAGAGAAGAGAAGAGTAGAGAAGAGAAGAGAAGAGAGATCTGGAAAAAATAGGATTATTTACTTCCGTAACTTTGTATAACACTCAAAGGTGACTTTGAGCAGACTCATCAGGCAGATGGTAATAACTTTTTTAAAGAACCCCTAAGCCAGAGGGGGAGGTAATGAAGCCACCGACTTTCACGGGGTCCCCAATCATCTAGAGCGAAGCAGTATCTTGTGAGGCTCTGTGAATGGATGTCCCTTCTCACACTATGGAAAACGCAGATCTTTCTCCCTAGAAAGTGGGGCAAACATACATTGTCTGTCTGCTTGTTTGGAAATTGCCTCCCCACCAACACAGGGCCTGCTGTACAACTGACATTCAAGAAACGGGAAAGATAAACAAATCAGGGAATGAGTAAATTAACAAACAAGGCTTCCTTTTCACTCAGGACGGGGTACGGGATGAAAAATGAATAAATACTTTTCCAGCTGTGGTGATAAAGAAAGCACAATGGGGAAGTCAATTTATTAAACTCTGTCAAGAATATTTTCTAAGCATTTTGGTCTGAATGAATCCAATTATTAACAATTATCATTCCAACTGACTTAAGTGAAAAGGACGAGAGGAAAGAGGCAGCAGGAAACGTATGAATTAAGGAGCAGCAGCAACAAAAAACGGTAGCTGGTTGGTGCGTACCCTTGAGTCCAACACTGGGGAGGCAGGAGGAGCAACAAGAGGTCAAGGCCAGCTTGAACTATAAGACGCCATTACAGAGTTCTTTGCAGAGCCCTACTGGTCATGGGGGACAGTTGTAACACTCCTATCATTCTCCAGGGACAATTGAAACAACCCCTCAAATCTCCAGGTTGAGAGAACCTGGAGCTCAGCTCCTTAGCAGAATGACACTCCCGACCCACTCCACCCCCACCTTTTAAATTGGATGCCTGGCTGGCCTGGAACTTGCTATGTAGACCAGGCTGGCTTCAAGTTTAGAGAGCCTCCTGCCTAGACCTATTAGACGTTGCAATTAACGGTATGCGTACCACACCCAACCAGCTCCTCCCTTTTGCATACCAGCTCCGTGGCAGTCGTCATCTAGGCCACGAACTTTACACATCACAACCACCCTGTGAAGTGGGCACTTTAGACTCTACCTTCTATGAAAACATTAAACAAATAAATCAAACACAGAAATTAGTGATCCCATTAAGAGGTGTGCTATGGCCCTTGGAAACTCACTTTAGGATTCGGCCCCCCTTGTGACAGTATTAAAAGGTGAGACCTTGCTGGGTGGCGGTGATGCACAGCTTTAATCTCAGCATTTGAGAAGCAGAGGCAGGCAGATCTCTGAGTTCAAGGCCAGCCTGGTCTACATAATGAGTTCGAGGACAGCCAGAGCTACACAGAGAAACTGTAGAACAAAACAAAACAAAAAAAAACAAAACGAAATAAAACAAAGTTGGGACTTTTAGAGCTGGGCTTGTAGCTCACTTGGTAGACTGCCAGCTTGGCATTCACGATGCTTTGGGTCCTCAGCACTGCCTGAAATTAGGTATGGTGGTTGCACATGCCTATAATTCCAGCACTCTAGAGGTGGAGACAAGAGAATTAAAAGTTCAAGGTTATTCTTATTGACACGGCAAGTTTGAGGCTAGCCTGGGATACATAAGACTCTTATTTAAACTTAAAGGAGTAAACCTTTCAGAAGTGATTAATGTTTCATTAGTGAGAGTAGGATAGTTATTTTGAGGATGTGCTTGGTATGAGTTATGCCTCCTTTTGCCTCAACTCTCACACAGGTTTTGGCTGGAGTAGAAAAGAACAACCAAGCAAGCAAGAAGCCCAAATGCACTTCTGCTATTTTGCCACGCCTCGTTCATTCTGGTACAGCAGCAGGAAATAGACCACGAAAGCATAGGATCTAAAAACAAAAAATAAAAACAAACAAAACCAAAAAAGCAAATGTGGACAAAGCAGATGTTACCAGAGATAATTGGTGGTTTAATAAACCAGGAGATGTGGATTAGAGGACAAAGCAAGATCTGATGGGTGAACTGCATGACTACTGATAACTAAACTGATCTGCAGTCAGCCTTTCTGCAGCTTTTAAAGCCCCTCACGATAGAAAGGGGTAACTATGCAAGCTAATGGACTTGTTAATGTGATTCACCGCAGTAACTGTTTTATCTTATTTTGTTTTCTTAGCACTAGGCATTGGATCCAGGACCTTGTGCATGCCAGACACTCTACCACCAAACTACATCCATAGACCTTTATAACATAATCTTGGATGACTTATACATACACAATAATAGTTATTCTCGCAAAACCATTAGCTCTACTACAAACTAGAATACCGTGAACCTCTACCGATGTTAAGAATAAGTGTCTGTCACATGACCCTGTCTTTAGGCTTATGTCTTTTTCTCTCCTTGGCTGAAGATCTTTCCCTTGCTAATCCACACATAGTCCTATTAATTTAAAAGTATTTATTAACTGGGGAGAGAATTTATTTAATAGCTGGAAAAATATATTCAGGTACATTAGTAGTAAAGCATTCAATAATGGAATTAAGAATACAATACCATCCAAAGAGCATCAGGAAAATGCTCTAGAAGTAAAACAGTAGAGAACAAATCTGAGAAAAGAAATAGAAGGACTTACATATCAAAACTTACAAAACTTTGGGGAAACTGAAGAAGATACTAATAAATTCAGATACATACTATGTTTGTGAATCAGAAGACACAGCATTGTTAATCTGGTCACTCTCTCTAAATTGATCTGTAGATTCCATTCAGATTTTTCATTCTTTGTTGAAGAAATTGAGAAATAAGTATATTTATATGGTAATGGAAAAAAAAACGCCTAGAAGATCCAAACGTTTACAAAACAGCAAAGTTAGACTTTCATTTCCTATTATAAAACGTTACCATAAAGCGATGGTTACTGAGACAGCATCGACCAGTGGAACAGAACAGGGAGTCTTCAACCAATACTTGTACTCAGTCAACTGATTTGGGGCAAGACTACCAATGTAGTTTACTAAAGAGAGTACTGTGTCCAGTGAGCAGTGCTGGGGAAAACAGATATTCATCAACACAGATGAACTTAGATTTCTACTTCATAGCATATGTAAATATTAACTCAGTATGGAATGAAGGTGCGTGTGTGTGTGTGTGTGTGTGTGTGTGTGTGTGTGTGTTATATACAGAATGTATATGGGTGTGTGTTTGTAGAAGAAAGGCCTTTAAAAGAAAATATCTACATAAAACATGGGAGAAAATCTTCAAAACCTTGAGTTAACAGAGATTTCTTAGATAAAACACTAAAAGGACAGTCCATACAGGAAAATAAATGATAAATCAGACCTTATCAAATTTTAAAGGTTTTGCTATTTGACTGACTATGTTATTAAGAAAATGAGCCAGGCAATGATAACATAGGCCTTTAATCCCAGCCCCTGGGAGACAGAGGCAAGCAGATCTCCAAGTTCAAGGCCAACATGATCTATAGAGTAAGTTCCAAGACAGCCAGGGCTATGTATGCAGAAAAATCCTGCATCAAAAGAAGATGAGGAGGAGGAGAAAGAAAAGGAAAAAAGATAGAAAGAAAAGAAAGGAAGGAAGGAAGGAAGGAAGGAAGGAAGGATGGAAGGAAGAAAAGGGGAAAAGGAGAAAGAAAATGAAAAGATGTGGATAGAAGGCTCAGCAGTTAAATGCATTTGATGGTCTTAACCTGGGTTAAGTTACCAGCACCCACATGGCAGCCAGCAACCATCTATTACTCCAGTTCCAGAGTACCTGATGCCCTGTGGATACTGTATACTGGTTCACAGACCTACATATAGGCAAAATACTCAAACACATTCAATAAAATCGATCTTTAAAAACATAAAAGGGAAGAAAATGAAACAAATAGCAGACTGGGAGGGAGGACAATGTTTTTTAAACTCATGTCAAGTGAAAGACTTTTAGTCATAATATATAAAGAATTCACGAATTCAATAAAAACAAAGTAACACCAATCAAAACATGAACAAAACACAGATCAGTCCATTTATCAATGAGGATATATAAACAACTGTGAACCACACAAAACGATGCTCAGCACCATTAATTATTAGGCTACCACAAAAGAAAGCCAGGAGAAGACAAAATTCCATAGCAACTACAGTACCAGAATACAGACAATAATAGATGTTAAAGAGGGCATGAAGAAGAAACCCTTAATCTATAGGTAATGAGAATATAACATGATGTTTTTCATAAGTTATAATGAAGATGTTAGTAAAGCCAGTAATTTTGTCTGAGTTTGCACTGAGGATACAAGAAAGCATTTGCTCCCATGATGATGTACGTCAGGATGCTCCAAACAGCATATACTGAAAATAATTCAAATGTTCACCAGTCTGTGGCTGGATAGATAAATTATGGCCAACAAATACAAGAGCATAACATTTATCAATTAGAAGAAAGAGATTATTGACACAGATGAGAGAGGTTTGACTCATACTAAATGGGAGATAAACATCAAAACACCATGTGAAATAAAATAAGTTAGATTCAAAAGACCCAATTTTCAGGAATTCTTTTTTCAGACTATACATGTAAATTTTTTTCATATACTAGTTCAGAATAAATATGTAATTTTTCATTCATTAGATGATAATACATACATACATTACTGGCATAAACTTTTGCCTATGAGTGACAGCATGAACTGTCACTAACTGTAAATGAACTTAAGAATCTTACTCAGGGCATGAAAGTATTCTGCCACTTAGGTATGTTGATGAATGTCTTACCTGGTAAATTTACCAAAAACACAGAATTGTAGACACAGGTAAATGATATTAAAATATAGTTCAATGAAGTTATTGAAAAATAAGCTCAATTTTGCTCTTTGAGCCCTCTAGGCCAAGGCAAGCTGTGCTGAGTAGCCTGCTATCCCAGGAGACCTCCACTCTCCTGCCACCTCTCCTTCACCTTCATCAGACTCCTGAGCAATACAGGTAAGCTTCCCTTCCCCCACCCAGGAAAGCCAAAATAATCCTGAACAATAAAAGAACTTCAGGGGGATGGGGATTTAGCTCAGTGGTAGAGCATTTGCCTAGGAAGCGCAAGGCCCTGGGTTTGGTCCCCCGCCCCAAAAAAAAAAAAAAAAAAAAATAACTTCAGGAGGAATCACCATTCCAGACCTGTACTACAGAGCAATAATGATAAAAAAACAAAACAAAACAAAAAAAAAAAAAACCTGCATGATATTGGTACAGAAACAGATACATTGATCAATGGAATGGAATCGAAGACCCAGAAATAAACCCACATACCTATGGACATTCCTTTTTTTTTTTTTTTTTTTTGAGCTGGGGACGAACCCAGGGCCTTAAACGCTTGCTAGGCAAGCGCTCTACCACTGAGCTAAATCCCCAACCCGGACATTCCATTTTTGATAAAAAAAAAGCCAAAACCATACAATTAAAAAAAATGAAAGCATCTTCAACAAATATGCTGGACTAACTGGATGTCTACATGTAGAAGAATGAAAATAGATCAATATTTATCACTCTGCACAAACTCAAGTCCGAGTGGATTAAGGTCTTCAAAATAAAACTGGATACACTGAAGCTCATAGAACAGGGATTGGGAAAGGGCCTCAAACACATCGGCACAGGGGAACATTTCCTGAACAGAATGCCAATAGCTCAGAGTCTAAGATCAACAATTGATAAATTGGACCTCATGAAACTGCAAAACTTCTGTAAGACGAAGGACACTGTCAATAGGATCAGGTGGTAGCCTACAAATTGGGAAAGGATCTTCACTAACCCTACTGACAAATGGCTAAGATCCAAAATTTACAAAGAACTCAAGAATTTAGACATCAACAACCCAAATAACTTTATTAAAAAGATAGAGTACAGCAGTAAACAGAATTCTCAACAGAGGAATCTCAAATATCTGAGAAGCACTTAAAGAAACGTTCAAAGTCCTCAGTCATCAGGGAAATGCAAATCAAAACAATTCTGAGGGTCCATCTTAAACTCATCAGAATGGCTAAGATCAAAAACTCAAGAGAGAGCACATGTTGGCAAGGATATCGAGCAAGTGGAACACTCCTCCATTGCTGGTGGGCGTGCAAACTAGTATGACCACTTTGAAAATCAATTCGACCATTTCTCAGAAAACTAGGAATAGTTTTCTACCTCAAGATCCAGTGATACCACTCCTGGGCATAAACCCAAAATGCTCCAACATCCCACAAAGACACTGGCTCAACTGTGTTCATAGCAGCTTTATTCATAATAGCCAGAAACTGGAAATAACCTACATATCTCTCAACTGAAGAATGGATAAAGAAAATGTGGTACGTCTACACAATGGAATACTATTCAGCTACTAAAAACAAAGACATCATGAATTTTGCAGGCAAATGGATGGAACCTGAGAATATCATGCTGTGTGAAGCAACCCAGTCCCAAAAGGACATGCATGGTATGGAATGGAAAGGAATCATGCATGGAATGGCCAACCAAAAGCCAGACCAACTTGAGACCCATGGGCCAGCCCCCATCCCTAACACTATTAATGATATTCTGTTATGCTCGCAGACAGGAATATGTTTTCCTCTGAGGGGCTCCAACCACCAGCAGACTCAGATACAGACATCTACAGCCAAACAGTGGATGAAGCTTGGGGACTCCTGTGGAAGAATAGGAGGAAGGATTGTGGGCCCCGAAGGGATTAGGAACTCCACAGGAAGACCAGCAGAGTTAACTTACCTGGATCCTATGGGCTCTCAGAGTCTGAACCACCAACCAAAGAACAGGTACAGGCTGGATCTAAGCCTCCCCACACATATGTAGCAGATATAGAGCTGGGTCTTCATGCGGGTGCGGAACAACTGCCATGGGAGCTCTTCCAAAAGCTGTTGCCTTTGTGTTGGATATGTTCTTCTAGCTGAGGTGCCTTGTCTGGCCTTCGTGGGAGAGGAATCACCTGGCCTCACAGAGACTTGAGGTGCCAGGGAGGGGAAATACTCAGGTACACCCCCATCTTCTCAGAGGAGAATGGAAAGGGGGATAGGGAAGGATCGTGGGAGGGTGAATGATGGGGGGAGGGGCTTGAGCAGGATGTGAAGTATATAAGTAAAAAAATAGGGGGCTGGGGATTTAGCTCAGCGGTAGAGCGCTTACCTAGGAAGCGCAAGGCCCTGGGTTCGGTCCCCAGCTCCGAAAAAAAAGAACCAAAAAAAAAAAAATAAATTAAATTAAATTTTAAAAATAAAAATAGACTAAAAATTAAAGTGAATTAGAGAAAGCAAATATATCTTGTGATTCTATAGGTGACACACACTATTTGCCAGAGTGCAAGCCTTGGTCACCATGGAAACGCCTTCATCTTCTTCCTCTTCCTCCTCCTTCCCCTCCTCCTTCTCTTACTCCTTCTATGTCACACAGGTAAGGTAGAGGCCTCCCTTGCTCTTCCTGTGGACTTCATTACATGAACCGATTTAAGAATTTTTTCTTTCCAGCTAGGCATGGCGTAGCACACCTTTACCAAGCTTGTAAGAGGTTGAAGCTGGTGAGTCTATGAGTTTTAGGCCACTCTTGCCTGTATAACAAGTTCTAGGCTAGCCAGAGTTACCTGGTGAAACCCCGCCTCAAAAAAAAAAAAAAAAAAAAAAAGGTGGTGGTGGTGGAGAGGTGGCTCATGGATAAAGAGCACCAGAGTTTGAGTCCCAGTGCCCACATGGCAGCTCGTAACTGTCTTTAACTCCAGGGAAATCCAGTGCCCTTTTCTGATCTCCTTGGGCACCAGGCCTACCTGAAAGCAAAACGCCCATACACAAAAATGAAATTAAACTAATTCCTTTTTTTAAAAAAAATTCTTTCTAAAGTCACCCTAACAGTTCAGGTTTCCTACACTTCTCTTTCTTAATTGTATTATAGCTTCAGGTGGCCTCCCGCACCCTAGCTGTTTATCAGTTACACATCATCGGAGCCAGACTGTTTTCTGACTACATTGGTTTCCTCAGGTCGCATTCCGCAGCCCTCCTGTTTGCACACTGTGTATGGGCGTTATTTTAACTGTCAACTTCACCAGGTGAGGAAATACTCGGATGTCTGGGAAATGTATTTCTGGGGTGTGTGTGTGTGTGTGTGTGTGTGTGTGTGTGTGTGTGTGTAAAATGTTTCTGGTGTGTATGTGTGGGGGGGAGGGAGGGAGGGAAGGAGAGAAAGAGAGAGACAGAGACAGACAGAGAGACAGGGAAAGACAGAGAGGCATTCCTGGTATGTGTGTATACTGGTGTCTAGACAAGCCTTGCCTTTAAACCATATACTTCAGCATGCACCCATGTGCTTAAGGCGTCATCCAATGTGCTTGAGGGTTTAGTCAGCGTAATGCTGTGAAAGGTGAATTCTCTCTCTCTTCTGGAGCTAGAGCGTTGGCCTTTGTTCTCAGACATTGGAATTCTCGCAGTTTTCAGGCCTTCAGCCATTAAAAGTTACAGTACTGGCTCCTGTACTCCATGTTCTCCATAGCAAGCCCTATACAATTACCATAGCAAGCCCTCCACAGAGCCCTCTGCGTATATCATGTCGACTCAGTTTTCTAGGGACCACTGGTCCATGCGCAATGCAGCAACAACTTCCCTATCTAGACTCACACTATGGTTCTGATTTCCCTCAATAAAATCCCTTTATTCAATCAAGCTGTTTTCCTCACCACCATCACCCTCGTAACGTTTGACTAAAATGTTCTCTTGCAAGAGAGGCTCCCCTGCTTTTCTTTTCCATCACTCCAGGTAAGACTTGAACTCTTGACAAGTAGCCATATTGTCTGTTTTAAGGCACCTAGAATTCTGAGATACACAAGGTCTTGGTTTCTAAGGGCCTCCAGGGGAAAATGACCTCAGGTAAGTGCCTTACACAACAGTGAGTCTGGATAAACAGCTCTACACAGGAGACATCTGAAATGAGCTGTGAGCAGGGCTGGAATTTTTGTGCACAGTCTAGGGGAGAACCAAGCCTTCTACAAGTTTCTGGAGACAACCATCAGGCCTTACTGTTCCATGGCTTGGAGACACATCCTTCCATTTTTGCCTCTGTCTTCCCACAACCTTTGCTCCTCTCCTTTTCCTTTTTAAGGACACTTTTCATTGGATTGGGGTCTGCTTTAATTCCGAGTGTTCCCCTCATCTTGAGATCTTAGCTCAGTTATACCCACAATGATCCTGTTTCTAAAAAACGTCACCTGTACAGGTATCAGGTGAGCACACTTCCGGGGGTGGGGGGAGCATGACTCAGTCCCTCTATGTCCGTTTATATCTCGGAGACAGTACTTTTCTACAGAAATTGGGGTTCCGGGTTGGGGATTTAGCTCAGTGGTAGAGCGCTTGCCTAGCAAGCGCAAGGCCCTGGGTTCGGTCCCCAGCTCTGTTAAAAAAAAAGAAAAGAAAAGAAATTGGGGTTCCTTGTCCGTTGACTCTATCCAATCCTGCTCAGTGTCTACACCCAGCTGTAAGCTTCTGTTAACCAGAACAGTGTATTAATTTCTCCCATTTCTGAACTTCAGGCAATACTTCCTGTGCTGTTGTTTATGTTCATATTTGTAAGTCTGCTCCCTGACCAGATCTTAATCTCCCGTAAGATGATACCAAACTCCAAAGCTTGGATCGGCACTTCTGGTTGTAGGCTACATCGAGGTAGAGCTATTTAAGAAGCCCACCTCAGCGGGGTCCAATTTCCTTAGTCCGGGGTCATCTCATGCATGAATATTCCTTAAAAAGCTTCCTTATTTCATTCAAATAAACAGTTAAGACGGAGAGGCCAATCTATTTTGAAGCAGAGTCTCTTAACTAGGAGAGATTTTAAACACTGGTTGTTGTGGGATGGTATGCAAAACTAGATATTAAATTATATGACAACTTTCAAAGGGTCACATACACAAACAGATATATGGCACCATGCATCTTGAACACTAAAATTTCCTGGGAGACAGTAAGGGAATAAATATCTGAAATGACTGCTTAGAGGGCAATAATAAAAAATAGGGTTTCCTAAAACATATTAAATTACCTGTGGAGATTGATAAAATGCAGATGGCCAAGATCCCAGAGACTCTGAATAAGAAGTTTGGACCGTGTCCCTGAATTCTGTATATTTCATAACAACTAACATCTGTCGCATGCTTACTGCATGCCAAGTACTGTCCTAAGCACATCCATGTATCATCTTCACATGGCTGAAGAGGAAACAGAGGCATAGAAATCAATTCCCCAAAGTCAACCAGCTAATGAACAGCGGATACAAGATTTGAACCCATGCATTCATGTTGTTTAATCACATGGCCTCAAATATCAAACTTAAGAACCATTGTCCTAGTAGGAAACATAACTCATTGTCCCCTTCCACAAGGATCAGAATACTTAAAATACGTAGAGGGCAAAGTACATTTGTTAGGTTAATGTTCAGGAAATAAGTAGAGAACCAAAGGATTGTGAGACAGACAGTAGCAGGACATCCTGGAGTCAGGTTGCCAGTCAAGACCAACAAAGGAGCGTCCATAATCTGCCAGGGTTGGCTAACCATGAGACTAGCTAAGTGAGGAAGGGCAAGGAAACTTTTGTCTTTGGTCTAAAAGTGTGAGTAGTACTTGGGGAGCCTCCATTATGTTACTGGTAATGATTAACTCGGAGTTAATCTCGAAGGGTCTTTTGCTCATTGTTTGAACCATTTGATAACTTAGGAGTCCTTTTAAGCACGGGTCACTCACCTTCCTTAAATCTTACGGACTTCTCTGGAAACCCTATGCAAACTCATCTAGCATAATATAATATAAAGAATTGTCTTGAGGGAAGTGAAACCTATAGACTGCTTAGACTAATATTTCTCAGGCTTGGGGCTGGGGCTGAGGCTGGGGCTGGGGCTGGGACCGGGGCTGTACCTCACTTGGTCATGTGCTTGCCTAGCAGGTACAAAGTCCTGGGGTTGACCTGTAGCACTGTATAAGGTGGGCATGCAAGGTAATGAACACCTACACATCTGTAATTCCTGTATGTAGGAAAGATAGAGGAGAATTCAAACTGCCATACATGAGACCCTGTCTCAAAAGAACAGTAATATTAATAAGTGTTGATGTACATAATATAAATCATAGGATCAGAAAGGTGACAATTCTATTGATGTACAGTCCTCAGAATATTTTTAAAATGTGTGACAAAATAGCAGCTATGCTTCTTGTTAACGTTTTTAAAAATGCAATATGTACAAGTAACATAGATACTGAATAGGTTCTATCATCTATTTAGGTATATACCTATGCATAGATGGGTGTAACAACAATTAATGAAAAAAGAACCCTTCGGTTTAAAAAGAACAAGGAGGGGTATACGGAAGGGTTTAGAGGGAGAAACGGGAAGGAGGAAATAATGTAATTCTGTTATACTCTCAAGAATAAAACAAAATTTAAAAATCTAATGACAGATCTAACAACAAATTCGAAGTTGCAATGAAAACAAATGGTCCTTCAAGCCACTGACAACAACTGGAGTATAATAATAGAAATATCTGGGCTCGCTTCAGCAGCACATACACTTTTAAAAAAAAGATGGAGGGATACAGAGAAGGTTAGCATGGCCCCTGCGCGAGGATGGCACGCAAATTCGTGAAGCGGTCCATTAAAAAAAAAATAAAGAAATATCCGTGTTACTCCTGCTGGTTTCTGTTGGCACAGTAGAAGGAAGATGTCATTTTCAATTATTTACCTGTGGAGCCTAGGTTAACAACCCCATTTATGGTAACTTAGCCAGCTTTATCCTGTATAACTTGCCTATCTCGATTTAAAGAAACTCCTTGGTTCGGTTGTCTCTATTAACGACTTTTGACCAAGAGCTGTTTCCAGACAGTTCTAGGATTGTCCTTCCACACAGCACAGGTTTTGACACAAGAACTCTGCAAAAGCTAAAAATTAAGCTGTCTTGTGGGGAAAGGCTAGTTAGGAAAGGGTTTCTGCAAAGAAAAGAAGCTTTTATGGTCACTCGACAAGCAACTGGGATACTGATTAATAAAACCAATAAAAACAAAACCAAACAGAACGAACCCTGCAGAGCACTGGACTGCCCCCTGGTAACCCCTTCCCCCTGGCTCAGCAATTCTAATTTGGTAGGTTGGTGGTGGTCAGGGAACCCACATTTTCCAAATTGAGGCCGGATGATTAAACTACTGATAATCATGCTCTTTGACCTGGGGCCTAACTCACTAGAGACCTCCTTGGAGAATAATTTGTGTCTCCTGATCCAGGAAGGAAAAAAAAAAAAAAGTGAAGCTTCCCAGAGTCTTTCCCAACAGTCACCAGGTATGCAGATCAGGTGGACCGCCTGGGGCTGCCACAGCCTGACTCCAAGGACATACCATGAGGGCCAAGCAGTCCTGACAAACCATCTCAAAAACAATTTTTACTCAACTGTCCTCCTTCAGGAGAGGGAAATATTCTGTTTGCATTTCTCTCTACTTCTGCTCTATCTCTTCCACCTTTTCCCAAGCTTCAAGAAGACTAAAAAAAAGGATACAATCATTCACAGTGAGGCCCAAACCCTTGACAAAGCAGCCAGACAAATGTTCTAGTGTTTCAAAGACCCCACAATTTAAAGGAGATAAGGGTAGGAATTTCCTGTACTTGGGAAGTCTGCTCAGACTCCCATGTGGGGGATGACTCCTTTGTAATCTTTTTTATCTGAAACCTAGAGGAGATAACTTGGGACTGCGTTAAAGGAACACTGATATAGGCTCTCTCCTAACCATCCTCCCCTGGGCTTTTTTCTCAAAGAAACCTAGGAGACAGGCACAGTTTTCTAAGCCTTTTATACCTTTAGTATCTTCAGATGAAGCTTTCTTAGAAACTTACCCAAAGCCAGAAGCCCTCTCCAACAGCCCGGCTACAAGACTCTTCCTCAGGACTGGATGTAGCAAGATAAGGGGCTAGGTTTGTGGGGTGTTTTTATGGCCACAAAGACACAAATAACACAATTTGAAAACGTAGTAAACATTCTTTTCTGGAGACAAGTTCTGGCCAGGTAGGATAAGCTGGTCTCTAGCATCTAATCTCCTGCTTCAGCCTCCTGAAGGCTGGGATTTCAGGCATGAACCCTCATGTCCAGCTAAGTAAATCTTTTACGTATACCATTATACCAAATGACAGTTCTTAGCAATTACGGTCTGATTTATCTTTCTCCTCTTATTACACGGGTATTTACAGGTCCTGGAGTTTAATTTAATTTATCATCGTTTTAAATGTTCAGAAACTTTCTAATAGGTGGATGGTCGGCGAAATGTGCAGAGTCCATGACCCACTGACCCACTCTCTAGTGTTCCGTCTGCCTCTTACAAGTTAACCAACGGTGCCATTTACTACTGTGTTGTGGGCTTTCTTTTCCTGATATCTCTCGGGTGCTCAGAACAAAGCCGGGCATAGATGATGTTTGTTGAATAAATTTGGTGCCAGTGTCCTGGCCAATTCACCAGAGTTAATACCAATTAACCAATTAATCTGAGCGATTAAATATTCATCCCGCATCCCATTGTTACATAAACTAGGAAGAGCGGAGTCTGGAGAACACGGAACACATTCCATGGTGTCAGGGACTTTGCAAGAACCCTTGAGACTGATAAGACCCCAAGCTTCATGCTGCCTGGGCCACAGCTCAGCAAACTACAGTCAAGTGACCCATTTTGGTCCTGAATATTTTATTGGGCTGAGGCTTCTTTCTGTACTATGAACGCCTTCTTTGGTGTTTTTACATACATTGACACAAGGTACAGGAAATGGATGGGCTAGAGAACCGAAAATATTGACTGCTTTAAAAGGCCACTCTGACCAGGATGTGATGGCATACACCTTTAATCCCATCACTCGGGAGGGAAAGACAGGCAAATCTCAGAGTTCAAGGCTATTCTGGTCTACACAGCAAGATCCAGGATAGCCAGGGCTACAGAGAGAAACCCTGCCTCAAAAAACAAAACAAAACAAAATCAAAACGAACAAAAAGGCCACTCTGAAAGATTATCTGAATAAGGAATATGGTGGAGTCCCAATCCTAAATCTCAATAAAGGGTAAACACACTGGAAGTGTTTTATAATCTAGTATGTTTACACTGTGCTTTTCAGATTAATTGAATCTTCATAAACTACGATTTCAGGCACTTGCTAACTTGTTTTCTAAATCTCTTCTTTGACATGCAAGGAGCACAAGACAGAAAAACACTGCAGGGAAAGATCAAGCGGGAACTGAAACCATGAAGACTGCAGACTGTGAGGGGAGACCAGACTGAAAATTAGAAAAGTATCCGAACCCACTGCTCCATCCTGCACGACCTCTCGTTTCACGCATTGCACGTTTGCAGCAGGAGCTCCACGCAGTGAGAGAATTAATGGACATTAGGCTCAATGTGCATGGTCATACGGTAACTGAAGCCACCGTAGAGAGATGCTGAGTCATGCATGCACTTTTGAATAAAGGCTTCTTTCTCCAATTATGCGGTGTGTGGTCCCTTAAGAACGCTGTGAAGGAGAGGAAGACCATCCCTAAGTGGCTCCACGGTGATGGTCCTTAGTGAGACAGGAGTAGGTATCTCCCTTCAGGATAACTCCTGTGACGAACTCCCGTTACTCACGGAAGCTTGTCGCCTCTTCCAGTTTTGCTTGTGTGGAAAACTCTGCTCCTGCGTGATTTATAATAATTTATCATGTTAGGGTCAGAAAAGGCTTTGTCATTTTGAAGACATACTTAGAATGGAGCATGGGTGATACAGGTTGTTCCTTAAAATATTTACCTTAATTTACTTTTTGGAACACCAACTGACTGTTAAACAGAATCCCTGAGATGATAAACTTATCTGTGCTGTAAATGTAACTTTTCTCCTAGCTCCCTAATCTGACCTAGATATTTGCTTCCCTTCTGCTACTTCTGCTGGACAAAGCAGAGGTCTCAGTAGTTACAACCTCATAGCAAAATCTCCAGATTGTCAGTGGACGTTAGCGAGTCACCATAGCTTTGCCTCAGTATATTTTAGCATTTCTCCAACATGTTTTTAGGGTCACGTTTACGGTGTCGGTTAATCCACTCGTAAACCTACCTCTGAGACCGTAATGTTGGCCTGGAAAATGGGCAGTATACCTGTGCTATTCATTTGGCAACCAAGATCAGCCTGTAGTGCGTGTGTTGATTTATTTAAAAACACAGACATATTATAGGAATACGTTTCTGTTTTAACCCCGGGTGTGGGATCACAGCGCTGCTTCAGATTGTCCACGGCAGCTGACGATGATTTGTCTCGTGCTCTGGCAGGGGCGTGATTCTGCCAGCTGCAGAGTGTTTATGTTGGAATTCGGGGGACTCTTCTGAGGATATACAAATGCTACAGCCCTGCTAGAAGGAGGCTGATTGGCTGGCTGGTTGTTCTTGTGGTGGTGGTTTGTCAGGTGATGGTGCACAGAGAAAAAAAAGAAATTAGATATCCTGACAACAAAGATCAACCCTGCTCCAAAGAACACCCCTAACCAGCAGGAAGTAGTCTAACGGACCAACGCCCCCTTTTCTTCTAGCCTACTTTCTCCCCTACCTAGTGTTGGGGGTTGGGAGGGTGGAGAAGGGTGGTAGAATTCATTAAAGTAGCCAAAAGTTCAGTTAAAGCAACCTTCAATTATTTCACAGCTGTACTGACGAGTATAGTTTGGTTTGTCCGTGCGAATGACAATCTTTTTCCAGATAAACATATACTTTAATTATTTGATTAATCCCCTTGTTAAAAAAAAAAGGAACTCATTTGTTTTGTGTATAATTTTTGTTTCTAAATTATCTTAAGTCTTAATGGTCACATAATTTGCAAATTCTCTTCTTCAGTTTTTAAAATTAATTATTAAAAAAAGTTCAAGTATTAGGGCTTTCATTTTTAGAAGTCCTGTATAATTCATTCTCATATTGTCTTGGTCTACTGTCTTTTAGTCTCTCTCTATGTTTCTGTTGTTGTTTGTTTTGAGAAAGGTTCTTACGATGTGGCTCAGGCTGTCTTTGAAGGCTCCTTCTGCAGGATCTCAAATGCTAGGATTATAGCATGTCTGCAAGTCTGAGTTTAGTCTTATTTCTTTTAAAACTATATTAAACATATCTTTTTGCTTGCCAATTTACATAGTTAAAGCTTTTGTGAGTTTGCTTTTGCCAATTCTTGTGCTTTGTGGCCATTTTTCTTCTGTGTTTTATGATTTTTTTTTACAAGTATATATGTATGGATTTGCATACATGTGTGTACACATGCTTGCATGGATGTATGCATTGCATGTTCATGTAGAGAACAGAGACTAGAGTCAGGTGTCTTTCTCTATTGTCTTCTACTTATTTTTGAGATAGGGCCTCTTGCTGCCCCCAAAGCTTGCTGATTTAGCCTAGCCAGCCAGCTTGCCTACCAGCTTCTCTGAGGGTGCTCCTATCTCTGTCTCCCGAGCACTAGGATTGCAGGCTGGTCACCACAACTGACCGGCACTATGCCTGTGCTGGACATCTGAACTCAGTTCTTCACACTTGTGCAATGAGGACTTGACCCACTGAGCTATCCCCCCCCCCCGCCGCGTAGTTTGTGATTTTTGATACTGACTTAGTAATTCTTGACATCTGTCTGTCAGATTCTTTTTTTTTAACCTGGATTTGAGGCCCCTTCCTTCTCAGAGGGTTGTTGCTAACTTTCCCCAAACCCTCCAGGAGCACTACCAACACAGCATCACCGTAAACATCATCTCACCTTGAAAACGTTTTTTTGGACCCTGTAGTGTAAATTCAGGCTGTAATTCTGTCTGGGACAGCTAATGGTTGTAAAGTTTTTGTTTTTGTTTTTTGTTTGTTTGTAAACTTTGATGGTATATTTCTCCTTCAGTTAGTGCCATATTAAAACGGGTTTTGTCAGAGCTCTCTTAGCAAGTAGGGAGTAGAGAGGGTTTAGTTCACGGCCACACTGAATGAGTGTGCATACTCACCCCCTGTTTCAGTTTCACACAGAGTGTAGCACATCCTAATGCTACAGAACACAAATTACGCTCCACTGTCTGCTGCATACAACTGCAGGTAGTCTTTTAAATAGATTTTCTTTGCACCTAACAGAACGCTAACTTCTATTGGCCGAGTGGAAAGATTGCAGGAGGATGGGGTTCTCTCTCCTGTTCCACGGCTTCTCTAACTCCAGGCGAACACCTCCTGGCTTATAGGTGGTTCCCCCAGCACCTTCTGCAGGCAGGAGCTCCCCCCCACCCCACCCCACCCCACACCACCCACACACTGGCTCGGATTGTTCGTTCCTCAGACGCTTGCCTGTGGACGACTTTCCTGTGCCCCAGTATGATTCAAGGACTTCTTCCTTCACCTCTGCCACGCAGTGAGTCACCGATATAGCCTCCTCAACAAGTTTTCCGGCCTGGGGCAGTAAAAAAGCACTTCTTCCTGGATGTTTTACCTCACTGTCAGGGCTGGGTGGTAGTTCCTGAATCTATTTTCTTCCTAAGGATTTCTCACTAGCAACTTCTCATTAGTCAGACCTCCTGTTTCAGTTGATGAGTCTTAATATTAAACCTTCTCTGTTCATGTTGTTGTGTTTTCCCCTTCTGTTTTTTGGTTTGTTTTTTTTTTTTTCTTTTCTTTTTTTCCGGAGCTGGGGACTGAACCCAGGGCCTTGCACTTGCTAGGCAAGCGCTCTACCACTGAGCTAAATAAATCCCCAACCCCGTGTTTCCCCGTTCTGATTCTCCATGAAGATATGTTTATCTGACAATGTCCTTCCCCATCAAGAGACTTTGCACTCCTACTTAGCATGAGGTTTGCTTGCACCGGAATGAACCACATGAAAATGGTATTTTCGCTAGGCCTGGTCACATGCATCTATAATCCTGACAGGCTGAGGCAGGAGGGTAACAGATTTGAGGGCTGCTTGGTTTATAAAGCAAGTTCAAAGACTGTACAATGTAAAACGATCCCGCCTCAATTTTTTTTTTTTTTGGTAGATTAAGAAATAGTTTAGTTCAATATGGGCAATTTGAAATAATTCAGAGTAGTATTTTTGGTGTAGTTCCTCCGACAAATCGCTAATAGCACTTATCCCCCCCTAATTGAAAATACCAATTTTTAAAATAATGCCACTTACTGTAAGATTGCAAACTCTTGGGAACAATTTTTAATCTTTTATAGCTGATGCTTAAATGCCCAATTCGATTCATAGTTAATTACTATATACCCCCCCCCAAATAAAGTATGCTTGTTGAACTGAGTAGTAGAAAGTCATTTAGTCTCTTCAATCTTAAACTTCTTTCTTGTCTAACTGGGACTATTAACACCTGCTCGATCTAATGCTTAAGTTCTGAAAATGGGCTAAATGGATGTTGGTTCCTGCTTCCTTAGTATATTGAAAGGCATACCACATTACTAAATGTGTTACTTCGTGTGACAAATGAACTTGAAGAGTCATTCTTTTAATAATATGATTTGGTTTTTCTTTCTTTTTTCTTCCTTCCTTCCTTCCTTTCCTTCTTTTATTTTTCCAAGATACAGTTTCTCTGTGTAACCTTGGAACTTGCTCTGTAGAAGAGGTTAGCCTTGAACTCAGAGATCTGCCTGCCTTGACTTCAATGAGTTGGGATTAAAGGCATGTGTTCACCACTGTCCCATGTTTGATTTTTTTTTCAAATATAAGTGATTGTGGAATTACTTGAAAAGACACACAATATACTTAAATGTAAAATACATTAAAAATTCTACTGCTTACAAATAAAGCTACTAATACTTCATGGCATTATTTTTAACACTGGTGAACATTGTGAAAACTAGGATTAGATAAAATCTATATAGTTATGAAAGCTGCAATCTGTCCTTTTCTTTTTTTTTTTTTTTTTAATTCTTTTTTTCGGAGCTGGGGACCGAACCCAGGGCCTTGCGCTTGCTAGGCAAGTGCTCTACCACTGAGCTAAATCCCCAACCCCCAATCTGTCCTTTTCAACCAAAGGTCTGTTGTATTTTACTCTATCTTTAAATATTCTTTTAAGATGTTCTTAGTCACTGAATAACATTCTATTATATGAAACATTGTCAATAATTTATCTAATTAATTAAAAAGATATACAACTTATGTTTTAAGTTTTACAAGTACAGTGGTATAAAGGCCAGTGTTCTAGGAAATATTGATGTACATCTTTTATCGTTTCCTTAAAAGAAATTTGTGGAAAGATATGGTGAGTCAAAGCATATGAACGCTTCCATGTATTTGTTTTAACTATTGCCAAATTTCTTGCCAGAAACTGGCATTAACGTGCACTTCCAAATGAGAAAACGTTTGAATGCACACTCAACCAGGAGATGGACTAGAAAGAAAGTGAACAATTTAGTTGCCTTATTATATTTCTTTTATTTTAGTAACTTATGCACGTTTTTGTATTTACTAGTCTGTATTCTTTCTGATGTTAGGTCTCTATGTGCACTTTTTTTAAAAATTCAAAACAATTGAAAATACTATCTTTTGTGGAGTGGGCATTATAATGGGAGAAACTGAATCAATTGTTTAGAAAAGTTTTACACATATTGTGGGTATGAAATTTTTTTCATGTATTTTTAATTTAAAAAATAAAAGTTTTAAGTTTGTGAGATTTTATATAATTAAATAAAGACTTTTTTTTCTGTTTTGAAATAGAATTTTTAAGCTGTAGCCCAGGCCAGCCTGGAACTCACTATAGAGTTCAAGTTGCTCTAAACTGATGACACTATTCCTGACACCGCCTCCCCGGTGCTAAAATTACAGATGTTAGCCATTGCAACAGCTTAGTCAAGTATCTTAATGGTGTATTGATATATTGATATATTACTCTTCTTAAGTGTTTCTTGCATTGATTTTTTTCATTTATTAATATATATACATATATATATTTGCTGAGATTATACAATGATACCATTTCCTCCTTCCCTTTCTGCCTTCCAAACTCTTCCAGATAAAACAAAAACTCCAGCTTCTTCCTTGGTTTAAATGACTGGCACTAACTTGTTTTGCTTCAGCTCAAAAGGATTCAGATCAAAAGTGGTTCCCAGGAAATCCAGAACCATTAGAGAACTGACTGTTTAGGTCACTGGGGTAAAGGCATTGCCCTTTTCCTGCTGGGACCTTCCCAGGCTCCTCAGGTCTGGTAGGAACAACCGGCAGCTCCCAGAGGGGAAGGAGGGCAGGTCTGGGCTAGTGGATGTCTCAGGCAGGGGGCTGAAGGCTGATCACAAAGGCTTGCATTCCAGAGAGATAACAATGGAGCGAGCCTTGACCCTCCTGCTAGCATACTTGTAATTCATGCTGATTCCAGTCAACTCTTGGTGACATCCTTGGACCTAGCATAGATCATTTTGCTCTTAGGAGACACACTCTCAGGGACCTTCATGACCACTAGGCCCTCCTCTTGCTCTCCTTGATCTTGTGGGTTGTATTATAGAGGGCATGGCTACAGTCCTTGTCTGGAAGCTTCTTGACAACTTCGAGTGAGGGTCTATGTACCTTCCTCCTTCTTATGTCACCCAAGCAGATGAGCACATCTTGCACTTCTTCCTGTCCCTAGGGATTGATGAATTGTGCGTCTTCATGTTGCTGAACATCTTGATCAAGCCATTAGAGACAGAGATACTGGAGGCCATGCTTTGAGAAGCAAAAGAGAGACAAGGGCTAACCGAAGAACCGAGCCAATGCCAAGATCTGACTTGATTTGCTGTTTTCAAAGCCAACCTTACAATAAACAACTTCCGCACCTACTACTCCACAAGGCTACCCCCATCCACTCCCACCCCGACTCCATGGTTCTGAGCGGGATCCATTTCACATGCTGGTTTTAGCTCATAGTCCAGAAAAGGTGATTCTGATTGGTACAATATATGTAATGAGTTCAGTGGTAATAAGCTTATTTTTACCAGAATCTTAAAATTAAATTAACACAGGCTATAGTTTTACATGGAAGGATATTAAAATTAATCACTGTTAGCTTTATCAAGATTTCTAGTACGTAAAGTCACTTGAACTGAGGTAGTGTTTTTATGGAGCCAGAAGGGGTATTTTAAAGTAAGTGGCTGGTATATTCATGGTTTAGGGCCAGAGGTACCGATCTTATGAGCAGGGTAGCTTGACGAGGAATTAATAAAAAGGAGTCTCGTGTCAATTTGCTAGGCCGATGCTGATGAACACCAAGTGCTTTTGGAAGAGTCTGGATGTCAGGTGAGCAGAATTCCAGAGGGTGTGCCACCTCCATCTACCATCTTGACGTAGTCAATAAATATTTCCAATAGAAACCTACCCCATGCAAGGATAATACAATATATAGGAAACTCCAACGTTCTTACCAGTATACAATCTGGTATTGGAAACAAGACTCAGCCAAAAAAGACTTTAAACATTAAACTGAACTAAGATAGCAGGGTGATACGAAGCAGAACATAGCCATTGTCTTGGTTTAGTTTGTCCCAAAGCAGAAAACTTGAAACCCATCAGATCTGGGGTTATCCAGGTCTGTCTTTGCTGAAGGCCACGTGGCATGGTCCTGTGCATAGTGCTACCGGGTTCCATCTACATCCTGGTTTACGTCTGGTAATAATATTACCTGGAGGTTATGCCTCTCAGACATCTATTTAATGCTTAATCTAGTATTTGACATCTAAAAGTATTCCCTGGATCCAAGTAGTTTCAGAGTCTGAAAGAGTAAAGAGTGGTTTCTTTTTAAAGTGCTTACATATAAAAATTATGGCCCAGGATAATTTAATTTGATGAGCCTGGAAAAATATTATTACTGTCAAATATAGCATTTGGTATACTTTTCCTTCTGAATTTCATAGCTTTGCCTTTAAGGCATCTTTAAAATAAAAAAATACATTTTTTTAAGCAGGAGCCAATAATTTTGTCAAAGTGTATGCTAAGGAAATGTCTATAATCTTAATGTAAAATTTGCTTTTGTTGAGAATTGCTGTTTTCATTCTCTTCTTCTTACTTATTGCTCATATAATCTACACGCTATATCAGGAGAAATAAAACTCCATTCTTCTTGAAGTTTGTATGGCCTGTCCTAGTCTTATATACTTCTGATTATGTTAGAGCAGTGTTTGCAGACCTACAAATCATCGATTGACAGCTGAGGACTGCATAAGGCTATGCCGTCCTCATTCTTTCTCATACTCCGAAATGGGATTCCTTATTCCTTTATCTCCTTTTCTCCTTTGAACAATCTATGGAGGACTTCCAACCTGTTTTAAACTGAGGACCCCCAGGAGGCATAGCAATATCATGCACAGGAATCAGAAGCCTGGATTCCTGCCGCCCCCCACCTCCCCGCCCCAGCCCCATGGAATTGCTCTGCTCTCTGCTCACCTCTACCTTCTTCACTCATCAACTCAGGTGACAGTCCTTTCCCCAGAGAGGACTGCTTACATGAAAAGGTTCCTTCAGATGCCCTCTGCTTCCCTGTGCTTTGCTAACTTTTGACAATCTCCTCAGTAAAATCCTCACCTCTTTGCTCCATGAAAAGAGACAAATATTCTTGAATGCAACTTGTAAACTGGAGACCAGCATATCAGTGTGGCTCGTGGCACCATTGTGAGCTCCCCAGATGAGCAAACCAGGCTGAAGAACCTTGGTCATGGCATGTGCTTCTGGGAAAGGGGGAGCTCATGGTGTTATAAATAAAGCCATCTGTCTTGTTCTAAAAGCACTCATTAAGATGGAGAAAATAAAAAAGGTACCCTAAATATGACTATCCAGTCATTTTTCTCCTTGTCTTTTGTGTTTTATTACATATACATGCATTCATACACACATATACATATATATATATATATACATACACACAAACACACACACACACACACACACACACACACACACACACACATTCCTGTTCTGTCTTCAGTGCTGTAGCCTGCCTTTGTCTGTTAACATAAAACTTTTTATGATATTATATGGCCTATTTTATTTTATAAAATATTTTACTAAAATATTGGACAACAAAAAATGCTAGCACTGGGGTCAAAGAAATAGCTCCAGTGTTCAGAGCACTGAAGACTCTTCCAGAGAACCTAGGTTGTATCCCACCTCCCACATAGTAGCTCATATCTGCCAGGAACTCCGATACCTTCTTCTGACCTAGTCACACATTTTAAAAAAGAGGTAGGTATACAGACCAATGCAGGCAAAACACTCATTCCAACCCCCCCCAAACAAAACAGAAAAAAAAAAAAAACCAACATACCTAGCACCTAATGCTAGCCCTCTAATCCTTTGAAGGAACTCAGATCAGAAGTCCTTTTTAAAAGTGCATCTATACTAGCTAAACTTTCCTTTAGTCAAACTACTAAAATGTAAAACATACACAGTAAATATATTAACTGTAGATATATAATTTATATGACATAGGAGCTACATCTCAATAAAATTTTAATTTAAAGATACAGTAAAAACAAACACAAATTCTTCCCCTCAAAATAACTGTATATATTTGTGTGTCTGTGTTTTTGTTTTAAACAGGGTCTCAGTGTGTAGCTCTGGCTGACTTAGAACTTCCTGTCCACCAGGCTGGCACGGTACTCACAGAGATTTGCCTGCTTCAGCCTCCTGAGTGCAAGGATCAAAGGCATGTGCCACCATGCTCAGCCCAAAATAATTATATTTTTAATGATGAACAATATAGCTGAAATTCGAGATATTATTTTGTATTTTGTCATTTGTATTTCACACTGTCTAACTTAGATGATAGCCTCAAGATTTCATTTTTCTTCTCTTTAAATATATTTACAAAGCCAAGCAGGAGTTACAAGAAATAAGTTTGCTCTTAATTTGAACAAAAATCTAAACTTATTATAGGGGTTATGCAAAGGTGCCCCAGAGACCAACAGGAGGCAAGAACCCTTTAACTCAATGGTCAAGACCTCTTTGGGAATCAAAGTACCTTTTTACGGGGGTAGCATATTAGATATTCTGCACATCAGATAGTTACATTACGATTCACAACAGAAGCAAAATTACAATTATAGTGTAGCAACGAAACTAATTTTATGGTTGGGAGTCGCCACAACATGAGGAATTGTATTAAAGGGTAGCAGCACTGGGAAGGTTGAGAGCCGCTGCCTTAAGGGTTTCCAGGGGCAGAGAGGACCATAGGGTAGGTAGGTAAGTAGATAAGGAATGAGAGATAAAGGCATAAAAGAACCCTTGGGTAAGTGGCCCCGGTTGAGGGTCCAGGTAGGGGAATTCCAGGTGCAGATCTCACCAGTATCAGCAATGCCTCTGAATCAGAGCAACCCTGAGGCCAAACGTCTTCTGAGCAGGCACAGGCTCCAGCAGCCGGACCAGTGTTGCCTCTAGGCTAACCGGAATGGCTCCTTGAGAGCTTTGTGACTTCAAGATGATCAGAAAATTTGCATGAATGCATCCAGGGTTAAGAAGTCTTGGTCATCCCGGATTGAATCTGGTGTTGGCCTGAATGAGTGAGGATGTGGATTCTGGTCGACAGGACAGAAATGATCTTTGTTTTCTCTACAAATGTTCACTGTCACTATAATCATAAAGGTTGCAAGCATTTTCTTCATTGCTTCATAAATGATGTCACTAATCAACTTTTCGGAGAGAGTTCCTCCCCAACCACGCCAAGTGTAGGGTCCTGCTGTGTTTTAGATCTTTACAGAATCTTAGAAATACTCTTAGCCCACCTCCTGTATCTTATAGATTAAAAGGCCGAGCCTTCAGAATGCAAAAGAAACCCTTCAGAGTCATAGACTGGAGCCTAGGGTGATAGGAGGGATCTTTCCTCCTGGGCTATGTCTCTCCACTTCCTTGTGGGATTTGCTGAGGTCACACTACAGTGGTGGTATCTGGAGGAGGTGTCAAACTCTGCCAGGAGCCTTACAGCTGTGCATTCCATGGAGAGAGGTAGAACTTGATAAAGATCACACGCCAACTGTGAGAAAGCTGGTTTGGCTACAATTGACTTGAGATGGTGGGTTTTCAAGCTTAATTCGCCAGAAAAAAAAAATGTTACTGACCAAGCTTCACAAGTACCATGGCACATTCTTCAAGAAAAGCAGAGCGATCCTTATTACTTTATATAAAGACAGCCCATTATTTCCGCCTGTGTGTCTTCCACAGTTTCCACAGTGGGACTGTGAGGACGTACTTTGACCTACATCTCACTCTTTCTATAACATGACTATGATGTAAGTCAGAAGGACCAGCAGAAAAGACAAAATACGACTCAAAGGGTCAGAAATGTTGTGAAATGGAAGGAATGTACATTGTGCAAGGGGCAATTTACATAAGGATCTGCACTACCATGAGAAAAACAAGTGGATGTCTCTCCTTTCAGGAAAAACCATTATGGAATAGTGTCTGTAGAGTTTACCGAGATGCGCACAGACCCCTCCTTTCCTCGTTATCCTGCACGTGCTAGTTGAACATTTGTTATAAGTGTTATTGTCATCTGAGCACTTCTGTTCACTAACTTAAACACAATTGAAGCAATTTTAAATCCCCACTCAGGGAAAATAAAAACTGCATTGGAGGAAAACATGTTTACTTTGATTTATTTTTATCAATGCATTTTAAGCATACACACACATACGTATTTCTGATTACTTTCTTGGTTCAACGATAGTAACTAACTATATACATTACAATTTTTGTTGAGGGAATCAAACATAATTTTTATCAGGTAACCTGACCAAGTTTTACGTCTCAAATTTATGAGGATTATTTTTTTATGTTATAAAAATGCAAATGTTTACAGTTTGGTCTAGCAAATATGTTGTGAAATCATCGGGTCTCCAATGTCGGAGTTAAAGTTCAGAAGTAGGGATGCCAGAGGGTTAAGGTTAACCTGGAATCTTGACTAAGTCCTCACAGGATCAAATTCTGTCTTTGAGGAAGTTCCCTAACACATTACTAGGCCCTGGATATTTTATGATCAATAACTTGAATTTGTGCGAGTACCCAGATTTGATCAAATTAAGGCATAAGTCATGCTTTTCAAATTCTTATTTAGGTGTACAGATTAAGAATCAGTCCTTCGTTGTAGTGGACAGGACTGGAGCTACGATGTCAGCAGGTCTGTTGTCCCCGATGAGATCATCATCACTTCCTGTGAGACCAAGGCACAGAATGCCTCAAGGCGACCAGCATTCAAACCTGTAACGTGTAACAGCCACAACACTGAAAGGACAGGTAACATTTCCAGCACAAGGTTGCTCTAATGGTGAGCATGATGATGGTGACAATGACATAGGATGGTGAAGAGAACAGAGAGCTGAAATCAGTGATTAGAGGACTTGGGCTGGCGTCAGGGGACTTTCTACCAGAGATCGAAGGCCACCAACAAGATGGCTCAAACCTGGTGACTTGAGGTCCATCTCTAGGACCCAAAAGGTGGAAGTAGATAATTAGTTCCCACAAGTCGTAGCGGCCTACAAGTGCATACGTGGCACACCACAGTCCCACCATACACACACACACACACACACACACACACACACACACACACACATATAAATATACAGTAAAATGAGAGTTAGAATGTGCTTGATTGGTAGAGCGGGAGAAAAATGAAGAGAGTAGAATACAATAAAAACTTAGGTCATACAGTCTTAAGGATGCTGTCGATTTACCTCTACCCTAGAGGTGTACGAACCCAGTTCTGTTCTGGCATATAAAGCGATACCTGGCAAATAGCAGACCATTAAGAGATAAGAGCTGTCCCTTAACAGATAAGAGTATCCCAACCCACAGACATATTGAGCACAAATTCAAGTTATTGATCATAAAATATCCAGGGCCTAGTAATGTGTTCGGGAACTTCCTCGAAGACCATTTGATCCTGTGAGGACTTAGTCAAGATTCCTTAACCCTCTGGCATCCCTACTTCTGAACTTTAACTCCGACATTGGAGACCCGATGATTTCACAACATATTTGCTACAGGATGTAGAGCATTACACTACAGGAACCCAGGATCTCTTCAGTATAATCACTGGTTCACGTTTTTGCATGACAATCGTGTGTAGATAATACCTCATTTTTTTGTTTGCTTGTTTGTTGTTGGAGACAGGCTTTCTCTGTGTAGCCTTGGCTGTCCTGGAACTAGCTCTGTAGATCAAACTCACAGAAATCTGACGACCTTTGCCTCCCGAGTATTGGGATTAAAGGTGTGCATCACCCCCACCCCAGCAAATAAAGACTAACTAAATTCATCATGGTCCGTATTTCCAAATTCAATGATTTTGTTCCTTCTATAACTTGTAGGTATGGGAGAGGACACATTTGTGAAATGGAATGTACCTTTTCTTGCTGATCACAGAACCAGACTACCTTTCTCATACCCAAGGCAGGCAAACCATAGACAGTTCTAGCCCATGAAGTACGTACACAAATGACGAATGCTTCTTCCACAAGGCCTCTTTGCTTTCAGTTCAACTCTATGATTTCAGTCTAGAGAAGTCAGCGGTCCTAGGAGACAGTGGAGCCAACAAAACAAGAACGCTCAAGTCTGAATAACCAATTGGAATAGAATTTGTATCCCTTCTCACAATACAGTCTACACTATTGAACTGGGATCCAAATAAGGAATGTATCTTTGTTTTGTCGTGCCATGGAAATCTGGAGAGTTAGCAGACTAACCTGGCTAATTCTGCACTCCTCTCATTTCTGCTTTTGTTTTGTGTGTGCACGTCTTGAATGAGACATTGGAATGACTTTTTTATGTTTACGTGGTTACCCAAGCACTTTCTTACTAGTCATTCATGTTACAGTACTTAGATATGTAGATAGATAGATAGATGGATAGATAGATAGACAGACAGATAGACAATCTACATGCCTAGACTTAGACTAAGTGCCCAATTTCTCCATCTCTATTGCCTATACCCTACTTGCTAGAGGGCTGCTTTTCCCACTCTGCTGAAACAGTCTCCACTATTTTTCTCCTTGTCCTCGCTTTTATTCCTGCAGCTCACTGCCTTGTCTACGCTGAGTAATCTCTCTGATATGAAAATTTTGTTTTTGTCCTTCTTTTGCATAAATTTTGTGACTCGACAGCACCTCACATACAATAACGAAATAAATTAGCATACTCTTACAGCTTTATTTTTGGGCTTCTCACTCATCGTCTGCCTGAATGTCTTAGATGGCTCAATGCTTCCCAAGTATGAATCTAAAACACTCAGGTTTCAAGGCCCTCCGAGAGAGAGTTGTGGACTACCCAAGTGGTCTGTTTACTCTTGTTGACTGGAGAAGTGATATAGATTGACAGGCAGTTATGTGAGCAATTGTTACTGCTATTATTTTCCAAAGTGTATATTTAGTCCTGTAATTAATAAGTATAAGTTTACTCAGATGGTAACTATTTCCACTAAATCTTTTTTCAACACAGGATGTAGTCTCTGTCTTATACATAAGGGGCTGTGGATTTTCATGCTATAAAGAGATCCACACCTGGATATTTATAGATTGCTGTTCTAGCCATTGTGAACTATTTGGAATTCTATGAATGGACAATGACACTAATTTTCTTACATGCGACAGATTCTGTGGCTCAGACTGCTTATCCTCTGGTCAGGGCTGCAATGACCAGAAGTCTGTAGACATCATTTTCATTTTCTTTTAAATTATAAGATCGTAAAGAAGCCCAGGACACACAAAGGAGATGGATCTTTCTAACACCAAGGAACTGGAGACAGGGCTGAGGTCCTCTCCTTGCTTTCCTGGCTGATAGGCTGGGTGAGTGATTTTGTAGGTGTCCTTTTCCACAGCAGAGCTCCTGTGTCCCTTCCCTGGCTTCCTGGGTGTTGAGAGGCAGTTGCAGTGGCAGCAACATGGTCTTGCTGGAATCACTCTAGTGGTGGCCTCACTGTGACTGGGCCAGTGGTCTTTTTTTTTTTTTTTTTTTTTTTTTTTTTTTCCGAGCTGGGGACCAACCCAGGGCCTTTGCGCCACTAGGCAAGCTGCCTACCACTGAGCTAAATCCCCAACCCCCTGTGGGGTCTTCTTTTGCTAGGCCAGTCTATAGCCCATTCTTCTGGCTTTTCCAAGATTTTGTCCTAATTACGTAACCCTTCCCATCTCAAGACAGTACATTGGCTTGTTTCATTTACTGAATCTGAACTGATACGAGCTTTGGGAAGTCACCGCCAACTCATCCAGGCTTTGGGAAACAGTGCTGCCTGGAGAAACTGCTGCTTCTGATCCCTTTCTACCACCCTGCGCTCCTCCTCCTTGTCAGGTCCTCCTTCATTAGGACCCCTTTGTTAGGAAGCCTTCACCAACTCAACTGAGTCAGGCTTTTCTTTTTCTTTTCCAGACACACCTCTGTGCTGGTGCTTCCTACCACCGGAGAGTAACGATAAAGTGTTTGTTTAGACAATTTAGCTAATAAATCTACATTTGATTAGTAACATTCTCGGGTAATTAATTATATTGGTAGAATAAAGAGATGGATGAAAGTGGAAAGAAATAAGAATAACAATAAAGAAACAAATAGTCAGCCAACTTCTTAGCACAAGGAAGAATGTATAGTTTTCTTATTCAACGGTGGCAGTCTGTTTATGAGTTTAGTCTGTTCCTCAATTTTAATTTAATTTTTTTTTTAGATATTCTAGCTAAGAGATCTATATAGTCTAGATCAGAGATGAGCATTTTTCCCCCTGAAAGAAGACAAGTAATAAATACTCTAGGCTTTGGAGCCACACATCCTGGGACAAGTAAGAACTTTCTTGAGAAAGCAGCCAAACACATATGGCAGATGATAGAAAACCAGTGCTCAGTAAACCCCTTGGCCTAGGAACACTGCAATTCAAATTTCATAGAATGCCCACATGCCACACATACCACACATTCACATTCTTCTCATTTGTTTAAGCAGTAAAAGATGTAACGATCCTATTGAAACACCCAGTGAAAGAAAGAAAGAAAGAAAGAATGAAAGAACGAAAGAAAGGAAGGAAGGAAGAAAGGGAGGGAGGGGGGAAGAAGGAAGAAAGTAAATAGGGAGCAGATTAGGCCTTTGTATAGGCAGTAGTTTGTCAACCCTGGTCTGGAGGATTAAGGAAAGGTCAGAGTTTGTGGTAGAAAGTACATTTGATTTTTAGTTAATTATTTTATTGCAGGATTAATTTTTAAGTTTATGTGCCTGTGTTTCCTGTGTGCAGGCACATGTTCCTGTTGTCATTGGATACTCATGAAAGCCAGAAGGGAAGTTGCATGCTCTCATGTAAGCTGTTGGATGTGGGTGCTGTTAACCACATTCTAGTCCTCTGGAAGAGCAGCAAGTTCTCCTAACTGCTGTACCCCTCTTGACCTCTTATTGGAGGCCCTGTCGAGTTGAACCTAGGCCCTCAACGTGCTTGGCAAACTCCCTATCACTGAGCTATATCTCTAGGTAGTACTGTGACTGAACTTTGTAGGATGTTGGCTGTGTTTCCATTTTTTCCCCTATATAAAAATGAAGCTCATAACATATTTATGATAGAATTAATTCTGACATAAACAATGCTGGTTAAAGGCTCTGAGACCTCAAGGACAAGCCTAGACCACATGTGAGTTTCTGTAGGTTAACAGAGAGTGGACTATTTCAAGTACGTCATAGCCAACATGTGACAGTCACATCCTGAAGTTCTATGTATCTGACAAGACTCCTGGTGGACAGGATGTGGCAAGGATATATTCTCCCTGTAATAATATACTCATTTATAACATGGTAGGTAAAGAGGCACAAATAATATGTGGAAGATCAGCACACTCTATTTTTGTTCCTATCCAAAAATGGACAAATCACCTTAATTACAGTTTTCAATAAAACAGATGCCGAGAGATTATAGAGTCCTACTCATTATACCTCTGCTAGTTTCTAGAAGAGAAATATTCTTGTAGCTTTTCAAAGACTCATGGAATTAGAGAGGTGGAAAGGACACCGTTTGCCACCCCCAATTCATAATTGAGAAAGTCGTAGGCACAGAACTGTCAAGTGTCAGGCACCAAGTGGGCTGAAAAGGGTTGGACGGGGTGCGGCTAGGGCCAGACCCTGCCTCTGAATACCACTGCTGTGCTCCTCCTGCTTAATCGAGATGTAAAATCAACTTCGTGGTTTGTTTTAATAAAAAGTTGCCTAAGGGTAAATCTAACCATGGACTTATAGTTTAATTGCACACATTTCTATGGGGGTCAAAGCTTTTGCCTTTATGGTATGTAAACCATACAGTTTGATGTTACATAAACTCTGCTACAAAACACGAAGAGAAAAAGCATAAGTATTTTGAACTTATCATACATATTTTTAACTGATAACATTATCTATCACCCAAAGTCCTGAGATGTGAAAGCAGGGTGGGTAAAGAATGGACAACCTGTGACCTTAAAGAACAGAGAAGAGAACGGAGTGTGGCCTGAAAGAGAAAATAGTCCTTGTTACCTCAGGACTGTGCGTGTACGCAAGTACATGAATGCATGCGTGCGCGCGCACACACACACACACACACACACACACACACACACACACACACACACACTTCCCATGGCTCTATGTTTACACACCCCAAGAAGCCCTATCCTGTTCTCATTCAGAACTGGAATGCTCTGACTCCCATATCCCGTCTCCGTAATACTCATCTCGTTTTTCATTCCATGGAAATGACTTATTGACTGTGTTTATTGTCTATTGTACTTACCCCCTCATCTGCAGCGTATGCTCCATGGCTGCTGTCTTCCTTTGTTTTCCTCTCTGATTTAAGAAGGTAGAGCAATCTTTGAGCATAATAGTTACTTGGGGAATACTTGTCGAATCAGTGAAGTTGAGAAAACAAGGAATAGGGCATTTGGAACACCTTGATATATTATTAAGTTTTTAAAAATACTTGGAGAAAATATAATTGTAGAATGCCAAAGAACACAGGTGCTACCACATGCTGAGCCTCCTACTAAGGGCTTTGTGTCCATTGTCCTGTATTTCTCACTAAAACTATTATTATATTTAATTTTTTACAGTTGGTGAACGTGAGGACAGTTTGTGAAGATCTAGACAATTGATAAAGGGTGGATCCAGAACTTACAACTCCATACCTTTTTGACTCCAAAGCCCATGGGTACAAACAGCCATTGCTCTGACAAGGTACTGAGAACAAGCTCTCCGATCAGGAGAATAGACAGAGGCATGTCACCCTCCAGACCACTCTTTTGCTTGACGTTGCTAAGTGGACTGGTGCCTTCTGTGACATACCTATAGATTTATACTGAAAAGATTCGGATTTCTTCGGTTGTAATCTTCACATTTACCACACAGCATGACTCTCGCTATAGCTAGAAGGGTCTCTTAAAATGGTTTTTAATCAAAAGAAAGTTAGCAGCCAGGCACCGTGGTTCATATCTGTAATTGTGGAACTGGAGAGGTTGAAACATCAGGGTTGTTGTGAGTTCAAAGCTAGCTTAGGCTACGGAGGAAGATACTGTCTCAAAACAAAACAAAATCAACAAACAAAAGGAGGTTAGCACTGTTTCACTCAATGGCCAACCAATCCTCAGACCACGTAATTTAAAATATCAGACCTTGTCATCTTGCTTAGACATTGGAAAATGGCCCGGCAAGCTAATACTTGTAGAGAAGACATACTGGGGCAGCAGGTAGCAAGGCCACCTCCACAGCACACCTGTCTGTGTCTGTAATTACCTAAGGGTCGTGTAATAGAAAGCAAGCCCCCCCGAACATAATCGTAAGCACATTTCTCTTTTCCGCTCGCACTTTAAATCATGCTGACATTTCCCCACGTATGTTTCTCCTTTACTTACAAACGGAAACAAGGAACATTATTTACCACTTTGCTAGGTCAAGAAGCAGTTATCAGATACCATCCTCAATCAAAGTGGGTATGGAATAGCTATGAGGATAGAAATGGGGCAGGGACATATAGGACAGTGATGCTGTGGGAACACATGCTAGATACTTGGGAGTCTTAGGGACCA